>NW_026000211.1:36668239-36836587 GCF_001458135.2 Marmota marmota marmota
TTTTTTAGAGAGAGAGAGAGAGAGAGAGAGAGAGAGAGAGAATTTTTTAATATTTATTTTTTAGTTTTCGGTGGACACAATATCTTTATTTTTATTTGGTGCTGAGGATTGAACCCAGAGCCCTGTGTATGCCAGGTGAGTGCGGCTACTGCTTGAGCCACATACCTAGCCCACACAATCTTTTTGATATGTTTTTGTATTTGATTTGCCAGAATTTTATTGAGAATTTTTGCATCTATGGTCATTAGTGATATTGGTCTAAAATTTTGTGGGTTTTTTTTGATGTGTCTCTGCTTGGTTTTGGAATCAGAGTGATATTGACCTCATAGAATGAGTTTGGAAGTGCTGCCTCTTTTTCTATTTCCTGAAATAAATTGGACAGCATTGGTGTTAAGTTGTTTATTAAAGGTCTTGTAGAACTCGGCTGTGTGTCCACCCAGTCCTGGGCTTTTCTTGGTTGGTAGACTTTTGATGGCATCTGCTATTTTGTCACTTGAAATTCATCTGTTTAAGTTTTGTATATCATCCTGATTCAATTTGGGAAAATTATATGACTCTAGAAATTTGTTGATGCCTTCAATATTTTCTACTTTATTGGAGTACAAGTGTTCAAAATAATCTCTAATCATCTTCTGCATTTCTGCAGTGTCTGTTGTAATATTTCCTTTTTCATCACATATGTTAGTGATTTGAGTTTTCTCTCTCCTTCTCTTCCTTAGTATGGCTAAGGGTCTGTCAGTCTTATTTATTTTTTTCTAAGAACGAACTTTTGTTTTGTCAATTTTTAAAATTGTTTCTTTTGTTTCAATTTCATTGATTTCAGCTCTGATTTTAATTATTTCCTGTCTTCTGCTGCTTTTGGTGTTGATTTGTTTTTCTTTTTCTAGGGCTTTGAGATATAGTGCTAAGTCATTTATTTGTTGACTTTTTCTTCTTTTAAGAAATGAACTCCATACAATGAACTTGCCTCTTAGAACTGCTTTCATTATGTCCCAGAGAATTCAATATGTGGTATCTGTGTTCTCATTCACCTCTAAAATTTTTTTAATCTCCTCCTTGATGTCTTCTGTAACCCACTGTTCATTCAGTAGAATATTATTTAGTCTTCTTGTGTTGGAGTGGATTTATGTTTTATTGTATCATTGATAGACGTCAAGGAGACTAAATTTCATTCCATTATGATCTGAAAGAATACAGGGTAGTATCTCCACTTTTTATATTTGCTAAGAGTTGCTTTGTGGCATAGTATATGGTCTATTTTAGAGAAGGATCCATGTGCTACTGAGAAGAAAGTATATTCTGTTGTTGCAGGATTAAATATTCTATGTATGTCAGTTAAGTCTAAGTTATTGATTGTATTATTGAGTTCTATAGTTTGTTCAACTTTTTTTGTAAGATCTATCTAGTGATGAAAGAGGTGTGTTAAAGTCACCCATAATTATTTTGTTGTTGTCTATTTGACTCTTGAAATTCAGAAGAGTTTGTTTTATGAATGTAGCTACACTGTTATTTGGGGCATACATATTTTTAATTGTTAAGTCTTTTTGATGTATGTTTCCCTTGAGCTGTATGTAGTGTCCTTCTTTATCCTTTTTGATTGACTTTAGTTTGATGTCTGTTTTATTTGATATGAGGATGGGAACCCCTACTTTCTTCCACAGTCCATGTGAGTAGTATTATTTTTCCCAACCAGTCACTATCAGTCTGTGAATGTCTTTTTGTATGAGCTGAGTCTCTTAGAGGCAGCACATTGTTGGGTCTTTTTTTTTTGTAATTCAATCTGCTAGCATATGTCTTTTGATTGGTGAGTTTATTCAACATTATTATTGAGACATGATTTGTATTCCCAGCCATTTTTGTTTATTTTTGGTATTTAACATGACTTGGTTTCTCCTCTGATTAGATTTTTCTTTAGTGTAATCCATTTTCGTCATTGTTTTTCACTTTCTCTTCTTTGAATATATCTTTCAGGAGGTTTTGTATTGCAGGCGTTCTAGTTGTAAATAATTCTAACTTTTGTTTATCATGGAGGGTTTTTATTTCATTGTCAAGGCTAAAACTTACTTTTGCTGAATATAAGATTCTTGGTTGGCATTCATTTTATTTCAGAGCTTGATATATGTTGTTACACAATCTCTTGTCTTCGAGGGTCTTGGTTGAAAAATCTGCTGAGATATGAATTGGTCTCCCCCTATATGTGATCTGATTCCTCTCTCTTGAGGCTTTTAAGATTCTATCCTTATTCTGTATGCTAGATATTTTTATTATAATGTGCCTTGGTGTAGATCTGTTGTAATTTTTTTTATATGTATTTGGTGTCAGGTAAGCTTCCTGTACTTCGTTTTCCAATTCATTCTTCATGCTTGGGAAATTTTCTGATATTATCTCATTGACGATATTGTGCATTCATTTGGTTTGAAACTCTATGCCTTCCTCTATCCCAATAATTCTTAAATTTGGTCTTTTGATGATATTCCATAATTCTTGGATATTCTGTTCATGGTTTCTAACTTTCTTCACTGTATGATCAACTTTATTTTCTAGATTGTATACTTTGTCTTCATTATCTGAAGTTGTTTCTTCCAAGTGATCTAGTCTGTTGGTTTTGCTTTCTACTGAGTTTTTTATTTGATTTACTATATCCTTCATTTCAAGAATTTCTGTTTTTATTTTCAGAGTCTCTCTCTCTCTCTCTTGAAGTAATCTTTTGCTCCTTGTATTTGCTCTCTTATCTCATTGTTGGAGTGCTAAATTCTTGCCTGTATTTGCTCATCTAAGTCATTCTTTAATTCACAAATCATTTTAATTATGAACGTTCTCTTCTCCTTCTCTGACATTTCATCAACTTTGCTGTCCATGGGTTTTGGTATTATAGTGTCCTGGTTTGTTTGGGACACTTTGCTCCAGTGTTTATTTCATGTTGTCTCTGTGTCTTCCTTTCTTGCAGTGTGGATCTGAGATATTACAGTTTCTTTCCTACATTCTTATAGTACCTGTGCAGATTGTCTGTACCTCACCTTGATGTTGGGCTTCCAGACCCCCTGCTGGTGTTCTTCAATGGATGTTACTGCATCCTGGATCTGGGACCCGCATAATTTGGAGTGGGTGGATCTGGGTCCTTGGGCTTGACCTCCTATGGTAGTCTGCTGGTCAGAAGGGGTGGTCCTGCATCAAAGGCTAGGCTCTAGTGGTGTGTGACCCACCAGGGGATGGGTCAACCATGCCTACTGAGAGCCTGGAATCTGAGTGGCCTGGTGTGGGCGGTCAGGGCTGGATATTCACTTTTCTGGTAGTCCCCTGGTCAGAAGGAATGGTCCTGCACCAGAGGGTAGGCTCTGGTGAGTGTCTGCCCCACTGGAAAAGGGGTGGACCCAGCCTGCTGTGTGCCTGGGCTCTGCAGAGGCCCATGTGGTGCAGTAAAACAGATTTTATGAAATTAAATCCTACTTAAAATGTGGAAGCACAACTTACATTTTTCCTCCACCACTGTCTTACACAGAGTAGAAAGCAAGTGATAATACTTTTAAATGTTTCTTGATGGATTACTGAACAACTCATAAACTGTGTTGTTGTTTATTTTCCATCTAAATATATTTCACATGTACAGGGATGGGTTAATGATTAAGTACCCCTGGCCTAAAATTTCCACTATTAGTGTCATTCTTTGTGATACAATGTTAATTAATCAGAAGAACCATGTCCCAGAAGAAAATTTGTTTCCTGGGCAGTATATCAGGCCATTATGATATATTCATGGATAAAAGTAAGCAATCATGAACTCTTTGGTATTCCAACTTTGGTGCTATGGAAGTTGCAAGTATATTTGCACTGATATATTTTTAGTCTGATATAATGCACCAAGCTTTTGATGAATGCCCTAAAATAAAAAATGGTGGTTTTTAAAGAGATTTCTACCATCATGGGGATCAATGGTGTTTAGAACTGGAAGCACATCCTGTAATTAAATCTGGTAGGATAGTGAACCAGAGGAGAGAGAGAAGCTTCTTTTTAAGTTATATTTGAAAATTAGAGGGAAAGTTTTCTCGTCTTCAGGTTACTTTTGCTCAGTAAGAAATTGAGCTTAAATCTCGATGAAATGAAGGAGTACAGCATTTTATTTATTTATTTATTTATTTATACTAGTGATTGAACCTAGAGGTGATTTACCACTGAACTACATCCTCAGACTTTTTATATTTTATTCTGAGACAGGGTCTCACTAAGTTGGTTAAGGCCTGGCCAAGTTGCTGAGGCTGGCCTCAAACTAGTGATCCTCCTGTCTCATCCTCCAGATTCCACTGTGTCTGGCCAGAATATAGTATCTTTCTGATTTCTTAACAGTAGTCTAATTAAGATATTGACCATATACCTTATGGTTCTCACAATTATTTTGCAAAATTAGGAAAGTTTTAGCAACATAACACTGATAAAGTCCTGAGACAATTTCTTGCATCAATTCATCAAGACAAACATTTGTCAATAACCCTAATGCTATAAATGTTTTAAATATTTATATTTCACATATTTTTATCATGAAATTATTGAAATACAAATGTTCATTTCTCTCCTATCATTAAAAATGGATACCAATTATTTTTTTGTATTTTTGAAATAATATAGTGATATAGATTTCATTATATTAATGTTAAAAAAAGATCCTAAGGTTTTTGGTATAAAATTTGTAACATTGTCTTTGATTGTTTTGTTTTGTTTTCTTCAAATGAAAATAGAAATAAAAAAATAGAGGTGAAAAATCATTAGGTAAACTTCAGAATACAAAAAGCTACTGTTTTGCTTTCCTCTGGATTTAAAATTCATCAAATCTATTCTTCCCCCAGCTATTCTGATTGATTTTTACTCAAATTCTGAACTTAAAATTACTTTTTGCATATTTAACATTCTTTAGTATTCCGCAATACTTGTGATAAAATAAAGCTACAATTTCATTCTAGGACCTAGTGAACACTGTTGATGACTGTGTCTCTCTATATCTCCAACTCCCTTTTTATCTCATACACACATACACAAGTACACAAATATGCACTTACTTGCATGACACATGCTTAATGAGCACTCACTCAGTTTCAGATATTTCTCCAACCTACGGATATGGAAGTACAAACTCTAAGAACAAACTCTTGAAACTTACAAGCTTGAAGCAGGTTACTAGAAGCCTAGCCCAATGACCCTTCCTGGATTCCAGGTGGGTGGATTCAGCTACTTGCCTACATAAGAAATAGGCAAAAGATGGAAAAAGGAAAAAAAATGAACTATATTCAGTTTGATCTATCAGAAAAGAAGCATCTCCATTGTGTTTCCTGCTGGTCCCACAGAACAGTTACAATATACAGAAGGAAAAATCATGTGATATATGTATGTATATTTAGTTGATCTAAAAAGGGGGTCAAATGAGACCAAGGACAGGAAAAACTCATAGACAGTTTAGTTAGTCTGTGCTGAATAAGACACTGGCAGGACCATTTCCATTCTCACTTGCCTTAGACCATGAGGATTAGCTATTCAACATCCACTCTCAGCATGAGGAAATTGCAAGGACAAAAAATAAAAAAGCAAACAAACATAAACCCAACTATTTGGCAAAAAAAAGCAATTGCACCAGTATATTAATCTCTTTACATTGCAAGTCAAAACTTTTAAAACTTGTACTTAAATGTCCATAGAGAAGGGGAAAATAGTTCTTCTCTTAAAAATGATAAAACACACAAAGCCTATACAAAAGTACTCATTGCATCTCTCTCCATGGTTGACAATGAGTGGAAATATTTGATTATCCTTCCGTGGGTAAATGGGTAAACAAACTTGTATATCCACAATAAAATACTGTTATAGCAAGACTAGACCTGGTTATGAAATAAAATTACAAAAAGCATTATGGTAAGAAACCAATGCCTGGGGAAGGGGATCCTCTCTTTTAGCCTTTCTCCAGGAAGCCTAATTAACCATGGGTCCCTACCTTTTGGATTGTAAATAACTGCCCTAGGTGTCTGAGGACTCCCTCTTGATATGTAACAGATGCCTTTGAAAAGAACCCTTCTTATCTGTTTCTGTGAGTATTCTTTATGTTAGAGACCCTACCCAAGGACTTCAGCCACATAGATTATGATATTTTAAGAGAAAAAAAGCCCCAATGATAAGATGTGTATAAGATGATGTCAAATAACTTACAAATATTGTGAGGAACTGTGGATCAGGGCTCAGAGGTTGGAGTTTTTGTTTTCTTCTGGGCCTGCTGGCATAAAATAAACTTTGCAGTTCTCCACTCAATGCTGCTTGCTGGTTCTGGACGTCTGTTTCTGCCAACATTATTACCCATTAATAAAATAGAGCAGAGAGAGTACAAGAGTAGCAAGAGTCAAAAGGTTATATGATATTTAATTTTGTCTATATGAATTTCTAGAGAAAAACTAAATTAGACCAATGTAGGATAGATTAATGGCTTTAGGGCTTAAGAGGGGAGAAAGGTATCAGGAAGGAGTTTTGAGTGATGAAAAAGTTTTATATTCAGCTTTTTTGTCATAACCTATACGGGCATAAAAATTAATGATTTGTATAAAACATTCAAGTTCATTGATGAAAATATAAAAATACAATAAAATTTGAAAACAATCAGAAGAGAAACAAAAGAGGTAAAGAGTTAAAGTCCATTTATTACTGGATCTTGGGGGCTTTACATCTTAATTTTTTTCTGAAATAGCACCAATTACAGATGCATCATAGTAACTCTGACAGTACAAAATAAAATTTTCCAAAATCAATGTATTTATTAATTGGATAATATGTTTAAACAAGCATTTTTATTTGTTCTTATTAGCTATACATAATAGTAGGATGTATTTTGGCATAGTATACATATATGGAGCATAACTTTGTTCTAGAATTATATTGGTTGTGTAATCATCTATACACATAGCAAAGTAACCTCTGATTCATTCTACTATCTTTCCTAGTCCCATTCTCCACCTTCCCTTTATTCTCCTTGGTTCTAAACCAAAATACTTCTATTCTTTGCTACTCTAACCCACCAAATTTATTGTGAGTTAGTGTCTGCATATTAGACAAAACATTTGGCCTTCAGTTTTTGGGGATGGATTTATTTCACTTAGCATGATATTGCCCAGTTATATCCATGTACCAGCAAATGTCATAATTTCATTCTTCATTATCATGAGTAATATTTCATTGTGTATATATACCACATTTTCTTTATCCAATCATCTGTTGAAGGATACCTAGGTTAAATAAGAATTTTTTTAAAAAGTAACTTTCATATATGAAACACCATAGTAAACAGTCTTCTATCCTCAAAGGAATAAATGTAAACTGATTGTTCAAGAAGACGACTTTTAGATTAAGGACAAATAATGTAAATTAAATAATAAGTGGTTTGAAAATTGCTATATCACCAGGTAAGTAGACCCAAAGCTCTACCTAAGGAATGCTTTATAATACATATATTAAATATATGCTACATATTGAAGGATAAAGGGACATGTAAGAAACGATGAATCAATGAGGCATTAAACTATAAATTCATAAAAACATTTCAAGTACAGTAATTAAAATTTGATTATCTATTGTGTCATTTATGTCACCATTGACTGGAAAAATCTTACAAATCTTCAAAACCTACCCAATTGTACGATACCCTCTTATATGATGCTATATTCCAAATCCTGTTTAAATCTACAACTTAAGGACCTCCACCTCCCAATATAGTCCAATTTTTCCAATATGGCTAGGTCATTTTCAAATGATTAATATTATCTCTATTTTGTCTACTTTATATCAGTCATCTTTCTTCTCTACTTCAGTTTTTAATTTTCCTGTGGATATAGATATTTCTTATGCATCAATATCACAATCACAGGAACAATTTGTTATTCTTTTGAAGAAAATAAGAATGTCTTATTTGTTTTGTCAATAATGTGCTAATTAAATTAGGGCTTGTTTTATTTATGTATTTTTTGACAAATCAAAACTAACAATTTAACTTTAAAACTTTTGTGAACACTTCATGAAAGCTGGTCTTTTCACGATTATGCCTATAACAATTTGGTCAAATTGAACTTTCCTACAGGTTCAAACATAATTAAAGATATGAAATGTAAGATGATTTATAGTTGATTGCCAGACAATGGGAATTCTTAATTACTTCTTCTTTGTTTCTTATATTTATTTTTTATAAACAAGGCACTCGTAACTTTGGCCTATCATGCTCTCATAAACTGATACAAAGAATAGTAAACTATGTTGTTGTTTTTTAAAGATTTCATTTTGTGTTATTTTGACATGTTATCAAGAATAAGTTATGTTTATCTTAATTGAGCAAAGACTTTTTTGAGAGACAACATTTTATCTTTATGTAATTCAGTTTGTTGACCCTTTTCCTTCAAGCAAAATAAATGTGTTACCATAGATAACCTTTGGGCAGTTCCCGTTGGCATCTGCATCTATTTAAAAGGACTTTTTTTCCCCCTGATAAGCATGATCAGCATGCTTATGGCTTGTGTGTGATATATGTTGATATCATAAATTTCTTTTTTTATTTGTTTTAATTAGTTACACATAACAGTACATGATAAATTTCAAATGTTTATAATTTAAACCAAATGAAACATTCATTTGAAAATTGGAAAACATAAAAAAAGGTCTTTACATAGTTGACAACATTAGGTTCTGAGCAGAAAATAAAAACAACAAATAATAATTTGCATTATGTTTAATCCATAAACTCTATATTTCTGTACTTTCATATTATCCCAAAGGAATGCATTATAACATAGTTTATAGTCAACTACATACTCATAAATAAGCTTATGATACTGAATCTGCAGAATCTTCAAATTAGCTTGCATTGTATCCTGTAGAGGGGATGGAGTTTAAACAAGAAATATAGATAAATAATATCAGATAATTAAATAATAGATATCATTAATTGTTAGTGTAATTATATTACCTATTAAGTTTCTTGTCCCTACAGTGATGACTTTGTTGAGAAGGCATAATAACTCTTATAAAAAACTAATATTACCACTCTCATGTTTCAGAGGAGGAAACAGTGCCAAAAACATTAAAATATAAGCAAATGTAGGAAACAATAACTTATAAGTTATTTATAATTAATTATAATTTAAAGACAGGACTGTCATCACTTCCCAATTTTATTTTTTTCGATATAAAATCTGACCAAACCTCAATTTTTTTATTTATTTTTTTGACACAGTTTTAATTCCTAGACACATTGAAAATGTCCTGTATATTTCTTCCAAAGCAATTACATTAATTTGGACTGAGGAATTATGTATTTGTTATAAAAAAAAATAGTTAATTTGTGTCAATCTATGTTCCCAAGGTGTAGTAATTACATATTAAACAGCAGTAAGATAAAGGATTAGCAAAATTGTTCCTTTGTAGAATAGTAACTATAAAATCTAAGAAAATTGTGTATGGTACCCTAGGGTTGAAAGAATAATCCCCATGGGGCAAATTTGGAAGGAAAGTCGCCTTCTACTAAAGCCATGCCTGTTTGAAAAGGTATTGTGTAGCCTGTTAGGTAGCCCAGGAGTTCGCTTACGGGCCGCTGTGAGAGCTAGTCTTTAATCTTCTGTGCAGGTGGCAAATAATGGATCTCTGTTGGTGGACCGAGGCCATTACATGTAGAAGGGGCAGGGAAATGACAAAAGTTTAAGATCCAGGCAGTCGCAGACGATGGTTGAGCACAGGGAATCAGAGCACCGGGAAGCCTGAAGTTGTGGTGTTCCTGCGGATAGAGATGTTAACAGTCATGCGCTGGCTGTTAGGTTGCTGGGGGAACCTAGTGATCTTAGGTAGAGCAACGCCGGTGATTCTCTCATTCAACACCTTGTACTCACTGCCAGCAGCCAGTCATCTCAGAGGACCCTTGTCCTACACTCTGTCTCTCTTGCGCCCTCTACTGACTAGGTTTAGCATCGCGCTGAATGTGAAGAAATTTACTGAAGAATAAATGTGGAACTGAAAAGCAATAAATGTTTACTTTCAAACATATAGTCCTCCAAGCAGCATACTAGGTAATAAAATTCATAGTGGAGATAAGTTATGAAATTATTGTCTTTATGAAAATTACACTTGTGTAGGGGATATATTATCAAAAGAAATTATCATAAAATTAAAGGTGCAATAAAACAACATTGAAGATCTATGAAACAAAAATAAAATGCTATAAAATGACATTTACCGAGATTAAAAAAAATGAAACATCCTTAGATGTGAATATGAGGTATTTGAATATTCCTAGAAAGCCCGAATAGCAATCTGTGTTAAATGCTTAAGGTTGGAAGCTGTTGATATGATAGATGATACCTGAAATTTGGTAATTTGTGAAACTAACACAGAGAAACAGTAAAGAAAGAAAGTTGAATGAAAGAATCTTCTAGTGCATACATACAAAACAATTCTGAACTACTGATGAATCAATTAAAATGTGAATTAATATTGTAAAAAATAAAATATTCTAAAACAAGATTTTAGTCATCCACAACCTCCATTATTGAAGAGGGCAAGTGGCAGAATACAGATTACAGAGAGTTAGAAAATAATCTGAGAAGAGTTCAAGTGAAGACTACATATGGAAAGCTGCAAATTGGTTGTAATTTTCAATTCATTGTATGAGATTAAAAATCAGATTTGCATAAATGTTTGGGTTTTTGACTGTCTTTGAACAAATGGAAGACCTATCAATCTCTGCATATGTCTGCTTCAACTGACATCAAACTGAGTTCCAGTCCCCTCTTTGAGATTATCTGGATAATGTGCTCCTTATTTAATTGATGGCAGTGCTGAACTTCCTCACTTGAAGTTTTTGTACCTGAATGTAAGTATTTTAATTTATAAACACTAAAACATGTCACTCTTTAAAGAACTTGGTGTGGAAGAGTAAAATGTGTTATATAGAGTACAAGGTTACTTTACATTTCATCCTTTCCTCCATCTTTTCCTTCTTAAAAGGAAGTGACTGATTTTTCAGATGAAGCTGAGTATAGGTGAATAGAAAACAATGCATACAGAGGGAGAAGCCATGGATAGGACACAAAGAATTTTCCTTGATACCTCCTTGTTTCTCACTGGAAAGACACTTAACTAGCTACCTAACCTCTGATACTCAATGCCTTCATTTATAAAATGGGAACCAATACCCAGATCCTGAGGTTATCATGCAGATGAAGTGAAATTATGCTTCCAAACCTGATAAATAGTTCATAACCAAGATAAGATTTAAAAATAGATGAAAGAAAAGTATATCAGCAATATATTGGCCAATATATCACAGTGGTTCCAAAGAAACTAAAACTCAAATCACTAATCAGTCATTACGTAATCCCAAGCTGTTTTATCAGGCTGCCTATTGTAATGTGCAGGGAAAGCAAAGAGAGATCATGAGAATACATCAAATGCTGTGAAGTAACTGTTCTAAAGAGAAATCTGAAGTTTTTAATTTTTAATTTACTTCTAATCCTGCAGCTATTTGTTCACTTGAAGTAAATAGAAAGACTCCAGTTGAAATGCTTCTCAGATATGTGTCATCCATGCTAAGAAAGCATTCTCAGGGGCTACTTGGAGAATTCTAAAAGCCCCAAAGGAAAAAGATCCAACAGGATCTTTCTTCTCTATCTACTAGCATTGAATATTTGAAATCTTATAATAGAAATTTGAGATTTTTTTTATTATTAGAAAGAAATAAAACAAAAAAATGTTTTGATTAAATGATTTTGTAAGATGATTTTTCTCAGACTCACCATATGGTAATGATTATTATGTAATTTTCTTTTGTTTAAAGTCAAAATGTTTTTACTGTCCCAATTTATTAACATTAAACATTAAATTTTCACTTTTATTTTACAAATTAATTTATTATGTCAGAGACATTTTTATGTTCAGAGCTGTTTTTTTTAATTTCAAATGATATTCAAGTGAATTATTGCATTAAAAATTCATTAGAAATCTATTTAACTAGATTTCATGTAATTCATTTATTTTTTAGACACTTTGTTAAATGGTTAATACAAATTCATCATCATAATAACAAATCAGCCATTCTGTAAATAACTTTTAAAAATTATGTTTAATAAAAAAAGCCAATCCAAGCTCTTAGGTTGAAAATATCACAGATGAAATATTACACAGGGATTTTTTCTTTTAAAAATAATGTTATAAATTAGAAAACATTGAATACTTTTAAGATTTGAGAAAGAACAGTGATCTTAGTATTTATTTTTATATAGAACTGTACAACAGAATGCAAATGTAAGAAACAGTATACACAATAAACATGCAGAGATCTCTATAATCTCCATACCTTCAATTTTTGCCGTAATGTGTAGTTGGAGGAAATATATAGTCAATTTTTTGTTTTCTTGTTTTGTTTTGTTATAATTTGACATGTAAAGCTGAGCTGTCAACTAGGGATTCAAGTATAGGAATCCAAGCAACGTCTTCACTGATTAAAGCACTCCTGGGTGAATTACTGTGGTTGAGTGAGAGAAAAAACAAAAATCAAAGGGGAAAAGTTTGTTTCATTTGATTGCAGAAGAGGAAAGTTATATAAATAAGATTCAGTCAAAGACAAAGCAAATTTTAGTAGTTTTAGCTCTTTTTACCTATTTAAGAGACCTGTTAAACCTACTATTTTGCATTCAGGTTTGGTATAGACTGACTCTTTCTGGTCCTAAACATATGCATGATTGCATTATTTAAAGAATGGAATTTCAGGGAAGCAAGCATCATGAAAAAATTAGGCAGGAGGTGCAGTTCCTTGTGAGTGAGTGTGTGTGTGTGTGTGTGTGTGTGTGTGTGTGTATGAAAACAGATTCTCAGTCCTTAGCATCTACATATCTAGGAAGTCACTGGAGCTTGGAGGCACATTGATCTTTTTACTTTGTTCCTCTGAGTTAAGCTTCATTTTAGATCCTTTGCTTTTATAGTGACCATTACACTCTTCATGCTAACTTAAAATTCTGTTTTCATGTTATCAACTTTACAAATACAATACTGGTAAAACAAAATAGTGAATAATATTATGATTGATTAATTTTTCTGTTGCATTTGAATTGCGATAAAGACTTAAGGAAGGCCAGTTTCTTTAAAGAAAAAAAAAGAAATTAGGTTAATGGTTGTTAACCTGTTTCCTAATTAGCATATTCTGCATAAGAGACGATATGTTAAATGTTACTGAAAATGCTCATTTATCTCTATTACAAATAAGAAACTGAACCTTAATGTAGTTAGATCACTAGACCTTATATCAAACTGCTAGATTAAAAAAAAAACACTCAGCTGGGATTAAGAACATTTTTAATATTTTTCCGTTTTTCCCATTTTCTCTATAAACTATGTATTATTATTATTATCTAAGGATTTTGTTAAAATATAAGATCACCCTGATTTAATTATTGATTCTTATGTCATCAATTCTAAATACTTTGAATCTGACCTTGTCAAGATTTTATGCTGTGCTGAATAAAATATGGTTGACAGTTATTACTCTAGAAAGATTCACTTGGAGTATTGTAATCACTAAGGTGTTCGTGATACCATTACAAATTCTTCATCTCACAGTAAAATTCAGGTAAAATTCAAATTGTTTATCTACATAAAAATAAAATATTATTTATGGTTTTAAGAAAATTAGTCTAAGTATCAATCAGTTCGTAAAGAAAACTTGTTGAATTTATCTCTGTCATTTATAGCCATCATTGTAAGTTAACTGTAAAGTTTTAAAGCTAAGTAGAAATGTTTCTATAACACTTTGAAATATTTACATTTTAAAGTAAGTACATTTACTTTTCAACCCATTGGTATAGTGTAAACTCTATCTATTAAAGGTAGTACTATCCAGATTATATTCCCTATTAAATGTTACCTATAAACCCATGTGAAATTTAAATATTGACTGCACTCTACTGGTGTGTAATCATTAACAATCAATCATACATTTTAAAATAACCACTAAGATTCTTTGATTTTTGAGAAACCATAAATAATTTATAAAATCTTCATTTACTCAAAAATATTAAATATATATGCGAATTTCTACCTTAGCATATTTCTATATGAAAGAACACTATAAAGTAAATGAAAACAAAAATGTGTTGGGGCAAGCATGGGTCAACAACTAGTAAGGTTGCTTATTCCTGGTTGGGAAAGAGGAACTTCAAAGAAGTTCTTGCATGAGGAAGGAGAAGGGTAAGTGACCACTTCCCTTGTCTCCAGTCTTTGAGGATCAAAGCAGAGCTACCTTGAGTGTGAAATAAAAGAATGTACTCATAAAACATTTGAAAAAATTCCATGTGCTCAGTGGGCATACAATGTATCCTACATGTAGACCTGCTGTGGGCTTGGGGTGTGGCCCTCCCTATTGTGAGTCCACTCATAGCCACTGAGGAACACCTGAATAATAAAATGTCCAAACGCTCTCCATACAGTCCTCCAAGCATTTTTCTTTGGGATCAGTAAATAGCATGCTGGGGCTTTTGTAACACTGAACCACACAAAGCACACATGTACTTTTTTTTTCCCCCTATGCAGAAAATAACCTCAGTATAATGGAAGATAAGATCTTTGACACTGTTTTTTTTTTTTTTAAACAATATGAATTTTCATGCTGAGTTCTTGTCTTCTAGTAATATATACCAAGTTTGACACTATGTCTGCCAGAACAAACAAACAAAAAATGACAAGGTCTGTCAAGCATCTAAATTTTCTATGGAAACTCTGTGTTAAATGATACTGCAAATTAAGCATTTCTTTTGAAAGTGTTTTCACAAGCCTTCAGTCTCTTCTCTTCCTTACTCAATTTTGTTTTAATTAACTTATTCTTTGCTTTCTGTTCAATTGAACAATACTCATTTTTTTTCATTTGCTGAATGTGTAATATGGTTTCATAACATAAAAACCTGAGAGCAAATTGAAGGAGAAAAACAAAAAGGACTAATTAATTGTGATGTTTTGAAATTCCACTGGAAAGTTTCTTTGACTAGAGAGAGGCTAAGTTGTCTTCACATTTTGTCAGTTCATTAGGAATGGCAACCTGTATTGCACAAGTTCAAGACTAACATCCAACTGGAGTGGGAAACTCCAATCTTGCTAGATTAAGAACTGACCTTTATCTTCTCTCTCATAAATATAAAGATAAAATAGAGACTCAGCTGGATGCACCCTTTAGCAATTATTTCCCCTATGATCTTCACACTAGGATAATGGGCCACATGTGAAAAGAGTTATAATCTCTGATATAAAGATTTTCAGTATGAAGTTGGCTTTGCTCTACTTTATTCTGGCATTTCTTACAAACATATTTTCTGATGTCTAATTTAAAAGGTCCCACTTTTTAGAAATGGTTAACTATTCTTCTTTTTGAAGTTCTGGCTAAATTCTGCTTTTGTCATTGACACAAAGAAAAATAAAGGTATCTGGCTGAGGTGATAATTTTATCATTTACATACGATGAAATCCAGGAAAGTCAATTCTATTGTCAAATTAAAGGGCATTACAATGAAAAGATTAGTGATATTTGTTAAAACATTTTTAAATAAATATTCTGACTCCTGACTCCTGTGGCATGGCAATATTTATTATATAATTGAAAGGTATTAGTATTTACTCTTTGTTGAATATGAAGGTTATTTGATGCAAAAACATGAAAGCAACTCAGTTTTGGTTTGTTTCTCTGGTAGACATTAATGTAGCTTTAAAACCCAGGTTGAATTAATATTTTGTAGTTCTGTATTTATGTTTTATTATTTTATTTCTAATTAAGATTTTAATTTTATATTTACATTATTATTACTTTAAGAGATTCTGTCTATATCCTTCCAAAATTTTGCTATTGAAGAAACTTAAAAGCAGAGAAGTTTTACATTTGCTTTACCTGAATTTCACTTGTAAAGTATTATGAAAGTATTTCTTCCCACTCATGACACTTTGTCATATTCACTGATATTGATTATTTTTAGTGTTCTATAACTGATTTGGGGTATATGAAAAGGTCATCATTCCTAATATGGTATACATAAAATTCAAGCAAAAGGGGCATTCAGGCAATATTCTGAAAGGAAAAGAAAATAAATAACCATAAAATAGACCCTGGTTTTAGTGTCCCAATATTCTAGTTAATCCCTTTTCTTGAAAGTATCACTTCCTGCTGAGTTCCTCATTACAGCATCCAGATTACCATCACAGAAAGAATGATATTTCTGATATCCTACCCACTAAGAGTTCTCCTTCTCCAGGATCATCAACATTTTCTCCTGAACATAGCAAGATAGATCATTTTGATTTCTTCTTTAACAAAAGGATGTCCACCATCACAATCCCACATTCAAAGAGATTTCAGCTAGTTAGATTATTCTTCTTAGAATTGTAGTTTCATGAGTATAAAATAATCTATTCCATTAAAGAACAGATTGTTGGTTTTAAAATCAATTAAAAATAACATACAGTGCAAAGTGCATGTAAAAGTGAGTGGATCCTTCTCATCAAATGCATTCTTATGAAATTATAGCTCTCTTTAAATTTTTACCTTCAGAAACAAGAGTCATAGGGGATTATGGCTTTCTCTCTTGGTCTTCCCCAGGTTTTCCCTCTTCCCTGTGTGGCTTTTGAATATACTAAGAATGTAACATCTCGGCATAAGAAGAAAGGGTATGTCCTTGTTCTTCCCAGAACATGATATTCTTCAGTATTAAACTCAGCATGCCAAATGTCTATCAGGGTATAAAACAAAGTGGAATGTTTCCAGGGTCTCAGCAGTGGTGTGAAACTGGACATCCAGAGATAAAACTCCATCTGCCCTGGGAAGATTTCGTTTTCAGTGGGGAACCAACTTTGCTGCTTTTCCATGGTGTATACTAAATATGCCTTGCTTAACTTGAGTAAGTATTATGATTCACTGGACTCATGCAATCGACAGGAAAAAAAGAAAAGCTTTACATTTAAAGTTTTCTAATCAGGTAGGAATGGAAACTACATGACCTCATAAGACCTTAAAGTGACACATTATTATTTTATGACATTCCACTGGCAGATATGAGTTATAGAGCAGTTTTAAATGTAGGAGTTGGAAAATTGACTACTACTCAATGGCAGTCACATTAGAAAGGACTGTAGACACAGGGAATGATGATTCATCAAGGACCACTGTCTTAGAAGTCTATCATATGTGCTAAGACTATTATTGAAGAGAGATAATGAGTGATAGCATGAGATTCAAGTAAAATTTTGATGAAAACTCAAGGGTACTGCTATTTTTTTAAAAGAGAGAGAGAGAGAGAGAGAGAGAGAGAGAGAGAGAGAGAGAGAATATTTTTTAATATTTATTTTTTAGTTTTCGGTGGACACAACACCTTTATTTGTATGTGGTGCTAAGGATCCAACCCATCGGCCTGAGCATGCCAGATGAGCACACTACCACTTGAGCCAAATCCCCAGCCTGGGGTACTGCTATTTTTAATTATTGTTTTTGTTTTGTTTTGTTTTGTGTGTGTGTGATGAAAATTATCATTTGGCCCTACCTAGCTCTAAAAATATATAGTATTTTTAAAATCATCTATCCAGATGATCCACACAGTTTAAAGAATGAATTATTATCAAAATAAATGAATATAATTAAAAGTTTCTCAATGAGAAATAAAAATCCCCAAAGATATTCTGGAATGAATATATAATGGACATTTGTCACATTATAGAACATTCCCCCAGAAAACCACTGTATGTCAGCGGGCTAAGCTTGGAATACAAGGTATAAGAATGAGAAGAAAGAACTTTCATGAAAAAAGAATTTGAAGTAAATGGAGAACATTTTTAGATGTTTGTGGTTTATTATGCTTCTATTATTGCTCTTAATCAGATTTTTTATTTCAGAATAATTAATAAATAAAAAAATGTATATATGCAAGCCTCTGACAACAACCTTTTTTACTTTCTACTGCTGTGAGTTGGTATGTTTTAGATTCCACATATGAATGAGATCATGCACTATTGCTCTTTCTGTGTCTGATTTGTATTTTTAACATCATATCCTCTAGGTCTATCATGTTGTAAAAAGTGTCAAAATTTCCTTCTTTGAATCATATATTTGAGAGACCTTGTTATAAAAAAAAGAATATGAAAGAATTACTTAAAATCTGTTTGTTTTAAATGTAGCATTTTTCTCTAGTTTTAAAGTAAAAATTTTAGTTGTTATAAATTTCATCCATGAATAGTGATACAGGGTAGGATTTTTTTAAGTGGTTAACCACACTATTATGCCCTTTCACCATTATTTTATATTTTAAATAAAGCTATAAAAATAGAATATTTTGTCCCCCATATTTTATTGCTATTTTCTTTAATCCATCAGAACAGTTTCCTACCTATTCAACTTGATCTTTCTCTAGAGCAGGATTGTTGATTATTTCATGCTGCTAAGAATATTTCATACAATCCCATGATCAGCAAGAGGCCAGGAAAAAATGAAAAGAGCTGTATCAATGGATAAGCCAGTGGCCACCCACTGCCTTTTTCTGTTTACACATTTCATTTTTAGGTTCAAAATAAGACTTTCTTCTCTTCCTCTCTTTTACTTTCCTCTGTTTCCCATTTTTTTAGTAGATCCTGATAGTAGAAATGTATACATTACAAATAAAATATATCATTAAATTAATAACACTAATATAGAGTAAGTAATATAAATGGTTCTTGTAGAATATTGAGTAATATGCTGATAATTTATTTTCTTATTCGCTGTTTTTCTAAGTTGAGAAATAAAAGCTTTCTCTGGTATATTGAAATGACTTGTCTATAAATGTAATATATTATTTTTGTCACAAGCAAACACTCTTTCTTATAAAACCATTAAAATTTATTAAGACGTGTCCTATAACAATTTTAAATTATTTCTTACAAAACCAAAGTTATATTATTAGAAGTTAGTAAAGAGTATTGATGTTCAAAACTACAAATAGAGTAAAAAAATAAATTGAAAATTGTGTAAATTACTGTCAGTGTTATATCATAAGCCCACTTATAATTCCTCTATGGTACATAAAATTTCTATAGGAGCCTTTTTGTGTGAGTGGTTAAGGCACTTCATTTAGGAAGTGAAAAGTTCCTAAATAAACTGATTAAGTAAAAAAAAATGTGAATATTTTTTTTCTTTGAGCACTAACAAACTTAAGAGATAAAAGATATATTTAACAGAACATGTTCATGTTATTTAGAATGAAATATTCTTACCCATTGCATACACTAGTACACACATTTTTCTCAAACTCCCTAGGAAATATTTAAACTGTTAAAAAGGATAGTCAAAAAATATTTTCAAAATAAGTAACTGTGAGAAGACTTCAATAACAATCCAATGGTGCCTTTCTAGCAAAAAATATACAGTGTCACAAAAGCAGAAATAGAAATTCTCTTGCCTAGGGTAGAACAGATTCAGGCAGGTCTCTGAGTCTGTATTGATAATTCTGTGACATCAACAGAAGGCAGGAACTGTACTGGAGGTAACTGAAGAAACATAGGTATTGATAACTGCAGGTTAGAGGTTACTGCAGAAATGGAGTTCTTGGGTAGCATCTAGCAGAGATTCTGAGACAAATAAGGGAGTAATTGAATTTGTATGTATTATGGGCAAGGCTATATGGACAATGACCAAATAGACTCCATTTTACCCTGAGAGTCCATATCATGTAAGAAATGCTTCTTCCATGGGAAAGCCCCACTTCTGTGTGCATTAATAGTTACCTAGCATAACATAATTGGCAACACAAAATAGCAATTCTTTTACAATGTAAAATTGTTCTCTGGTTTCCATTTTTTTTTTGGGGGGGGGCAATGTACCTTGTCAGAAATTGATTGTCTAGACATTAGTAACCATTCTCTAACTTGTACTGAATTAGGGTTTGACCCACTTCCCTTCTGCTTGCTTGCTGCTGTGCCATCCTGGAAATTCCCTTGGAAAATACCAATGTACCCATTGCACTGTCTCAATAACTGCTCAATTCAGCTTCTATACCTGCTTTGTGGCTAAATCAACCCAGATGTGGTTTTTACCTTCAAATATCCTAAAATGCTCAGGCTTGGGGCTGTTCCTTCTGAGAAAGTTATGGATCCTGTGGGGAGTAGTCACTGGCCAACCAGCCGGCTAAGTAAAATTCTTCATTTTGGACAAAACTGGGACTTGGTATGTTTTCTGAAACACCTGCCTCACAACATATGTAATGAATAAAAGTAAATTGACCCAATTGCATAGAAAACTTAAGAAAAATATAGATATTTATTTGTTCATAGTAATGATACCTTCGAGTTTCATTAACAACTCAGGTAGTGGGAATAAAAATTTCAAGCTAGAAGGTTAAAAATAATGATAACCACAGAAGACCCAGATGGCAATCCTGGTAACCTTAGATGGAACATAACTCAAAAACATTAGCCAATATTCAGTTTCCATTGTGGCCATCTTTTTTAAGTAGTGGGGAGAATGCTTCATCAACCATAGTAAATTCCAGCAGATACAACTGACAGAGATAGAGGGAATCATTGAATCTAAGGTTGAGGTTGAGAGACACTTTTCTGAAAACTTATAATCAGTTCATTAAAGGAGCTGAAATACTTAAGGGAGGCTTAAAAGACAGACTGTCATTCTTATGATTGTAGTGATAAGGATTGAGATCAATAATATGTCCTTTATGTAACTGACATCTTACAGGAAGAATTTAGAATTTGAATTTGCTTTGCATAAACATTGATTATGTCTCTCAACCTGCCTATTGAAAAAGGAATTGTGTGGCTCTGACATCTCTGGAGATTTTAACCATAAAGTTAACCCAATTATCTTTGGCTGAGATTCTTAAACAATATTTTTAAAAATATGTACAGAGTTTGTAAATGTACTAATATTCACACCCCCTCCTGAGTGATTTTGAGATTGAGTTCAAATATGCATTTTTTTAAAAGCTCAACACATAATTCTAATATGAAGACAGATTAGAGAACCAGTTATCTGGAAGAAGGTATGTGTTGACTACGTAACACCTTCCAAAATTCTGAAATCAACCTCACTGACTGAGGGCAATAAGTCACAAACACTGAAATTTCTGTTGTAGAACTCTGTGATCAGTTAATCAAATTACATAATGGAGCTTCTATTCCCTGAGTAAACTTTGGTGGTCCTTTTGTCTACAAAATCTTAAAATTATAAAGGATAGTGTCTAAAAATTATTTTTTAAGTAATCAAACTTTTAAAAAAGCATTCTTATAATGACAAACAATAGAGTAATAAAGGAATAGGTCTTACAGTATGATAAGTTCTAATTTCAGTAGCAATTTTCACTATAGATTGTAAATCAATAAAGAAAATCTTAGAGTCAATTTTGCCCTTAGTTCTAGGTGAGTCGGTGTTGTTTCAACACTATGGATTATTTCCCAGTTTCTTTCACTGGCTAATGGATTATTATATAATATTTGTTGGAATTGTGCAAAACTTTGATGTTCAAGTTTAACTAAAAATTGTCCCTTTGGATGGTGAAAGATGAGGATGGAGGCTGTATAAACATTTTTTCTTTCTCCCTTTCACCATTAATATGTGAAAAAAAAGTCCTCTAAAATACCATGAGGAAAGATGTAGGGAAACAAAAGTTTTTGCTGTTAGAATTTTTTTTTTAAATAAGGTGAATAGAAAAAGGTCAAATACAAAGGGAAAAGTAGAAATTCAGAAAAACAGGAGTGCAGAGGAAGAAAGAAAATTATACTGTGGGAACAAAAACAAGAAAAGGATGAAGTATTATAAAGGGAAAACAATCAGCTCCCTTGCAAAATCTGTATAAGTCTGATTTTGGTCTCACACCATGGTTTTAGCCAAATCCATTTAGAGTAAGTTTTTTATTTAGCAAAGGGATAACTTTCAGATCCTACTCATCCTAAATGAATAATTTGTTTGTCTTTTGCTTTGGAGTCATATCCAGATTTCTAAGTAGATATTTTCCTGAGGCATTATTAAATAATTACCATTATGGATATTTCATATCCACTCAGAATCATCTTTTTCAAATTCATTTATTATGCTACATGCTTAAATTCATATCAAATGTAATTACACTAAGTTTATTTTATAGTTTGTTAAGCCAGTGCCATAATAACTTTTCATCCCTAGATTAATTTCTTTTACATACAGCAACAAACCATGCTTCAAGCAGCACAGCTTTTGAGACTATTATTATGCATGCACAGATGCATCTTGCCTTAGCCAGTGTCTGTGATTATCCACTAAAGAATTCTGCATATACTCATTATCCTCATGAGAGTTTTTCTCTTTATTTTTGCACAGCTCAGGAGCGAGACCTCCTGCAAGTTGCAATTTAGATGTAAAAGGAGTTTATTTTAGGAATGTTCATCTTTCAACACTAAGGGGTACATACCCTTGGTGAAGTGCGTGCATAACTTCCAGAGTGTTAATGAGAGTTCTACGTGTACATCAATAGAAAACCTTTGGTCACAGACAGAGTTTCCAGCAGTGAGGAAGACATATTCACTTTCTGATCTAGCAGTTATCAAAATCAGCATGTGCTCTCCTTTCTCAGGTAGGAACTGCTGGATTAGGAACCTGGCTCTGGCCCCTCAGGGTATATAATATGGAAGAAAGTTATCCATCAGAGAGAGATCATAAAATATTTATGCACAGCTCACATCTATATAATGTTTTTATCATTCCTTGTGATATAAAGAGTGCTGACTACTTAGTTTCTCCATTTCACATGGGGGTGTAACCTGTAGGAAGGGGGCAAAAAGACGAGGAAAAATCCTGAAAAAGCATTTTATTTTTCAATAGTTTTGAAGAATAAGCTAAGAAATATCATAGGATGACCAGATACTTTATAAATCCACATATTAATAATTTTGGCCCATATTATACCTATTCAATATTTAATTTTCATTGAAGGTAATTCACTTTGTATTTTACACATAATTATTATTTTAAAATAATTGATTAAAAATGAAAACAAAGCAAATGTATGATTTGTCTTCAGGACCTATTTTGAAAACAATTAGAGGAAACATAATACATATATATATCCTAATTCAGATAGGATATAGTAGAGTTTATGCTGAAATGTATTTCACAGATGCCCAGTGTCTTAAAGGTCAAAGAAAAAGAAATTTATGTGTCCTCATTTGGGCAAGACACTTTTCAGTTATGAAATGAATAGGTATTAAATGAGTAGGTATTTAAACTTGAGAGAGAGAGAGAGAGAGAGAGAGAGAGAGAGAGAGAGAGGAGAGAGAGAAATGAAAACATTCCAGTTGGGGAAGAAGTTGAGAGAAAATTCAAAATGAGATATAAAAATGGATTGTGAACATTTTCTTAAGAGGCTGAAAATCTGAAAAGAAAAAAATATTGGCACACAACAGCTGGGATTTATTGTGCATGACAACTATTTCAAGTTGAGGTGGTTAAGCTTGATTTTATAGAAGAATTATCAAGACTTTAGAATTTGAGCATGAAAGCCAAATTAATAACATTCTGTATATTCAATTTTTTCTAAATATTTCTCAGTTAAAAAAACATGGCATTGTACATGGAAAAAATATAGAGAAGTGCAATATTGTATTAAATGGCACAATAGCACAAATATGGAGGATGTTTCTAGTAGTACAATATTCAGAAAGATACTCTCCAAAATCTATCTTAAATTTGGAGTAAATTTGACTGAGTCATTAGAAATAGACACTGTAGTAAAAGTGGGAGAAAAATAATCATTGACTAGATTGCACTGAGAGCTATTTAAACATGTATCTGTGTGAGCTTACATGAATGACAGGGAAAAATATACAAAAGTCAAACTTACATGCAAAAACTGTATATACTATGAAAGCATCCCCGATGCTGTGAACTGTACATTGCTGATTTGACTGAGAAGAATTTGAAAAAAAAAAAAAACATAAAGCAATGCAAGCTTTATGTTTCTAAGAAACAAAAAATCTGAACCAACTTTACATAGACTACATTTTCTGATAAGCAGATTCTAGAACTAAAAGAATTCCACTATGTGTCATACATCTGTGATGCTGATGCACAAGAGGAGAAGAATATCTGTTCTTGAAGACCACAGAAGGGGAGTGGGAGATACTATGAGAAGTCTAGAGTTAATTCAGAAGATGAGTCACTGTGATATGAATCCTGCTTTTTCAATTATATTTCATGCTTTCTTAAAAAAACACAATTTTAATAGTATTGAAATCAATGAATATGTATTCTAAACGGTATCTGAAATATCTAATCCAAATATTAAAAATTAAAGTCAACATTGAAAAAAATGAACAATTAATGTCTGCATGTTATTTTTTTATTTATTAAATGGCAATTCTAATTTAAAGATTCTGGTACATCAACATTAATTAAACTGGTCCAAGTAGCCAAGTAATAGAGCAATAATATTATTTATTGTATAAAGCAGGACACTCTTGGAAAAGGAAGCTAATAATAATCATACCAGTATACCTGGTATAAGTTGTGACTGTCTTAGATAAATTGAGATATGTGGTCACAAAAAGTGTAGAAGATTAGAAATTATTCTTCCATATCTGTTTGCTCTATGTAGTACAAAAATTCATCTAAATCAGAGTGCAATGTTTGGGAGTGGCAATAGAAAGATATTTCCTAAAAAAGTACCAAGAGAATTTGGAAGCTAATAGTATACCAAGGAAGGGGCTAAAGAGTTGAAAATTTCAAATAAACATAAGTTAATCTGTTAGAATGCTTTCACTGAACATAACAAATCTACTGAAAGTGTCTTAAATAGATATGAGATTGTTTCTCACATAATATGTCAAAGAGGTATGTGGCTGCTAGTATTGGTTCAGCTGTAAAAAGCTCAAATATATTAGAACTGAATTTTTATGTTCTTATGGCTTTTTCTTCATGGACACTGGATAGTTTATGTTTTTGAGTTATTATATCTGTTATATATGAAAAAAAAACAAAGAATTATTTTCTAAAATTCTCACCACATCTGTTATGTGCCTCAATAAATTAATTTTGTTACACAGCTGGACTTAGTTGAAAAATGCCTCAAATTAAGGGAATTGGAAATTGAGATTACATTATTCACCCAATACTATAAACCACAATGATGTTGAGATTGAAAGGCAATACAATTTTAGGAGGGATAATGACATTAGTTTTTTAAAAAAGGAAGAAATAGGCTTTGTTTTTTTAAGAAAATGAAAATAAGTTGTTTGGGCTGGGGTTGTGGCTGAGTGGCAGAGCACTCATCTAGCATGTGTGAGGTCCTGGGTTTGATCCTCAGCACCACATAAAAAAATAAAAAAATAAAAAATAAATAAAATAAATGTATTGTGTCCAACTACAACTAAAAAATAAATATTTTTTAAAAGAAAATAAGCTGTTTGGATAATTATTTTTTTTAATTAATCAGTAAAGATAAATAAAAGCCAGTAATCCTGGTATAGCAGTGCATGCCTGTAATACCAGAGGCCCAGATGGCTGAGGCAGGAGGATCATAGGTTCAAAGGAAGCCAGCAAGGCTGTTAGCAAACTAGTGAGACTTTGTCTCAAAATAAAAATAAAAAGGTGTGGGAATGTGGCTTAGTATTTAAGTGCCTTTGGGTTCAATCCCAGGTACCAGCAACAACAACAATAACAAAAAGAGCCAATAAAAAGAAATTTTCCAATGAAAGTTTGGAGAATGAAGCTGGAGAATGCTGGAAGGATAAAGAACTGAACTGTCAAAGATGAAAATTATAAAAATGGGGCCATAAAAGTAAGATAACAAGAGATCAAAAATAGAAAACGAT
Organism: Marmota marmota marmota; assembly: GCF_001458135.2. NCBI lineage: Eukaryota > Metazoa > Chordata > Mammalia > Rodentia > Sciuridae > Marmota > Marmota marmota. Next base: position 36,694,088 of record NW_026000211.1, read on the forward strand.
AATAGAAGAGAAATAAATTTTGAGACTTAAGGAATATTTACATGAAGGTTATAAAGTAAGACATTTAGAAAATACCCAATATAAAGAGTTGTTTTGTTTCCAGTTTATAGTTATAAAACTCTCTGTTTTAAAATTTTGTTTAATTTTTCTGAGAATGTATTCATTGAATATATACAGTAAAATGAACTATGCGAGTGAACCACAGCGAGTGCAAAAATTCTGAATTTAACCAAGTGTGGAGACTTGGGAGACAGAGGAAAGAGGTTTGCAACTTGAAGGCCTTCCTCTGAAAATTTAGCAAAATTTTGTCTCAAAATAAGAAATAAAAAGAACTGCGGATGTTGCTCACTGGTACAGTGTCTCTGGGTTCAGTCTCCAGTAATTCAAAAACAAAACAAATGTTCCAGATTTACTAGATAAACTTTTAAGATTATTATGCAACTCTAAATTAAAACCAATGGCCCCACTAAATACAGACATAATAATGAGTATCATGGTAAAGTGAAGGAATATTTGGAAAAAGAAATTTATTCAGTCTTCCAATAGGACAACTAATAAGACTTTACAAGCTAAACATTTTCCTGACTCAAACATTTTATGTAAAGTCTATTTTTGGCCATATTAACTTATAATGATATTGTTTTTAAAAAGAATTAGCTAATTTCTCATTTTTATTTTTAAAGTTAAAGTTCCATTTTTTAAAAAAGTGCATGAATAAATATATTAATCTCTTCTTGTGATGTAGTGTCTAATGCTAACCCTAATCATCTACAACAAAGATAAATAATTATGATGGGCCAAATCAAGCCAACATATTTTTTTTTCTAAATAAAACTTTATTGCAATACAGTCACATTCGTCTATTCATTTAGAGCTGTTCTTTTAGAAAAATGATAGAACTAAGTAGTTGTGACTGAAATTGTATGGCCCACAAAGCTGTTCTTTTGCTATTCCATCCTTCATAAAAATAAATAAATAGGTAAAATATAAATGCCTGTCCTTTCAAATCTATAGTCTGTAATTGATAGGTAAACAAAATATTTTTTAAATAAATTTGGAGCTAGTGGAATTAATTTTGTGGAGTATTTAAGTTAGTCTTCAGAAAGTATTATGATAGTCATTATTACCTCAATTTGAGTTAAAAGGATTATCATTGTAAAACAGTTCTTGCCAATCAATAATGTCTGTACAATTAGTAGAGGATGAATTTGAAACTCAAGCCTAGGTTATTTTATATATTTTATTCTATATTTTTGAATAAATTAAGATATTTTCAGGTGCGGTCATTCAATTATATCGTTTAATTTATTAGCTATTCCATACAAAATACAGCCTAATTTAAGTGGTACTTCATTTGACTCCTCAAATGGATCCAAGATGGAGGGCTGGAGGCAGGTAGCATTCTGTGTCGCTGTGACCCAGGTCTCAAATAGTAGGAATACTTCTTCGCCAGGAGGGATAGAGGACCCCTACATTGCTGCTCTCAAGTAGAAATCACTAGAGCTGTTCTTGCACACAGGGCTCTGGGCCTCAGCATTAGAGCAGGACTACTAACTCCTAAAACCCAACTCCTGCAGTTCTAGCCCATGAAAGGCTCATGAGGACCTCAACAGGATAGCCACATCCGCACCACTGCAGAACTCCCAGACAATGCTCTGCTCCTGCAAAGGACACTCAGCTGTTACCAACACACAGGAAATCTGGCAGCCACTACCCTGAGGATCCCATCTACCAACAAGGGGCTACCCCAGTCGCCTCCATCTCGTGACTCGATTCAACAGCTACTGCCATAGTCCCTTACAAGTGGTAGTCAGCTTGTACCTGGGGATATCCCACAAGCTCTGAAGACAGCCAAAAGCCCCAATGCTAAGTGCCACTGAGCTCATCTCTGAATACATTACACAAGCAATCTCATCGCCTAGCTCTGCCCACCTGACCCAATACCCCAGTGCTGGGAGCAGCCCACCTTTCTCTCCATCTTTGGAGGGGGCAGCTCCCAGATTGGAACAACAGCTGGCCAGGTATATGGTTTCAACACCCTCCCCCCATAACCTGGAACAGTAACTACCTAACACAAAACAGCTCTCAGTGAGTTGGGTGCACAGTGTGACCAGGGAACCACCCACAGGAGCCCCTGTGAGAGAGGCCCCTTAATAGGGAATTAGTAAGGGAGAAGGAGGGGGTGTAACAGATTGAAGACTAACAGAGAGACTAGGAACTGGGGAATCTTCAGGCAAGATAGGGAGATAGGACTGGGTGCCCAAGTCATATGAGCAGATCCAAAAAAGAAACCTTTGAGGTGCAGTCTCCTTTCAGGGACCGGTCGGTGCTATACCTCACTTCCAGGTACCCTGCTCTCCGACCAGCCTTCCCACCCTGGTTACCTTCTCCATCCTGAGGGTGGAGATACCACCTAATAACAGACAATTCCACCTATTGGAGGAGAAGGGAAGCAGGAAATATACTGATCTCCAACCCCCAAAATTAACAATCCTGGTTTCTTCCTTCGAGATTTGTCTTTCTTTATTTTTTTTTCTCCCTCCTATCCTCCTGCCCTCACACCCCCATCATATGTGAAGCCAAGTACTTTGCATGCATTAGGATTTTGAGGACTGGGGTGTCTGAATAGCATATTATAGTTGTGTTGTATATGCTTTTTATTCTCTTCTCTTTTTTTCTTCCAATTTTTCTATTTAAATATCCTTTATTTTTCTTAATACATATGTGTGTTTGTTTTATGTACTCTACTGTTTTCCCACATACTTGTCTACTCAAAATTACTTCCTGTCTATTCTGCTACTAATCTCTTCTTTATAGTTCTCTTTCACACATCCTAATATATACTATATCTTTATATCCTCACATCTTGGCTCCTCAGCATATCATCCTACACCTCATCCCTAGTTTATTGTCCACTGTCAAGATACCACATTATTAGAATCCATGGCTAGCGCAGCAGAAGAAAGGACAGAGAAGGGGTCCAGAATGTACATGATAAAATGTTTTGTGAATTAAAGGATGATATAAGAGAGAAAATGGAGCAAAAGATCATTTCAAAAAAGAGCTACATAAAGTAATACAGAAAGCAAAAGATTACTTCAATAGGGAGATAAAAGTTCTAAAACAAAACAAACAAACAAAAACACTTGGAAGACAGGACCTCAGACAATGAAGACAAATATATAATCTTGAAAAGAATGTAGACCACACAGTGAAGAAACCATGCTAAGACACCATGAACAGCACATTTCAAGAAATATGGGATAGGATAAAAAGATCAAATTTAAGAGTTATTGGGATACAGGAAGACATAGAGTTCCAAACCAAAGGAATGAGCAATTTATTCAATCAAATAATATCAGAAAACATTCCAAACATGAAGAATGATTGGAAAACCAAATTCAAAAAGATTACAGGACACCGAGTGTACATGATCACAACGGATCCACATCAAGACACATTATAATAAAAATGTCCAACAGAGAGAATATTAAAAGCCAGGAGAGAAAGCAATCAGATTATATTTAAGGGAAAACAAATTAGTATGACTGCAGTTTTTGTTGTTGTTGTTGTTACTGTTTGTTTGTTTGTTTTCCCCCGACCCTTCAAAATAGAATATCCTGGAACAACATATATCAAGCTCTGAAAGCAAATGGATGCCAACCAAGAATCTTATCCAGCAAAATTAAGCAACAGATTTGATGATGAAATAAAAACCTTCCATGATAAACAAAAGTTAGAAGAATTCACAACTAGAAACTGGGCACTCCAAAACATCCTGACAAAATACTCCATGAAGTGGAAACAAACAAACAAAAAAAACAACAACAACAATGAAAGTCAGCAGAGAGAGGTATTACAATAAAGAAAAAGCTAATCAAAGGAGAAACTGAGTCAAGTGAAATAATAAAAATAAACAAAATGACTGGGAATACAAATCATGTCTCAATAATAACCATGAATGTTAGTGGCCTAAACTCACAATTAGAAGACATAGGCTAGTAGAATGAATTAAAAAAAAAAGACCCAACAATATGCTGCCTCCAGGAGACTCATCTGAAGGTGAAAGATTGAGAAAAATCATACCACTCACATAGACTGCATAAGGAAGCAGAGATTTGCAACTTTGTATCAAATAAAGTAGACTTCAAGTGAAAGTTAATCAAAATGGATAAAGAAAAACATTTTATACTGCTCAAAGTAACCATACACAAACAAGGCATAACAATTATAAATATATATTCCTTAAACAAAGGAGCACCTATATTCATCAAGCAAATTCTTCTCAAGTTGAAGAGTCAAATTGACCACAACACAATAACTCTTGGGTTACTTTAACACACCTCTCACACCACTGGATAGATCTTCCTAACAAAAGCTGAACAAAGAAACTATAGATACAATAATACAATCAATACTTTAGACTTAACTGACATACATAGAATATTTTATCCTTCAATGAATGTATACACTTTCTTCTCAGCAGCACATGGATGCTTCTCTAAAGTGGACCATATAATATGCCCCAAAGCAACTCTGAGCAAATACAAAAAAATAAAAAATAAAAACTAGAGACAGTACCCTGCATTTTATCAGATTATGATGGAATGAAATTAGAAAACAATGACAAAATAAAAAATCAAAACTACTTCAACACCTGGAGTTGTAAAAGACATCAAGGAGGAGATTACAAAATTCTTAGAGGTAAATGACAACATTGATGCAACATATCAAAATCTCTGGAACACTATGAAGGCAATACTAAGAGGAAAGTTCATTGCATGGATTTCCTTTCTTAAAAGAAGATAAAGTCAACAAATAAATTACCTAACATTACATCTCAAAGCCCTAGAAAGAGAAGAACAAATCAACATCAAAAGGAGTAAAAGACAGAAAATAATTAAAATTAGAGCTGAAATCAATAAAATTGGAGCAAAATAAACTATTGAAAAAATTGGCAAACCAAAAAGTTGGTTCTTTGAAAAAATAAATAAAATTGACATACCCTTAGTTAGGCTAATAAAGAAAGAAGAGAGAAAACTCAAATTACTAATATGCATGATGAAAAAGGTAGTATCACAACAGAAACACTACAGAAATACAGAAGATGATTAGAAATTATCTTGAAAACTCGTACTCCAATAAAATAGAAAAAATTGAAGACATTGAAAAATTTCTTAAGTCATATGAATTACTCAAATTGTATCAGGATGATATACACAATTTAAACAGACCAATATCAAACAATGAAATACAAGACGCCATCAGAAGCCTACCAACCTCAAAAACTCCAGGACCAAATGGATACACAGACAATTTCTACAAGACCTTAAAGAAGAACGTATGCCAATTCTCTTCAATTTATTTTAGAAAATAGAAAAAGAGGGAACACTTCCAAACTAATTCTACGAGGCCAATATCACCCTGATTCCAAAACCAGGCTAAGACACATCAAAGAAAGAAAATTTTAGACCAATATTTCTAATGAAAATAGATGCAAAACTTCTAAAAAAATTCTGACAAATCGAATAAAAAAACATGAAAAACTATCAAGTGGTAGTCATCCAGGGATGCAAGGTTGGTTCAACATATGGAAATCAATAAATGTAATTCATCACATCAATAGACTTAAAGATGAGAATCACATGATCATCTCAATAGATGCAGAAAAAGCATTCAACAAAATACAGCAACCCTCCATGTTGAAAGCACCAGAAAAATTAGGGTTAAAAGGAACATATCTCAACATCATACAGACTATTTATGGTAAGTCCCAGACCAACATAATTCTAAGTGGAGAATAATCGAAGGCATTCCCTCTAAAAACTGGAACAAAACACGGACACCCTCTTTCACCACTTCTATTTAACATAGTTCTTGACACACTGGCTAGAGCAGTTTGAGAGATGAAAGAAATTAAAGGGATACAAACAGGAAAAGAAGAACTCAAATTAGCACTAATTGTTGATGATATGATTCTATACCTAGAAGACAGAAAATATTAAACGGATAAATTCTAGAACTTAAAGTAGTAATAGCAGGATATAAAATCAACATGCATAAATCAAAGGCATTTCTGTATATCAGTGATAAATCTTCTGAAAGAAAAACTACCCCATTTACAATAGCTTTAATAAAAAGACAAACAAACAAAAAATTTGGGACTCAAGGAAAGAGATGAAAACCTCTACAATGAAAACTACAGGACCCCAAAGAAAGAAATCAAAGAAGACTTTAGTAGTTGGAAAGATCTACCTTGCTCTCGTATAGCCAGAATTAATATTATCAAAATGACTAAACTATCAAAAGCGCTACACAGATTTAATGATATTCCAATCAAAATCTCAATGGCATTTTCATAGAAATAGAAAAAGCAGTACTGAAATTGATCTGGAAAAGTAAGAGACCCAGAATAGCTAAAGCAATCCTTAGCAGAAAGAGTGAAGCATGTGGCATCACTATACCAGACTTTAAACTATACTATAGAATAATAGTAACACAAACAGCATGGTATTGGCACAAAAATAGACTAGTAGACCAATGGTACAGAATAGAGGACACAGAGACTAACCCACAAAATTACAATTGTCTTATATTAGACATAGGCTCCATAAACGTACACTGGAGAAAAGTTAGCCTCTTTAACAAATATTGCTGGGAGAACTGGAAATTCATATGCAACAAAATGGTATTAAACTCCTATTTCTTACCATGCACAAAACTCAACCCAAAGTGGATCAAGAAACTAGAAATTAAACCAGATACACTGTGTGTAGTAAAAAAAAAAATAGGCCCTAATCTCCATTATGCCAGATTAAGCCCCAATTTCCTTACTAAAACACTTATAGCATGAGGATTAAAATCAATAATTAATAAATGGGATGTATTCAAACTGAAAAGTTTTTTCTCAGCAAAGAAAACAATCTGTGAGGTGGATAGAGAGCATACATCTTGGGAGCAAATTTTTACCCCTCACACATCAGATAGAACAATAATCTCTAGGGTATATAAGTAATTCAAAAAGCTAAACATCAAAAAAGAAACAAATAACCCAATCAATAAATGGGCCAAGGACCTGAACAGACACTTCTCAGAAGATGATATACAGTCAATTAACAAATATATGAAAAAAAAATGTTTATCATCTCTAGCAATTAAAGAAATGCAAATCAAAAGTGCTCTGAGATTTCATTTCACTCCAGTCAGTATGGCAGCTATTAAGAATGCAAACAACAATACATGTTTTTGAGGATGTGAGGAAAAGGCACACTAATACATTGCTGGTGGGACTGCAAATTGGTGTAGCCAATATGGAAAGCAGTATGTAGATTCCTTGGAAAACTGGGAATGGAACCACAATTTGACTCAGCTGTCCCTGTCCTCAGTCTATACCCAAAGGCCTTAAAAACAGCACACTACAGGGACACAGCCACATCAATATTTACAGCAGCACAATTCACAATAGCTAAATCGTGGAACCAACTTAGATGCCCTTCAATAGATAAATGAATAAAATATGTGGTGTATATACATAATGGAATATTACTTAGCAATAAAAGAGAATACAATCATGGCATTTGCAGGTAAATTGATGGAGGTGGATAAGATATTGCTAACCGAAGTTAGCCAATCCCCCAAAACCGACTGCTGAATTTCTTCTCTGATATAGAGGTTGATACACAGTGGGGTTGTGGGGGGACATGGGAGAAATAGATAAAGGGAAGGAGCAAAGTGTTAGAAATGATTGTGGAATGTGATGAACATCATTATCCAAAGTACATGTATGAAGACACGAATAGGTGTGGATATACTTTATATACAACCAGAGATATGAAAAATTGTGCTCTGTATGTGTAATATGAATTTTAATACATTTCACCATATATAACAAATTAGAATTTAAAAAATTTAAAAAGATGGTGCTTTTTTTTGTTTATGTCACCTAAATCCTGTTATTTTAAAAATTACCTACTATATAAGCCCTACTGAGTAAGATAATAAAATATCAACAGCATGAAACATATTTAGATGTGATTCTTATAATTCAACTTATTTCTGCAATTAACATTAATATTTTATTTAATTTAAAGTACTCATTATATACTCCAACAGATTTCAATCTTTTAAAATTAATTTTATTTTATTTTTTGTTTTCATTATTCCTTTGGAATTCTGAACTACAAAACAAATTAAATTATTTAAGTGCTAACAAATAATAATTAGCATTCCTATTTTCAGCGTGTGATTTATTTTCTGTGTTATAAACTTAAAATCTACATTGTTATTGGTAGTTTCAAAGAAAGTAGTGTAAGCAAACACAATCTAGTATATTGGAAATGTATCAAACTCTTCTTTATAATCCTTCACAAATTTGAAGTCCATGGTCAAATCAAGAGAATGGAGATGGAACTTAGAAAGTGTCATAACAACTGCCTGAGCAGATTCTTTTCCAAAAATTGACCAGACATGAATAAGATGCTTTCTGAAAATTGAGTTCATACATTTAGAATTGGAATTTTTAATCACATTTAGTATAATTGTGCATGGTCTTGCCATGATTTGGATATGAGGTGTCTACCCAAACCTTGTGTGTTAATGCAGAAATATTCAGAGGTATAATGATTAGATTTCAAAAGCTATAACCTGATCAGTCCATCCTACTTTGAATGGCCAGTGTGGTTACAATAGGTAGATGGGTCATGACTGGAAAAGTTGGGTCACTGTCAGCATTTTCAGAAAGGATTCAACTTTACTTTACTCTCCACTCCCTGGCCAGTATGAGAGAAGCAGCACTCCTCATTCACACCTTACCATCATGATGCTCTACCTCACCCTGGGCCCATAGTAATGGAGTTGATGAACCACATACTAAACCTTTGAATCCATGATCAGAAATTAACTTTTCCTCCTCTAGTTATTTTCCTCATGTATTTTGTTCATAGTAAAGAAAACCTAACATACAGATTGGTACCAAGAAAGAGTAGGATCATTTATGTGACTAACCAGAAACATGGAAACAATTTGATGGAGTAAATTAGATAAGTTTGGAGATACATTTTGCAAAAGTCTTAGAATACTGTAAGCAGAGGTTAATGGGTTGTGCTAGTGGAAGCTCAGAAGACCAGAATGTTCATGGGAATGCAGACAGTAAAGACTGTATTCATGAGGTTTCAGAGGGGAATGGCACTCAATTGAAAATTGTACTCAGGATATTCTGGCAAAGAATTTTGGTTTCATTTGACCCATATTCTGAGACTTTGTATGAGGCTGAAATTAAAGTTGATGGGATAATTAACTTGGTGAAGAAGATTTTAACTCACTACAACATTTAGGACATGGAATAGGCTTTGCTAGCAGACTTTTGTCAGGTTTACAGTGAAATTGGGAGCAAACTGCAGAGCTGAAGGATTTTAAAGATTTGAAATTTGGCCACAAAAGGACATGTAAAATTTGAGCCAAAGAAGGTGTGGTTGTTCAAGAAATTGCCATCAATAAAGAGAAATTAAGTATTTTCAACAGAAATAATATAAAGGATAGTTTGAGGAATATGCAAGACTATGTCCATTATGGGCTCAAGGGGTAGAAGGGAATATTCCCACTGAGAAGATATTCAGGGGCCACCCTGCTTCCATGAGGTGAAGGGAAGGGAAAGGGATATTGTTTCTCCATGCACACCTGCCAAGAAACTCATGTAGTATCAGCCATGATCAAAGGGGGTCCAGTTAGTGCTCAAATTAGTGGCAGACATTAGTGTTATCCATATGGTGGTGGATTTGTGGGAATGCAGGATGCTGGAGTTAGTAAATCATGGAGGTTTCCATAGAGATTTCAAAGGAAGTTCAGGAAGGCTGGGCAAAGTGTAGCAGGGTTGAAATCCCTGTAGCATGCCTCTGAGAGGACAATGTATGAAGGTGAAACAGAAGCTTAAGTGGAGACTCCAGGGATTAAGAGATTATCATAACGTGGTATATCTGCCAAGCAAAGTTGCTGTCTGCAGACAGATCCAGGCTAAAAGAGAAGGCATGTGGGTTTCAACCAGCAAGGCCAAAGGAGCAGGGTTGTCCTAGCCCTTTAAGATCACATCTCACCATCAAATTCCCCAGATGCCAGAGTGTTGAATTACAGGAAATATTTATGCAGCTTGGTTTTATTCTCATCTTGGCCAATCTCTTCCGTCTATGCCCCATTCCTGTCATTTGTAATGGGAATGTTTTCTCTCTGCTGTTATTTATTGGATATATGTATTATGCTTTGGTCATTACAGGACATCACAGTTTACAGTTTGCTAAGTCCCAGATGAATCTTTGGACTTACACTTTTGGGCAATGCTAGACTATGGAACTCTTGGTGTTGGACTAAATTTATTTTGCATTGTGAAACGGACATAAGATTTTTGGGGTCAGAGGCAAAATGTTATTTTGGATATTAGGTGTCCTTCAAAATCACCTGTGTTAATGCAGAAATTAATTGGGAGTGCTTATAACCTAATTGGTTCATCCTAGTTTGAATGGAAAACTGGGTGGTAGCTATAGGCATTTCAGGGATGGCTGGAGGAAATGGGTCACTGTGGACATACCTCACCATGCATTTTGGCTGCCTTGAGTGGAGGAGCACTTTCCCACCACACCTTTCCACCAAGATGTTCTGCCTCTCCTTGCCTCCAGAGCATTGGAGTTGGTGAACCATGGACTAAATATCCAAAATAAACTTTTTCTCCTCAACATAGTTCTTGTCAGGTATGATGATGACAGAGATGAAGATCTAACTAAAACAATCAATTAAAATACCGGAATAAGGTAATAATACATGATTAAAAGAATATTTGAACTTGTAAATTTTATAGTGTTTGTAATATTAACTTATGCTAAAATGACATTAGATGCAGAAGAATAAGAAATGAACTTTACATACAATGAATTCCTTATACTCTAAAAAAGCCTATGTTCAATAACAGATCAGTTTTTTTTTCAAAACATATTTTTCATATGGCAAATAGAATGGGACTTACATAGATATTTAAAACAATTTTTCTTTATGAACATACATTTTTTTAAATTCAGAGCTACTGACTTTAAATTTTAGATATTAAAATACAGATCTAAAATATATCATTCTGACAATCTCATAATTTGATTACAATTTTTGTCTGAATTATATTTTAAAAATATGAACATGCAAAATAATACTGCTTTACTAATACATAAAGTCTTACACGCATTCTAAACTCTAAAAGAAACCACTATATACAAAGAAGGATAAACTATTACTGTATCCTGATTCTTGGAAAAAACATAACTCAAAATTATAATCACATGAACAATCCTATGCTTTCTCTCAAAAGTTTAAGAGATTCAAAAATATCATTTTTAAAACTATCATTTTTATGTAACAAAGTTTTCTGTGGTGACTCCCATATACTTACTTTTTCCCTTACACCTTATATGTTTTAAAGAAATTTCAGTTCTTTTAACATTTAATATAATTTGCTTATGCCTCAGTATCTGTAGAAAGTACCATACTACAGATATATAGTGCTTTATAGGAATGAATTACTAATATACATATATGTGTATATATGTATACATACATACATACATAAATACAATTCTTTTGCATATTTCATTAGATTCTTTCTGAACACCCTACCATTTTTTTGTAAAAACTATTGAAATTAAGGTTTTGAATGATTGTTTATTCAATGCAAAAACTTTCTTTTCAAACTGTTAATAATAGCTGCTCTTACTCACAGTAGATGATTGTGCTTTGTCTTAATTTACATAAGTGAAGCAAAAAGCAACTTACAAATCCCATTACCACATCTCTCTATCCACTACTTTTATATCTACATATGTGGTTGGATTAGTGTTCTATATGTATAAACTTGTCCTTCTCCTGACTATTCAAGAAAATGCCCTCAGCTATTCTTCTGTTTTAGACTGATTCACCATTTTATTAAAAATTCCAATTAACATCTTAAGTTCATTTTAGGTTGCTATAAAAACATCAGGCTGGATACTTTACAAAGAAAAGAGGTTTGTTCAGTTTAAAGTCCTTGAGGTCTCAAAATATGGTGTTGGCACATGGTGAATAGCATCACATGTTAGGAGTATGTGTGACAGAGAGGTAACATGGGAAGAGGGGAAAAAAAGTGATCTGAGAAGAATGGACTTACTTTATATTACACTACTCTCCTGATAATCAATTTAGTCCCTGGAGAACTAGCCAGCTCCCATGAGACTGGCTATAATCCCTTCTGAGGGTGGTGACCTAACTCCCAGGATCCCCACATCTTAATGGTTCCACCCTCTCTCATTATGATTATATTGTGGACTAACCTTCTAGGACATGAACATTTGGGGCATAAGCCATATACAAACCATAGCATATAACAATATGATCTATTTTTTCCTATCAGAATATAGTATATATTCCATCACATACACCAGCAGTTTCTACAGTATTTCTATTACCTTTTATACCAAAACAGTTTGAAGCATTGTAATATGTATTCTACTCAGTTCTTCCTCAATTACTTTTCTTTTAAAATTTCTTCCAATCAAAATTCTGCTGCCACCATTCTAGGAATAGTTTTAGATCACAAATTATCTGAAACTTGTTCAGTTTTCTTAGTCCTGAACACTTTGGTTTCTCAGGAGTATGCTAGATGAACTGTTCCTGCTTCTTTCATGATTCTGAACACCTGCACTATTGATTTAGCTCCTACTTTACATATAACTATCTCTCAGTCTCCTGGATTATTCTTTTCCCTCTTCTATCTCAACCAAAACTTTGAGATACCCTAGGCAACAGCTCTTATGTTTTTATTTGTCTCTATCTACACACATATTGAAGAAAAATTCAGGCTAATTCTAGGCAATCGCTAAATTATTTCATTAGTCTTGACTATCTTATTTTAAATTTAATGCACATTTCGACCTCTTAATATATTGATATAAAGTTAATATATTTTATATATAAAACTTATTTTATATAGGATCTATAAGTAACCCAGTTTAGTGTTTTCTCTATGCTATTATACCCCTAATTTTTATGTCATAATAACATTTTCTTTAAATCTTAGAGTGACATATTTAACCTCTTACTAAACTTCTCTTCTTAAATGTGGGGACAAGTGCATGAAGTATTGCATACATGGCATATATTAAGGACATCTTAGTGAAAAACCACTCCCCGGTGCTAGGTGCTAGGGGTAAGGCAAACCGCTTACCCCATAGACACAGCCCTGGGCATGAGGCCACTGTGTTGCAGTCCCTGCACTTGCTCCATGGCCTGCTCCTCAATTGGTCACTGCAAGGACAGTTGGCCAGAAATTGTATTGGTGGCTGCCTGTAATCTGCTTAGCTACTACCTGACTATATATACATGGTAACTGCACAATAAAATTAGACCTGCTTCCTACTTGGTCTTCAGAGTTCTTGATTAGTGACTCCACATCCACACTCTCCTCCACCCTGTTCCATGGACCTCCTCACTGGATGAGAGGGAGCCCACACACTTAAAAGTCAGTCTTTTCAATTCAAGCTGTCTCCAACCACATTGTTTTTATTTTTAATACCCAAGGTGTTCCTTCCATCATATACCCTTAGGAGAAAATAGGAAATATATATTCTCCATAATTTCAGCCAAAACAACTTAAGGAAAGTTTAAACTTCTTTTTTTCTATTATATACCACCTGATTTGTTGGTGAACTCTGTTTGCTCTTTCTTCCCAAGTAAAGAAAAATCATGGTTTTCTTCACCCCTAAAGTGAAGCACTCTAGTGCTTTTCACTTTGAATTATGTTTGGGAATCAGTCATTACTTAATTAATTGTATTCTTATTTCTTACAGTTCTATATGTTCTGTATTAGAAAGATACTCAAGCAGCTGAGATCTTCAGAAAGTTATCTCAGGAGCTATGAGAATATCTTCTGCCATTTTGGGTTTTCTCCTTAGCAGGAGAATGGGAGGTTGTGATTTCTATGCAGCTCAAGGCAATTGATCCTCAGCAGGAGAAAATGCTCACAGCAACCATTAAATTGAAAAGATTATTGCCTGTATTCAGATATGCCTTTTAGGATGAAAACAAAGCTTTTGAGTGTTACATATAGCTGCAGGGATTTAAGCTATTTTGAAATAAATTTCATAAAGTAGCCACAAGCTATGAGGGTGGCATGTAAATAGGATTATTAAAAAAAGAGTCTACGGATACTTTATTTTTCTAACAACTTTCATCAGAAAAAGTAAATATGACTCAACATTGTGTTGCATACTACACCATTATAAAAAACACTTGTTTCACAAATAGTTTTAGGTCATTTATTTAAATAAAAAATTAAAATAATATGTGAACTGATTTTCACCAAAGTTAGTGTAAAATTTGACTAAATCTGAGAAATTCTATGAAAATGACCTTTGCTTTAAACAAAGTTGGGTTCTGATTTGTAAATAATGGAATTATTTACTTTTTACATGTATTGATAATTGATACATAAAAATTATATTAATGTGGTAAAAATAAAATCTTGCCAATTTTTTTTTCCATCATTGACACACTATCCAGATCCACATCGCCTGCAACCTGGATTAGAACAAAAAAGTATCAACAAGCTTCATTGTTCTCATTCTTTATCTCTGTTCACACATGCACACACACATACACACACATATACACCTTCTTAAAAAAAATTTAGACCTAACTTTTCCTGCTTGCTTTACTCTTTTTCGGTTATTAATACCCTTGTTCCTTCCATGTCTTCATTTTTTTTTTGAAAAATAAAACCTTTAGGGGTTCTCTTTCAATTAAAAATGTATCCCCTATACCCACACTGTAACTTCTAATCTCTTTTCCTGTACACAACACTAACTTCTATTTAATAATGAATATTCTTTACTTATTCAGCTGTGTGATAGGAAGTGTCATGATTCCCAGAGATGTTCCTGTCCTGATTTCTGGACTGAAAAAAAAAAAAAAAACTATTATATTGTATGGCAAAGCAAAATTTAGGTAGCAGATGGAATTAGTGTTATTAATTATCTGACATTAAAGTAAAGAGATTATCCAGGATAATCTGGGCAGGATAAATACAAACTTAAGGGTGTTTTAAACCAGGGTATAAGGAGGCAGAAAAGTTGAGATGTCAGAGTGATGCAATATAAAACGACTGAAGAGAATGACCCTGGCACTGAAGATGGAATGTCGGTATATTCCTGAATGTGAGTCACCTTTAGAAACTGGAAACAGCAACAAAACGGATCCTCCCCAAGAACTTTCCAGAACAAAATGCTGCCCTGCAAACACCTTTATTAGAACTCAGTGAGACCTATTTTGGAATTATGAACTCCACAACTAATGAAAGTTTTGTTTTTCTAAATCCCTGGTAATTTTTTATAACACAAACAGGAACTAATACAAACTATATTTCTTTTATCACTCACTAGAACTATAATATCCACTTGGCAGCCTTTTTAAAATATGTTTTTCACTGTTTTATTTTATAGCATTTATTAGAGTATCTAGAATGTTGTAGCTGATCATAGAATAAAATTTTGATGACTAAGTGAAGTAATAAAAATAATGATAAATGTTTTGAAGGGAAAAAAAAAACATCATAACGAGAAAGAGTTACTTCCCTGATTCTTACCTAAGAACATGTCCTCTGCCTTCTTTACCCTAAAGCCAATTAATTTGTTGCCTGTCTTTCTATCCATTATGCAAGAATATTTTTATGATTGCATCCATGTGAAAAATTAAGTCTTTTACTTTGGTCATAGTTTAATATATACCAATTTGAACTAAAATAAAGATTGATTCATTTTATTATTTTTCTTTTCTCATATTGTTTTAATGCTTTATTTTGCTTGGGCCTATAATTTCTCTTAGTTTTCTCTTTCTGTTCTTTTACTTATTTCACTCAAAAACTTCCTTCCTTTTTTTTCTAATTAATCCCAGAAAATATGTCATTTAAACTTTATATGCTTGTGGTTTTTCTCTTATTTCATGCTAAAAATTCCAGTTATTATTTTTCTTTTACTTCTTATATTTCTTACCATGCCCTTACCTCATCTCCCTTTTTCTTCTTGCAGGTAGCCCTTAGAGTTAAGGGAACCTAGTCTACTCTTTGTCCTAGGATTACCAGCCATTCCAGATTACCCAGAACTGAGGGCTTTTCTGTCATGTGGGAATATAAATTTTGAAACTATTACATTCTCAATTTATTTGGGACCAAGGATAATCCTCAAATTCAGAAATTTCAGTGCTAACAACAGGAAAGTGCTAATGATATCAAATATGTTGGTGATTTGCCTTTGTCCACAAAATCTTCAAAACTGAATTATTTCACAGTGATTAACAAAATGCATTTCTATATTTCTCTGATTCACTTTCTCTATAATCAATTCAGCCACTAATTTTATGATACAACTCCTAATATTAATGTTCACATTATTTGTTCCTTAAAATTATGAGTCACTGTTGGGTGTGCAGGAGAACTTGCCTTTTCCTTTGATTTCCCCCATCAGGTTTCTCCTGGCTGAAGTTAAGTTTCCATCTCACTAGAAGAACATCACATAATCCCTTACTCCTCTGCTTCCTCTAAAAAGGACACCAAACCGAAGGACATTAAAGTCAAAAGTTTTCTCAACCAATCCCCTAGGGACACAGTGTCTGCTCATTCCTGAGTCACTCTGCCAATCAGCACCCACTATGTCCCCTATGCAACCCTTCTTAAGCTGAAGTTGCAAGCTCATGATCTCTGTTCTCTTCCTCTCCTTTTCTGCTCTCTTCCTCTCCTTTTCTTCCCCTTCAGACTGCTGCTCTCTTCTTCTTCTTTTCTTCCCCTTCAGGCAGCTCCCCCACCACCACCCAATAAAATCTCTTGGTTGAATTTCTGTCTCTGGTGAGTCACTCGCCTTCCACTCACAACATTCTAAGTGAAACATTGACTAAGGGGTGAAAACTCAAGGTTATTGTCACTACATAGCCTTTCACCTGTGTGAACCAGCTTTCTACACATATAAAGTGGACATAATAATTTTTACTTAACTTTCCCTACCAAATTGTCAACTGAGTCAAATAATAAAAATACATATGGTCAGTATGGAAGCACAAGTTATTTAACAAAAGAAATCTTGGAAATTAACTTGAATATTTTTTTATTACTTCATCTTGTTTTCAGCATAAATGGACTATCTTGCCTATAATAGAACCCTGTAGGGAATGTCCAATGTTGTTCTGTATTAGTGATTCAATGTAATACTAGGCATAAGATTCGCTCCATAACTGTATAAGACAGCCTGATATATCTATAATTACATTTTTGTGCTCTGATGGAAAAGAATGAATCTTAGGTAATTTACACTAAGTTGATAAGGTCAATTTTCATTTCAATTTCACATTATATGTCAATGTGATGCTCAAATGTGTAAAAGTGTTTTTCAGATTTTTAAACTTAACATTACACAATTATGTATACAAATATGTTTATTAAAATATATAACACATTTACTTTAAACATGGTGAAATATGTGGCTATAAAATTGGGCAAGCCATTTTAGTATTCTAGAACTTTGTTTTCCTTCACACATAGAAAGTATTCCATTATAAATTTATCATGCAATGCATGATAAATATCATTACAGAAAAAATAATAATAACTGTATTAATCTGAAGTTAATTTTGAGTTCCTTCCTTAAAAAATTACTTTTTTAGTTAAACTACAATTAATTTTTCTCCTCATATTATTCATTCTTAAAATAATCCTAATCATAAAATTTCCTTAATTATTTTTAAACATTGCCAATTATCCCTAAACATCCTTACTCATACTCTGAGTTTTAGGGACTCTCAAATAGTGATTTACATAGTACCTCTACTTATCTTGCTGTTTTAATTTGTACTGATTTTATAACTTTAGTCCTTCTAAATTTTCCTTTTCATGCAAGATGAGAATTGATTTGTTCTGTATATATTAAAATAAAAACTTAAAAAAGTGATTTTCCAACTACTTAAATGATTATTTATAATACTAGACAAAAATTCTCTCAACAGCAAGTTAGTTTATTCATTAAATTGTTTTATGTTAATTTCATTGTCAAAACCATTTTGCCTTTTTCATATAATTACCTTCAAATGGGAGACTGAGAAATGAAGATTGTGATGAAGATTTCAGGCAATGTGTGTGCTGGAAAGGGGTACGAAAAGGAGCTTAGGATTTCTCTTTCCTACTTTTGTATACTGAATATGTGTTTCTTTATGAGGATAGTTGCTTTTGCAGATTAGAAGCCATGATTCTGGTTATTGAACTAAAAGTTAAGTATTAGAGGAATGATTCTGGGATTATTTTTTGAATATTCTTTTAGATTATCTTTATTTCATACTATGCACATTCATAAATCTTGTATTAGTTTTTTAATTTTGAACTCTAAAAGTAATTACTAAAATTAACCTGGAACATTGCACAGATTACACGTGATATTGTACCCTGTTCTTTAATAAAATCTACATTGAGATTCATATTGCTCATAAGCTCTGCTGTAAATACCAATTGACTAATTCATAGAATTATCTTTGAAAAATAATGCAAGTTGATATTTGTGCTTGGCTTACTATGGAAAATATGTTTGAAAGTCCAGACATATATTTCAATAGAATAAACTCACAAAAATAAAGACAATCAGGAAACTGCATAAATTTAATTCAACTTCACCACAGTAAAGTTACTATAAAAAATTTTTATATGGAATGGCAAACTTTTAGGTGGCTCATGACATTCAAGCAATACTTTAAGAATAATCACCATTATTTAATGTAATTACATGTTATATGAATGCAAAATATACTTTTGTTTTAATGTTTATGATTCTAATTAAATTGTCATACCTATGATTATAAAACACATTACAATAATTTCTTCAGCTAATTGTTTTAGCCAACAATAATAGAGTGCTGAGCTATGGTCAGAATGTTTGTGGTCCCCCGCCCTAAATTTATATGTTAAAATCCTAATTCCAAAAGTCAAGGCATTGAAAAATGAAGCCTCTCAGAGGTCATTAAGTAGAATGCCCATGACTGGCATTAGTGCCTCTTTGTAAGAGATCCCAAAGAACTAACTTGACTCTTCCCCCATACAAGAATACAGCAAGAAGAACCTTTTGTAAACCAGAAAGAGTGATTCCCCAGACATTCTGCCAACAATCTTGATATTGGTGTTTTTAGTCTGCAGATTGTGACGAATAAATTTATGTTGTTTATAAGTTGCACAGTTTATGGTATTTTATAAAGCATCCTGAAAGGATTAAAATGTGTTGTGAGATCTATATTATTTATAATAAGTAAATGCATGTCAAAGGTAGTATAAAGGCCAGGGAAGGAGAAAGGGAAATGTTCTGTGTTGGTGTTCTCTTATATGAAGTGAAGTATTACTTGAAGTTGTTTTATGATAAGTTAAAGATGTTGCAATGTATCTTATGTATCCCCCAGAAAATTCATGTTGAAACACTATTCTAACTGTGGTGATATTTGTAGATGAATTTTTAGGATGTAATTAGTCCAAGAATGTGGAACACTATGGGATTAGTGTCTTTATAAGAAAAGGACTAGTGTATGTTATTTACTTTTTGAGATAAAAGAGCTAGTAAATTCTTGTTACACTATGCGGGGTTACAAAAAGAAAGACTGGAAATTTGCTACTGAGAAAAGTACCCTCAATAAAAACTGACTGTGGTGATATCTTGATCTTTACTTCTAGCCTCCAGAGAGATGAAAGATAAATTTCTGTTATTTACAACACCCAGTGTATAATATTTGGTTATAGCAGTACGAATTGTCATAACTCTTCTGGATTGAATTGGGTCTCCTAAATTCATAAGTTAATATCTTTACCCTTAATATTTTAGAATTTGTCTAAATTTGGAAATTGGATCATTAAAGAGGTAATTAAATTAAATGAGGTCATAAGAGTGTGGCTGTAATCCAATATGATTTTTATTTTTCTAAGAAGATGGATAGATATCAAAAATGTTCAGGCATAGGTCAAAGACCATGTGAGGACAAAATGAGGAAGAAAATATGTGAAAAACAAAGAGGAAAATGAAGCCTGTAAACACGTTCATCCTATGTTTAAGATTTAGGACATAGAAATAAAATTCTGTTGTTTAAACCAACATATCTGAGTTATGCTGTGATGGTGCTCTCACTGACTAATTGTTTAACAAATCTACACTTCTTTTCTTAGATAAACATAAAATAAAAGTTTGTGATGCATCAAGAAAATAATATACAAATAGAAATGCATTCATAATTTGATATGCTTATCAAATGAAATGTTAAAATTCAATGTTTAAAGAAAATATAGTATTAATGTAGTTTAAAGAAAATGTAGTGTATATATCAGGAGAGATTTAAAGAAGTATTGTGTTCAAAGGACTTAAATTTGCTTAGGAAAGGAGGGCAATATTACTTAGCATAGAGGTTTTTAAAAGATAAGAAGCATAATATCCACTCCATAACATACAATTATAAAGTTTTAAAAAATTTGTAATTTGCTATGCTTTTTTTCATTCCAAATAAATTTTCATGTTTGTAAAAAAAAGTAAAAATGAGAATAACTAACAACCTTATAAATTTTATAGTAATAATTATGTTTTTTTAAAAATGTATATTAATCGAAAAGAAAGAATGAACAAAGATTGAATTGAATAAACAAAAAACAGTGTGTGACTTAAATATGTAGATCAAAAGTTAAATTTATGTAAATAGACTAATACATTTAAAGAATAGAATCTCAATTTAAGTAGGATAAATATACACTCTACAAGGAACACTTCAACTGTATAGGATCAATAATACTTAAACAAAAATACAAGGAAATATGAGGAAAATAATGCATATGCACAAAAAGGTTTGGATTTGAAATGTCCCCAAAAGTCTCATGTGTTAAAATGTTGATCCCCAGAGCAGCAATATTCAGAGGCAGGACTTCTGATAAGTGATTCTATCATAATGTTGTTATCCTAATCAGTTAGTGATTTATTTATTGATGGATTCATAATCATGATGGACTATTCGAAGGTGGTGAAATCTGAGGGGGTCAGAACCACTGTGGAGGGAGTGGGTCTTGGGGGTGTGCTCTGAGGTCCTAAATCTTATTTTCAGGTTCTTTCACTCTGTTTTCTTACTGCCATTAGCTGAGAGGCTTTCCTCTGCCACACCTTTCCATCATGATGTTCTGCATCCCCTTAGGTTCAAAGCAATGGAGTCAAATGACGACAGACTAAAAGCTCTGAAACCAGGAGTCATAGTAAACATTTCCTGCTGAAAGTTGATTTCATCAAATATTTTATCAAAGTGATGAAAATCTAAACTATACACTAACCAAAAAATCTTTATTATATTAATGTGACCTTAAAGCAAGCAGTGTGTAAGAAAAAGACAACAACCTTGAAAAATAAAAAGATTTGATTTATAATTAATAATGTGTAATGAGTCAAACTGAATGTATCCTGTAA
Source organism: Marmota marmota marmota (assembly GCF_001458135.2). Taxonomy (NCBI): domain Eukaryota; kingdom Metazoa; phylum Chordata; class Mammalia; order Rodentia; family Sciuridae; genus Marmota; species Marmota marmota. The sequence goes on from NW_026000211.1 coordinate 36,715,594, forward strand.
CAGTATTAAAAGAAACAACTGAGAAAATAAGAAATGAATTGCAAATTTTCACAAAACTTGTACATTAACTGTTTAATACATAGTTATGGTTATGAAGTCTTTGGAATATACTCCAAAATATACTCCAAAAGGCTCATATTTTGGAAGTATAGCTCCAAGGCAGCAAGGTTTAGACAAAGGGTTTTTTAGGCAATGATTGAATCATGAGGGCTCTGACCTCATCAGTGGATTAATTCATTAATGTGTTAATCTATTGACAGTTTAATGAACTACTGGCAGGTAGTCCATTAGGATTACATTTATTTGGGCCAGAGATGAGGCAGATCATCGTGGAGGAAGTAAGTATATGGTGGAGGAAAGATGCTCAGCTTATGGCAGGCAGGAAGCACAGACAAAGAGAGGAAGGGACTGGGGAGATAAACCTTTCCAGGTCATTCCCCTAGTGACATACTTCCTCCAACAGATTTTCTAAGAGAGAGAGATATCAGAAATGTTCATGCACAGGTCAAAGACCATGTGAGGACAAAAGAAGAAGAAAATGACTAAAAACAAAGAGGGACACTTCAAGAGAAATGAAACCTGTAAACTCCTTTATCCTGTATGCCTAGCCTCCAAGAGTTGGAATGCATTCTTTACAACTGTGCTGGCCAGAAGCAATTAATTTTAATTACATGACAGAGAACATAAAGCAGAACTGAAGACAATTGAAAAGCTTAAATGCATGCTCAGTATTTACTCTGACCATAGTAGAATTAATGTTAAAACAAATTAAAAATATTAACTTGAATATTAGGAAATACACACCTAAAATTATTCATGTATCTAAATAAAAATGCAATGTATATAGAAATTTTTTAAAAAGTGTTACATGTTATCACTTATTTGATATAGCCAGAAGGAAATGTACCATCTTAAAATTTTATTTTATTAAAAAATAAAGGTCAAAATTAATGAGAAAAACATTTATCTCAATGATTTATGTAAAGTGGAGTATGAATATATTCTAGTGTTGTCTCTCTCTCTCTGCTTACTGGTGTAATGTCCTGAGCCAATTCCCTTTACTATACTGCTTTGCCATGATGTTCTGCCTGACTTTACACCCCAAGGAATGGTGCCTGCTGTCTATAGACTGGGAACTTTGAAACAGTGAGCCCACAAATAAACTATTCCTTCTTAAAATAAATAAATAAATATTAAAAAAAAAAACAGTGAGGAAAGAAGATAATACAGGAAGAAGTATAAATGAAGGATAGAGAAAACAAAAATATGATAGAGTTTCAACAAATTCATCTGAAGTAATAAAATATGTAAGCTCTTCCTTGATTAACAACTATATGACATTAATAATAACATATGGATAAAAGCACTAGTCAGGTTGAAATGTAGATGGAATATAAAATTGCTAGGATTATGTTATATATGAAAGCAAAACAATATACAGAATCCTTAAGTAACCCTTTATTGAATTTGTAACTTAAATACTTCTTTACCTCTTTCTTTTCTTCTCTCACTTCAGAAACTTTGTAATAAATTAAAAAAAATATTAAAATCAATAAATAAGATTAATACAGTTTTTGTACATCAACATACAGATATTAATTTTATATCCACACAGTTATAATGCATATTTGAAAAAGGAAATTGAAATATATTTAAAATACTATCCCAAAATGCCATAAGCCTATGTCTAAAAAATGCACAACACATATATAAAAATGATATTGGGAAAAATTCAGTCATTAAAAATTTGAAAGTTTTTAAGTGTCTTTAATTTGATAAAATTGATTTAAACAGTTAATGAAATGTTAGTAAAAATAATAAAAAGATGTGGAAACTAAAATAATGATATTTTGTATGTAAAACCAGAAAGATTCAAATTTTGGCAAGAAGATATTAAATTATAAAAAAATATGAAGGGGTACATATGGTATTGGCCTAAGATTAAAAAGAAATGAACAAAGAACATATGTACAGGGCAGAAATAGATCCACGTGTAGGGCACTTGACTGAAAAAAAAAAAGGTAGAATTGTAAAATTTTTTAAAAAAATAAGAAAAGGCCTTTGAAAAATGGTGCTGGTTCAGTGGAATATCTTTATCCTTTTGGTTACCTCAAGCTGATTCATAACATTTATACAATTCATAACAATACGTATATATTGTATAACTAAAGACAGAAGAAAAAATTCTGAAGATTTCAGAAAACAGTGTAGGCATGGTGTGTATGTAACACTGAAGTAGAGAGTGTGTATTAAATAAAACATCAAACAATAATCAAAGTTATAATTTAAATAATGTTAATGTTAAATTTTGATATTTACCAAACCCCATATTTAAGGAGATTAAAAGAGACAAACCACTAATACAATGGTAATTTTTCATCACATTTAACTGGCAAAAAATGCTCGCATACATTTAGCACTGAAGAATTAAGAATAGGTGGATATAATGCTTCTTTGGTGACTTCTGAGTTAATGTTGATTTTCAATATCCTCCTAGTCAACATTCTGCTACAATCTACTAGATGGAATATAAATGAAGTAGTTTTAGGGGCTACTATATTCTAGCTCTGCTATGTTTCATTTGGATTATTTACTAATGAAACCTGAAATTAAAGAATTTAGAGGATATAGCTCTCTGAAGAATAGAAATTAGTAGCCCATCTAGGTTTCTAGAGAGAAAAAAAATTCAAAAATCCATTCTAAACAATAATGTGGTGCCAAGATCCTGCCTCAGTCATTCATCACAATGAACATTAAAATCAAATGAAACTTGAGGAATATATAATACGTGGTGTAGCTCACAGATATACTATTGAGTAAAGAAAGTCAAATATGAAATAAAAGTGAAGTATAAACTTATTTTTTTAACAATTTTTGAGTAAAGGGAAATCTAAAATACTATAAGAATTTTTGATGTTGATAATCCTGTAAAGGCGCAAGATTTTAGCAATTGAAATGAATATGAGGAGGACTTTGGGTATCCTGATAAAACGAATGCAAATTTCAAACTAAATGTTAGTTTTTCAGATATATTTGTAGACAGATTATGATAACTCATTGATGATTCTACTTATATTTTTCACATTTGAATTTATATGTGTTACTTACTCTTCACACTAGAAATATATGACAGTGGATGTTTTAGTCAGCTTTTTCACTGATGTAACTAAAAGGACCCAACCAGAAAAAGTGTATAGGACAAAGAGTTTATTTGGGGCTCATAGTTTCAGAGGTTTCAATCCACAGACATCAGAGTTAATTCCTTGAGGGCTCAAGGTGAGGCAGAACATCAGGGGATAAGAGTTTGGTACAGGGAAACAGCTCACATGATAATCAGAAAGCAGAGAAAGAGACTCCACCCTCTGGATACAAAATATGTACCCCATAACCATTCCACCAATGCCCCACCTCCTCTAACCATTCCCTACTGCCTTCAGTCACCACTCAATTAATGCCATCAGATGATGAATTCACTGATTGGGTTAAGGATCTCATAACCCAGTCATTTCTTCTCTGAACATTATCTCACAAGTGAGTTTTGAGGGGATACCTCACATCCAAACCATAACAGTGGGCTATCAGTTTGTCTTTAGATCTCGTAATGAAAATTTTTCATTCACTTGAATGTTTTTATTTTGTCATCTACAGTGTAGGAGAAATATTATGGGTTTAAAATTGCATGAGTTTATAGATTTATACATAATTTGCTTTAGACATATTAGCTATTAAGTTATCAAAATGCATATAATACTTAAGTGATAGGTAATTTATTAATACAAAAATGTGTTGTTTCATAGAGGAACTTAATATATCAATCAATTTCAAAGAAAAAAAAATGTTTAGAAAAATAGATCTTATTTGCTATGTTTTGAGTCACATAAACTGGCTTCAATGTTTTTGCAAACTACCTAAAAATTAGGTGAAGCCAGTTGAAGAAAACAATGAAAGATCTGATGAGATTCAGTCTACAAAACTATCCTTGTATAGTGACTCTGGAAGGTGAGGTAGGAAAGTAGTAAGTTTGAGGTCAGCCTGGGCAGCTATTAATAAAACCGTGTCTCAGAAAAAAACTTTTTTAAAAGAAAAGGATGGCACATTCCCGTCATCCCAGCAACACAGGAGGCTTAGCAGTAGGATCCTAAGTTAAAAGCTAGCTTCAGCTACTTAATGGTGACCAAAGCAACTTAGTGAGACCCTGTCTCACCCCCTCCCCCTCCCCCAAAAAAATAAGAGCTGCGAATATGGCTCTGTGTCAGACTCCTGGTTAACTCCTGGTACCACCACCACTACCACCACCAACAACAAAAAGGACCACATATGGATCTCAATAGTACGCCCTTGCCTGGCATTTGCGAGGCCTTGGTTTCAATCCCCAGTGCCAAAGAAAAACAGTCAGTGTCTCTTAGGTAACTCTTCTATAAAGGTTTTCTAAAATAAAGTCTTAGAGACACAGACTTTCTTCGAGGGCTACTTATGTGTTTCAGTGACCTGTGTATTCATTATATGTATTTTTAAAATTTGGTTCATCTATTAAACAAAGATGTTTATATGTTTGTATTAGAATACTCTTGGTTATTGCCTTTAAAGTAGAAAAACAAATTTCAGTTTTGGTTCTATCAGTGAAGTTTTTGACAAACATTTTAATTGTTAGATCCTGAAGTCTTTTCTGTAAGCATTTCACAAATCGCAAAGCCCTACAATGTCACTAGCAGCCTTGGTGTAATTCAATGTAGGAAGTTTAAAATGTTTTCTTCTAACAATATTGCAAATGATGATTTATTTTATGTTGAGCAGAAACTTTAATAGATTATAACATGTAAAGTGGAAAATCTTTGGGAAAGTGTCAGATTTTTTTTCTTTTTGAAATCTTTCTCAAATTGTTTGTTTCAAAGAAAAGATACAGAGTTCTCAGATATTTAAAGGTATTCATTTCTAAGTGCTCCTGAGACAGAAGAATAAGTGATTTTTCTCAACTTTAAAAAAAATAATTTTCATGATTGACTCTATTCTCACTTTTACTTATGATTATTGCATTTAAGAAGTAGGCAGAACAACTAAACTAGTAAATATTCAGATGCTCACTGTCATCCATAGAATATAGCATATTAAATACTGAAGAAAAAGTATGTATGAATCATAGGATAATAAATACCTTGTGTTTCAGTAGCATAAATAATCATAAATTATCCTTTCTTAAAATATTATAATCTCTTTTTGCCCAGTTGCAGATATATTTGACAATTAACTTTAAAAAAGTATTTGGAAGTTATATATCCTATATGATTCACTCTACAAAACAATCTACTTTTCTTAATCTTCCTATAATTTCATTTGTTGAGTGAGTCTTAAATTTTTGACTGATAATTTAACTCAGTTTTGAATTTCTTTTCAGTCTCAGGGACTAATTTAAGCCTTAAGGAATTCATAGTGACTAAGAGTCATATTAATGTTGACCATAATTCTTATTGGTGTATTATAAAGCTATCTTATTTTTTAACACTTTTTTTTTCTTTTGTATTTTTCAAGGAACTCATGAATTGTTGCTGAAATTATTTTTGTGTGGATATCAGGGATGATTCAGGTTCTCCTGTCTTTTCCAGGTACATGAAGACATTCTGCTTGTCCTGGTCCTTTCTGAAATTCAGGAGACTTCTCCAAGAACCATGCTACTCTTCTAATCTGGTATGTTATTGTTTCTCCGATTATCCAGGGCTTTTGAGTTGTACAGATACATCTGGAAATTCTATCACATACTTATTTTCAACAATGGACTTCCTAGGGAAAAACAGAGAAGAGAACAAGGTTGCTTCTGCCCTTCGAAATTGGGATATATTTATGTTCTGATCCCGTTATCTCTGACTGTTCTCAAACTATGCAACAGCTCTATTTTCAGAGGTTAGACACTTTAATTTGATTCACCAGGTAACTTTGAAATCTACTTTTGAATTTCTTGCAATACACATATTGCATCACGAGAAACAGGATTTTAAAGCATAAAGGTCAAGAACTGAATTTATTCCAATATCATTTGAGATACCATTCCTGAATTTAATAAAAATGCAAATATCCAATAGTAAGGCAAGGACCTCAGTTATTAAAAAGAAATATGAATAATTAAAACTGTGGGTTTTTTTTGTTAATATTATCCAGACTGAGATAAATAAGATGACAGAGAAAATAGTACCATTATGGAGAAACTTAATACACCTCTAAACATGTTTTTCTTTATATAAAGCATCAAAATATTTCTTTTAAGCAGAATAGTGATATGTCAGTTTTAATAAAACACTGATTACAACAGAAGCAATTGTCTTTTTTGATAGAATGATTACATTTGGAAGAAAAGATGAACAACATTGGGCAGGAAGACTGTGGCTATACTTTGGGTGTGAAAAGAAGGTTCCAGTACTGGTGGTGGCAATGTGACTAAAAGTTAAAGAACAGACTTAAGAGATTTATACTTACATAACCGGATGTTATTGGTGAGGGAAGAGGAACAGGACTTTCAAGTCTACATTGTGACTTTCTGCCATCATCTTATTCTATGCTCCCCACAAAAATGTCCAGTGATTCCATGGAAATCATTCTTGCTGCAGAGCAGGAATTGCCACAGCCTCAGGCTGAGACAAGGTTTGGAACAGAATGTGACAGTCATGAGAAACAAGTTTAACACAGGAAGCCATGCCAGAAGACCAACTGGCAGCAGCAACTGAAATGGAGGGGGAGAGTGAAGCAAGAGTCCCTTTTTTTTAGAGTGAAAAGAAGTCAAGAAGGCTTTGTCCAAACTGAGTCTCCAGCAGGTTACCAAGGTTACTAGAGTCACTATCCAGAAATCTAAGAACATCTTCTTTGTTATTACAAAGACAGGTATCTACAAGAGCCCAGCTTCAGATACCTAAATCCTTTTGCTGGAGGCAAAGATGGAGAATTTATCTCAGCAAGCACAGTTAGCAGCTGCGAAGAAATTCAAAGTTCAAGGTGAAGCTCTCTCCTACATTCAGAAAGACACTCCTACTCCAGCTGTACAAGAGGAGAATGAAGAGGGAGAGGTCGATGAAATCTTAACTGGGTATATATATATAGTTCAGTGAGCATTTGTAAGTCTAACAATGTCCCTTAAAATTCAGAAAACTTTATAAAAACAGTCAAAGGAAATCAGTGTAAAAAGCAACTAGGTTCAGTCCAAAAACACCAGGAGGCTTTTGGCAAAAAAGTATAAGTTGCATATAACATTGACTTCATATATTCTGCTCATACATTTTCTGTTTGCTAAAGCCAGTTTATCACTATTTGTTGTTATCAGCTGATGTTGGTAATAAAAGTTATAATAAAAAACAGCAGTGGAAGTTAAGGACACAGAATTGGTGGTTTCAGAGGCAAATGTGTAGAGAGCAAAGTCAGTCTGATCCTTAAAGAACAACATCAATCATCTTGTAATGCTGTAGTAGAATCAACAGTGTAACCTTCTAAAATCAGGCATTGACTGATTGATTGATTGATGTCTAAGGCTTGACTCTTTTATGAACCCTTTTTTTGTAATGAAAAGAGGATTGCTTAGATTTCTGGATAGTGACTTTAGTAAACTTGTCAACTAAATTGCAGCTGTGAATTGTAGCTTGGTTTGACTTTGTACTGTTTCTATTATTAATAAAGTTAAGGCCTCCTGTTGGATGAAAAAATAAAAATCTCTGCATTTTGGTCTTCCAGTCTAGGTATCTGAAAGACTGTGAACACATCCATGCAGAAATTGCACAGAATACTTTATAATGACTTATTAGAGTTGTAAGTGGGATAGTTAATAACTGCTTTTCACAGCAGATAAAACAGCCCAAACCTTGAAAACAATGAGAATGAACATATAAGAAAAGGAACTTTATCGTCATATTTTAACACTGCTGTTTTTTATTATACTTTTGTTACCAACATCAGCTGTTAACAACAAATAATGATAAATTGGCTTTAGTTAACAGAAATTGTATTAGCAAAATATAGGAAGCCAATGTTACGTGCAACTTTATCCTTTGTTGCCAAAAGCCTACTGGTGCTTTTGGACTGAACCTAGTTGCTTTTTACACTGATATCCTTTGACTGTTCTTGCAAAGTTTTCTGAATTTTAAGGGACATTGTTAGACTTACAAACACTCTCTGAACTAAATAAATCTAACAGTGCAAAAATTTTAAATACACTTAGTTAATAAATTATCAATCCTATATAAAAGGTGAGAGAGAATGAAGCAATGGAATTCAGAAAACAAAACAGAATGCATTACATACAAAATAGGAGAGAGCTATGTTTTTTGTAGCTCAGTTTCTCTGTACAAAACAGAGATCTAATAAAATACAAGGTTTAGAGAAGTTCAAGGGATTCAAGGTTTGGTAGTGTTTTACAGAGAAGTATTGGTTAAAGTCAGCTGTTTAAGTGTGGTTATTCAAGTGAGACTGTTGATTAGCTGGTGGTGCATTCAATGCACTGAGGTTTACATTGACTGGCTCAGTTGCAAATGTATCCGCTAACCCGGAAAAGGTTTAGAAGTGTTATTGGTTCAAAGGTCCAATTGATTAAACTGAATGAGGTTGACACCAATAAATTTAATTAGATTAAAAAAGGAACCTGATTGTTACTTCTTTCTGTGATTATAAAATAATCTCTTTCTTGGAGAGTAGGGAATTCAAAAAGGTTTAATGTGAAACACATCCATTTCTACAGTCTACAGTACAAAATATAGAACAATATTGAAAGCCTATGTAAGCTTTCTTTATGTTCCTTGAAAATCAGGAGCATTTCCCATTCCACCCATTCCAAAGTAATCACTATCAAGACTTTCAAGTTCATAGATAAGTTTCAGTAATGCCAATAGTGTCTGAATTTTATGAACAGAAAATATAAAGGAATTATTTAATTATGAGAATAACTCATTATGAATTTTATATATGAATAGCTTGTTAATTTTCAATGATGCAGGATATTCCATTTAATGACTGAATAACTCAAAACATTTATGTATTACCTTTATTTTTTTTTGGTTACTATGAATAATAATTCTCTCAGCATTCTTGTGCATATTTTACGATTACACTGATTTCCAGTGAAGTTATCAAATGAATTACTAAAAAAAATTAATGAGAAGACCTATTACTTTTCATCCCAACCCATATTTGGTATTATAGTGATATCTCAATCTTCTTATTTGCATTCATTTAATATAAAATGGATTTGAGATTTATTTTAAGGTTGACTGTAGACTTTATAAAATTGGACTCATGCACAATTTTCTATTAGATTGTTTTTTGTTTTTATTATTTTGGAGTTATTTTATATTATGGAAGGTCATTCTTTTACTATTGATCTTAAGTACCCTTTGTCAAAATCAAGTTTCCAGGTAGGCACGGGCAATTTGTATACTAGCACTACTTGTTCATTCTTTATGTATATCACAGTATCTTAATTACTATGTTTTTATAACAGCAGGAAACTTACAGTTTCTTTTCTTCTTATTTCAGTAGGATTGGCTGTGGTATTTTGAATTTCCACATAACATTATCTGTTGAAATACCACTACAATTTACTTTTATAAATAATTTTGTAAGATTTAATTATATAAAGTATAATTTACTTGAACAAATTATGAAGATTGACTTAGAAATAAATTAAAAGCAAAGTTTTTCAGTCAGTCTACAGGGTAAATCCATTTATTTAAATAGATTTTCTTAATTTATGGTAATTTTTTGTTGATGCTATATCTCTTTTTATAACTCCACATTTGATTTTATATTACTATGCATTTGCTTTGTTTAAATTTAATTTTGCTTTTTAAAAATTGCTATGTAAGTTTATGTACATTAACTTTATGTTCAGCTAACTTTGCCAGTTTTAATTACTGTTTTAAGTAACTTATCTGTTGTATCTTTTTGATTCCTTATAAGCCTAATTATGTCTTTGGCAAATAGTAATGATTTATTTTTATCTATTTGAACTTTATACAATAGGTACATAGCTATTAAGTAATGTATGTGCTTCTTTTACTTATGTCCTTATTGAATAGCATCTTGAAGAAAGTGCTGATGAAAATCTACTAACTTTGACTGTGGTGATGTCTGCAAATATCTGTGGCTAAAAACATGAATTTCTGGCAGTATGTCACCTGTGCAGAATATGAATCTCTATGACCATATCAGGAATTTATCTGTATATTTATTAATATTATTATGGAGTCTTATTGTCAACTACTCAATAATCTAAATGCTAGAATTTTGGAGTCCCTGGCTAAATATTTACCATGATTTGCACCTGGATAACTAGTGAATTTTTAGAGAACATGGTGGAAGAAAAAGTTTCTAAGGTATGTTTTAAAGAAACTATCATATTTTCAAAGAGATATAGATATATAGCCTATCTCTAGAAATATGGGGAAAACTCAATGGAGTACATATATTAGAACAATTTCTCTTTGACTTAGAATTAAGTGGTAGATGGCTAAAGATACGTTAAAGACATATTTTTTTGTTCTGAGATTTTGGGAATCAAATTGTATATGTAGACATTATCACAAGATTGGTGACAGGTCAATGAAAATTAGATTGAGACTTTCCTGTGGATTTTTATAAAACTGGGTACCAAAGCTTGGAACCTCAAAATAAGAGCTAGATGACTCCATTGAGTTTCCTACAATGAATCTGACCTTACACACAACAGATCTTCCTTTTCCATGCACTAAATTATTTATAGAAAAATGATTTCAAACATAAAAATCTACACAATCCATAGAAAAAAGCATCATGTGTCATACTTCTGACCATACTGGATATTTAAATATTATGGTTCATAAAACTGAAGGACATAGCAAGTTATTATCTTAAAAAATATGGAAATTCCCCAAGAATAACTGAGGTATGTGCATGTGTGTGTCTCTGTGTTAGTATGTGTGTGTCTTTGTCCACACAACCACACCTATAATCTGTACAAATTAATTTTAATAGTTTTATATTTGTTTTTTGTCAGTGTAGAGAAGTGTTGTGGATATACAACTTGAATATATTAATCATTTATACTACCAAACACATGTACACTGACTAAAGTCATAAAATCTCCCTCTGGCTTGCATGCCTTTCCATACTCTGTTAGAAAACCTTGTTGAGATAAATGCTGACACAGCTGTGATAAATCATTTAGCTATATTGCTAAGATGAACAGACAGGGATATAAATAGCTTTCAAAAATATAGCATAACCTCAGGGCTTTTTTTATCCAACAAATAAGATTTAAGTAGATATTTTTACAACATAAAATTTTGATTTTTCACTCAAAATCATATTTTCATGTTTCCTCCATTAAGCATATTCTGTGTAAGTGGAAGAAATTATTTTCTCACATTACTGGGAACATTTTCCTAAGATGCTGCTCTAAGCTAATATCTCCTTATTGTAGCAGCCTCTTGTCAATGCTGTAATAATTTATAATGAGGCAAAAATGTCCAGGCACCATAGGCTTTATTAATAACTTTTAAGGTTTAAAATTGAGAACTTGAACCAATTATTGCAATATCAAATGAAAGTAATATATATTTGGTGGCAAGTGATTCATAGTATTTTATTTATACCCTTATAGTACATATCATAACTCCTGGTGATAAATAATTACACTATAGCCAGGAGCAGTACACACAGGATTCAATTATTATTGGGATAGTGGAAGGGGTCTGCAATTGTAGCAAGCAGAAAGGCTGTATTATTTTTGTAAACATATGACTTATATTTATAATATTCCCTTTTGGAACACTGAAAATTGGTAACACTTTTGAAAATAAAACCTGATGTTACAACTGACACATTCTAGATTTTTCTTGGTGAAAATCTATGCTCCAGACAACTGAAATTCTTCAAAGGGTGTCAGGAAATTTATTTATGATAGTTAACAAAAACAATTCAAGTGTTACAGGACTGAAATGTGAAGAATTGATGTACTGTACAAAACAAAATATTGAAAACATTTTGAAAATTAATTGACTTGAAAACATGTTAAAATACATGTAGACACAGAAAAAGTAGCACTGATCAAAACAAATAAATAAATAAACAAATAAATAAATAAGAAGAGGAGTGGGCAGGAAGGGGAAGGAAGAAGCAGACCACCTGCACATTGTACAGCAGAAACTGAAGTTAGGCCATATGTAGGAAAGTAGAGAAACACAGCTGGATTAAAAGGCCCAGATCCCATGATTGGAGTCTTACAGCCTGAGTATGTCCAAGATTGAAAAGACTACAAATGTGAAATGAGCACTGGGCACAGCAATCCTTCTCAACCAGACCCCAGCCTGTCTAGGGTCTGGAAGTATGGATCAATACCAAGTAACCTACACATAATAGGAATCATACTTGGAAGAACAATAAGTAGAGTGCTTGCTTAGGAAGCTCTAGTCAAAACGAGATGCATGGAATTTTGCAAGGTCAAGAAAAATGTATTTTCTGTGTAAGATGATTTTAAAATCAAGTTTTACAAAGCATTAAAATAAAGTCAAAATATTGGACAAATATGAAATACTCAGTAAACCAAGAAACAAATACTAGAGTATGTAGAGATAAAGCAAAATAAAAAGACTGTAACACGAATAATTGTATGATCTACAAAAAAATAGTGGATTACAATATTTGTGTCCCACCTAAATTGATGTTGAAACTAAATATTCAATGCAACAGTATTAAGAGGTGAGGCTTTTAAGAGGTTCCAACCTCATATGTGGACTAGTGCTTTATTAAAAATTTTCAGGGACTAATTTACCATCCTGTCTCTTGACACATTAGTACATAGAGTTAATCTCTTCCACAGGATGCAAAACAAGGTGCCATCTTGGAAGCAGAGAGTAGCCTCTTGATCTTGGATTTCCCAACCTCTAAAATTATGAGAAGTAATTTTCTATTCTTTGTAAATTACCTGGTCTGTGGCATTATGTCTCATGTGGTGAGCCGCTTCTGCCGTTTCTGCAGACTATGGTCGCCATTACAAGATGGCGCTGGCTCCGCTGTGGTCTGTGACAAACAACTCCTTATTTGGGAGAGTTGGCACATGATTTTTCACCACCCTATGAGAAAGCTCCACGTGGCAGCTTTGCATTGCGGCTTGAGTTGCTTTATTAAGGCTGGGAGGGGCATCCGAGGGGTAGAAGAAGAAATATCAAGGGCCTGAATAAACTGCTGAAAGAAGATTCCTGAGTTGCGTCTTCCTTGCGGGCAAGGGGTCATGACAGTCTCACACCACAAATAGACCAAAACCACAATCATAAAACAAGTGTTTTAAAAATAAGTCTATAAATCTTTATTAATAACTAATTAAAAATTCTAGATATAAAAAGTTGCACTTACCAAAAAAAAGGACAGGCTACCCATAGGTGAAAATGTGTTAGAGAATTAAGACTTATGAACATTTTACAGTTACCACAGAAACAACATTTATACAACAAAGATGAAAATACAAGAGAATTTAAGCTTGGGTTTAACTAAAATTAATCAGGTTTAGAAATAAAAATAATAAAAGTTTGCATAGTTCTAAGTATATAATGAGGAGAGAAGAGCAGAAATAGGTGGGAAAAAAGTGCTAAAGTATGAATTGTCAGATTAAAACACTAGGCAAATTAAAGCCCTTGAAGATATTGTAGCGAAAATTCTGAAAACTACAATAGAGAAACAAAGATACAGAAGAATCAAACATTACAGAGGAACATCATGCATTTTAATTAGTGTGATGAAAATTCATATTTATATGTTTATGTTTGTGTGCTCTTAGCTTGTTAGCTAGCTAGCTGAATGATGACTGGACAGAATGGAATGAATGAATATATAAATAGATTTACATCTCTCTTTATTGACATTTTACAATGTACATATGTAAAACATAGGAAAGGCCATGTAACCAAATGTTTTAAAGTGAAACAAAGTCATATTAAATTATGACATAATTTTGGTCTTTTAGAGGAATGTATTTGTTAGATAAACATATTCTTTTTCTTGATTTTTAGCAACATAATTGAATGAGCTAGATTAAAAAGAGCCCTCTGAAAAATTTTCCATGCTTAATGATTTACAGGTTCATTTCTGTCATTGTTCACTATTTGTCTATGCTTTCTTAAAAATCGTTATCCATTTGTTATTTTAGGTTGACACCTAATAAATGCTTAAACACCAGCAAATTCTTATTTCTTCTATCATTAGATTTTAATTAATTAATATATATCAAATATATCAATTTCTAACAGAGAAACTGAAGAAATAAATCTTTCTAAATTGAATATATTTTGAAAGTATGAAAGAGCCTGGCACAATGGTGAACACCTATAATTGCAGCAAATGAAGCAAAAGGATTGCAAGTTTGAGGCCAGTCTTAGCAACTTAATGAGAACCTCAGCAACTTTTCAAAACCCTCTCTCAAAATAAAACTTAAAAATAACTAGGGAATACAGCTCAGGGGTAAGGTGCCTCTGCGTTTAATCACAAGTACCTTTAAAAAAGTACAAAATTATTCAAATTTATTCCATTTTTTTTCATATATGCCTTTTTAATCTTCAATAATTTCCATTGTGTTCAAAGACCATAATTCTCGTAAATTCACCTTGGTTTAAGGTGAGATTGACCCTATTAATACACATAAAATCAATATCATAACAGAATTTGTTTTTGATTGGGAAAGACTAAACAATCTAGTATCAAAAAATTGTATTGATTTAAGCAGAGAAAAAAAGTTGTCTGTTAGTTAAAAATTATGCTTTTCTAACTTGGAATCCCGCTTCATTCACAGGATTCATGGACCCTGAATTCTTCTTTCTTATTGCTCCACCTACTTTCTGTCATTAAAATAATCTTAACCACCAAAGTAATAAAACAAGAATGAATAAAGAGAGTTCAGGCAAATCAGTTCAGTTAATACAACCAAAGGGAAAAAGGGAATGTACAGGTTGTTCAAATAGCTTTTAAGTAACATAGGTAGATATTGAACCCACCACTTCTGCTCACATGGAATATTTGGAGACATGCAATGCAAAAGTGTAAGGGGGGACTAAAAAATTTCTTTCCTAGCTTGTGGTCCATGAAACCCTGAGCCCAGGAAAAGAGATGGATGGATTCAAATGGGCCAATAATATCTTTTGGCTTAAAGTTCATATAAAAATTTATTATTTTGACTTTCTGAAACTGTAGCAAGATATACTTAGTTGTGTACACCCAAAATTATCTAATCACATCTCTGAAGACCTAGGGAGCAACTTCATCCTCTAAATATCTTGTTTGGAATCTATTTTTTCTAATATTAACAAGGTACTGGGCAGATAGTTTCTTCAAATTGACCCCTAGTTGCTAAAAATAATGAAAGAAACAATGATAACAAACACAATTTCGTCTTCTTCCTATAGGCTAACTACTTCTCATTCTCTCCTTCTGGCTTTGAATAATGCTTTCAAATTGATGTTCTGGAGTTTCTTTTATTATTTATTTAAGTATTAATTTATTGGGGTATTGAACCCAGACATGCTTAATCACTGAGCCACATCCAAACCCTTTTTAAAATATTTGATTTAGAGACAGGGTATCCTTAAATTGCTTAGGGCCTCACTAAGTGGCTGATGCTGGTTTTTAACTCAAGATTCTCTTCTGTTAGCCTCCTAATCTACTGGGATTACAGGCATTTGACACCACTCTCAGCATGGAATTTATTTTATTTCTGGATTGACATATAATATTTGTACCTATTGGGGATATAGCTCAGTTGGTAGAGTGCTTGTCTTGAACGCATAAGGTTCAATCCCGAGCACCACCAAAAAAATAAAATAAATAATAGGAGTCTTGTGCTTATATTTTTAAAAGTATTTGTACATATTTATGGAATATAATGAGAAGTTTTGATTCATGTACACATTGGGTAGTTAATGACTCAGTGTCATGGCATATCCGTCATCTTAAATCTCATCATTTCTTTATAGTGAACGCATTGCACATTAGTCTCTTCTAACTATTTTTAGATATATAAAGTATTTTTATAAATTATATTCATTCCAATGTACCATAGAATAATGGGATTTTTTTTACCCTGTAAAACTGTAATACTTCCCGACTATCTTCTTTCTCTTATCTATACCCATTTTTCTCCTTAGTCTTTCACAATCACCACTCTACTTCCAACTTCTATGAATTCAACATTTTTTGACTGCATATATGAGTGAAATTGGTTTTTTTTTTCTTTTCTGTTTGACTTATTTCAGTTAACATGATGTTTTCCAAGTGCATCCTTTTTTTTTTTTTCAAATGACAGGATTTCATGCTGTTTAAGCCACTAAGGGGTACATGCTCAAATGAAATGAAAACATTGTCAAAACAACACATGCATTTTCATGTTTATTGAAGCAATATTCAAAATAGCCAGAATATGTAGCACATCTAAATGTCCATTAACAAACAAACTGATAAAGAAATGCGTGTATGGACAATGGAATATAACTCGGCAATAAAAGAGAATAAAATCATGGCATTTTCAGGTAAATGGATGGAGTTGGAAGATATAATGCTAAGTGAAGTTAGCCAATCCCCCAAACTCAAATGCCAAATGTTTTCTCTGAAATAAGGAGGCAGATTCATAGTGGGGTTGGAAGGAGGAACATGGGAGGATTAGATGAATCCTAGAAAGGGGGAAGGGGTGGGAGGGGAAGGTAGGGTGATGGGGGTAGAAAAGATGATGGAATGAGAGGTACCTAATGTACCCTAAGTACATATATGAAGACACAAATGGTGTGAGTATACTTTGTATACAACCAGAGATACGAAAAATTATGATGCATATGTGTAATATGAATTGTAATGCATTCTACTGCCATATATAACAAATTGCAATAAAAAATAAGTAATTTAAAAACATGAAAAAATAAATGTGTGTATTGACATAAATACATATTATATACACATTATATATATATATATATATGTGTGTGTGTGTGTGTGTGTGTGTGTGTACAGAATAACAGAATTATGTTGTATCATGAAAAGGATACTTTGGAATTTTTAGTTTAGAAAGAGAAGCATCAACTTTGACTTTTTATCTATTGAACTTGAATAAAAACTCAAGATTTCTTATGAGCAAGGAGACCCCTATAAATCCTGATAAATTTTAAGCCTTGTGAGTGAAGTCTTTTGGATGTTTCAAGCCCTTGTCAATTTCTGACTGGAATTACTTGACAGGCTTCAAGTACTAATAACCTTCTAGGTTATGTCTCAGCAAGCCTAGACAGAGTCCAGAAAAGTAATTGTTGTTTTAAGCAAATAAGTTTTGAAGGTTTCTTATGAAAATTATATAGCAATATATACCTAAAACAATACATAGACATATTTGCATAAAAAATAAGGAACAAAGAGTTTTCTACTCAGTTTATATTCTGTAGATATTTGATTTTGAAAATTATGTTAACCGCATATTATTGCCTAATTTGCAATATTTTGTCCCAGCAAATAAAGATGCTTTGATTTGCTATTTCATTGACACAGATGTCTCATCACAAAGAAGTGAGTACTAGTCTCCTTATGATTCTACTTAGATAATTGGCATATTCTTGTCAGTTTGGGTCAGCTCATTACTGTTAAAATAAAGATTAAATACAAGAATTTGGAACAATAACTTAGAGATAAGAATCACTGCCTTGTGGAATAGCAGAGCAAATTCTTAAATTTTTGTACAAAGCTCTATGTACCTGAACTGTAAACCTAGTTTATTAATAGGGAAGATTTACAAGAAGATAATGATCATAAAGCAACTTAGATATTTAACTTTGACCCACAAAACAATGATAATAACAGTGATTCTCCATGTGATTGCAGAAGCACAGCAAACCATGAAAAATGAATCTATATACAAAATAAATGAGTATTCTAATGAGGACAAATTGTTGTCTATCCATGCAGAAAGCTTTTCAATATAATCAGCTATTAACCAGAAACTTATCTGGCTCCTCTTAGGAAAGGTTATACCCAGAGATTCATCATTAGTTTCATTATTACAGGTTAGATAGCAACTCTTAACTTTTCATTTTTAAATCCAGACCTTTAACATGTTGCTTCTTCCAAGTTGATTAACAAATGCTTCTGGTATAGATTATATATGGAGCCATATTCAATTTCTATATCAGATTGAAAAAATTCTGCTTTTTGAGAACTCTCACCTACACAAATTTTTCAATGTTTATTCACAGTTGTGAATAGATTTTGTCTGATGTTTAGATTAATGACAAGACTTTTGAAAATATTCATATTGATGATAATTTAATGTAAAACAAAATATACTGCTTCTTTTTCAAGACTTGCAAAAAATAATCTGATTTTACAAACCAAGCTATAAAATCTCTTGTTGGCATTTAGCTCTATGATGAGGATTTTATCTTAAACATTAATTGTGCCTTACATTTTTAATAAAATTATAACCGAAAATTTAAAAATAGTAAAAAAGAGATCCAAACAAAAAAAATCACATTAAGATGTGAAAATACATTAGAAACTGAAGTTGTCTAAAGTTTACAAATTTGACTTTAATTGCCATTCCATACCTTTCAAATTGATCATTGTTTTAAAATAAGTATTACCTTATTTCATAAAAATCCAATTATAATTCACATAGTGTGTACTTTGGTATTTTTCATTTAGTATAGGATTTTGAAATCCATCCATGTTGTTATTTCTGTTAATGCATGATTCTTTTGTTTGCTCTATAGTCTTTAATGTATGTTTATATTTAAAAAATGCTCATTTTTTGCAATGTGTGATAGGCATTTGTTTCCAAATTTTAGGTGTTGTATAAACAAGACCTCAATGAACATTAATGTGGTATTCTTTTTTCTGAACTTATGTGCCCATTTCTATGGTAAAACATCCAGAAGTGGGATTGATGGATTTTATGATAAGGGTAGGTTTAAATTTGTAGCATACCTACTCACAGAGTATGATAATCTCTGCCTCTGGTCTAAATATTTAATCAATGATTTCTAATGTAACTGATAATAAGTTTGCTTTGCAATTTTTTAAAAATTATTTAATATATATTCCCCTCATCTTTTTTCTTCTGTGTCTGACCTTCTTGTTATTATATTTATTAAGGAATTTTAGCAAACTTTATTTTTTATCACACACACAAAGAAATAAAAAGGTAAAATTAAAATAGTATGCATTTCAAATAATTTTAAATAATTTTACTATATTTTTCTTATAATTTTATAGTTATTTGTATTTGGTGAAATATTTTTCTATATATGTTCATAAATCACTCTTCACAGTTCTTATACTACTGTATGTAAAATATAGAATACTTTCAAATAAAAAAAATTAATACCCTTGTGCTTTATAAATAGTCAACAAAGATGTTTGTACAAATGCATACACTTATATGTGTAAACATGTACTGTGTATTTTAAAGTCCACAATAAAAGTTTGCATAATAGTTAATGCAATAAAATGAACATAAAATTAAAAATACTTCAACTTTGTAAGATTTTCATATGTAGAATTTTGAATTTTGGACTGATGAATCTTTCTTTAAAACTGACCTATTATTATTATTATTATTTATCATTATTATTATCATTATTACTACAGTATTCTGAAATATCTTTAATGAAGAGCTAATACCAATACTCTTCAAATTATTTCATGAAATAGAAAAACAGGGAGCACTTCCAAACTCATTCTATGAGGCCAATATCATCCTGATTCCAAAAACAGGCAAAGACACATCAAAGAAATAAAATTTTAGACCAATATTTATAATGAAAAAATATCTCTAATGAACCAATATCTCTAATAGATGCAACAATTCTCAATAAAATTCTGGCAAATTGAATACAAAAATATCGTGCATCACAATCAATTTGTGTTCATCCTAAGGATGGAAGGTTGTTTCAAAATACAGAAATCAATAAATAAGTCACATCAATAGACTTAAAAATAAGAATCATATGATCATCTCAACTGATGCAGAAAATGCATTCTCGAAACACTAGAAAAAAACTAGGGATAACAGGAACATATCTCAACATCTTAAAACCTATTTATGCTAAGCTCCAGGCCTTCATCCCTCTAAATGGAGAAAAATTGAAAGCATTCCCTCTAAAAATGGGAACAAGACAGGGATTCCCTCCTTCACCATTTCTATTTAACATAGTTCTTGAGACACTGGCCAGAGTAATTAGACAGACAAAAGAAATTAAAGAAATACAAATAGGAAGAGAAGAACGCAAATTGGCACTATTGGCAGACAATATGATTCTATACCTAGAAGACCAAAAAAATTCCACCAGAAAACTTCTAGAAATAGTAAATGAATTCAGCAAAGTAGCAAAATATAAAATCAACACCCATAAATCAAAGGCATTTCTGTATATCAGTGACAAATCCTCTGAAAGGAAAATGAGAAAAACTACCCCATTTAGCCTCAGAAAAAATTTAATAAATAAAATACTTGGGAATCAACCAAATGAAAGAGGTGAAAGACCTCTATAATGAAAACTACAGAACACTAAAGAAAGAAATTAAAGAAGACCTTAGAATATGGAATCCCTTGTTCTATCTATCTCTTGTTCTTGGATAGGTAGAATTTATATTATCAAAATGATCATAGAATCTAAAGCACTTTACAGGATTAATGCAATTCCAATTACAATCCGAATGACATTCCTCATAGGAAGTAAAAAGACAGTCATGAAATCTATCTGGAAAAAATTAATAAACCCAGAATATCTAAGCAATCCTTAGCAAGAACAGTGAATTAGGTGGCAATACTAGAACAGATGTTGAACTATACTATAGAGCAATAGTAAGAAAAACAGCGTGATATTGGCACCAAAATACACTGGTAGACCAATGGTACAGACTAGAGGACACAAAGATTCACCCACATAATTACAGTTATCTTAAATTAAACAAAGATGCCAAAAATATACATTGGAGAAAAGATAGCCTATTCAACAAATGTTGCTGGAAAAACTGAAAATCCATATGCAACAAAATGAAATTAAACCCCTATTTCTCACCATGCACAAAACTCAACTCAAAGCGGATCAAAGACCTAGGAATTTAACCAGAAATAGGGCATGTAATAGAAGGAAAAGTAGGCCCAAATCTCCTTCATGTTGGATTGGGCACTGACTTCCTTAATAAGACTCCTATAGTGCAAGAAATAAATCTAGAATCAATAAATGGGGTGTATTCAAACTACAAAGCTTTTTCTCATCAAAAGAAACAATCTGTGAAGTGAATAGAAAGCCTACATCTTGGGAAAAAATTTTTACCCCTCACACATCAGATATAACACTATTCTAGGGTATATAAAGAACCCAAAAATCTTTTTAACACCAAACACCCCCCAAATACCCAATCAATAAATGAACCAAGGACCTGAACAGATACTTCTCAGAAAATGATATACATTCAGTCAAAAAATATATGAAAAAATGTTCCCATCTGCAGCAATTAGAGAAAGGGAAATCAAAACTACTCTAAGATTTCATCTCACTCCAGTCAAATTGGCAGGCATTAAGATTACAAACAATAATAAGTATTGGTGAGGATGTGGGGGAAAAGGTATACTCATACATTGCTGGTGGGACTGCAAATTGGTGCAACCAATATGGAAAGAAGTATGGAGATTCCTTGGAAAACTGGGAATGGAACCACCATTTGACCTAGCTATCCCACTTCTCAGCCTATACCCAAATGACTTAAAAACAGAATATACAAGGATACAGATATATCAATGTTTATAGCAGCACAATTCACAATAGCTAAACTATGGAACCAACTGAGATGTCCTTCAGTAGATAAATGGATAAAGAAAATGTGGCATATATACACAAGGGAATATTAATAACTATTAAAGGAGAATAAAATCATGGCATTTGCAGGTAAGTGATTGGAGTTGGAGAATATCATGCTCAGTGAAGTTAGCCTATCCCCCCAAATCAAATGCAGAATGTTTTCTCTCAGATAAGGAAGCTGAAATAATAATGGGGTTGGGATAGGGCATGGGAGGATTAGATGAACTCTAGACAGGGTAAAGGGGTAGGAGGGGACGGGAGGGGCATGGGAGTAGGGAAGATGATGGATTGAGTGGACATCATTACCTTACATACATGTATGAAGACATGAATGGTATGACGATATTTGTATACTACCAGAGATGTGGAAAATTGTGCTCTCTATATGTAATATGAATTATAATGCATCCTGCTGTCATATGACTAATTTGAATTAAAAAATGAATAAAAAATTAAAAACCAAAATCCCAGGGTTAAAACATTATGTATTATGATATAATAAAAAGTTTTATATTTTATATAAATAAAATTTATAAAGCAAAACAAAAAAATGTTCTATTTTATTGTAACCTACTAAAATTTAAATTTTATGAAGAGGGCTGTACAAGATATACTTTCTATCATGTCAAAATTATGTCATAGCCAAATTAATTCTTATCAAGTTATTTAATTAAAATTACTTTCCTAGTTGATTTATCTTATAAAGACAAGAGTTATAAATTATGATTTTCTAATCTATGTTAAAAATAAATGTCAGGAAATTCATCAATAATGATAATACATAATTGTCAAGCACATAAATTGTGCAATAGTTTCCACAGTAATTGCAACACTGTTTACAAAAGATAAGGAGTACATACGACAATTTTTGAATTAACAAAGTATTTTAACATATTTATAATATTTATTTTTAAAGTCATTATTGATATTATGACTAATAAAATCATAATTGTTACAAAAACTGTATTTGTTCAAGAATTTCAAGATAAATGAAATGTAGAACAATTTTTTTTGTAGTTTAAGTATATATTAATATTGAATTGCATAATTTTCTTACTTAGAAACTAATTTTTAGGGCATATTAAAACAATATAGAAGAGTACACAAATGTACCTCATTTTACTGCTATTTCAGAATGTTTTTGGTGTCAAATAATGGTGAAATTAGTGTTTTCTACCCTTAAGGAAGGTCATTTCTTGTAGATAAATTTATGCAACAAAAAAACCATTCTACATTAATCATAATAGGAGCAATTAGCAAACATGTTTTAGTCCTCCAGAACCTTGTCTGTGAATGACAATATATACTCAACAAATCTCTTTACTGAACCTAAGTTGTTCAATATTGTCTCCTGTGGCTATGATGATAAATCTAAAAGACCAACCTCATCTATTTCTGTGGCAGGAATTACCATCTGTGTAATCCAAATAGATTATCTTTCAAATTTAAAGGCAAATAATGATGCAATTATCCATTCACTGGAGATGAGAGTTAAATTTGACATTGATTAAGAGAAATACCTCTATTAGGCAAACAGGTTTGATCTTTATTATTATTATTTTTTTAAATTTCCTATATATCTGCATCATCTGGCTATCTATCAGCAAGTACTTTATCAAACATGATCAGATAGCAAGACTCATGAAATTATAGATAATTATAAATTATAATCTCTTAATAGATCACATTACTGACTTGGTTGTGCACAAAGATACCAGTCCCAATTCAGTTTGCTTATAGCTAGTTTCTTAGTTAAAAAAATTATATTACTATGAATCAGGTTAAATTACACTCAATGCTGATGTTATTTATAGGAAACAGCACTATAAATATACGTATATAAGAGGGAAAACTTTCACTTAATTGTTAGTGCAATATTTTATCAATGTAAAATATCTTCCTGAATAACCTGTGGTGTTGAATAAGAGCCTTCTGCATTTTTGAAACCCTATTAATGAAATAATATTTTGAGAAAGATTTTAAAAAGGAATTGTTTAATAAGCATAAAATGCACTCTCTTCACTATCAATGCAGCTCTGTGAGATACCAGTTATCAAGTCTAATTTTAGATATGATAGCCAAAACAGCAACTTTAAGAAACAGTTTGAAGGATAACTAATTATTAGGGGAAATTAGAAAACGAGCTGGGTTTATCAGACTATAAAATCAGAGCTCTACACCTGAAAGCAATGTTTAATTTTGATCTTTTCTCTTCAGAAAAGTATTTAGAGCTTCAAGGAATTTGAAGCGGTTCTGAATTCATTTTCTTGGAGGAGGCAGAATTTTCATCAAAGAGTGAGTTTTTCCATTCTATTTTATTTTTTCCATCTTTTTATGTGTATGTGCTTTTTGTTGTCTCAATCATCATATATTTCAGATAATGCATGTTTGTAAATATTCTTCTCATTTTGATCCTTACAATTTAAATACAAACCACAAGTACATTGGACATTTAGGAAGATGACTAAGAAAACTCCCAAGACTTAGATTTCCTGTCTTGTTAGTATAGATTTTTTTTTTTTTTACTTATTATAGTTAGGATCTTTTTTTTCCTTTAATTTTTATTGTTGATTGTTCAAAACATTACATAGTTCTTGACATATCATATTTCACACTTTGATTCAAGTGGGTTATGAACTCCCATTTTTACCCTGTATACAGATTGCAGCATCACATCGGTTACACATCCACTATTTTACATATTGCTATACTAGTGTCTGTTGTATTCTGCTGCCTTTCCTATCCTCTACTATCCCCCATACCCTCCCCTCCCATCTTCTCTCTCTACCCCATCTACTGTAATTCATTTCTTCCCCTTGTTTTTTTTTCCCCTTTCCCCTCACTTCCTCTGGTATGTAGTTTTGTATAACCATGAGGGTCTCCTTCCATTTCCATGCAATTTCCCTTCTCTTTCCTTTTCCCTCCCACCTCTCACCTCTGTTACAATTCCTTTTCAAAATTTTCTTAAACAGTTTCCAAAATGGAGCAATGGTGCAAAGGGTGCAAATGACATACATTTTCTTGACAATTCATCATGCACATTGATGTCCGTTGCCAAACTACAAATGATGCTAGTAATATGATATATATATATACAATGAAAATAAAATGAGCATTAGAAGCGAAATGTAGTCACAATTTTTGAATGTGGCATATCTTCAGGTAGCTAACTATGCTCATTAAGAAAACCTGCCATTCATATTTTTATTATTCTTGATGTTTATGCTTTTTGTTTCATGTAGTCTTCCAAGACTTTTGGAAAGTACATTAATCTTCATTTTTAAATTACTTTTATGTTGAAACCTACATATAAAACCATAAAAATTATACATGTGATGGTAAATTATCATTAACAAGGTCATATCCTTAAATATCTAGCAAATTTTTAACATCAAATAATGATAATTATGACAAATGTCTTCTATATTTTTTGATTTATCCATTTCTTTGGAAAAAATTATTGCTCTTCTGTTGTGAAAATGATATGTATTTTTTCCTTTAGTGTTCATATATTAACATAAAATTTTATTTCTTTTATATCAATTGATTTAACATATTGGAAACTAATTAGAAATTTATTACTAATATTTTTTTAATCTCTTAAGAGTGATTTGTGTAGATCCTGCATAGAGATTTAAATCTAAGAATCTAAATTTAAATATTTAAATTTAAATATAGATTTAAATCTGATGCAAGGTTGTAAAGACATTCATTTTTATTTTTTCTAGAAATTTTACTAGGTTTACATTTATTTTGTTGTCTCCTTCATGTCAATTTTTATAGATTGAAGTATGCATGTAATGCATTATATTTTCAGGAAACTTAAAAAATACAACACTATTCAACTAAATTTTTTGTTCACTACATTTCATGTATGATTAAATAATTTTCTCAACCCTCTGACAGTCATAAGACATATGGATTCTGCACTAAAATGCTTAGATTCTACAGAGAGTTTTTATTTAACTTCAACCAGTGGAACATTCTATTTATCAGTACTTGACTGTTCATCTTAAGAGATAGCCACCTATTGTGTATATTATTGGTGAAATTTTGCTTTTAGCCATGGAAATTTTATCTACCTTGATTATTTCTATTTATAAGCTAAAGCTGACTTGTTATTTTTCTTGGCATTAGTTGACATGATTTAGCAAATATGTCAAGACGACATTAAACTTTAACTATTAAATAAGTGTGATAATATTCCTTGTTGCACTATTAAATCTTGGAAAAACTAATTACCTTTTTTCTCCTAAAACTATTGAGGTATCACTATGGGACACTTATTTACTAAAGTAATTATGAAGGATAAGCTCACACAGAGATGGCCACTACATTATTGTTGTGACAAATTCTGTTCTATATGTTTGCTCAGAGCAAAATATATTTAAGAAAATAAAACTTTCACTAAGCCACATTCTATACTAACAAGACAGAAACTCTAATTCTGGGAGTTTTCTTAGTCATATTTCCAAATGTCCAATGTACTTGTGGTTTCTCTTTAAATAATAAGGATCAAAATGGGAAGAATATTTACAAACCTGCATTATCTTAAATATATGATGATTGAATGGTTGTATCTAATAAATGCTTATATCATTTTTGTATTAGTAAATTATTATGTGTATGATGGGATATTTTGATATACATACACACTGTGTAATGATAACTACCACCTAATTAATTCACATATTGCCTCTACCTAGTTACCACTTGAATTCATGTGCTTGTGTGCAAACATACATATCTGTGCTGTGGTGCCCTCCTATCAAGTTTCAAGTAAATAATACACTCTTATATACAAGAGTCACCATGCTGTACACCATATTCCTAGAACTTATTCATTTTATAACTGCTTTCTTCTCTGGGCACAATCTATCCTAGTTCATTCAGTTCACTAATTTTCTAATTATGTCTATCTTTTGGTTCAAAAGGGACATGATTCATGTTTAAAGTGACTTGACAAGGATACAGAATTTTTAGGAAAAGATATTTGTTTCACTGATTTTTTTTGTAACTGCTATTGATTATCATTGTTCTCAAGTAGATCATTTTTCTCCTTCTTCTTCCTAATTTCCAGAATTAACTAATGGAAATATCTTACTAGATACCTCACTTTTCCCAAAGCACATCTTTCCTAATAGAGTCAATAGAAAAATTCTACATTAATAACTTCACATTTGTTGAAACCTATTCTGAAAATGATTTTTTTGTTTGTTTTGAATAATAAAACACTCATATTTTGTTTTCCAGAAAGGATTTTTATGAATCAACAACATGGTTATTTTAATTCTTTTTGCTAAAATACTTTGTTGTGGCATTTATGTGTACATCCTGATGTATTGTTATTTAATCTAATCATTCACTGAATTGAGATTGGAAATATTAAGTCCCCTAGTATATTTTCAAAATTCAAGGGAAGAAACCTCTTAACTTCTTACCATAATTATCATTCATATCTTCATATAAAAATAAGAAATGTGCATTTATTTGTAACTAGCCTGTTTAATGAGATGGTCCTTTTAGTTAGGGTGTTAATCAGCTTTCCACTAATATAGTAAAATATTTGAAATAAATAATTTATAAAAAGAAAAGGTTTATTATGGCTTACAGTTTTAGAGGTTCCAGGCAATCATCACTTAATCTAGTTTCTTTGGGCCTGTGGTAAAGAAGCACCTAATGGCAGGAACACAGCGGCAGGGGAAAAGGTGCTTAAAATTTTCACTTGCCAGTGAGCAAAAGAGATAGAGGAAAAGAACAGTGTCTCCTAATGCCTTTAATAAGCATGCCCCAAATAATCTATGAATCTCCCACAAGGCCACACTTCTCGAAGGATTCACCACCTTCCAATGGCCTCATACTTGGGACCAAGCATTCAGCATGTGCAACTTTGGGAAATATTCAATATTCAAATTATGGCAAGAAGTAAACAAGAAATTGTCATTTTTTTTTCACTTGAACCACATTTTTCCACATCTCTTTCTCATCTATGGCTGATATGTTGAGCAATTTCCATATCTTTTCTTTCACTTAAGTATTTGCTGGTTCTCAATTTTGCTTATTACTGTGACCAGTTTAATCTAAATAAAATGTTCTCACCACATACCAGTTTACAGCATTTCCTCTTTGATTGGCTCCAGCTTGATCCCAACTAGGAACTTTGTATTAGGGAAATGGTTGACCTATATTGGATGTCCTTTTATATTCCTACTCCTCCTTTTTCTTCATTTGATTGTTTTCTCCAGGTTGGCCCTAAGGAGAGCGATATCAGAAGAATTCAAAGACACTTAATTACTAATTAATGATACTGTGACCTTGGGGCTGACTCTTTGAGTGGTTGCTCTAGGAACCCAGGGACCTAAAATTTGTTGTGACAAATTCTGTTCTATATGTTTGCTCAAAGCAAAATATATTTAAGAAAATAAAACTTTCACTAAGCCACATTCCAATACGTACTTTTTTTTTTTTTCTGGAAACCTGACATTCTACAAGTATCTCCACCATCCAAGAGCTTTTTGAAATTTCAGTTATCACTTAATTTCTATCCACATGGTGGATGGTATGACATCATATGAATATGTTCTTCATCAGAATAATGAAAGTACAATTGAGCCAGACTGAACTTTGACCTTAATATTTTTGCCTCAGGTAGCTTTCTTACACTTCTTTTTGTACATTCTCATATGGTGCATGCCTTGGTTATCCTTCAAAAATATAATTTCTTATGATGCTAATAAAGCTAATCTCAGAGCAGAAAATGGAGTTTTCCCCAAGATTGAAGTTCTATAAATGGACCTCAAACTGATGCAGAATGGAGGATCTCTCCAGCTCCACAGAGTGTATATGATAGCTGGACTGAAGCAGTATTCAGTATACAGTGACACTAAAATTCAGTATTTTGTTGAATACTGTAGCTTAATTCATTTTCCAAGAGGAACCCCTCCAATGCAATCCATTTTGGTTGTAACATGTCTTTTATAATGTATGCTTTATAGTGCTTCCCTAATAATATTTTGCATCTTTGATTTGACCCATAAACAAATTATAATAAAGTCTCACACCACAAATTCTACCCTTAAGTAACTTCCAGAAAAAATACAAGCACATGTATATTTCACAAAATTTAAAAAATTATTTTACTTTAATTATCCTGTGTTAATTGTATATGTTAGTTTTTCTGTGTGATTTTTCTGTGCATCCTTATGACTTGCACTAATCAAATCTAATCTCAATTTTTCCATCCTCCCATGTGTTCCACACTATTCCCACCCTCTGGTAATCACTATTTATATTGAAGTCAACAATTTTTTTTTTTTTACCTTCTCTATAGGAAAGAACACACGGGCTACTTGTCTATATGTTTCTAGCTAATTTTACTTAACAGACAGGCCTCCAGTTTCATTTATCTCACCACAAGTGACAGGATTTTATTCCTTTTTATTACTAAATAATACTCCATTGTGTATATATGCCACATTTTATTTATTCATTTATCTGTTGATGGAAACCTAGACTAATTCTATATCTTAGCTTTAATGAGTAGTTCTTTAAAAAACATGGTTTTATTTGACAAGCTGATTTCATTTCTTTTGGATAAATATTCAGTGGTGGGTTTGAAGAATCATAGAGTAATTCTATTGTAAAATTTTGAAAGCTATACCAGACTGTTTCTGTAATGTCTATCAATTTGCATACCCACTGACAGTGTACAGAATTCCCATTTCTTTCCATCTGTGGTAATATTTCTTATTGTTTTGATGGTTACCATTTTAATTGGGATCAGATGATATGTCTTTGTTATTTATTTACATTTCCCTGATGATTAGTAATGTTGAGCACCTTTTATTATGTACTGTTGATCCTTTGTATATCTTTAGAGAAATGTCTATTCAAGTCATTTACCCATTTAAAAAATTGAAATCTTTGTTCTTTTCCTAATTAATTGAGTTCCTTATATATTCTGTATATTAATCCTTTGTATGATTGATTCATAATTTTTAAATATTTTCTGAGATAATATCTATTTTATTAACAGACTAACCATTACCATGCAAATATCTCTGCTAAGCAATCATTTGTGTGATCTTCATAAGTTCTCACCACATAATTGTTTTTGTCTGATTAAAATCTGCCAACTACATTAACATTCACTAATGTGTCATATATTTATTCTTAATTTATTTACCTTTTAGTGGCAAAT
Source organism: Marmota marmota marmota (assembly GCF_001458135.2). Taxonomy (NCBI): domain Eukaryota; kingdom Metazoa; phylum Chordata; class Mammalia; order Rodentia; family Sciuridae; genus Marmota; species Marmota marmota. The sequence goes on from NW_026000211.1 coordinate 36,745,618, forward strand.
TTAATATTCTCAAATCCATAAAGTACTTTTTAAAAGGAGTCTTCTAGGGCTGTGGTTGTATCTCAGTGGTAGCATGCTTGCCTAGCATTTGTGAGGCACTGTGTTTGGTTCAGTTCTTGGCACCATATAAAAATAAATAAATAAATAAAATGTATTGTGCCATCTACAATTTAAAAAAATGCATATGAGAAAAATTATTTTTTAAAAAGGAGTCTTCCATCATATATTGTGATTGTATATTTCACATATTTGAATGTTCTTCATCCTTAAAGGATTATATTTGAAGGTATTGGATATATTCCCTTTGTAAGTTCATGGTTTTATTAGGTGGAAATTACTAGACCACAAAATGATACCTGATAAAGAAAGTATATGTGACAATACTCCCTCTACCATCAGTTTGACTGTATTTTATTACTCCCATCTTTACATTGATTTAATCTAGAGACATTGTAAAAGTTAAGAGACATTTGCTGTATCATTTGGGACATTACTGTCAAAATTTCATGGCTTATAACACCAAGTTTTACCTTTCTAATATTATTAACACATCATTATTTACTGTCTTTTTCTCATAACTAAAAATATATTCCTAGTCAAAAAATTGGGTCATTTCTGTATAACTAATCTCTCCTTCTAAGAGCTTGATTCCTAGTTCAACTTATTTTTTTTTCATAGAAAGATGTATTTAGAAAAAGAGCATATATTTTTAACAAATGAAGAACTTAAAAATAAATGTTACTTTGTTTGTGACATTTTCTATATACTTTTAAGCAGATAAGAGAAGGGATGATTAACCTGTGGATGTAGCAGAAGTTGCTATGATTGCCACAAAGCTGGAGGATGTGAGGGAAGATCTTCCTATTTGAGGAAATGAGAAAAACAGAGAAAGAGAATATCACTTTTTAATGAGGGAAAGAACTAACAATGAAGCAGAGCTGGAAATAGTAACTTGCAGAAGAACCTTGTCATTCTTTATGTGTTAGATGGCTCTTCATTGAAAATCAATGGATTATTTTCACTATATTAACAGCAAGTTGAGGGTGGAGAAACAGATGCAGAGTAGTATTTCTAATATCCTTTAAAACCTTCTATGGATTTTTAAAAACAATAATATTTTAAATAATTTTTAAGAAAGAATTTCTCATTTTCCTAGGGATATGTGGTTAATAATATCTCAATTAAAGACTAAGACATATTTTATTTATATATCTTCCTGCCAAATTGAAACAAGGATATTGGTGGAAAAAAAATATTAAAAAATTACGTTTTTAAAGGATCAATTTTATTTTTTTACATTTCTTTAACCTTTGCTGAGTTTATAAGTATTCAAAAATAAAGGCATTTTGGTAGTTCATAATATTTGTTAACATATTCTACATAATGAGGTAAGAATTATTTTCTCAATTACCAATGCCTGAATTTATCTTTGTTTGTAGTTTTTAAATTCTTCACCTGAAGAAAGGGTGACTTTTTTTTATAAATATTCAATATAAATATAGCAAATAAAGCATAAACTAGTAAACCTAAAATATAAGTGCAAGTTACTTTTTTATTATGTATATCACAAACAGGCACACACACAAACAAAGAAAGAATGTTAAATTCACTGGGCACTGTGCTTGATACTGTAATCCCAGCAGCTTGGGAGGCTGAAACAAGAGTATCACAAGTTCAAACCAGCCTCAACAACTTAGCAAGGCTCAAAAGAAACTTAGACTCTCTCTAAATATAAAAGTATTAAAAAGAGTTGGGGATGTGGTTCAGTGGTTAAGCACTCCTGGGTTCAATCCTTGGTACCAAAAAAATTTGTAAAATTTAGAATCACTTCATGATAAAACCTTTAAATAAAGTAGAAATAGGAGCAAATTCCCTTAATTTGATGAGGATAGCTTAAGAAACCTTTAGAGAATATCAGACTTACTAGGGAATATTAATTTATTTTAAGATCAAGAATAAGGAAATGCAACTCTATAACACAACTTCCACTCAATGCACAATAGAAGTTTAAAAAGTAATATATTTTTAAAAATGCGTATTCAAAATTATCTTATTTTTCTATCTTGAAAACAAAGGAAAATGTGTGAATGAACTATTGAGATTAATAAGATAAGCAAGCAAATTTACATCCATTTTCTTGGATAAAAGATCAATATAAATAGGCAATTGCATTTCTGGACTCTGAAATAAGTGCAGTAACTAAATTTTTTAAATCTTATTTATAATAACCACAAATTATTACCCATAAGTAATCTAGAAAAATACATGCAATACTTTTTCTGAAAAAAATTTAACTGGAGGACTTAATATCTTAAATATATCCTTTCCAAATTGCTTTATGAAGTCAATGTACTTCATTCAAAATCCAAACACATTGGGTGTGTGTAGAGAAACTGACAAGCCGTTTCTAAAACTTAATTTGTTATATAAAAATTGGTATACAACAGTAGTGTCATTGCATGTTATCAAAGAAAGACAAACATTTTACTAATGATGCTGGCAAATTATTTTTACAGAAGAAACAAAATAATGCATCTGTACTGCCTGGTATTAAAATAAAGCCCTATTCAGGCCAATTCAGACCTTACATTCCAATCAGAAAGCATATACAAATTCAGCGAAGTATAATTAAGCATTTAAGGATATCTCTGAGATCATACAGAGGAAACAAAAATTTATAGACTAGAATGTGAAGCTAACAAAATATTAGCAAAAAATATGTTCAGCGCTAAGTGAAAAGAAAGAATCATGTAGAATATACCATGGGCAAGTTGTGTTCATATACCAAATAGACATATCAATCCTGTACACTGAATTAATCTAAAAATTAATACCATCCTTCTCCAAATTGCAGCAGCTTAAATGATATGGCAAGCAAAATAATAATGTATTTGCATATGTAAAAATTTATCTAGAATTCAGAAGGCACTAATCATTTTTGTGTTCTATATACATGGTTCATTTTTACTGCTTTATTTCATATATAGTTAAAATGAAAAAAAATAGTAATATACTAATAAATAGATAAAATATTCTGTGGTGATAGAAATATTGCTTTTGTTCAACTCTTGTGTATCATGGCTGGAAAAATACAATATCAAATTTTGAAGTATTGAAAACTTTCTAAATCATGATAAAATTGGAGATTGCACAGGTATTTGACATTTGTCAAAATGATAGATCTGTAAAATTATGATTTATATATTTTACATATCTTTGGTGTATTTCAATAATAACTTTTCCTTAAAACATTTGTGGGAACAGGCTGGTAAGAAGTGGAGAAAAAGAGGAAAAATAGCAAGCAAAGGCAGTCTTCTAACATTCAAAGGGTTCCTTATTCTGAAGAGAGTGTGCAAACTGTAGTATTGCTGGAAGGTCTGAGGGATCACTGTAGACTTTACACATTGGGTAACAGTCTATTTCCATCCTGATGGAAGTGATCTAGCATAGAGGAGGAAATTAATGATTCAGGAGGTGGAGTATCCAAATGATAATAGATCAGCGTCCTCATGGCTGCTCTCTCTTCTATCAATCTTTCTCATGGACCCCTGAACGATACATAATGCAGATTTGATCATGTCATTTCCCCTGCTAAAGATTTTTTAATGGCTCCCCACTAATTTCAGGAGACAATTTAGAATTCTGGCACTGAATTATGTGTTTGACTTACATAGTTTAAAAAATAGTCCTTGTTCTAATGGAATTTATAATCTAGTTGGAAGGAAATACAAACATGAATTAAATAAACAAGTTGAAGAAGTATCATAAGCAGGAGAATAGTGTCATATTTGTATGCTATTAAACAAATTCACAAGAAAGAATGGAAATGGAAATAAATTGATCTAATTTAATGACTAAATTCTTGAAAAATTGAGAGAGAATATAATTCAGAGCACGTATAGAATGATCTTTTATTAATAACAGGAACAAAAGTTTGGTGCAAGAGGGAAAAAGAATGAGCTCACTTATGATCCAAATGAATCCCTTCCCTGTTTATATCAGGTGGAGACCCAAGCCAGCAATACCACCCCTCACAATCCAGTCTGTAGTACTCACTGACATAAGTGTGAATTAGTCAATATTCAGAACACATGAGAGTCTTGATTTGTGCATAAGGTGTATATTTTTCCCAAGCTGATTCCTCTCATGTTGAAAACTGAAAATACTAATAAACCCACTTGTTTTGTGGATTATTTTAAATTCTCTGAATATATCACCATCAAACTGCAAATTGAATTGGAAAAATTCGGTTAGTATATTATCCCTCCTTTGGAGTACAGGTGGAGGAAAAAGTCAAGGAGACAAAAACATCATAGACAATTTGCAAATAGATATTGGTGCCTCCATGCCAATCTCTTATCAAAATGATAATTTACTTATACAACTGCAATTAATATGCCTAAGACACAGGTATTGTCATTCCCTTTGTGAAAGATCATAAAGTGAATTCCCACCCGGTCCCTAAGTGTACACACACACACACACACAAAAAAAAAATCTGAGTATGTATGTCCTTAAAAATATGTACAAATTACTTTGATATCTGGCAAAATTCCACATTAGTGCCTATATCTCTCTCATATACATAGAACTAATTTTTCCCTCTAGCCTTCATGACTCCACACATTCTGTTCCATGTGCCTGGAAGAGCCATGTTTCATTTTATTTTCATCTTCTCCAGCTCTAACATTCAACAGTGGACAATTACATTGCTTCACGGGTGAGGTCTTCAATGTCCTGGCCCTCCAGGATTATGAACACTCAGATTGTGGCTTCATCTCTGTTCTCATGGCTTCTTTCTCATTGTTCTGTGACTACTTATTGTCTCTCAAAAGCCTCCTCTAGCTGGGGCGAGGTGCTGCACATGTGTAATCCCAGCTGCTCAGGAGGCTGAGATATGAATTTAAAGGCAGCCTAAGCAACAGTGAGGCGCTAAGCAACTCAATGAGACCCTGTGTCTAAATACAAAATAGGGCTGGGGATGTGGCTCAGTGGCCAAGTGTCCCTGAATTCAATCCCCCATACTATTAGAGTCTGTAAACAAGTCAAAATAACACCTGGCATTTTGCCAGGGGAATGTTAGAGTCCGTAAACAAGTCTGGATGATGCCTGGCAAAATGCCAGAGGGAGTGGTTTGAGAAGTAACAAAAGCGAGCCATTAAGTGTGGAGATTCCTGATTGGTTGACTGCTGTATCTAGTTTATGCTAATTAGATAAGCTGTGTGGAATGTATAAATACTGCTCCTGTCCTGCAGTAAAGGGCTCCTACTCCTGTTGTATCAATCTACACAAGTTGTTCGTCACCCCCCCCCCCCCCCCCCCCCCCCCCCCCCCCCCCCCCCCCCNGCTAGTTTGCTGCAGCCGGACTGCAGCACTGTACAAAAAAAAAAAAAAAAATCTTCCCCTAGATATTATATTTTTATTTTTATGTATTTTTATAACACAATTAAGTTTTTTATATGTAGAAAAGTTTGAATAAATTTTGGTCAAATCAATGAAAAAATGCCACATAGAAGTGTTTCAAGTTTCTGGTTAGCCAACCAGATGAATAATGATAACATTTAAATAATATAATAAATATAAAGTCTAAGTACATATTTTGGAATTGGAAATTGTGTATTAATTTCAGAGATTTTTTTACATATAGACTCATTGTTGATTAATATGACAATTGAACATATGGGCCATTAATTAATACATATAGTCTAATGTCACATATAAAATTGGAAGAAATCAAAATGTAAGTGAATAATAAAATGTATTTGAATAAATTATTTTGGTAATGGAAAATGCCTATGTAAAAGAAAAATAATGGTGATTATTGATAACCTGATAAATGACATTTTTGTGAGAGGTGCATAAAGAGAAGAAAGAAAACTTAAATATATGAGTGTTCAGAGAAGAATAGGAAATTGTAGAATCATGAAAGTCATCATAAATTTCTCCAAGAAAGATTTAGTGATGAATCTTAGTTACAACAGAAAGAATAAGTAAATAAACCCTAAGGTTTATTTTGGATTTATATATTAGGAGGTGTCATAAGAAAAGTAGAGATTTGAGGATGGGTGCCTGATTGCTGTCCTCATAAAAATGAACAGAAAATGAAAAAAATGAAGATAATAACCCAATAACTCATATTTACCACTCTTGAGCATCTGAATACCCATATGATTATCATTTTTTTTACATTCTATTTTATGGACCCATTTTACTATTTGGTGTCATTCTTCTTCTGCCTAAAGGAGTTACTATTATATTTCCTAAGCAATGACATGGTTATTTCATTTCTTCCTGTAAGATTGTCTGACTGAAATACACCAAATTATTGTATGAAAGAAAGCAAAAATATCTAAGGGAGTATGCTAGTAACACAGATTGTAAAATTCTCTAGAAAAGTGAAGTAATAACAGTGGTGTTTTAAAACCACCTATTTCTTTCAGAAAGTATTTTTTTCCAAGTTTAGTTCATCTTTGCTTCTACAATAAGAGGGATTAATTTTCCTTGACTGCATAAAAAACAATATGTTGGGGCTGGAATTGTGGCTCTGCGATAGAGCACTCGCATAGGACAAGCAGGACCCGGGTTCGATTCTCAGCACCACATTAAAAAAAAAAAGACATTATGTTGTGTCCATCTGCAAAAAAAAAAAAAGATATTCTCTAACGATATGCTAAGAAATTAATGTAATCATACATTAATGTAATCAAATTGTATATTTTAAATAGCTTCATTTAAAAAGTCTGCTATTCTGTCTTTATATTTTATGAATTTGTATATTTAAGAAAGTCTTTTCTGATTACAAATGTAATAAAGATTCATATAAGCTCAATGTGTGTGTATAAATATGAATAAAATATGTTTTGAATCGATATTCAAGAATATATATTCATGAAAAACAACAAATGTCCTATCACATATGATGTATGTATATTTTATACACATACACATGCACCCACCATTTATCCCCCTACATAACAGACTCATTTTGTTGCAGAATGTTTTCATATTTAATTTCAATTTTGAATCTTAGTTCAGTCCTTCAGTAATTTCAAGGAGAAAAATAAAATTTTGATACTTTGAAACCTTAGCAGCCAAGAAAATAATTAAATCTGAACTCTTTGTTCAAGGATCTAATGAATTAGATATATATTTAAGCCCTGTAGCTTTTCAAATTTGAAAGTAAAGCTAAATGCTGGTTAAAGGTATCATATAAATTTACCTACTTAATGCTTACAAAAACTACTTCATCTTTCTTTTAATTATACAGTTTTGAAAATTTGTTGTTTTCTACTTTTTAAATTTATATATGACAACGAAATGCTTACAATTCCTAGTATACATATAGAGCACTTTTTTTTCATATCTCTGGTTGTATACAAAGTATATCCACCAATTCATGGCTTCATACATGTACTTTGGATAATAATGTCCAAAACATTCTGCCATCATTAATAACCCCATGTGCCCTCCCCTCCCCTCCAACCCTCTACCCTATCTAGAGTTTCTCTTTTCCTCCCATGCTCCCTCTCCCTATACCACTATGAATCAGCCTCCTTATATCAAAGAAAACATTCAACATTTGATTTTAGGGGGATTGGCTAACTTCACCTAGTCTTATCTTCTCTAACTTCATCCATTTACCTGCAAATGTCATGATTTTATTCTCTTTATTGTTGAGTAATATTCCATTATGTATATATGCCACATTTTTTTATCCATTCATCTATTAAAGGGAACTTAGGTTGGTTCCACAGTTTAGCTATTGTGAATTGTGCTGCTATAAACATTGATGTGGCTGTGTCCTTGTAGTATGCTGTTTTTAAATCCTTTGGGTATAGACAGAGGAGAGTGACAGCTGGGTCAAATGGTGGTTCCATTCCCAATTTTCCAAGAAATCTCCATACTGCTTTCCATAGTGGCTGTACCAATTAGCAGTCCCACCAGCAGTGTATGAGTGTACCTTTTCCCCCACATCCTGGCAAACACTTATTGTTGTTTGTCTTCATAATAGCTGCCATTCTGACTAGAGTGAGATGAAATCTTAGAGTAGTTTTGATTTGCATTTCTCTAATTGCTAGTGATAATGAACATTTTCTCATATTTTTGTTTGATTGTATATTATCATCTGAGAAGTGTCTGTTCAGATCCTTGGCCCATTTATTAATTGAATTATTTGTTTTTCTGGTGCTTAGCTTTTTAAGTTCTTTATATACCCTAGAGATTAGTGCTCTATCAGATGTGGAGGGGGTAAAGATTTTCTCCCAAAATATAGGCTCTCTGTTCACCTCACAGATTGTTTCTTTTGCTGAGAAGAAACTTTTAGTGTGAACCTATCCCCTTTATTGATTCTTGATTTTAATTCTTGCTCCACAAGAGCAAGGAAGTTGGTGCCTAATCCCACATGATAAAGATTAGGGCCTACTTTTTTTTCTATTAGACATGGGGTCTCTGGTTTTATTCCTATGATCTTGTTCCATTTTGAGTTGAGTTTTGTGCATGATGAGAGATAGGGGTTTAATTTCCTTTTGTTGCATATGGATTTCCAGTTTTCCCAGCATCATTTGTTGAAGAGGCTATCTTTTCTTCAATGCATGATCTTGGCACCATTGTCTAATATAAGATAATTATAATTTTGCGGGTTTGTCTCTATGTCCTCTATTCTGTATCATTGGTCTACCAGTCTTCTTTGGTGCCAATACCATGCTGTTTTTATTACTATTTCTCTGTAGCATAGTTTAAGGTCTGGTATAGTGATGCCACCTGCTTCACTCTTCCTGCTAAGGATTACTTTAGCTATTCCGAATCTCTTATTTTTCCAGATCATGGTTGCTTTTTCTATTTCTATGAGGAATGTCATTGGAATTTTGATTGGAATTTCATTAAATCTGTACAGTGCTTTTGGAAGTATGGTCATTTTGATAATATTAATTCTGCTTATCCAAGACTAAGGTATATCTTTGCATCTCCTAAGGTCTTCTTTGATTTCCTTTTTAGGGTTCTGTAATTTTTATTGTATAGATCTTTCACCTCTTTAATTAAGTTTATTCCCAAGTATTTTATTTTATTTTTTGAGGCTACTGAGAATGGGGTAGTTTTCCTCATTTCCCTTTCTGAGGATTTGTCACTGATAGAGAGCAATGCCCATGATTTATGGGTATTGATTTTATATCCTGCTACATTGCTGAATTCATTTACTAGTTCTAGAAGTTTTCTGGTGGAACTTTTGGGGTCTTCCAGGTATAGAATCATATCATCAGTGAATAGTGCAAATTTGAGTTCTTCTTTTCCTATGTGTATCCCTTTCATTTCTTTTGTCTGTCTAATTGCTCTGGGCAGTGTTTCAAGAACTATGTTAAGTAGAAGTGGTGAAAGAGGACATCCCTTTCTTGTTCCAGTTTTTAGAGAAAATGCCTTCAATTTTTTGTCCATTTAAAATGATGTTGGCCTGGGGATTAGCATAGATAGCCTTTATGATGTTGAGATATGTTCTTGTTATCCCTATTTTTTCTAGTGTTTTGAACATAAAGGGGTGCTGTATTTTGTCAAATGCTTTTTCTGCATCTATTGAGATGATCATATGATTCTTATCTTTAAGTGTATTGATGTGATGAATTACATTTATTGATTTCTGTATGTTGAACTACCTTGGCATCACTGGGATGAATCCCGTTTTGATTATGGTGCATGGTCTTTTTGATGTTTTTGTATAGGATTTGCCAGAATTTTACTGATACTTTTTGCATCTATGTTCATTAGAGAAATAGGTCTCAATTTTTCTTTTTTTGATGTGTCTTTGCCTGGTTTTGGAATCCAGTGATATTGGCCTCATAGAATGAGTTTGGAAGTGCTGCCTCTATTTGTATTTCCTGAAATAAATTGAAGAGTATTGGTATTAGTTCTTCTTTAAAGGTCATGTAGAACTCTACTGTATATCTGTCTGGTCCTGGGCATTTTTAAGTTGGCAGATTTTTGAGGACATCTGCTATTTTGTCACTTGAAATTGATCTGTTTAAATTGTGTATATTATCCTGATTCAATTAGGGCAAATTATATGACTCTAGAAATTTATCAATGCCTTCCATATTTTCTATCTTATTTGAGTACAAGATTTCAAAATAATTTCTAATTATCTTTTGTATTTCTGTATTGTCTGTTGCGATATTTCCTTTTTCATCACATTTGTTAGTGATTTGAGTTTTTTCTCTCTTCCTCTTCGTTAGCATGGCTAAGGCTTTGTCAATTTTATTTATTTTTTCAAAGAACCAACTTTTTGTTTTGTCAATTTTTTCAATTCTTTCTTTTGTTTCAATTTCATTGATTTAAATTATTTTCTGTCTTCTGCTGTTTTTGTGTTGATTTGTTCTTTTTCTAGGATTTTCAGATATAGTGTTCAGTCACTTATTTGTTGATTTTTTCTTCTTTTAAGGAATGAACTCCATGCAATTAACTTTCATCTTAGAACTGTTTTCACAGTGTCCCAGAGATTTTGATATGTTGTATCTGTATTCTCATTCACCTCTAAATTTTTTTAATCTACTTGATGTATTGTGTAACCTATTGTTCATTAAATAGCATATTATTTAGTCTCCAGGTGTTGAGTAGATTTTATTTCTTACTTTATCATTGGTTTCTAACTTTATTCCATTATGATCTGATAGATTGCAGGATAAAATCTCTACTTTTTTTGTATTTCCTAAGAGTTACTTTGTGGCATAGTCTATGAGCTATGTTAGAGAAGGATCCATGTGCCGCTGAGAAGAAAGTGTATTACATTGTTGGAGGATGAAATATTCTATATATGTCAGTTAAGTCTAAGTTATTGATTGTATTATTGAATTCTATATTTTCTTTGTTCAGCTTTTGTTTGGAAGATCTATCTAATGATGAAAGACATGTGTTAAAGTCATCCAAAATATTGTGTTGTGGTTACTTTGATTCTTGAACCTGAGAAGAGTTTGTTTGATGCATGTAGATGCTCCATTGTTTGGGGCTTTTATATATATAGTCTTGTTAGGGTATAGTTCCCTTGAGCAGTATGTTGTGTCCTTCTTTATCCTTTTTGATCGAGTTTAGTTTGAAGTCTGCTTTATTTTATATGAGGAATAGAAACCCCTGCTTCCTTCCACTCACTTCCATGTGAGTGGTATGATTTTTCCCAACCCTTCACCTTCAGTCTGTGGATGTCTTTTTCTATGAGATGAGTCTCTTGGAGGCAGCATATTGTTGGGTATTTTTGTTTTGTTTTGTTTTGTTTTTTATTCAATCTGCTAGTCTATGTCTTTTTATTGGTGAGTTTAGGTCATTAACATTCAGGGTTATTTTTGAGGCATGATTTGTATTCCCAGCTATTTTTGTTATTTAATGTGACTTGGTTTCCCCTCTGATTAGATTTTCTTTTAGTGTAATCCCTTGGTCTGCTGATTTTCCTCATTGTTTTTTTTATTTCCTCTTCTTGGAATATTTTGCTGAAGATGTTCTGTAGTGAAGGCTTTCTAGTTGTAAATTCTTTTAACTTTTGTTTATCATGAAAGGTTTTTATTTCATCATCAAATCTAAAGCTTAGTTTTGCTCGATATCAGATTCTTGATTGGCATTCTTTTTTTTTTTTTTCCAGCGGTTGGTATATGTTGTTCCACCATCTCCTGGCTTTGAGAGTCTGGGTTGAAAAACCTGCTGAGATATGAATTGGTCTCCCCTTATATGTGATCTGATTCCTCTCTCTTACAGCTTTTTAAGATTCTATCTTTATTCTGCATGCTAGGCATTTTCAATATAATATGCCTTGGTGTAGATCTGTTGTAATTTTGTACATTTGGTGTCCTGTAATCCTCTTGTATTTGGTTTTCCAATTCGTTCTTCATGCTTAGGAAATTTTCTGATATTATCTCATTGAAGATAATAGACTTTGTGCATTCCTTTGATTTGAAACTCTGTGCCTTTCTCTATCCCAATAACTCTTAGATTTGGTCTTTTGATGCTGTCCCATAAAATTGGATGTTCTGTTCATGGTTTCTTATCTTCACTTTGTTTTCCACTTTATTTTCCAGATTTTTTACTTTGTCTTCATTATCTGACATTCTTTCTTCCAAGTGATCTAGTCTGTTGGTTATGCTTTCTATTGAGTTTTTTGTTTGATTTATTGTATCCTTCATTTAAAGGATTTCTGACTTTTTTTCAGAGTCTCTGTCTCTCTCTTGAAGTAATCTTTTGCTACCTGTATTTTCTCTCTTATCTTATTATTGGAGTGATCAATTTTCACTTGTGCATTCTCATTTTGGTCATTCTTTAATTCACAGATCATTTTAATTATGAACCTTCTGAACTCCTCCTCTGACATTTCATCAACTTCACTGTCCATAGTTTCTGTTATTATAGTGTCCTGGTTTGTTTGGGGCACTTTTCTCCCTTGTTTTTTCATGTTGTCTATATCTCTTCCTTTCTTGCTTGTGGATCTGGGATATTACAATTTCTTCCCTATATTCTTGTAGTACCTGTGCAGATTGTATGTACCTCACCTTGATGTTGATCTTCCAGATCCTGCTGGTGTCCCTCAATGAATGCTACTGTGCCGCAGTCCAGGTGCAGCAAAATAACTGGGGATTGACGAACAACTTGTGTACATTGATACAGCAGGAGTGGGAGCCATTTATTGTAGGACAACAGAGGTATTTATACATTCCACACAGCTTATCTTAATTAACATAAACTAGATACAGCAGTCAACCAATAAAGAATCTTCACACTTAATGGCTCGCTGGAGTTACTTCACAAACCACTCCCTCTGGCAAAATGCCAGGTGCCATGCAGACTTGTTTACAGACTCTAACACTACTGCATCCTGGATCTGTGTCCTGCACAGGTTGGTGTGGATGGATCTGGGCCACTCTGCTTGACTTCCCTTAGTGTTCTGCTGGTGGGAAGTGGTGATCCTGTGCCTGAGGCTAGGCTCTGGCAGGTGTCTGCTCCACTGGAGGAGGGATGAATAGGGTCTACTGAGAGCATGGGTCCAGGGAGGGCTGATTTGGGCAGTCTGGGCTGGATCTTGGCTCCCCAGGTAGTCTCCTGGTTGAAATCAGTGGTCCTGTACCAGAGGTGAGGCTCTGGTGTGTGTCTGCCTTACAGAAGGAGGAGTGGACCAAGTCTGCTGTGCTACTGGGACCCACACAGGCTGGTGAGTGTGGATCTGGACCACAGGACTTCACCTCCCTCTGTGGCTTGAACTTCCATTGTAGTCTGCTAGTCAGAAGGGCAGTCCTGCTTCAGAGGCTAGGATCTGGAGGGTGTCTGTCTCGCTGGGGGAGGGATGAACTTAGCCCACTGAGAGTGTGGATCCCTCGAGGGCTGATGTGAGTGGTCTGGGCTGGATCTCCTGTTTTTCAGTTTGAGAAAATTAATATTTTCATGTTTGGTACAAATATATTTTCCTAATCTGTTTTAAGAGGATAATATGACTGTGAAGACAGCCTACATTCTTGTGTAAATTGTCAATGAGAAATAAAACTATTTCTACTTATTATCTGGAGAACCTCAAAATTCTAATTAGAAAAAGTTAATATCTATGATACACCATAAATTATTAATTCATATTAAATTTTCACACATTTAAGAGAAAGGAATATAATGTAAATGGTAACGCATAGATTTGAATTGTGTGGAAACACAATGTTAGCATTTTCAGAAATGACAAACACAGCTCTGAATATCCCTATTATGTTTTAATTAGCATTTTTAAAACACTGTGCATATATTAATTAGTAAGTAACTAAAAGAAATAAGTGTTCTCTAAAATTATAGTAGCAAAGATACCTGAAAAATGTAAAATGTGAAAGGATATTTAATCAGAATCTGAAACAAAATATTAATTTTTAGAATGTGGTGGAGTACAGTTCACATTTAATTATTTAAATCAAAAACACTAATTGTCCTTTGCTATATATCATACAGTAGAATAAAAGTTGGAGCTCTCAATCTGGTGGACAGGCACCAATAGATTTCTATCTATGTAAAATTATACAAGTTCTTAAATTTTGTGGGCCTTACTATCTCCATGTTTAAAACAGTCACAACGATATTCTTTACATTATAATTTTAAATTGCAGTTAAAATCCATTTTAACCACCTTGCACATCTGTCACGTGAATGTGTGCAGGCTTTATTCCAAAGAATCGTGTGTGTACGCACTGCTGCGCGTGCATCTCCCTGTTACTTAGATATTTGTGCAGTGCGTGTTGGACATTGCAGAAAGACTCAAGGTAAATGTATTCTATTCTTGGCTCACTCAATTATGCCTCACACTGTTGTGCAGTTCAGTCAAGGGACAACACACTTTTTCCCGCATAAAGACACCACTAGATCATGAGTTGAAATATGTGTGGCTCTAACGGTAGCTCTAAGTCTCTTTGTGGATTAGCACCTCTGCCTCTGCTTACCAGAAGAAAAATTTTTATTTAAGCAGCCATAATTTAAGTAAGGTCTATCATGTCCTTGCCAATCCAGGGTTCATTTTGTTTTTTAATGCTTCCAAAGACTAAGTAAGGTGGGTAGTAGGAGATCACAAAAAATGAGTAAAAGGGGAAACTGATTCTTTGACTCCTGTAAAAAGAATGGAGGTACTGGGATTCTCTAAGAGGGAAATAAAAAGGGGTATATCCACAATGGTCAGAAAAGATTCAGATATAGGACTAAACTGCTCATAGGGTATAGGGAGCGTACTCCAAAAATATGGCTTTTCAGAAATTGGAAAAACAGCAGAAGCAGGAAAGCCACAATCACCTTTCCCTCACTTCCCCTCTGAAGCAGGCCATAAAACCCAGGGGAATCACTCTTCTGCTTCTTCTTCCCTTCTCTCATAAAGTTCCTTATGTGATACATATCCTTCCTATGCTCAAAGAAAAAGAATTAAGATATAGAAACAAAAAAAATAAACTGAATAAGCAGGCCTTGCTAAGGTTTTTCCAGTTATTAAAACTAGATTAAGTTCACTTTTATTTAATCATACTTTTATAAGACTGTCCACCTTTTATCAAATATAAACATAAACCAGGTTCAGCAGTGCATACCTATAATCCCAGTGACTCCAGAGGCTAGTCATTCAAGGCTAGCCTCATCCAGTTAATGAGACCCTCAACAAATTAGTAAAACCCTATCTCAAAGTAAAAAACTTAAATAGGGCTGGCTAGGTAGGTCAGTGATAAAGCACCCCTGGTTACATTCCCAGTACCAAAACCAAAACAAAAACAAAAGAAACAAACAAACAAAAAAAACATAAGCATAAAATCATATAGTTTTTTCTATTTTTTGAATCTTCATTTATTAAGTATCTTAAAACTTATTGAAAATAAATTTGTGTGAATTTGTCTTGTTTATCTATCCTTTGTTCTAAGGATTTCTGACATGAAATGTGCCATGGGTAAAGACAACATTTTCTCTTCTACACTTCCATAATCTTGAGATCTTCCTCAGTGTTCAGTATTCCCTAAAGAGAACACTGATATATTTTTAATAATAGAAAGCAGTGTTTCCTGACAAAGTAAGGACTGTTTATAGTGACTCAGAGCCTTTTCAGGAAGATGGCGCCAAAGGTGAAGAAGGAAGCTTGTGCCACTTCCAAACTTCCAAAGCCAAAGCCAAAAAAAAACAAAAAACAAAAAACAAAAAAACATACTAGGGTTGGAGGTTTGATAGCTGAGAAGACATTGCAGAAAGGCATCCACAACCATAAAAAACAAGCAAACATACCCACTACATGTTACCCAATTCCAGTGGTCTAAAACACTACATGTTAGGAGGCAGCCCAAAGATCCTCAGAACACTCAGAGGAGTGATTCTATAAAGTTCCTCCTGACCACTGAGTCTGCCATGCAAAAGACAGAAGACAACAATATACTTGTGGTCATTGTGGATTAACAGCAAGACCAACAATTATCAGTCCAAACAGAGCGTGAAGATACTCTATGAAATTTTTCAGGCCATGGTCAGTACCCTGATCAGATCTCATGAACAGAAAGGATATTTTTGACTCTCTCCTGATTAAAACACTGTGGATGTGGCCAACACACTTGGGCTCATCAACTCTGAGTCTAGCTAGCTAATTTCAAAAAAGATTTTTTCTTTTTTCGACATGAAAAAGGAAGTGGTTTGGGAATTTTTGTCTGAAACAGAGAAATGGAAAACTCGACAATATTTCATTCACCTGGTAAAATAATTTCCCTCAGTTATTCTCTAAGAATCTAAGTAGTGTCTTGCTGCTTTCGCTTTTGATAACCATCATTCAGTTTCACTGATGGTCATTCTGATTTTAAAATATTAAAATCTTTCTCCTCTGTTAGCATTCATAACACAAAGTAATGAAATTGGAAAAAAAAGTTTTGATTCAAAGCATTTTATATCACGTTAATAGATTTAATCCATAGCTCTGACCTTTGAATTATAGAACACATCCATGATTCATTAGGTAATTGGTCATCAGATAAACATAAGTTCTACTTCAGTTTATCAAGCAGAAACAACTAACAAACATGTTTTTGATGGCTAGTGAGATACCTTAGAGTGCAGAAATAAAACATTTCCTTATTCTATTAAAATGTCAGATTTTATTTACTGGATGAGGTCATAAGAACAAGTTTCTCACATGTGCCTATTAATTGCAAACTATAACAGTGAATTTAAAATATTTTTACAGTAGTTTCGTATAATTTTTGTACTCTTTAGTGTACTGGTTTCTTAAGGGACAGTTCTGAATAATAACATTTCCTTAAGCTAGCTGTTTTTTATCAGAAATTTAAGTTGGTGAAAACATTTTAACAAACAAACTCTAGTGTGGCCTTTCAGTGGAAAATGAATGGAAGACATTATTTTTCAGATTCATTAAGCAAATGTACTTTTTATATAAAATCTAGCTTTTAATTTTCTAAAACTGTTTATGTAAATTGCTAAATGAAAATGAACAAATTAAGTTGATGGCTTTTCTGTATAATTTTATGTAGCAATTTCCCAAATAAAGACTTTCAATATAACAGAACTTCTTGAATGTATACAAATAACTTCTACTAATTTTTCTTAGAGGTGTGTAATTGCTAGATATATTAGTCCACTTTCATGTTATTAATCATATATCTTCCAAAACCATAGAAAATTATTTTCTATAGGTAATTCATGATACAATTTAAAAAAAAACATGAATTTACCTGTTTATCTCTGATGGGTTTTCCCTTATATTTTGCTGTTCTTTGTTTTTTGTCTGTAGATTTGCTCTAAATTGTGATTATAAAGATAGAGCATTTTTAGGAAATAAATTTAGTAAATGGCATTCTTAAAATAAATTCACTAATCTTAAATTTAAATTAATGATACAAATTTTAAATATATAAATTATTAAAAAATAGAATCTACAGTAATGAAAATTATGCTTCAAACACTTAGATCTGAGTTGATTATGTAAAGAATACAAGCATAATTGTGCTCATCTAGTTTTACACTCCTGTTTTTGCTATTAGCGTCTGAACTCCACATATTCTGTTTGATTTGCTGTAAAATCCTATGGTTTAAGTCAAGACCTAGTCTAATCAGTTATCTCTATCATTATTGCCCAGCTCCGTTTGAAGAAAAGCACCCTTGCTGGGCATCAACCAGGAGTTCACTGAAGGTAGTATTAATGAGAGTGACAGGAAGCAGGCAGTTATTTCTCTAGAGGGTGAAGTGTTACAAACTAGTGACCATGAAGAAGTTAAAGAAAAAGACAAATGGGACTGTTGCTTTTCTGGTTGAGAGCATATCTTATTGAAAATAATTCCATAAGAGAACTTAGGGTTCTAGTTTGATAAATACTGTTTTAGGAAGGCCTCACTTTGATATCTGCCTTATTTCAAGGGTTGACATAAAAATACACTTAATGAGTTTTAGTATCCCCTTCAGGTGAAAATGGGTTCAGGGAACTCAGAATTTTGAAGCTATATATTTTGATATCATTTTTCTAACTTTCAATTCTACCTCATGCTTCACAGATGAAGAGCTTGAGGCAAAAGTTATACTACTTGTTCAAATAACACCTACATTTAGGACCAGAGACAGGTTTGAAATTTATTTTATAGAAGATCCAATTGCGCTTGCCTACTTTCTTTCCATATGGTTCCTATATCATCTATGTCAAATATCTTGTCATGTGGGCAGTCTTACTTATGTAAGACTGATTAAACGGGAAGAATTTTAGAACTTAGGCATGTTATTAATACTGAAAATAATTTTAATAGCCTCATTTTATTAAATTTGAGCTGAAAATATTGTACACATCTTTTATGTTCACTTTCATGTTTTTATTTTACAGATAAGTAAATTGAGAGGTAAAATTATATACATCTTCAATTCAGAGGATGTACTTGTGTGTGAATGTATGTGTTGCTTGGGATAGAACCCAGGGCCTGCTTTATTCTGGGCAAATACTGTATAACTGAGTTATATTCCCAGCTGCAGAGGTTATAATATTATTGCATTCAATTTGGTAATAAGTGAAAAATAATTTGGGTCTTTTTAAATGTACTTTTAGCTCAAGACTAATAATTTTAATTAATATACAAATTATTTAAAAAATAGATTCTACAGTAATGTAGAAAGAATACTGACTGTCATTGACTTGGAATCTGAAAGAAATTAATAAATGTGAGAGAACCATGTGTTGTGGTATGGTCACATGTAAATGTAAGCACAATTAGAAAATTTTAAAGAATATTACATTATTTTTCCATCAAAATGTAATAAGAGAGCACATCAATTAAAAATATGTACTTTATTCTTTGGCTAAAGATATGTGGGGCTTATTCCTGTTAGTTGTTACACAAATAATCTTCATAGAAATACTTTGTATTTCTGCTGAATGCACTGGTGCATGTTGGTACTCCCAGCAATTTGAGAGGCTGAGACAGGAGAATTGCAAATTTGAGCTCTACCTTACCAACTTACTGAGAACTTCTCTCAAAAGATTTATAAATCAGAAAAAGCATAGTATTTTTTAAATAAAATTAAAAGGAAATCATGAGCAAAACTATTAATATTTATTTTAAAACTTTGCAAATAAACCAGACAAACCTGTACTAATAATACCTTAAAACTGAATTTTTCCTAGAGTGTATACTTTGGTCTTGAAGTTTTTTTTTTTTCCTCTTGAAGTTTTAATACAAAATATCCTGAATGTTTATTGTATAAGAAAAGTATAGAAAAACTTAATTTTTAAAGAAATAAAAATTAAACATTTGGATTTTATAGACATTTTAACTTAAGGAAATCTAACTGTTGGAATACCTAAATTGACACACTTATGTTAGAGCAATCTCATTTATACAGAATAATGAATCATTTGGAACATGTAAGAATAAGTCAGTGTATTATTCATTTATGAACAAATGGTTCTTAGAATTCATGAAGTGTTCATTATACAAAAGTTAAATTAAAGTTGCTTCAGAATCATTTAATTTACAAATGTTCTATCACAACAACATATTTCTAAAGCAACATTATTGATTAGAGTTGAACTTTCTCTAAATCAGAATTTTATGCATGTGATTTTCTATAAATATGAAAGGAAAGAATTGTAATTGTAATTAAAACACTTTATACATTCCTGGTCACATATGATTGCTTATCATCTTTCAATTCACAAATATAGAGTTCAGTGCTAATGCATAACATTGGAACAGCTCTAAAATATTGAAAATTTTAAATATTAATGAAATTACCATGGTTACTTATTGAAAATTCTATAACACAGTTTTCTATAGTTTCAAATCAACTATAGTAATTTGACATTCAAATAATAATCTTTGTTCCAAGAATATTATGTCTTCTTGAAGTACAAGAAACTATTGATCTTCCCCAAAGAAAGTTGGATTGGCAAATTGAGTGATTTTATTTTTGTGTTTTCAGTTTATTTATTTATAAGCCAAATTTTAAATGTTTTATGACTTATGATTCTCAGAAGTTTTGAGAGGATATATATAATTGAATCAACTAATTGATTAATTAGCATCATCAATGTATGATCTTTGAGCCAATTGCATTTGACAGATAAATGAAATACTGGGCCTGTGGTTCTTAAATTGGGAAATTTTATTTATTTATCTTTCAAACTGTTTATTAAAATGTGTATCCTGGTTAATTAAGCCTCAGCCACATTGTTTTAATTTAGTTGCCAATTCTCCTTACTAGAAATCACATTTAATGTCAGATTCTATACATTTGGCATGAATTTATGCACAAAATACATAACCATATCATACATAAAAGAAATAGATTTTTATTTAATTTTTAATTGACTGATAACTTTATATGTTCATGCATACAATAAAATATGTTAAAGAAAATCTAAAGCCCTCGAAAAAATATGGCATAGCTTTTCAAAACACCAATTAGCTTGAATAATTTAACAAAAGTTTTTACAATTTAATGTCAATTGATAATGGAAGAAAAATAAAGTTTAAAGACAGTTTTTTTAAAAAAATACAAAAATCATCAAGTAAAAATTTAATAATAAAATAATCATATTAAAAAAATTTACCCCCAATAATTTTTGTTATCCACAAGAAAAATCACAAAACTAAAGAAAATTGGCTTAAACTACCTTAATCAAGTAATCAAAGTTAACATCCAAGAATGACACAAACCATCACCAAGGCCCTATAATATGAAAGACGCAACATACTACAATATCACATTTTTCATATGTTTGCAAAAACTGTACAACTTAAAAATAATCATGAATAAATGCCAGGCAGACCGATATTATGGAACATTTTACAATTGATTTATAAATAGATAATTATATTAGATGGGTGTTAGTATCATTTTGAGCATTGCAGTATGTTTTTTTTAGAAAAATAACTTTTAGGAAATAAAGACAAATGTTTGGAGGTGCAGGGATAATCTGATTGAAATTTATGCTATCATGAGTATAAAGCAATATGATTATGAATCCATAATTTATTGAAATAAATTTGTGAAAGTCTTGTGATCTAACTTAGGGTTAATTCTTCCCAAGAAGTTTTGCATTTACTTCCTTCTGCTAGAGATAAGGTCACATTTGCCTCCTTTTCATGTCCATAACATAATTCCGAACAATGATTTTTAATTTCTACCGTATATCTCTGACAATGCTAATTGTGAGTTAACTCTTAAGTTCATTGTACATTTGCTGATGAAATTAAGTTCCTAGCCATAATTGATCTGCAGTTATGAATTTGTTATTTTATAGATAATTTTGTGTACACATCATATTTAAGAAAATTTTCAAGACCATGAACAATGCACTTATTTATTTTCTTATGGAACCTATTAAATATTTCTTATAAATTTAATATTTGCATATATCCTTCAAAACTCATATGGAATCCTAGATTGTATAATGTCTTATAATCTTATGCATTTTTATCCTGCCACAAATTCATAGATGCTGGTATAAGACTGAAAGACAAAGAAAGTTTATTATTTGAAGTTACAATAGAAATAGAGACATGAAGAGAGATAGATGAAATTTAAACAAGAATAAGTGTGTATAAGAGGTGACTCTTGTCTTTAGGATCCCAACTTTTTAATAACATGCATTAAGCATGCCTGCTATAAAGACATGTATCTTTTATTGTTATTTTTCAATGTTTTTATTGGTGCATTATAGTTGGGCATACTGGAGGAATTTGTTATATATTTGTACATACCCACAATATTGCAATATAATTTGACTCATATAATTTCTCTGTACTTCCCCTTTGTCTCTCCTCTTCTGTCCCCATAGTCCCTTTCCTCTACTCTACTTATTTACCTTTGATTTTCATGAGACTCCTAACTTTCTTTTCTTTTTTCCTCTCTAGCTTTCTCGTAGGAGAGAAAACATACCATTGTTGACTTTTTGAGTTTGAATTATTTCACTTAAAATCATGTCCTCAAAGTCCATCCAATTTCCTGCGAATGACATAATTACATTCTTCTGTATGACTCAGGTAAACCTGCTGTGTGTATATACCAAATTTTATTTATCCATTCACCAATTGGTGAGCACCTAGGCTGATTCCATAGCTTGGCAATTGTATATTGTACTGCTAAAAATGAGTATGCATATATCACTATAGTATGATGAATTTTATCCTTTCTGATAAATACTATGGAGTGGAGTAAGATGATATCTCAGTCTAATTTTAATTTCCATTTCCCTATTTGATCATAGTACCCACAGTATAGTATTGAGATTGAGCTATGCCTTTGAGAGTGGGAGTTGAAAAGACTCCCTGAGATTTTTAACAGGTGTTTTCTATGGGAGGTTAAGGAGCTGTTTCTGATAGAATTATTTAGGTATGTATAGGGTGAAGATGCACAGAACATGAAGTTTGGTGGAGAATGTCAGACCTGGAAGTAAGTTAACAAAAAAACAAAGTCTAGGTTATTATTCCTGCCCCAGAAGCTTACTCTATATACCAGCACATATTCAGCATGTTCCACTCACAGAGCTATTAATTCACCTTATTTCAAACTACACTCTATCTGCACTAGAAATTTTACCAAGAATGATCAGGTGCAAGAAGGACAAAGTTAGTTTAAAAAAATTAATATGTTGTATACTTTGTTGCATTTGGGTCACTGCAGAAGGACACAGCAAGCACTTAAGTCAACGCAATGGTCAATATTATTAGACCCTTCAGTAATAGGCAGGAAAGTTTAATTGTAGAATCAGAATATTTTAGGATACCTAACCCACATTTTGGGACAGACTGGTCCTATAAGAGTATATAATTAAAAGGCAGACTTGAAATTAACATTAGAAGAATAAAAAAAATGAAAAGCCTTCTTCCACATTGATATTCCATATGCCTTCTAGCTTTGTCCTCAATGCAGAGGGGAAAACTAGCTCTTGGACACCTCTTTCATAACAATTTGGACAGTTCTGCCCTCACAACTTAATTGCCTCTCAAGAAGCTCCCTTTCCTAATACTGTCACTTTGAGGGTAAAGACTAGAGCACATGAATTTGGGAGTAACATTCACATGTAAACCATAAGATATCACTGCACGTGTTTCCCAACATGATTTATGTGATTTAGAATTATACTAAACTTTGAGAAATTGTAATATAATTTCTCCAAATATTTTCTTCAATAGTCTTAACTCTTTTTGATTTCTGTATGAATTTTAGAAATCATTGTGGTATTTTAAGTTTCCATGGATATATTGTAATTACTATAAAACAATAATTTATTGTGGGAGAAAATATAACAATATTGAATTTCTAAGTGGTTTATTATTTAATCTAGTTGTATTGATTGTCTCTGTAATGTCTATATATTGCATATAGATATGTAATATCTTTATACGGTTTACTTTCAGTTTGTTGGTGTTTGATGTTTTCATAAATGTATCTTTTAAATACCAATTTTAACACTGATGCAAAATATAAATATGGACTTTTAACCAATTAAATATGCTCTCTCCAGAGTATAAGGCAGAAAGGGATACAGTGGTGTATGTTCCAGAATAGCCCTCAAAGTGGAAGGGCTTTTTTGCTTCGTCCTGCTACTAGATGTTTTTCATTTGGGGTGACTTCTAGTATAATAAAATTATTGGTCTCTTTCCACTTTCTGACATTTTTCCAAAGGTAAATCAGGCTGATTTATCTCATTATTAAATTTTAAAAAGAATTGCGAAAAGTTTTCTTCTCTGATTATGCCTTCTACAGAGCATATTTATTTGGTCTACTTCTTCTACATTGTAACTGATTTACTTCTCTCTAGTAGTCCTGTGGTTGTATGCCTGTCTTTATGATCCCATCTGCTAAATTTCTAAGAGGAGAGTTTAGCATATTTACTTATCCAGGACTCAACAATAAAATTTCGCATCACATTTATAAAAATCTCTGTTCTTTAATTTAGTTCTGAATAATAGAGTTAAATAGTTTGTTCAATAACTCCTCATAATTCCATCATGCTACCCAGTGTTTCTGATTCTTTTATTGCATATATTTAATTTGTTGTATATTTTTGCAATTTCTAAATTGACCAATTTTGGGATAATTATTATATGGTAACTAAAATAGATATCTTCTTTTATGTAACTTTGAATTAGAGGACAGACAAGGAAAAATTAAATGACCACACACCAAATGTCTGTTTATAATTATGATAATTGATAATTAAAAAAGGAGTAAATCTAATGTACAAATAAGATTTGGATTTGGGGATTATAGGCTTATGAATGTTCCTCTAACCATCACCTAACATATAAAGGGTTGATAGGATTTAATTTTTATTTATTATTGTTTGAAGAGTGACAGAAAAACGAGTGTTATTACCTCTGATTTGGCCACCATTCTTCTCTATGTGCAGTTTGAACAAACTGACTGGATGGTAATTGTAGGCAGGTGGGCACGGCTAGGAAAAAATGGGTCACTGGGGGCATGTCCTGGAAAGTGTATCTTCTATGTGGTCCCTTCCTTTCTCTCTCTCTGCTTCTTGACCTGCCCACAAACTGACCAGCTTTCAACTTTTAGGCTCTTTCCCCATTATATTTTGTTTTACCTACAGTTTACAACAGTGGCGTAGGGCACTTATGAAATGACATCTGAAACTGAGCCCCAGTTATATGTTTCATCCTCTAAGATGTTCTTGTCAGGAACTTTGGTCATAGTGATGCAAAAGCTAGCTAAAATATATGGTTATATAATAAATGATTTACAAATGACTGGTGGTAGATATTTTATATGAAATTCTTTATTATAATTTATGCATTTTTTAAATTTAGAATTTGAATCTTGGTTTTAGTTTCTTTTTCTTTTTTTAAATCTAATTGCATTTATTTTTTTCCTTACACCTTACTTTATGTGTTTTCTTTAATTAATTATTTTATGCTGTACAGTTTTTTTTCCAGATGCATTATTCTCAAGAAAAATAATAAATTCTCCAATGTATTTGTTAAGAGTAATCACAAACTTCAATGAAACATTGTCAAAATTTTTTTGTCAAATTATTTGTATGACTTAAGATCCCATACAAAGTAACATCTCAAGTTAGTTTAGAAATCACAGTCACTGGTTCCAAATGCCAAATTACAAAAATAATTTCTAATGTCCAGTGTCAAATGAGGAAAGGAGGATTATGTAGTTAAATTTTTTGATGTTGCAACTTTCATATAATTCAGAAACAAAATGAACTATTATGATTACAGTATGAATCTCCCATATTCTATGACCCATTGAATATTACAAGATAAAAGCTTAGGGATTGCATTTATGTTTCTCAATGCCTTGAAAGCACTGACATTTAACAAGTCCTAAAATTAGAGTATTTTAGCTGAGAAAGATGCTCTTTTTTAAAGTACTCAGACAGTTTTCAGATTCAAGTCTTCTTTAACCTATTTACCTACTCTCTTGATATAAAAAAAAGAAATAGTTATCCTTATTCTATCAATTATAATATTTCCTCAGGACAGATTTGAATAATGAATCTAAAGCTATCCTACATGCACCTGATTAGAAAAAATATGTATCTTGTGAACAGTTCATTTTGTCACTTACAAAAAAAAAATATGCTGATATATTTTCTTGGAGCATTTCCCAATATGCTGTGCTGTCATGCTAATGTGTTTATTCTAAGAGTCTCTTATACTTCATTATTCTACTAATTATTAGATTGTTCTTTGTGACATATTAATGGAATTGGTTGAATTTAGGACCAAAAATATGCTTACTGATTCAAAAACATTGCTGTATTATCTTTAATGAGTTTTGTCTCCTATCATCTTGGAACCAAACAAGCAGTAAAATAATAATTCAAATATTGTCTAAACGACCATTTGATCTACTTGTTTTGTCTGGTCACCTATACTATCTTTCTTGTTTGGCATTACTAATGAAGGAGTACAACTCCATTTCTCAGCATTTTAACATTTTTATCCAGAATGTGGGAGGCATAATGAATTGAAGGCAAGTTTCCAGATACCTATGAGCACTTTTGCTAGGTTGAATCAACTGTTCTGACTCTCACAGTGATGAAGTGTGAGGAGTAAATACACTGATTACTTAATGGGCTCTCAACTTTCAAATATTTTATTCAGTCAAGCAGTTTCATGGTTTTAATTTTCTTATGTAGGCCAATCTCTTAATATTGAAATTGTTTATTTATAAGTGGATTGTATTCCTTTCACAGAGTCTATGTATTTGTACCCTAGTGACAAATTTGTCCTTGCAAGATTTTATAGGAAAATTAAGCCAAGCTGAATCATGGAAAATATAAATGAGTATAAGATCACCTAGGGCAGAAGCAATCTTCATAATGGGCTTGAAGTTACAGCCCCTGAGAAATGAGATGGTCAGAAAACAAACTCAAGTTAAAACTGATGCAAAGGTAGTCAACGTAAGCCTAAAGGGCTTAGTTAGAAATGTTCTTCTTAATGATTGTTTTCAACTTCCTGGTTGATTAAAAATAAAAGGAACACAAAAGCATATGCATTTCAATGTTTAGAAAATTGTTAAAATTTTTCATTTGGTAACCAGAGGAAGTAACTTCAAATTTAAAATGAATAATCTAACAATGTCTAAGAAAAAAATATTTTCTATTAAATATTAAACATGAGTTATATAATTTGATTTTAGAAAATGTTTTCTTATAAAATTAACTTAAATGAAAACTAATTAACATGACTATTTTTCTTCAATTAAATTGATAATGATTTAATTGACAGAAAAATTGTGATTTGGGTGTTG
The DNA here is from genome assembly GCF_001458135.2 of Marmota marmota marmota. Taxonomy (NCBI): domain Eukaryota; kingdom Metazoa; phylum Chordata; class Mammalia; order Rodentia; family Sciuridae; genus Marmota; species Marmota marmota. The sequence continues at coordinate 36,772,345 of NW_026000211.1, forward strand.
TACTTTTTATTCTCTAAATGATGTTTTTTAATATCTTAAAATATTAAGGAATACACAATCACTGGTAGTGTATTTTAACATTTGCAGCCTATTTTATTGATAGTAGATACATTCTGGGAAACAATTTCAGATTTTGATGCACATATAATTCAAGTAATATATTCAAGATATTTTCTCACATAGAGAAGTGTGGTGAGCTGCTGAATGAGTAACATATTTCTAGGTGAGTGACTCAAATCCCACAATTTATTTCTGATAAATAAATTTCCATTTTATTTTTGATCCACTGATATCTTGGAATTTCCTTTATTGCAGTTGATATTAGCTTTATTTGAATATATAGTATTATATTATGCTGGGTCTCCTTTATTGAAGATGTTGAAAATAATATATTTCTTTTTATGTCTGTTTTAGATTTATTAAATCAAATTATTTACTGCACAAGGAAGTGAAATCCCTTGTGATGTAGATTAAAACAACTCTAAAGAAATTATGTAAAATGCTGGTTTTTCTGTTCAATAAATTTACTTATATGCTGATACTAGTGAAAATGTCTTATTCATTATACTCCATTAAGCAACCCCTAGAGGGAAAACACACAAACACATTAACATTCCCTGTATCATCTGAAAATCAGATATGATTTAAATATTAAGGAAAAATTGAAATATTTTTCTTCATGTGACAGAATTCTAATTCTTTTCTATCTTACTGATTCTGCTTTGGAAGAACTAAAGTATAAAGTGTCTCTTTGAAATGAGATTTAAAATATATTTATCAGAACTGAATATACTATTTTAATGCAATATGATCAAACTTATATCCATAGAATCATTGAATAATTTCTCCTGCCCTTTAATTATTCTAATATATTAGACCACATTTGATCTGACAGTAGTCCTGCAATACTAAATGGTCTTATTAAGTTTGTAATCATCCAAAACTCACTCTTGTGGGGAAAATTGCTCTGTATTTTGGGAGTGGTCAGGAAATTATCCTGCATGGGTTATTTTCAGGGCATAGAGGATTATCTGGAAATCATCAGACTTCATAGCTTGAATTAGAAATTATATCTACAGTTCCAAAGTTGTTTGAATAATACTCTAATACTACTCTAATAATACTGAAAATAACATGTTAAATAAAGAAAGAAAACAACACTGGAATGTAACAAGGAATCATGTTCATGGGTCTACCTTGATTATACAGTACTGGAAGAATTATTTTAGAGGCATAGTTATTTCTTAAAAAAAGGCTAAATACCAATTGATCAAGCTCAAAACTCATTATAGTGACTCAGTAAAAACAATTACTAATTCATAAAATTCTTAATAGTACTGTTTCTATGACTGTTAAGGAAATTTTACTTAAATATTTATCCATGCTAATCTCTTTATATATCTTGATCCTAAGCAATCATAAGAGAGGGAGACAATATTTAAGAATGATCTATGTATAAATTATAATTAAAACTAAACTATTCTTCTAACCAATGTAACTTTTTCACAAAGGTAACAGAGAAAGAAAACAGTTCTATTCTTGAATAAGCATTAGACCAAATTCTGGTGTTAATCACAGGCAATCTGCTGGAAGATTACAAAATCAGAAATAAATCTCAAACTTTTCTTATATTCATACAAATATAACTCATTGAATAAATGCTTTGAAGATAAAGGATAACTAATTCTCAAACTTCTCAAGTAATAGGACTTGACACCACCATCCTAGATTTGCCTGGGAGTTTGTGTTTGCTTACAGATATTATTGAAAAAAATCAAACTTCTAATATCTATACAGCAGGTGGAAGGTATTTTTGTAAGTTGTATTAAGGTTTCCACTAAAGTTAGGCTCCTACTTTCCCTGAGAAATTGGAAGATAGGGGTGCCTTCTCCCTTGCTGTATACTGCTCCTTGAGAAAGATATTACTGGGTCACAATGTGGACAAAGGCTTATCCAGTTTTCAAAATACCAAGTAGTCTTTCAAATGATTTATTTACATCTAAAAGATAAGAAAAAGTAACTGCCATCATAGGTATTTTTTTTCTTCAAAAAGAGAAAAGGAAAAGAAGCTTTCACTTTGTATCATGAAAATTAAGTTTATTTATTAACTGTATTTTGGGGGGTCAAGTCTTTCTTTAGGGTTTTATCTTCAAAACTCCTGTAGTCTATAAATAAGAGCAATTGAATGTCCTTTTTTTTAAATTTGGATATCCATTATTTCATTCTATTATCTAACTATTCCTGCTATTAATTCCAGAATTATGTTGAATAAAAATGTATTGAAAGTGGGCATCCACTCCTAGGTTAAAGACTATAAATAGGTCCATACAAATTCTGGTAGCAAGGATCTCCTAATACATGAAGAAGGAAAAGCACTGAATAAGTCTTTATGCATTCATCCTCAGTGTCATGAAGACAAAGGTCAGGGAAATCTATGAATCTGTGACAGGCAGACCTAATATGAACATGGGAGTTGTCCATACCTGCTTGGTACACAGTGGCACTCTGAAGGACTTAAGGGTGAGTTAGTCATGCAGGTAAAATAAGAAAGTATTAAAGGAGAAAGAAATGAAAAATAAGAAGAGAGACAAATGGTAAATTTTACATCTCTCCCTAATGATGTGATTTCAGTGCCTGGATCCAAACAAATTAAATCCAGAACAGAACAATTCTTAATCATTTTTATTATACAAGGAAGTTTAAGTTGAATTTTGGTCAGTTGCAATTGAAATAGTGAGTATCTAATGTCTAGTGTCCTATACATGTTCAAATTTGCCTGAAATATAATTATTTAGGTAATGAATCTAGGGATTAAATGCTTTAAGCTCCATCTTTAAGATTAATTTCATTTAAAAAGTAGAAAACAGAAAGTCTTTGTAACAATTCCAAGTATTATTTTTAATCACTTTTATTTATTTATTTTTTTGTTATGGGGGAGGGAGATCATAGCATGCCCTGAATTTTATTTTTTCTATAGGCTTTTTTCTAGTTTCAGTGATATCAATTTTAAAAATTACTAGGTTTAGTAAATTTTTCCCCAAGTATAAATATATAATAAAATATTTACTATATGAAGTTGGTCAATTAATAGATTTTAAACTTCACTTATATGAGAATAATTATAACATTTGATAGAAAATGACTTACAAGTATGTTAGATTTTATCCCTACCTTTGGAGAGTTTGCATATTATATAAAAAAATTACAGAAGTATGGAATAATTCTAAATATTGAAGAAACACACTAATATGATTATACCAAAACTTATATGAAAATGAAGCATAAAAATATAAAAAAAGTCAAAGCAAAAATTGTAACAGACAAAATTAAATAAGTAAGGAAGATTTTACTTAAGACTGTTGAAATAGGAGAGAGACGACAAACCTAAATCTAAATTCAACATCACTGAAACAGAGTGGATGGACATCTTGATTATTTTTGTTGTTATTTTAGTTTTTCTATTTTGTTAATTTCAGCTCTACTCTTTATTATTTTTTTCATTCTACTAGTTTTAGGACTGGTTTATTCTTGTTTTTCTAAGACTTAAAGATGCATCATTATATTTTTTATTAGAAATATCTTTTTAAATGTATGCAGTCATGACTCTGAACTTCACTCTTAGAATTTTCCTTGATATCCCAGGGATTCTGCTATTTCATGTTCTGATGTTGTAAAACAAGAGTTTTACAACTTGTTTCTTAATTTCTTCAATGACCCACTCACCATTCAAAAGGGTACTGTTCAATTTCCATGTATTTGTATACTTTCTTTAATTTTTCTTGTTGATTTCTAATTTTCTTGCATTATTATCTGATAGATAGAAAAAATTATTTATTCAATTTTCTAAAAATTTATATTTGGAAAGATTTTCTTTTGCTATTTCCTTAATATAGGACTGATTTTGGAATAAGTCCAGGAGTGAATGAATGACTGAAAAGAAAGTATATTTAACTGGTTTGGGAATGAAATATGCTATAGATGTGACGTACAATTATCTATATGTGAAGTACAATTGATCTTTGTTAAAGCTAAAATCTGATGTGTCTTTGCTGATTTTCTATTTAGTAAATCTTTCAGTTAAAGTACTGTATTCCCATTATTATTGTAGTAGGGTCAAACAGTTCCATTACAATAAGTAATGTTTGTTTTATTTAATTGGTTATGGCAAACATTCTGAGCATAAATATTTTAAATCATTATATCTGTTGGTGGATTGTTACCTTTATTGATATACAGTAGCCTTCTTGTCTCTACTAATTTTGATTTTGGACCTTCTTTGTCTGTTATGACAGTGTCCACTCCTGCTTTTTTTCAGATTTTATTTGCATGGAATATCATTTTTCATTCAGTGGAAATGTGAGGTATGTTTCTTAGAGACAATCTGAAATTAGGTCCTATTTTAAATCCCATCTAATAATTTATACCTTTTAAGTAGAGAATTAATACCATTTATATTTAAATGGAATGTGATTCTTGCTGTCATTTACTCTCATTTTATTCCCAGTGCTTAAATTTTTCTAGTTCTGATTTTCCAATTTTTATAATGTATTTTTTTACCATTCTCTCATTTAATTTTTATCTTTTTTGTGTGTAAGTTTCAAGTGTCTTCAGCAATATTGGCTTAGTGGCCATAAATTCCTTTAGTTTAAGATTATCTTGGAAGGTTTTATTTATTTATTTATTTATTTTTGAGTCTGAAGAGTAACTTTGGTAGACATAGTAATCTAGGTTAGCAGATATTTTACTTCAGGGCTTGAAATGTGTCATTCTGTTCCCCTCTGACTTTTAAAATCTCTAGTGAGTAGTCTATTATTATTTTAATTCATGTGCCTTTACAAGTAAGTTGATGCTTTTCTTTTGCAGCTTTGAAAATCCTTTATGTATTTTGAATTTTTGGTATTTTAACTATAATATCATGGAGTGACTTTTTTATGGCCCTGTTTTGGAATTCTAATAGGCCGTCAGCCCCTGCATGCCCATCTCTTTCCCATGATTCAGAAAGTTTGATGCTATTATTTGACTATTAAATAAGATTTATTTGTCAATAATCTGTATTCCCTCTTCTTCCCCAAGATCTACTAATTTTTAATTTGCGTTGTATCATAGTGCTAGTATCAATCATTCACACCACTTTCAAAGGAGAAAATAATCACCAGTAAGTGAGATCTCTTCAGAGCAAATTATGCAATAATACATCATAAAAAATAATGGAAAATAATCTCTACAACTTTCCTAGCCCAAGAATTGAAGAGACAGATAACACTCAAGAGTAGGCTGAAAAATTAGTTTTTAAAGGAAGTAACATTACTATAAAACTATATAGGACATGGGAAGAAATAAAGAGACTGAGTGGACAGAGGCAGAAGCAGATAATGCAGAAAAATAAAGAGTGAAAAAAGAGGGAAGTGTACAACAAAAAGCAAAAAGAAAATCTTAGAATAAATCCAATCAACTGAAATATTAAAAATATATAAAATTGATTTGAAGCCTGAAATATTAAATAACAGGGGTAGGGGGGCTATAAATTGAGCACAGAAGAAAATACCAGTGAAATTAACATTTTAAAGTCTTAAATTATTCCTTGCTGAGCTATTCAAGATGGAGGGATTTCCTTTTGGGCATAGCAGGAACAAATTCAATCACATGTTGGTTTATGTAGTGAGTACCCACAACTTCTCATTTTTTCTCCTAAGTTTCTCTGGATATGCAGGAAGTATCCATACTAGCCATTTCTCAGCCATGCCAGGGAACTGGATATTCAGTGTTTCACCTGTTCAGCTTCCTGTTTCAAAAACTGTACAGGACTTAGGTCTAACCACATAGACCTCCCTCTTTTCCACTCAAGTATGAACCTGGGAAGTTCCTGCTATTCGTTGGTGAGTCCAGGCACAAAATAGCTCTCTAAAGGGTCAGAATAAAAGGCTCCTGATTATGACTTACTGGTCAGGGCTCTCTTCATTTGATATTGCAGCCTTGTGTGCCCACCCATAGAAATATTTCATGGTCCTATGACAATCAAAGCTGAGAGCTTGCCCATGTGGATTTTGGGTTGTATGAGTGGCCCACCACAAAGGCATGGTGCAGCCTACCATGGCAGAGGCATGCAACTTGCAGCAGAGGGATTAGTAGCCTACCTATGAGATGTGGAATGGTGACTGGTAGCCTCAAGGGGTAAGTGCAGTGGGGTATTTCAAGAGCATGCTGCATTGAAGTTGAGATGCATACCACTTTTTAGATTCCATATGCTCTGGGAGTATCATACTCTGCTTTTTCTTTTGCTCCACCTTATTTCCATTATCAGCAAGTGGGGGAAATCTGGGAGGTGGGCACAACTTGGGAGCCTTCAGGTTGAGTGATCCCAGGACATAAATAACTCAAATGGCCCATTTCAAAGGCTTTGCTGTTATCTCTGGATGGGACAAAAGTATAGAGATTTAAGTCCTTTGATGTTTAGGCTTTATTTCTACACCTGTAAAAAGAATGGGAGTTTTCCTAAAAGCCAACTAGGGTGAGGGAAACTTAGGACATTTGTTCTTGCAAAATTAGCTTTACTCAAAGGAAAAAAAAAAAAAAACTTTCTCGTATCTTCAGAATAGGCTGCAGTTTACCAATGTAGAGTGCTGACTCTGTACAGTGCAGGCAGCTGAACTAAGGTTAATCGTGTGAATTTGAGGTGATGCAAAATAAAATGCAGACGCGAATTACCTTTACACAAGCTATAGGATGGCTTTCCCTGGCTCTTGGCCTCAAGCTCCCCAAAAGGGAGAGCAGAGAAAGTTGAGAGAGAGGAGGAAGCATGTTCGGAAGTCAGGTTTCATTTGGAGGGACACTATTCTTAGAAAGTTCTATCAAAAAGGGAAGAAGGGGTAGGATTACAAGGGAACAGTTAAGTGTAACTCAACCCTAGTGGATGATCCTACTTCTAAAGCTACTATGCCTTGCTATCCTAGCTGGGACAATGCCCAAGTCACTATGAATGTAGTAATTGGTCAAAGCTCCCTGCCTCAGGACTGGAAGGTGTGTTCATTCAGAGTGACTTTCCGCAGTAGAGCAAGGTGCCTACCAAAGTTAGGCTCAGACCTTTCTAAGGAGTGATACAGTCACTGTTTTCCCTGATGATTACACTTCAAAGGAATGGCACCCAAGTCCTGAAAACAGACATTCATGAATTGTAAAAGCCTGTAAGAAGCTTTTAAAAAGATTTACATCTCAAAAGAACACAGGAAGAATTTACAAGTTTTCAAAAGAAAATGTTCTGAGAATAGGGAGGTCAGGACCTAGATTTGGGAATAAACCCATCTAAAGTTTTGTCAAACTGACAACATTAAAAGCACATTTCTCTGTAAATGTGAATAACATGTGACAACTAAGTAAAATCGAGGAAATTCATACGGGTTTTCATAAAAAAAATAAAAAGCCCTGAAAAACATATTCAGATTCTCAATGTTTCAACTACCTAATTCTTATCAAAGACATCTTAAATTCTTTCCAATTCAGAGAAATCAAAATGATAGCTTTCAATTCAATAAATGTCTTATCACTGATTTAGAAGCAATTTGCATTTTACAATGTCAACCACTTAAATCTAAAAAGACAAAACGTGGTGTTTAATGTTAAACCTTATTCTATTCTATGATTGAAATTAATACAAAATCTGACTTTATGTCTAATGAACTGTGAATAATGAAGTTTTATTAAAATGCCTAATTTGTTTAGGTACATGCATTGCCTAGTTATCCAATTATTCTGGCAAAATTGCTAACAGAGAAAGTTGAATCTGTTAAATTAAGAAGGTCATTGAAGTAATTAAGATTGGTGAAGCATATTATTAATACATTACAGGGGAGGGTAATATTGCAAAATGTACCTGTTCCTCTATGTTTAGGTATTGGGTCTTTTTAGCACCTAATTTTTTAAGACCTAGAAAAAGTGTGTGTGTGTGTGTGTGTGTGTGTGTGTGTGTGTGAGAGAGAGAGAGAGAGATAAAGAGAAAGAGAGAGAGTATGAGTGTGTGTTTCTATCATAAATATTATTAAAATACACTTTAATAAATAAAAAAAAATAATATCAGACTTGGCCCAAATTCTTGATTTCTTTATTCAGTGAGGAATTTTTCTTTATTAATAAACAGAATTTAGCAAAAATATAGATAAGAATATTTAATTCATGTGTTTATAGTAAATGCTAACTTAAAACAAGTGATTCAATTTAAATCAACACCAAGAATACATTTTAAATTTATTTACATTAATCATCTTCAGTTTAATTTTTAGCTTAACTGATATATTTGGCTTACATATTTATAGAAAGCCTAAAATTAATGAACTAAAAAGGAAAATGGCTTAAAAGTAATAGAAAAAGAAAGAATAATACAACATGTACTTTTGTTATATCTCATGAAATTCATTCTATTTTGTGACAGTGTGATTTGAGTAAATATTTCTATTGGGTGTTAAGGTCATGTTAATTACATCTAATTTTTAATAAAATATTAAAATATCAATTTCTCCATTCTACATATTCAGGTGTATATTTCTATGTCAAACTGACCTTCTACAATTAAATGATAATTTTTCTTTCACTGTAAATATAAATAAAGGTGAATTGTTCAGACAAAGGTATAATTTATAATTTCAGTCCCCAAAGCAGGTTACATATATGTGTAATATAATATCAATGTCACAGAAATCACTTGTCTCTGTTTCCCCAAAGGTACTCTTAAGTACCCCTTATTTCCTAATAGGCATTTCCATACTCTCAAGCAGTGTGAAAGTGTTTTAGTCTTTTTGTTGTTGTTTTTTGTTTTATTAGACACAACCAGACTGCTTGAATAATAAACCTGTTAACACAATGTCCTTGTTGTCTCAAAATCGAAGCTGAGGTTTTAATGCACTTCAACTTATTGGTCATGATGTCAACTTAACAGTATATGGTGATGTGAATTCTGTTTCTATCTTCTAGGTTCTTTAGGTCAGCTTTTAGATGCTGTGACTAAATGACCTGACAAGGATAATTTTAGAGGAGGAAAAATTTATTTAAAAGCTCATAGTTTCAGAGGTCTTAGTCCATAGAAAGCCTGCTTCATTCCTCAAGACTCAAGGTGAGACAAAACATCAGAGTGGAAGAGTGAGTGTGGTGGATGATCAAGAAGCAGAGAAAGAAACTCTACTCACTAGATACAAAATATATACCCCAAAGGCGCAGTCTCCATGCCTTCTTCTCCATTCATACCCTACAAGCCTACAGTTACCACTTGGTTAATCAGTATTTTGGGATTAATTCACTGATTGAGCTAAGGCTTTCATAACCCAATCATTTCTCCTCTAAACCTTCTTGCATTGTCTCATGCATGAGCTTTTTTTGTGACATCTCACATCCAAACCATAATACAGGCATTGCAAACAAGTGTGTTTATCAACGTTTTCTATTCTTTCTCCTCATAAAGTATCTTCTGCCCTCTTTTCCTGGTTTTGGTTCCAGTTTTCTACCATATTCATCATGAGGTCAAAGGTTCTGCTGTATATAACAGAATGATATTTACCAATGTTAAAAATATGTATAAGAAATTTGTTCTTGAAAATTTCTCAGAGTAAATGATGGACAACTATGAGACAAAATGAGGAATCAATGTGCATGCAAACTTGAAGCTTATGCAATTGAGAATGTACTCTCCACAAAAAAACATTATAGAATGCAAGTTAAAAAAAAACATAAATCCTTCAAAAGGGCCTGTACAATTAATGGACTCAGAGTATTAAATTTAATTCACATTATAATCTTAGCTGCTGATAATGAACATTTTAATGGTGATACAAAGTACTATGGAAACAATATTGGTCAAAATACTTGCTTATATACAGTTACCAAATCACTAAATATTAAAGTTGGGGGCCTAATACTTCTACCACCCATGAAAATCAGTAAAGATTTCATTGTAGTAAAAATCTTAGACAAATTTACATATGAAAAGCAGTTCATCAGTTAATATAGATGGGAAAGAAATAATACAGCCAAAAGAGATACACAAATAAATGCTTTAGATGACAAAGTATGGCCTTTTTAACAAATTGCAATTGTATATAGCATGGCTACATCATAAAGGAACAAAGAATTTGAGAAAATATGTTTAAGCTTGAAAGGACACTGTTATCAATTAGAAAATGTCTTGATACTTACTGGTTATGGTAAATACAATTGCTGTATATTTTAATGCAGGGATAAACTTGAAATTTTCAGTTCCTTTTTTATAACATCTTTGATTAAAATTATGTGTCATTCACTATGAGTTTTTAGGAAAAAAAACTACATTTCATGCTAATGTGCTGCACAAATCATTTATTGTTAACATCTTTATGATGAAGCACAGAGAAAATAGAAACTACCAGTTAAAGTTGATATTAATTCATATATTAAATAGAAAGCATGTAGAGAACATTATTTGATAAGTGGCTGGATATCATTAAATCACTATGAAAATATTTATATTGCCATCTGAGATACACACACACACACACACACTTTCATTTGCTCTGTAGAAAACTGCCAGGCTAATGACATTTAGAGTGATGACAGCATCATCTGTCAGCTTTCTCTGTAATTCTCTCCAGGCCCTGGCAGACAAATACTTTTTCACATTCTATAAACAATTAAGTACCAAAACAATATAAAATAACTTCAAGGGTCTGATAAAAGAGGCTAAAGCAAGGACACTGAGTGTTAATGCTTCTCTTTCTGCGTAAACTTGCCTCATTCAATTTCACAGATTTTATAAAAAGTAGTAATTCATAAAAAATTACAGAGGGCAAAGAGAGACAAGATCTTCTAAAGGAAGATATAAATATTGGAAGAAGCGTGGTTATGCATCAATTAAATAGCCCCAAATATATTTATAATATGTAAGTTGCTTTCTGCTAAAAGTAACCAATGCCCAGATCAAAGTGCTTAAATTATAACTAGAATTTGATAAATCATATTTCAATCATGAATCCTTCTAAATTTTTCAGTGAAACTCTAAATTTCATGAACAATTTTAGTATGTTAATATAATGAGTGCTACTGCTTTGGGTCTCACATACATGAAGAGGCAGAGACCACTAGTCCCTACATTCCCAAAAAGAAAAAAAAAAAAAAAACAATTGTATGTATGTTCAGTATTTAATTGATGTCTGCCCAATGGAATACAAATCCTTATTAACTTAATTTAAATCCACCTTCTTTTATCAGTTGGGGGTGTGATCAGTGTTCTCCTGCACCCTGGGCATGTGGGGAACAAGAATTATTCATGAATAAGGAGGATTGTTTGCACTCTCCTGTAATCCCAGCAACTATCTAGACTGAGGCAGAAGGATCACCAATTTCAAGGCCAGCCTGGGCAACATAGTAATCTTTCTCAAATATAAAATATAGAAAGCTGAGGTATAGTGTAGTGATAGAGTCCTCCTGAGTTCAATTCCAAGTGCACAAAAATAAGTAAATAAATACATAAATAAATAATTATCTGAATAAAAATATTTCACTGGTAGGATAGTGCAAAGGGAAATTAATCCTGGGTAAAAAAGCAATTATGTAAATTAGAGCTTCATGAAATGGAATGCCATTGCTTTATTTCAGTTATTCATAATTTATCTCCTGAATCTTTTTAATGACTCTTAATTATTTCTTTTTTCGCCTTTGTCCACAAACTCTAGCCACATCTATAATGTGTTCTTTATAGTGAAAATTTAACTTTCCTTCTTCATTAAAATATATATAGAAACTTATCAAAAAGCATAACATCCAAGGAATCCTAAGTATTTCACTGTATTTCTATTGACTTACTCTTGTGTGTCCTGTTTCCATAACATATACTTCAAAATTAAACTAAAAAAATATGATCTGTATACAAATGCATATATATTTACATATATGCTCACATACACCTTTCTGTGTATTTGCATGCATGACTTTGTTTTGTTTTCCCCTATCTGTGGTCAATATTTCATCTTGCTCTGAACATTCGGTCTTTCTTAAAAATCACACAGAACTTAGATGCTTCCTCCTTCAAGAAGCCCTACTGAGTGCCAAATGCTAGATTTCCTTGGAGACTTCACAATGTTGAAGTATTCACAGCTCATACAACATTATTCTAAAGTTCTCTTTATGTGTTTTCACATAAGGCATTCTAGGGAAGAATTACATAGTTCCCCACATATAGCTGCACTTAATTAAAATTTCAAAATAACCCTAAACTATGCTATGCTAATAACGGCCTCATGTGGTGACTTGTTGCTCTAGTTATCTGCTTTATTTTATGTCTTCAGAATCCCCCACTTTGATTGGTATATTTTTTTTCTATCTCCCCAAATTACCTTTCTATTCTACCTACCTGTCTTTAATTTACTCTTAAAGCCTCAATGTACATAAAGAAGTTAAAGTGTCACTCTTTACCCAGCACCTATTTACAACCCTCATGTTCACCTTAAGTTCACTGATAGCCAAACCTTTCTCCTCCTAACACTGACAATGAATGCATAAGGACTTATTTAGTGTTTTTCCTTCTTCAGACACTTGAGATTCTTGATACCAGGAACAATATGTATCTATTTCTGTAGTATTAATTCTTTAAAGATAGGTGATTATCAATAAATAAATTGCTAAGATCTTAAAATGATGGGGATGATATGTAAAAGTGTTAAGATGACTTTTAGTCTCTGACTATTTTAATCAAAATGTTCTTAACCAGAAGTGAAATTTCTTCCCCCTACCAAAGGTGGCATTGTTTAATGTCTGGTTGATTGTCGTGACTAGTGAAGATTTACTATGTGTGCTAGTCAGTTTTGCTTAGGTTTTATTTCTTGGGTTAATGTGGATAAAACTGAAGAGAGAATGCTCAGATACATTAGGATAAAATCAGGCCAAAAGTAATTTTAAATAATTAAATACCATCAATAAAAGTGAAAGATGAAAAAAAAAAACAAAGAATATGCGTTCAGAATGTAGAGTATTAAAAGCTGTGAATGGATAATTATGAATGTAATGCATTCCATTATTGTCATGTATGAAAGATATTTTAAAAAGCTATGATTTCAGAGCTAGAAATACAGAATTATAATAAATACTAGCCACAATATTAGAAGTATATATCATTCATATAAAGAAAACACAAGCAATATATAAAAATTTGATCACATATTACATAATTAATTTTTATTAAAACATTCCCTATTTAAAAAGTCATTTTTTATGTGTATACGACCAAGCTACTTTTTATAGAGATACTATAAGATTCTAGAAGAATCTATAAGAAATAATTTAAATCCTAATTTGATATATCTTATTCCTCAAAGCATATTTCAGAGAAAATTTTTTTTCCATGAGATTCTTAAAATTTTAGGATCAAACAATTTTGATAAAAACTACATCCTCTACCTTCAGATTTCAGAACCACAAAGCTTAAGCATGATGGAGTGTAAGGTAAGTCCAGCTCTATGGAGACCTGCTTGACTTTGCAACATATTTACAAAATTGCTGACTACAATACTATGTCTCTGCTGAAAGTTTACAAATCCTTATATATTGTAAACTACTTTTCTTAAACTGCTCTTTGGAAACCATCAGTTTAACTTGAACAATGTATATGTGTGTGTGTGTATGTGAGTGTGTGTGTGTGTGTGTGTGTGTGTATGTATGCACTCAATTTAAAAAATAGGCATAGTTTTCATCAAAGAGGAAAAATTTCCTTGCTTGGAAGCTATCTATAAATATAAACATCTACTCCTTTAATCAGAATTAAGGTACCCCATCAGAAGGATAGACAGGGTACAACTAAATTTCAGTAGCAAGCACTGGTCTATAGTTTCTGTAATTATAATTTGGATTGGGAAAGCTGCTTTCCCCTCCTGCAGTGGATGGTCAGCTTTACCAATCAGTGAGAGTGCTTGTGTAATACTGCTGCACTGGAATGGGCACTTTGACTAATCAAAGACAACTCATTGTCATCTCCAGTCTGAAGTAGGTCTGAAACTGAAAGGGTAAAACAGAGGCTTTCAATTTCAATTCACCAGACCTATGGTTTGGCTGTGATGTGTCCCCTGAAAACTCATGTGTGAGACAATGCAAGAAAGTTTTGGTGAAATGAGTGGCTTATGAGAACCTTAACCTAATCCATGCATTAATCCATTAGTAGGAATTAAATGAGTGGTAACTTTAAGTAGGTAGGGTGTGTCTAGAAGAGGTCAATGGGGTTGTGCCTTTGAGGTATATGTTTTGTTCCTGATAAATAGCCTTTTTCCACTTCCTAGTGGCCATATCCTGAGCTGTTTTCTCCTACCACATTTTTCTGCCATGATGTTCTGCCTCATTTTGAGCACAGAGTAATGGCGCAGGCCATCTATGAACTGAGACCTCTGAAATTGTGAGCCCCAAATAAACTTTTCCTCCTATAAAACTGTTCTTGTCAGGTCTTTTGGTCAAAGCAGAAAAAAAAATTAAAACAGCAGATACTGCTGCTGCAATTATAAAACAGCTTAACAGTTGTTGTTCTGTACAAAATGGTGGAATGCAATTGTCTGTGTCCCTTCTAAAGAGTTTATTGATTTCCTGAAGACTATAAAACAGTGTTAAGGGATACAATCTTGACCATTTCCACCACATGGTCTGGTTTGAGAGCCACGGAATGCCCTGTAGCATTACTTCTATATTTATTTAGTTTGGAACCTGCTTATGAGGAGTAAAAAAAAAAAAAAAATCATTCACTTTCTCCACACTTCTGTACTCTGGCAGGACTTATGCACGTACTTTCTTTTTCCTTCAGAATTTCCATTCAGCCTCTTGTTTAGCCCAGACAGGCCTCCTCTTATAAAGATGATGGCATTGATTGACATTCACAGTCACATAGGGATGCTCCTCTTTCATTATCACTGTCCCAGTTGGAGGGATTCTTTGAATGGCTGTCACAGAGCTAGTTCAGGCTCCATTGTGACCTTCCCTTAAGAATTAATCTCTTGCCTGACACTGGTGATGTTAGAGTGACAGTGCCTTGCCAATGCTGATTGTGTTGTTTTTGGCTCCTATTTGAACAATCTATGTCCTTGCCAAACTGGACGCTGGGATGGTGGTCAAGCTTTGCTAGAAAATGGTGCCATCTGAATTATCTGGCTCATCAGATAATTCATCATTATGGTCTGTCCTACTTGCTGCCTTTGGAAAGCAATCTGCTGCTATGTGTGTCTGGCTGGTGGTAAGGACTGTCTACATTTACTGGGTGATGATCTTCTGTGTCTGGTCTTATTGATCTGAGCCTATGAATTTGTCCCTCCTCTTATACTATACCATTCTCCTTCAGATTATGAGATATTTTTCTTTATTTTGGGGCAGGACCAATTGTACCTGCTGCAAATGTTATGTGCCAAATATAAGAACTTTCATGATAGTTGGTTGGGCCTTGTCCACCAGGGATGGCTTGAACAATGATAATGCTGGCCAGCTTTTCTAATTAACAGGCCTCCACTGAATACACCACCAAAAATTCCTTTTTTTTTTTTTTGCTGTAGTATTTTTCTAGCATATACATTAATCTGCTCTTTTGAGCTTTGCTTTTTTCCTACATGCTGCTCTCTGGTTCAAGGGTTAGTAGTCCATCCACAGTAAGCTTCACTCTGGAAATTCTTGATAACTATGAATGCACTCCAGAGCCTAGAGGGAATGCCACAGCAGGAAAACCCACTCTGGGCCTTAGGCCTCCAAACCTGAATCTATGGGAAGGTAAAGACGAAGTATTTCTACCTAGGTGCCTATGCCAGTGGTGCCATCCCTGAGTGGGACTGGTTCCTAAAGACCTCATGCAGGAGTGCCCAGGTGAGTTCACAGGCTCTATGTTACATCCATCAGCTGCCCTATTCAGCCAACAAGACTCAGCTTAACACTAACATTTTATTTTTACTTAATATATGTGTTCATAAACATTCCCACATGCACATGGGACTATATTACTTTCTGATGTTATTCAAGAATTATGTACAAAAGTACTTATAATGCAGTACACATTATGAGAAAATGCCACAATCTGGCTGGGCACAAATCACGAGCCACTCAAGCAGGAACAAACTTTATTATCTGAACACCACAAGCACACTCCACACATGCTCCCTGGGAACTCTCCCGAATGCCACACGGCTCCTCCAGGAACCACCAACCGGAAATCCCTCCTCTGGCACTTCCCCAACCAATGCGAACTCTTCAGGAATCCCCGTGAGAGCTCAACTGGAACTCAAGGGAACTCTGCAAGAACTCAAAAATCATCATCTTAATGGCTCCCTGGAGTCACCTCTCAACCACTACTTCTGGCAAAAATGCCATGCGTCATCCCGGCTCGGCTGTGGCCCTCAACAAGAAAACATGAAAAGTCCTAGGACAAACAAAAGTAAAAGGTAAAAAAGAAATAGAATTGTAAAGAACTATATTACATTATATCCACTCTATCTGAAAATCAGGGAATGTAGCAAGGAAAGAGTGATATTTGAACATGATCTTTAACACAAATATGATTTTGACAAAAAAATAGATTTATGGGGGCAAAACAGGCTAAATGTCTTTTAAAAAACGAACAGTCTCATTTGACAATAATTGAAGGTACACATAAATAGGCATTGAATTCACCTAAATATAATTTCTTAATACTTTCTCTAGGCATTTCCCCCCATATTGAGGATGAAACGCAGAGCCCCATACATACAAGACAAACACTCTATCACTGATATACATCCCCAGTCCAGTTTATATTTTATTTTAGGGCAGAATATCACTCTATTGTCCTGAGTAGCTCTGAACTTGTGGTCTTCCAACTTTACTCTCTTGATTTCTGGGATTACAGTTGTGTACCACCACACCTGGCTCTCAAAAAGATATTAACTATATGTTTGATACTTGTTTTCTTTATTTCTACCACTCTATATGCTACTTTTGTCTGGAATGGCATTTATATTTCTACCAGTCTAAATGTTACTTTTATCTGGAATGGCCTTTGTATTGCAACTCTGTAAGTCAACATTTCCCCAGGTATCTGACCTTGAACTTCTTGCTTTACCCATTCAACCTTAGTGCTGGCATTCAGAGTGAGGACTTCATGGAAACATAAAGGCTGATGATTCCTTTTCTAAACCACCGTCTTAAACAACAAACCTTTTCACTAAATTCCTCCTTGATATCTCCCAATATATGCCCCATAATCAGTGTAAAATCATTATGTCCATCATTTCCTCACTGAATTTTCTATCTTAATCTACAGCAATAAAACACAGGAAAAAAATAAGAAACCATCCCCAGTCATTAAAAACAATCGTGTAATGTCACATCTCTAGACATTTTAGAGTGTCACATAGAATATTTTCACATATAGAAGATAAGAGAGGATGACAGTGATTCACCCTTAGGTTAGTAAAGTTGGCAGGATTTTCTTTGGATGTGGAGAAGTGGGAGAGAAGAGCTCACAGACTTAAGTTGGAAGGATAGCATACAGGAAGAGCTACAAAATATAGGAATTCCTATTTTTTTTTTAAATTAGTAATTTCAAGTCAGAAATAGCAAAGCATTTACCTAAGTGTCAGGCCCTTCCAATTGAAAGTCCTGAGGGAAAGCATAGCCATTCCTAGGAGCAAGCCCTACAGCATGGTGGAGTTAGTGAACTATAAAATACTATGATACACATTCAAGGATTACAAGGTTATATTAAAAATATGAGATTATTTATAGAGAAAATTTAAAGAACATTAAAAAAGAAGTGAGCCCTAAATTAGGAAAAAATGTAACAGACCTATTTACTATCCTGCACTTCCTTTGTTCATCTCACCATGTAATTATTACAGGGATGATATGAAATGTTTTGTAAATATCCACATCAATTAAGGACCTGTCCTTTTCGATTATTAACTCAAAACCATTGCCTTCACAACTTTTCTTACAACTGTTTGATATTTATTCATGTATTTTATGTTTGAGAAGCCCTTATTCTGTCCATCAGTTTTTTTTAAAGCTGCATGCATTTATTTTAAAGAAAAATTCATGCAGCTTCTTTGAAGACTTCTTTTCAAGAATTCTTGTGTGTAACTTCCATCATGATAAACTCAGCTGCAGAAAGCTTATTTTTATTCATATTGTATTCTGTTATTATTTAATTCTTTCCATTATCCTTTAGTGGTCCAAAGTCCTCTATTATTGATTATGCTATCTTCAAGAAATATTGGAAGAATCTTCTGTTGTTTTATTCACTTTCAGCACAGCACATCTTCTGTTATCAACTGTGCTTTCTCGGCACATGCATTTTATCCTTTCAGTTTTTCTTCATTATTTACCCTTTTTAGAGTATGAACTATTTCCCAGATTTAAGCAAATTAAACATCAATGCAAACTTATATGCCCAGTAAAACATATAAAAAAGGATTCTATGAATATTTGGCATGTATTTGTGCATCATTATTGACATGTATGCCCCCCGCTGGTCCAGTTTCGATCCCTCCTCATTGGAGTCTGTCAGTCATCCTAAATTGTATGTGGATTTTATAATGTGAGGATATTTCCCAGAGGCTAAAACAACTGAGAGCCCTGGGTAAATTGAAAAACAAACTAATAAATAAATAAAGAAATTCAACAAGAAGCATGACAGAATGTGCCATATTTTGGATTTCCAATGCTCTGCCATACAGACAAGATAAAACATTCTACTACTAAAATTATGGTAACAACATTTTTTTATTCATCATGCTTTTAGAAATTAAGTAAAGTGTATTAATTGGTATCATTTAAGGAGAAAATAATATCTATGTATTTTATTTGGCTGGTAGTATTTTGTTTTTAATAAATTATGCATATTAACAGTTGGAAATATGATTTTAGTGACATATACAAATAAATACATAAACCTATTTGTATATATGTATATATACTCATAATCAAGATATGAGTGTTTCTATATTTCTAACCTCTTTTTCATTGTCTTTCATGCCAATTATATTCCATTTTTCTTTTCAATAATTTCTCTTTTGTGTTGTATTTCATAATAATGGAAGTGGAAAAGTTTAGAGGGCATGTTTTTAATAGTCAAAAAAGAAAAAGCATTAGAATGTATGTTTTTAAATTCCAAAGAAATAAGTTAGTACACATCCACATATAATATTCACTTTATGTAAATGAATTCATGTTAGGTGCCTGCTATTATTAAATTATAAAATTTATAATAGAGGAAGAGTATTAAATTCTAAATCATATGCAATATTTGTATATAGTTTCTAATATTTTATCAGTTCAACATTCTGTGAAATCTAAGAAATAAACTTGTAAAATTTTATAGCAATTATGCAATCATAATCTAAATTATAAAATGCAGTATGATTTGTATTAGTTTGTAGTTATTGCAGCTTTTTCATTTTTTATTTGTTTTTAGTAAGTGAGAATTAACCTCTTACATCTTATTTATTTAATATTCTGTGAGTTACAATTCCCTGAAAAATGATCAATGTCAGGAATATGCTATAATTATCACATTTAATGCACAAATTTTTGCAATGGGGGCTGATCTCCTAATAATTAGTTTTTCCTCCTTGTTTGCACTTGAAAATGTATTGTGTTTATCCTGTGTCTTGAACATTCAAGGGGTAGATTTGACACAGACATCTCATATTATTCATTTACATAAAGAATAACTTTAACCCAGAATTAGCTCAAAAATACAATCTCTGAAGATAGTTCATTGAAAAGCAAGGAGATTTTTCATTTCACTGTCACTTTGATATGACCTTTAATGGAAGAACCACATCTTAATTGCCAAAAGAATAGCAATAGCAAAAAAAAAAAAATAGATACGAAAATTCAAAGAACAGAATGATGATTTGCCTTGAGATGCAGGTGCATGCTTAGTAAGAGAAGAAAAACTGTAAGGGAAAGTATTAACTACAGGATACAAAGCAATTTTATCTACTTCACAAGCATGAACAACATTAAATAAATTTAGTATGCCAGAAGAATATTGTGGCTTGGACGAGTACATTTTACAGATGTAATATTAAATTATAAGTACTTGGGGCTACATAAATTAAAGTCAAAAGCAATAAGTTTGTGGGGAATCTTGCAAGATAAAGTAAGGTATGGTACAAAGTAATTTACCATTTGCTTGTATCTTGGGATCCAAAGTACTGCATATTTCCAGAGATGGCTATTAAACTCAAGAGAACTAAGCTATGCAGATATACATCAAATAGAAGTAAGATAGGTCTAACAGAGTAAATATTTTCTACCCTGTAATGCACGTTAAAACCAGACCCAATATGGTCCATAAATGTGCAATTTTTTAAAATAACACACCTGTATTTATTTTTATTGTCCTTTTTGCTGCTAATGTCCACTAATTCTGTGATGTTCAACCTCTAATAATTGAAATACAGTGTTGTAGATTATTTAGCAAAAATAGGGCATTCCAGGTTTGCACAAAATATTTGAAGAATGGGTGTATTCAGAAAATCGTATATATTGTTATAGATAATACAATCATATAATAAATTGGCCACAGATAAGAAAATTTGAAGTCAATGAAGTCCTCGAATTATAAGAATTGTGCTAAAATGTTCCTTCTAAAGATGCTTTACCTAGCCCCCAAACTTGAAACTATGATATGACCTTTAACATTGATATGATCCCAAATAATGAAAGACCTGTGCTGAATGCAAGATTAATGTATATCATAAACATTAAGTTTAGTGAAAGAAGTAGAACCCTAAAAAATTCACAGTATGCAGAAAGTACATCGTACAATCTCATACAGAAAGCTGCTTTGGAAGACAGTAGAAATTAAATATGAAACAGCTTCTGAGATGTGATAATTTTTGATCTGGGATGCTGGCTCCGCAATGCAGTCAGTTTGTTAAAATTTTGAGCTATGTTCTTATGTGTGCTCAAGTATTTGTATTATACATCAGTAAGTAGCTTTAAAAGATGAATGAATATTGAAATTGAATTATTTAAATGCTCAATTATAATTTTTAAAAAAAGTGTAAGGAAGGAAACCTTCATATCAAGAATAAATAAAGTTGGTTTTGAGAAACAAAAGCCCATAGGATCATGAAGAACAAATTACAAATCCTGGTTCAGGCTTGAGGATGAGTGGGAGCAATGATTTGGATTCAAATAAAGTTAGTATAAGTTTAATTTCTTACTGAAATCATCAACAAGCAGTTTGCATTCAAATATAATTTGTAGTCACATAAGCATGCATGTGCAATTCTCTCTCCTCAAAAAGAACAACACAGAGAGAGAACAACAGAGAGAGAGAACTCCAAGAGAACAGAAACCAAAATAGGTGGAGTCTTTTTTGTAAGTGGTAGTAGGAATTGGAGGTTAGAAGGGAATATAAACAAAGGTATGGTCGTTTTTTGTCTTTCCACATTCTGTTACTTGCTTCATATCATTTTGGGACTAATTATTGTAGGTTTGGCCATCCGTTAGTATCACAATTTCCTATGTTAGAAGTTATCAGAAAAGCTCTTCACCCTGCTTCCCTTGACTCCAATTTTGCTATTACAAATGACTATTTGTTATTAGTCATTCTCCCAATCCAGAGGTATTAGCCTCATCCCGTGTTGACACTTATTCCAAAACACTTGTGTGTTTGTAGAACGGCTCACTAGGTGGGGATAGCCTTCATGTTCAGCCGTTGCTATCCATGCAAGCTCTGGTACAGGGCTTGCTACATTTCCTGGACCCAAAGATTATAATAAAGTGTGCCATCCAGAGAAGTGATCTAGATTCATTCCCTTCCTATATAAATAATTTCTTATGATTACTGTAATAAGTTCCTTCACTTGAACAGATTGAACCTCCCTTTTCAAATCCAGTGCTCTGCCTTTGTCTAATTAAATTAGACAATAGGATTATAAATCACAGGGTGAGTGACTAGCTCAGAGCATGCAGGAGGAGGTAACCAAGTGTCAGGGCTCACACTCAAGCTTCTCCAGTTACGGATGAATAGTCTTTCCCTCATAATCTACATCTGGGTCAAGTCATTTGCTAGGCAACAACTGGTAAAGGATGTGGTAGGTTAGCTTGACTAAGGAGGGGAAGTAGGAGGAGGGATCTCATCCAGAGAAATCTACCAGTAGAGGCCAGTCCACCTGTAAAATCTAAGCCTTCAATCTGCATTCAGGAGCAAGGTTGGCAGTTTTCTTCATAAACCTTAAAATTGCCAGTCGTGTTCAAGGATCTATCCTAAAGGCAGGTTTGGTTAGAGGTGCTTTGTATAATGTCAGTTAGATCACTTCATTTTCCTTAAAACGGGGAGGTTGTAGTTCATATTTATTTTTGCTTGCACTTACACTACTAGGCTATTCAGCCACAGCTATTCTAAATTCCATAGGATATACTTATAGATTTTTGCCATGCCTTTGTGCATATGTATGTGGTGGGTGTGGGTATGTGCGCGCGCACAAGGTTAGCAAAGAGGTAGGGAAGGAAACAACTTGCTACTTCAAAAATATATGAATAAAATGTGGAGGAAGCATACTGTATATAGCTATATAACATTTAAAAGGGTCATCATGAGCACTTACGAAGGTATTAACATCCTGCATGCTGATACTCTACATTTTCTCTAAGAGGACAACCAAAAGCATGCATCAATTTTATTAGGTCCCTTTAAAATAGAATAGATTCGACTTTTGAAGCTGAAACTGCTTTTTTTTTTTTTAAGAACATCTGTCATGTCTTCTTGTGCATTCAAATATTTGTTTAATTGGACATATTCATGCATAATGTGTTGCTCAATTTATTGTCAAATAATTTTTACTGTGTCTGTCCAACACACTTTAATCAATCTGCAAGGATTACAATAACCTCTAATTTATCATCTACCTAGTTTAAAGTTTGGGTTTTTCAGTGAAGCAAAAGAAAAAAAAAGAAAAGAAACCTTCAAAAAATATGTCTAATCTCATTAGCCTGGTTTGTGAGATGACTATCACTTATTTGACTATGAGCTAGATAAGTACATGTAAATATTTATTTTGTCACATTTATGAATTTATTCCTGCAGCACATCATTGGGGTATATTTGTACCTGTGTGTTTATATATATTTCATATCCACACACACACACACATACACACACACAAACACATACATTATGTCTCTCTCTCCTCATTCTGTCCATACTCATTGTTTTATATTCTGGCTCCAAAAATCCTACTCATACCAGTTATTCTCATTCAGACCATGTGAAACCATGTGATTTGATACTTGTGAGTGAAACCTTATACTTGTAACTTCCTTTTCTTTCCCCCACCATTTTTATTGATACATTATAGTTGTACATTATGATTTTATTTGTTGTTACATGGTCCTACTTTACACAATATAATATAATTATACCTCCCTAGCATCCCACTCTCCCTTTCCACCTCCTACCTTTTGTTCACTTTCCTCTCCTGAATCTGCTTTTGATTTCTATGTGATTGGCCCCAACTTTCTTTTCCTTTTTTCCTCTCTAGCTTTCCCATATGAGAGAAATAATACGACCCTGGACATTCTGAGTTTGACTTATTTCCCTTAACCTAATGGTCTCTATTTCCTTCCATTTTCCTGCAAATGACATAATTTCATTTTTTTCTTTATAGCTAAATGAAACTTTATTGTGTATATGTACAATATTCTCTTTATGCATTCATCTGTTGATTGGCACCTTGCTGTTTCCATAGTTGTCTGTTGCGAATCATGCTGCTATAAACATGGATGTGCATGTATCACTGTAGTATGAAAACTTAATTCTTCAGGGAATACCTGAGGATTTGGTATAGCTGGGTAATATGGTGGTGCTATTCCTAGTCTTTTTAGGAGCCTCTATATTAATTTTTATTGTGGCTGTACTAATTTAAAATTTCACAAATGTATGAAAGTGTTCATTTTTCTCCACATCTTCTCCAGCATTATTACGTGTTATTTTAGTCATGTTTTTGGCTGCTTCAACTGAAACACCACATAGGAACAACTGTAGAGAAGGAAAGGTTAGGGCCTTATGGTTTTAGATGTCTCAGTCCATAAATGTCTGTCTCCATTCTTTGGGGCTCAAGTGAGGCAGGACATCATGGTAGAAGAGTGTGGCAAATGGAAGCGGCTCATGTGATGATCAGGCAGCAGAGACTCCACTCTATCCTAAAGCCATGCCCCCAATGTTCCACCTCCTCTAGCCACATCCTACCAATCCTCAGTTACCATTTGCTTATTCCCTATGGAGGACTTATTCACTGATTGGGTGAAGGTTCTCATAACCCAATCGTTTCTTCTCTAAACCTTCTTGCATTGTCTTATATGTAAGCATTTGGGGGACACCTCACATCCAAACTAAAACATTTGCATTCTTGACGACTGCCTTTGGTGTGAGATGAAATCTCAGTGCGGGTTTGATCTTCATTTCACTAATTGCTAATGATGAACATTTTCTTTTATATTTGGTGGCCATTAGTATTTCTTCTTTTGAGAGTAGTCTGTCTAATTTATTTGCTCATTTATTAATTGGATTTGGGGTTTAAGTTTTTTTGAGTTCTTTATTAATTCTAGGTATCAATTCTCTGTCAAAATATCAGCTGGCAAAGATTTTCTCCTATTATATATATTGTCTCTTCACATTCCTAATTGTTTACTTTGATATGTAGAAGCTTTTTAATTTGATGCTGCCTCATTTATTATATTTTGTTATTTACTGAGCTTTAGGTATCCTATTGAGAAAGTTGTTGTCTGTGCCCATGTGTTCCCATGGACCCTGCATTTTCTTATAGGAGTTGCATAGTTTCTGCTCTAATTTATAAGTCTTTGATGAATTTTAGGTGATTCCTTTTTTAATATTTTTTAGATGTAGATGTACAATATATTTTAATTAATTAATTAATTTTTTATGTGATGACAAGGATGAAATCCAGTACCTCACATGCTAGGCAAGCACTCCACAACTGTGCTATAACCCTGACCCCTTAAGTTGATATTTGTTCAAGGTGAGAAAGGTTTTATTTCCTGCATATGGATAATTTCCAAGAACCATTTGTTAAAGAGGCTGTTTTTTACTCCAATGTATGTTTCTGGAATCCTTATCAGGATCATATTGTAGTGGGTCCCCTCCTCCACCAAAGAGTCATAATTAAGCTTATCCAGAGACCCTCACCAAAATTATTAACAGAATATCAATAAAAATCTCTGAAAAGAACTCCATGCAGTTTGAGACTTTCTATTTTCTGAAAGGGCTAAGTTGTTCTGTCTGCAAAAACTAAATTTGAGAGCAAATTTGATGATGGGCAAACATTATTCCTTCTGCTTTGTGTGGTAAAGACTTGCGAAACCTCTGTCTAGTCTAAATAAAAAAAAAAAATGGAACAAAACACACTTTTCACGTAAATCTTCAAACCCCTCTACCCACTGAGAAAAAGTTCAAAGAATTACTATAGTCATTGTCCAGAGATTTTTAGGCACTAACACCCTCTGGACAACTGTGGCTAACAAACCTGCTTCCTGTTAATTCCTTGGGTGTCCAGCCTCATCTGTCCTACATCAATATGACCATATATGCGTGGGTTTGTCTTTGTGTCTTCTATCTTTATCATTACACTATGTCTGTTTTTATACCTGTACCATTCAATTTTTTGTGTAGAATCTGTGTCTCTAGATTAAGGAGCTTTTAAAACTAGAATTTTGGCAGAAATAACCACTTGTTCTTCTCTATACTGGATATAAAGGAATATTGTATCGTTATGCTGCTTGAGGTACCATGCTTTTATGACACTTTAAGCAGGAGACTAAAAGTGAAATTATATGTCACCTATAGGTGGAACTATTTAATAGTATTTTAATCTTTAATTTACTCTTTCTCTTCTCCACAAAGTAAGAAAGTTATGTATTAGAGATATATGTCAACATGTTGATAGAGTTCAGTCTGGTTCACTGAGTTTCCCCATGAAGCACAGTTACTCTGATAAAAGCCTAGACTTTCTGGGAGATTTACCTAAATAATTACTGATATTAGAGAGTTGTTTCCATTATAGCATTACATGGTCTATACTGACCAACACAGAACTTCCCTTACTTCATTATGTTTTATTATCCTCTAAGATTTTTTCCTATAATAATATGTATCTCCTTTATAACAAAAAGGAGTTGTATGTTCATTTGCAGAGATCAAGGCAAAGAACTAGCAAGTGCAACTGATCACTATTGTAAAAATCTAACCAAAGAAAGTACAGTGAGTTTACTTGAATTTGTTATTATACAAGGATCGAACCCAGTGTCTCATACATGCTAGGCAAGCACTCGACCACTGTGCTATAACACCAACACCTTAAGTTGAAGATTTACATGAAAAGTGTGTTTTGTTCCATTGTTTAAAACTTATACTAGATGGAGATTTCTCAAGTGTTTACTACAGAAAAGAAAAGTAATAATTTTTGCCCATTATCAAATTTATTCCCCTTTGTATTCTTCCTTGGTATACAAAAAAGTAGACTCCACACTTTTTGGCTTTTTCTGGCTTGCAATAAGAAGCAAGGATTTTAACATAGTCTGTGTTCTTCCTCATCTAACCTATTCCCATTATGATAGCCATAGTGGAGTGAGTTCTGCTTTCTTTAGAAAAAATAATTGCCTCATGTAGTGGTGTGGATAAACATGACTTTGAGCTAAATTAAAATAATAAACTGTGATTCAATTAGGCAAATTGTGAATATCTGTGGAAGGACTGTCAGGTGCTTCCAAAACCAAAAAAAAAAAAAAAAAATTAGCACAAACTTTCACTGAAGTCCTCTTTTGTTGTGTAAGAATGTAAAAAAGAAACATTTTCTAGAAACTGACAAGTAAAAATTGTATATATTTATGGTGTGCAATATATAATTTGACATGTTTATATTGTGCAATAGCTAAATTAAGTTTTTTTAAAGTCATATGCAGTAACACAAACACTAATTTTTGCTTTGTGGTTTATACACTTAAAATATACTCTTTCAGCACTTTCTAATATATTGTTATAAGCTCTATTACCATGATGTATGACAGAGCACTTGTTTATTATTCCTGAATCTTCATTTCTTGATGAACAAGTTGTTCTCTATGCTGAATGAGTTATGACAAGTTGTTGCATACATAAGCACACACTTTTTAGTTAAAAATAAATAAAATACACACCCTTATGTAGTGAAATATGAAGCCATTCAACAAATGAAAAGTATAATGTGTG
This sequence comes from Marmota marmota marmota, assembly GCF_001458135.2. Classification (NCBI taxonomy): domain Eukaryota; kingdom Metazoa; phylum Chordata; class Mammalia; order Rodentia; family Sciuridae; genus Marmota; species Marmota marmota. The sequence goes on from NW_026000211.1 coordinate 36,799,568, forward strand.
TTATAGTAGTGGGACAGAATATCATTTTCCATTTTTATTGATTTGCACTAATATTGACCATCCAGTATTTGTAAACTCGTGACCTACACACGGTGTTGGTAAATACTCAACTTCAAGGGCAGCAAGTATGAGGAAAAGTTGAATTTATGTGTAGTTTTTATAGATTTTCAGTTCATGTTTCACTTATTAACATTTATGCTGGGTGTTTGGAACTTGATATTTTCCATATCATTTCTATCTATCACTTTATTCTCAATATAGCATTTACACAGCATTCTATCTTATATTCATTTTTTTGACACCAGAGATGGAAAGGTTGCAAATAACACAGTGGAGCAGAATAAGTGAGAATAGGATAGGTCAGGTTCACTCTGGCAAGAAATTGGATGTTACAATGGACCCAAATTTATTTTGGGAATTTGTTATAAACCACTAGATGAAAAACACCATGAAGTTGAAGAAATGGTCTGTGAAATAAAAAGAGCCTGTGATAAAAAGGAAAGGAACTGATGAAGGATTTTAATTACCTAGTATAAGGCCGAAAAAAAAAAAAAGTCCAGTTCAGAATTATGGAATATTGCCTCATAGTCAATAATATGACTTCCCATTACCCTTTTTCATTCAAATTAAGATGAAGCTACCATTTAATCACAAATATTGTATTATTCTCAAATTATTTATTTGGTTTTACATTGCAAAGGTGGTTATATTATTTATTTTCTAAAAATAGTTTGGTTGCTTACAAAAAATGAAAATAGAAAGATGATTAATAATAATTACACATTCATAAAATCAGTTTTTTATTTGCAAGTTTTCACTGAATATGATCCTAATTAAAGTTACTTTTTCGTCTTTTTTTTTCTGTGTTGGAAAAAAATAACACCCTTTGTGATTTAAAAGCAAGTATAAAACATATCAGAAATATTCTAATTAGTTATAAGGAAAATCAAATTGAAAATGTATTAATATGTGTAGTTGAAAAAAAAACTATGATGGTTCATCACAATTAAAGTCTAAAATAATAGACAGCACTAGAAATCTAAATATATTTGGGGGTGTATATGTATATATAGCTGAATGCTGAAAAGGAAAACGAGTTAATAAAATGTCAAAATCCCAAAGTTGAATTTAAATACAAGCATTCCATTTTAAATTACCAAATGAATTTGAACTGAATGTAAAGGCATTACCAATTTGCTCATTACCTAAACTTACTGCTATAACACTTTGTCTCCAGGGGGAAATGAAAAAGAAAAGTCAAAAAAAGTGCCTGTACACAGCTAGATTTCCATCATTCTTGATTCTAACTCTTAATTGGTATAACCCCCTAGACAGGCAGCTCTGATTGTGTAGGTGGATTTTTCCTCAAGTCACTGGCATCTAAACTTACACAGAAAAAGTTCCAATCATCATGGTGAGAGGCATTATTTCCACCAATGACTGGTTCAATTGTAATTTAACATATAGCATTTTTAAAATGAGTATCAAACACTAAATATCTTAGTGCAGCGGAGTATGTAACAAATGGTTTGGAGGAAAATTCAAGCATAATTTTTTTTTTAAATCTTCAAGTAATGACAAACCAGGTTCTAGAACACAGATTTATTTTGCTTTACCATAATATTAAGGAAAAAAGCTGCAATATTTTCTTTAAGATCCATCACTGGCACACCTGAAGAACAGTGTTGTCATAACAAGACAGGTCATTATTCCTGAAAACTCATTCCGGGACTATCATTTGATCTGATAATATAATAGTTAAAATTGGAGCTTCAGAGAACTTACTGCCTGGGTACATGGCCTGGCTCTGCCACTGGTTAGACTAACACCTTGGACAACTTCTTTTCCTCTTGGTGTGCCAGTCTCCTCATCTGAAAAAACAAAGGAAATGATAGCTGCCTAGTTATTTAGGAAATTAAGTGAGGTCACAAAATAAAATACTCAGAGTAAGGTGTCAATTGTTATAGTAAAATGAGCTTTCACTATTCATTCTGTTATTTTATTTGCAAGTCAAACAAATGGTTCTATCTAAGAATATTATTTCACTGACAAATTTAAAATGCCTCTGGGGACAAGTGGAAAATAATATAATTGGTTTCCTTTGACACTACCTTCAATGTAGAGAAAGTTTAACGCTAGCAAGTGTATAAATTCAAAATTAGGGGTTTAGTTAGAAATCTGTATAACTCAGTCATTATTTCTGCATGTCCTGGTGATGCAGACAGTTATTTCTACTATCTGGCTGGCTATGAATAAGAACATGTCTCCTTGAAACAAAATTGAGGCAGCTTTTTAATAATTGGAAATACTGTCAGCATTTATGATACATTCTCAGCAATAAAATCCACCCATGTGTTTAATATGCACACACATTTTTTTAAAATTAATCTTGCCTAAGATAACTGTAATATTGGCTTCACTTTGACAAACATCATGAAAGTGTGTAAGATTTTTTCTTAAGCAATTTTTATCTATTCCACTTCAGATAAACATATTATAGCCAACCTTATCCTTGCCAATCTTTGGAATAAAGGGGTAATATATAAGCTAAGACTGAGACCAATGGATGTAGAATAGCATATTTTTTTTCTGGACATTTCCTGTGCAGAATCAGAAAATCCATAGGAAGTCCTACACAGAGTTTTTGGACTTCCAAATATTCTTTAAATCCTTTAGCTACAATAATTTCCAGAGTTGCCTTTCATAAATTTCACCTCTCTAAGAACAAAACCCTATGACCTCAAACAAGTTATTTGGGAAAAACTTAGGAAACAGATTGATGTCCACATCATTGTCTTTATGTTATTTGGATGAACATTATCTTAACCCATCCTGTGACCTCTTAGCACTATAAAATCTACTCTAGGTATTCTGACTGTAAAAATGTACAGGGAAGCGTTCCTCTGGTGAGCAAACTTCCAGGGGGTAACAGGCGCTCTGTTTTCCATGATTGGAATGCCCAGCAGTTTCTCCTTGAAGCTAGTAAGATAACTAGACAAGCACACTATCTAGTTTCTATGGTGATGTCCTTGAAGAAAAGGGCTCTGTGTTTTAATTAGCCTGGACTTGATCTCAGTTATCTAGCACTTGGGATAAAAGGAATACTAAATCATAATGTAGTCATGGTATTAATCAGCTATGTAACTTTTAGAGAGCAGCCACTTCTTTTCTTGTCTCTATATCTTGTCTTTGTGTCTCTTGATTTTCTTTACAATCTGCTTTATGCACAAGCCCTGAAAAAAAGAATTCAATACAAAGCAAAGCAAAAAACAAAAACCAAAAAATAAAAACTTAAGTTAACTAGATATCTTAGGACCTCTGACAAACTACCAAATTACTAAATATATATTTAGATTTGTGTGGGGATAGTTATGAGTGAATTTTAATAAGTTATATGTCATATGCTACTAGGGTATTTTCCAAAAGAATAAAACAGATATTAGCAACATTGTGATAGAAAAAAAAAAAAACACTAAGTTTATACATCTTTTTCATGCATTTAGTAAACTTACGAAAATCTTAAATAATATGTACATATTTCCCTTAAAAATACTTTATATTTATAGTTATCTTATGTTCAAAATTTTTCCTTCTTTTTAATATAAACAAAGAAGTTCATCATTGGCCAAAATCTCATGAGAATATCGGCTCAAATATTTTGTTTAAATATGATTTTTAAATTTTAATACGCTGTAAGAACAGAAAAATATTTAAAAAATCAGAAAATAACTTTTAGAAGAATGAAGTTCTATTATTATCTCCATTGTTCTGTCAAAGTAGGATTTAAATTCTTAATAAAACTAAAATAAACAATGCATTATTAATGTTGTTAAATAATTAGGGACTTCAGCTAATTGATCTAGCTCAATTTATAAAAGTGCTATTATGCTGTTTGCATATTGGGGATTTTCTCTGAGTACTTTATTGGTAGGATGGACTGATTTCTTTTGAGTGCTGCATAATCTTTGATTATGTAAGTACAGCAACCATGGCAGGAACATATGCACTAATTAGACAGTTTTTCAATGTTTTGTCATTATTTTCATTAGGTTTGATTTACATTCAACATTAACTATTTCTAGTGCAAGGCTTTGCATATTTGTGAAAAGCCCTATAGCTGTGTGCCCACCATCACAAACAAAATATGAAAGAGTTCATTCAATCACTCCAAAACTTCTTCACGACAACTCCATGTTATTTTGTGACCACTTTATTAACCAACTGCTTCTGGAAACACTGAAGATTATTGTCCCTCTAGTTTTTTCATTTTCCACAGTGCCACTTCCAGGGAATCACATAGAGAGAGATTTGGAATTTATATATTTTTACAAAGCACTGATTCATTTAAAATAGATCTGTTCTTTTGTGTTTTTACATTTATTGCCTTTAAGATAAGTTGATTGATCAATAGATAGATAGGTATTTTACATTTTATTGACTCATCAGTTGAGGGTCATTTGGATTGTTTCCACATTTAGGTCATTATAAATAAAACCATTATGAATATTCACTAACTGGGTTTTATGTGAACACAAATTTTCATTTTATTGGGTTAATACCTATAAGTGAGATTCTTGGAACATAATGAAAATATATGTTTAAGTTTATAATAAACTACCAAACTGTTTTTCAAAATAAATGTACCATGTTTCATTGCTACCAGCAATATACATCCTAGGTAATGCTTGATATTATTGGGTTTGATTTTTTTTAATGTTTTTCCCTTTAAATAGGTATGAAGTGATATATTACCATCTTTTTAATTTGCATTTCTCTTTTGCCTAGTGAAATTGAAAATCTTTCATGTGTTTTTCTATTTTGTTATTTGTTGCTTGCACATAGCAGACATTCAAAAAATTTTACTTAAAATAATAGTGATAATACTGTAATAATTTTTATAACTCTTTTTTCACTTCCACCCTCATAAAAAGTACTTTACTTCTCTTCTTATGATAGTATATTAAATCTCTTTCATTGTAATTAATGTTGTAATACTACACCTCACCTTAGAAATTATTCTAATGGTACTCTATTAAACATATTTAGAAGAACTTTAGTTCAAATCTAATATTTATGGAAGAAATGACTCATTCATGAATTAGAGAAAAATATTCCAAATATGAAATGGAAGGATCTCCAAACTAGAAATATGGATACTTTCACAAAATCAATAAATTATGCATGTTAAGCTATGCTGACATTGGAAGCATCTGTGAATATGAAATGTATTTTTTGTATTTATGTTGCTATAGAAATGTTAGTATCTAGCATAAATCAACAATTTGTAACAATAGCTACATCTGACATTTTAGAGTTAATCATGCTCTGGACCATAAAATAATGTTTTTATAGATGAATCATATTAGAATAATATTGAGTTGCTACAAGTACTAGTGCAAGTTGTCCCTACATTAAACCCAGCAAAACTAATCAATCCAATCAGTAAATCTAATCAGTACAGAACTAGAATAAACCTCTAGACCCTAGACTCCTTTACTAGGAAAATTAAGTAATATTTATAGGTGAGTATAGTTAAAAAATAAGATCTTTCTATCAAACATTAATATAGTATCAGTCCCAACCTGTATTACTTATACTGAGATTGGCATTCATCTATATTTTCACTTTAGGTTTTGAGCATATTTATAGATTTAAAAAGTCAATGTAGAGCTATATTGTCTTTGTGTTACACATGTCTTGTATATAGAATCAACCTGATGGGTTTGGAAAGAAGTGTAAATTTAGAATAAATTAGGACTTGATTTTTCTCTTAAAATATGTTTCTTTTCAGAAATCCAAGATGGCAGGCCAGAAAGAGGCAGCATTCTGTGTTGCTTCATGACACAGGTCTCAACTAGTGGGAATACTGCATCTCTGAGAGTGATAGAGGACCTCTACACAGCTGCTCTTGAGCAGAAATCATCAGCGCTGTGCCCCCAAGCAGTACCTCAGTGATCCAGAAGGACTCCCCACTCCCAACACCCAACTCCTGGTTGGGAATCTCTAGCTAATGCAGGGCTCATAAGCACCTTAGCAGGATCATCTATTAGCACTGCTGCAGAACTCCCAGATGCCTCTCCGCTCCCATGCAGGACACTCAGCTGCTACCTACCCTCACCATAATGCCATCACCTGGCTCCCCCCACCCCACCCAACACCATGGTGCTAAAAGCAGACAGTCTCCATCTTGGCTCACCTTCCTAGCCATATTTGGTGGGGGCAGATCCCAGATTGCAACATCAGGTGGCCAGGTACCGGGTTTCCAACTCCCTCCTCTCCTCAGCAGCAGTAACCCAGCACAGTAACTGTGCAACATAAAACAGCTCTCAGTGGAATAGGTGTGCAGTGCGACCAGGGCACCACCCACAGGGGCCCTGGAGAAGGAGACCCCTCAATTGGGAACTGCCAAGGAAGAGGGAAACATGGTAAAAATCTGGAGACAAACAGAGAGACCAGGATCTGAGAAATCTTCAGGCAAGAGAGGGAGATAGGACCAGGTGCTCAAGTCTTACTACTGGACCCAAAAAAACTCTTGAGGTGCAGACTCCCGGCAGGGACTGGCGGGTGCCACTCCTCACTTCCAGGTGCCCTGCACCAAGACCAGCCTTCCCATCCTGGTTACCTTCTCCATCCTGAGGGCAGAAATAGCAGCAAGCAATAGACAGCCCCAGCTATTGGATGGGAAGGGAAGCAGGAAAGATACGAATCTTTAAAACTAGCAATAACCCTGGTTTCATTCTTTGAGAATTTTTTTCTCTTTTTCTACTCCCTGTATATCCTCCCAAACTCACATCCCCAACATATGTGAAACCAAGAACTTTTCATGAATTAAGATTTTGAGGACTGAGACATCTGAATAATATAATATAGAGGTATTGTATATGTCCTTTGTTTTTCTTCTTTTATTTTTCTCTCCCCCCTCAAATATTTACTATTTTAACATCCTTTATTTATCTAAATACATATATGTGTTTGTTTTTTGTACTCTACTGTCTTCACACATATTTGTCTACCCAAAACTACTTCTTCTCTTGCTACTAACCCTCTTCATAAGATTTCTCTTTCACCCTCCCTAAGATATATTAACTGTATATTCTCACATCCAACCTTCTCAGTATATCATCCTACACCTCACCCCCATTTATTGTCCACTGTCAGAAACTGTAAACCCTTTTGCAAACCTACTAATTCCTTCTGATTATATTATAAATAATAAATGAAACCAACATTCCTGTACATTGTGACCAAACTGTAAATACCTCAATAGCAACAAATTATTCATAGGTGCTATATTGTTGATACTGGGATATGTTAACATTGTCTATCCCCAAAAAGGAGAAGTTTTGGAACTCAACAAGAGCACTACAAACCTATAGGGTAAAAACAATTACATCCCAGACCCTCAGAGCAAGAAGGGAAGACACACTAGCAACATGAAAAGACAAGAGAAAAACGTGCCCCAAACAAATCAACATACCACATTATTAGAATACATGGCAACCACAGCAGAAGAAATACAGAGAAGGAGTCCAGGATGTGCATGAATAAAATATTCTGTGAACTCAATGAAGATATAAGGGAGTAAATACAGGTAGCAAAAGATTATTTCAACAGGGAGCTACATAAACAGATACAAGAAGCAAAAAATAATCTCAACAGGAATATACAGGTTAAAAAAACACAAATCCTTGAAATTAAAGAAACAATAAACAAAATTAAAAATTCAATTGAATAATTGAAAGCATCATCAACAAAATAGTAGACCACTTGGAAGATAGGAAATCAGACAATGAAGACAAAATATATAATCTTGAAAAAAATGTAGATCACATAGTGAAAATGGTAAGAAACCATGAGCAGGACATTCAAGAAATATGGGATAGCATAAAAAGATCAAATTTAAGAGTTATTGGGAAAGAGGAAATCATACAGTTTCAAACCAAAGGAATGAACAATCTGTTCAATGAAATAATATGAGAAAACTTTCCAAACATGAAGAATAAATTGGAAAACAAAATTCAAGAAGCCTGTAGGATGCGAATGTACAAAATCAAAACAGATCTACACCAAGGCACATACAATAAAAATGCCCAATATACAGAATAAGGAGAGAATATTAAAAGCCACAAGAAAGAAAGGAATCAGATTATGTATAGGAGAAAACCAATTAGGTTAATGGCAGATTTTTCAACACAGACACTGAAAGCTACAGGATCCTGGAACAACATATATCAATCTCTGAAAAAAAAAATGGGTGTCAACCAAGAATCTTGTACCCAGAAAAACTAAGCATTAGATTTGATGATGAAATGAAAAAAATTTATGATAAACAAAAGTTAAAAGAAATTACAGCTAGAAAACAGGCACTACAAAATATCCTTGGCAAAATATCCCATTAAGAGGAAAGGAAAAACAATAATAAAAATCAGCAGAGGGATGTAGTACTCTAAAGAAAAAAAAAATTATCAAAGAAGAGAACAAATCAAGTTAAATACCAAAAATAAACAAATATGGCTGGAAATACAAAACATGACTCGATAATAACCCTAAATATCAATGGCCTTAACTCATCAATCAAAAGAAAGCCTAGCAGATTGGATTAAAAAAAGACCAAACAATATGCTGCCTCCAGGTGACTCATCTGATAGGACAAGACATACACAGACTGAAAGTAAAAGGTTGGGAAAAATCATACCACTCAAATGGACTGTGGAAGCGAGCAAGGGTTTCTATCCTCATATCAAATAAAGTAGACTTCAACTCAAAGTTAATCAAAAGGGACAAAGAAGGACATTTTATACTGTTCAAGGCAACCATACACTGACATGATATAACAATTGTAAATATATATGCCCCAAGGAATCAAGCAGCTATGTTCATCAAACAAATTCTTCTCAAGTTTAAAAATCAAATTGACCACAACACAATAATCTTGGTGACTTTAACTTACTTCTCTCACCACTGGATAGATCTTTCAAACAAAAGTTGAATAAATACTATAAATCTCAATAATATAATCAATAACTTTGACTTAACTGACATATATAGAATATCTAATCCTTCACCAAGAAAATAAACTTTCTTATCAGGAGCACATGATCCTTCTCTAAAATAGACCATATAATATGCCGCAAAGCAACTCTTAGCAAATAGAAAAATGTAGAGATACTACCCTGTATTTTATCAGATCATAATGGAATGAAATTAGAAATCAATGGTAAATAAAAATATAAAAATTACTCCAACACCTGGATACTAAACAATATGCTACTGAATGAACAATGTGTTGCAAAAGACATTAATTAGGAAATTAAAAAATTCTTAGAGGTAAATGAGAACAGAGACACAGCACATTAAAATCCCTGGGAGACTATAAATGCAGTACTAAGAGGAAAGTTCACTGCATGGAGTTCATTTTTAAATTTTTTTATATTTATATATAACAGCTGACTGCATTTCAACTCTTATTACATATACAGAGCTCAATTTTTCATATTTCTGGTTGTATACATACTATACTCACACCAATTTGTGTCCTCATATATGTTTTTTGATGGAGTTCATTTTTTAAAGAAATAAAAAGTCAACAAATAGATGACCTAACCTTACATCTGAAAGCCCCCCCCCAAAAAAAAAGAACAACAAATCAACACCAAAAGCAGTAGAAGGCAGGGAATACTCAAAAATTAGAGCTGAAGTGAATAAAATTGAAAAAAAGAAACAATTGAAAAAATTCACAAAACAAAAATTTGGTTCTTTAAAACAATAAATAAAAATGACAGACCCTTAGCCATGCTGATAAAGAGAAGGAGAGAGAAAACTTAAATCACTAACATATGTGATGAAAAAGGAAATGTCACAACAGACACTACAGAAATACAGAAGAAAATTAGAAATTATTTTGAAAACCTGTACTCCAATAAAATAGAAAATAGTGAAGGCATCAACAAATTTTTATTGTCATATAATTTGCCCAAATTGAATTACGATGATAATACACAATTTAAACAGATCAGTTTCCAGTGACAAAATAGCAGATGCCATCAAAAGTTTACCAAACAAGAAAAGCCCTGGACAAGACAGATACATAGGAGAGTTCTACAAAACCTTTAAGAAGAATTAATACCAATAATCTCCAATTTATTTCAGGAAATAGGAAAAGAGGCAGCACTTCCAAACTCATTCTAGGAGGCCACTATCAATGGGATTCCAAAATCAGGCAAAAGTACATCAAGAAAAGAAAATTTCAGACCAATATCTCTAATGAACATAAATGAAAAAAATTCTCAAAAAAATAAAACCCTGGAAAATTGAATACAAAAACATATCAAAAAGATCATGCACCATCCTAGGGATGCAAGGTTGGTTCAACATCTGGAAATCAATAAATATAATTTATCACAACAATAGATTTAAAGATAAGAATCATAATATGATCATCTCAATAGATGCAGAAAATGCATTCAACAAAATACAACACCCTTTCATGTTCAAAACAATAGAAAAATTAGGGATAACAGGAACATATCTCAACATCATAAAGGTTATCTATGATTAGCCCCAGGTCAAAATCATTCTAAATGGAGAAAAACTGTAGACACTCTCTCTAAAAGCTGGAACAAGACATAGATGCCCTCTTTAACCACTTCTACTTAACATAGTTCTTGAAACAGTTACCAAAGCAGTTAGATGAAATAAATTAAAAGGATACACATAAGAAAAGAAGAACTCGAATTAGGACTGTTTGCTAATGATATGATTGTATACCTAGAAGACCCAAAAAGTTTTACCAGAAACATTCTAGAATTAGTAAATGCATTTTGCAAAGTAACAGGATATAAAATCAACACCCATAAATCAAAGGAATTTCTGTATATTAGTGACAAATCCCCTGAGAGGGAAGTGAGGAAAACTACCCTATTTACAATAGCCTCAAAAACAAAGAAACAAACAACAACAACAACAACAAAACTTGGGAATCAACTTAACGAATGAGGTGAAAGATGAATACAATGAAAATTACAGAACTGTACAGAAAGAAATCAAAGAAGACCCTAGAAAATGGAAAAATCCACCTTTCTCTTGGATAGGCAGAATTAATGTTATCAAAATGACCAAACTACACTAAAGCACTATATAGATTTAATGCAATTCTGATCAAAATCCCAAAGGCATTACTCATAGAAATAGAAAAAGCAATCATGAAATTAATCTAAAAAAAATAAGAGATTCAGAATTGCTAAAGGAATTCTTAGCAGGAAGAGTAAAACAAGTGGCAACTCTATATCAGAACTTAAACTATACTACAGAGGAATTTTAACAAAAAAGCATGGTATTGGCACCAAAACAGATTACTAGACCAATGGCACAGAATAGAGGACACAGAGACTAACCCACAAAATTACAATTATCTTATATTAGACAAAGATGCCAAAAACATGCATTGGAGAAAAGATAGCCTCTTCAACAAATGATGCTGGGAAAACTGGAAATCCATATGCAACAAAATGAAATTAAACCCCTATCTCTCACCATGCACAAAACTCCACTTAAAGTGGATCAAGGGCCTAGTAATTAAACCAGAGACACTGCATCTATCAGAAGAAAAAGTAGGGCCAAATATCCATAGTATCAGATTAGGCCCCAACTTCCTTAATAAGACTCATATAGCACAAGAATTAAAATCAAGAATCAATAAATGGGATGAATCCACACGAAAAAGTTTCTTCTCAGCAAAAGAAACAATCTTTGAGGTAAATAGAGAGCCTTTATCTTGGGAGCAAATCTTTTCTGCTCACACATCAGATAGAGCACTAATCTGTAGGGTATATAAATAACTCAAAAAGGTAAACACACACACAAAAACAAATAACCCAATCAATAGATGGGCCAAAGACCTGAACAGACACTTCTCTGAAGAGGATATTCAATCAATCAACAAATATATGAAAAAATGTTTATCATCTCTAGCAGTCAGAGAAATGCAATTAGAGAAATGCAAATCAAAACTAAGATTTCATCTTACACCAGTCAGAATTGCAACTATTGAGAATACAAACAAATGACATAATTCATTTTTCTTTATGACAGAATAAAAGTCCATTGTGTACATATACCATATTTTCTTTGTACTAATTTATATTCCCACCAACAGGATAAATATTCCTTTTTCTCCCTATCATTTCTAGCACTTAATATTATTATTTGTATTCTTAATAAGTGCCATTTTGACTGATGTAGATGAAATTTCACTGTAGTTTCAATTTGCCATTCTGACTGGTTTGAGATTGTTTCATTGTAGTTTTGATTTGCATTTCCCTAATTACTAAAGATTTTGAACATTATTTCATATTTTTTTTGTCATTTGTATTTCTTCTATTGAAAGTGTCTGTTTAATTTATTTGTCCTTTTATTAATTGTATTATTTCTTTCTTTGTTGTTAAGATTTTGAGTTGAGTTCTCTTTTTTATTATTGGTTGTTCAAAACATTACAAAGCTCTTGACATATCATATTTTATACATTTGATTCAAGTGGGTTATGAACTCCCATTTTGACCCTATATACAGATTGCAGAATCACATTGGTTACATATCCATGTTTTTACATATTGCCATACTAGTGACTGTTGTATTCTGCTACTTTTCCTATCCTCTACTATCCCCCCTCCCCTCCCCTCCCATCTTCTCTCTCTACCCCATCTACTGTACTTCATTTCTCTCACAATGGACTTTTATTCTGTCATAAAGAAAAATGAATTATGTCATTTGTAGGAAAATGGATGGAACTTGAGACCATTATGTTATGTGAAATAAGCAAAACTCGGAAGGTTAAGGGCTATATGTTTTGTCTCATTTGTGGAAGGTAGAGAGGAAAAAAGAAAAGAATAGAGGAAAAGGAATAAGGGGAAAGGAGGAAGGAATTAGGGAGAAAGTGCTAGTGAGGAAAATTGGCCAAAGTTATATTGTGTTATATTGTGTGCACATTTGAATATGTAACAAAACATTTTATTATGTACTATTATAATGCACCAATAAAGAAAAATGTGGACAAAAAAAATGAATACAAACAACAATAAGTGTTGGTGAGGATGTGGGAGAAAATGTAAATTCATACATTTTTGGCAGTACTGCGAATTGGTGCAGCCAATACTGAAAGCAGTATGGAGATTCCTAGGAAAACTGAGAATGAAACCAACATTGACCCAGCTATCCCTGTCCTCATTCTATACACAAGGCCTTAAAAACAGCACACTATAGGACTCAGCCACATCAATGTTTATATTAGCACAATTCACAATAGTTGTGGAACCAACCTAGATGCCCTTCAGTAGATGAATAGATGAAAAAAATGTGGCATATATACAGAATGGAATATTAACTCAGCAATAAAAGAGAATAAAATCATAACATTTGCAGGTAAATGGATGGAGTTGGAGAAGAAAATGCTAAGTGAAGTTAGCCAGTCCCCCAAAAACCAAATGCCAAATATTTTCTCTGATATAAGCACACTGATTCACAGTGGGGTAGGGAGTGGAAGCGGGGAGGAATAGACAAATTCTAGATAGAGCAGAGGGGTGGGGGGAGAATGGAGGGAAAGGGGATTAGAAATGATGGCGGAATGTGATGAACATCATTATCCAAAGTACATGTATGAAGACACAAATTGGTGTGAATATACTTTATATACAAGCAGAAATATGAAAAAGTGTGCTCTATACGTGTAATATGAATTGTAATGCATTCTGCTGTCATATATTTAAAAAATCAATTAAAAAATGAAAAGAAAATATGTTCCTCTTCAAGCACAGTAAATTTCATAAAATGTTTATTGTAATTCAATTACAATACAAAATTTTTTGCTTTGTTTCCCCTCAATTAAAACAGCTCAAATAAAAACATATATATATATATATATATATATATATAGAGAGAGAGAGAGAGAGAGAGAGAGAGAAAGAGATGACTACTTTGAGAATATCAGATCTATTAGTATTTAAGAATTGAGAAAACTACTAGTTTTTATAAAAGAACAGCAATTTCACTCTATATCAGTAATATCATGTGTGCATAAACATGTGTAAATGCAAAGTTTGGCCTTATCATAAAAAATGCAATGTAATTGTGTTTTCTTTCATATTTATCACAGATTTGAAAATTTATATTTACACTTTACTTATTAATTCATGACACTGTGAAATACTAAAGAGTAAATAAGTACAGTATAGCAAAGGAATGAGAAAGAAAAAGATAGTAAATTGATACATATGGCAATCTCACCCATAGCAGTCTTATCATCTGCTAAGTAATTAATTTTGTCTCTTTGTTTTCAAAGGGCATATCCTACATTACAAAATTATATTTGAAAGTATGGTTTTAACTCTTGACTTGTTATTTATTTATCTTGCTCTGAGGGATTAAACCCAGGGCCTCCTCTGGTAGGCTGCACTATGTACCAAGTCCAGAACTATGGTTTTATTATACCCTGAACATATTAAAACATGACTGGTACAATAATTTGTAGGGCATTTTAAAAAAAAATAAGTGTTCCCCAAGAAAATTGACCCAGAAAAGAAAGCTATTGAAACCCTTTAAATGAAAGAATTAAAATGGATGTACAGTTACCTAGTTTTTTTGTTGTTGTTGTTTTTTTTTTTTTTGTTTTTGTTTTTTGTAAACTAACACTTAATAAAAATCCTTTTCTGGATATTGGTATATGACAAAATACTTCCTATAAATGTTTCCACCTTTAAATTATAAATTTGTCATGTCTTGCCAAAAATCTATTTAGTTTGAAGTTTTTTTGTTTTTTTTTTTTTTAGATTTTAGACTCCTAGAACCACATTATATATGATACATAGATTCATGTGTCTATAGAATCTTATTGGAGATTATTAATTTTTAATTTTGTAATTATATAAGTTGTACTTACTTATCTGCTTACACACAATCTTAAGTGACAAATACATAATTTGATTTCAAGTATTTCTGACATGTCATTTTTTACCTACTATCTTCAAATATTGTGAGGGAAGTGAGTTTTTCATAAAACTTGAAGCACAATTTTGAAAGTTATGAAATGAATTTTGAACCATAATGGCTAGGTGTATTTGTCAAGATTCTCCAGATAAAGTGAATCAATAGGATATATACATAACAAAGTTCATTTAATGAAAGTAGTTTATGTGATTATGGAGGCTGAGAAGTCCTGTGACTGTCACCGTCTGTTTGCAAACTAATGACATGAAAAAATTGGTGCTGCTGTTGAAGTCTATTTGAAAAGGCCTGAAAAAGAGGAGAATAGATACAAGATCAAGTTCAAAGGCCTGAGAACCAGGAACATATTGCAATAAGTCTCATGTAAGGGTAGGATGATACTGACAGTCTAGCTCAGTCAGTCAGGCACACAAAAAAGAGAGAACTCTCTTTTCCTCCATTTTTCTATATTCAAAGCAAAATGGATTGTATGATGTCCATCCTCACTCAGGAAGCAACCTTCTTTACTCAGTTCACCAAATCAGATGCTATTCTCTTCTCAGAAACACCCTCTCAGACACAACTAGAAATGATGTTTTACCTATTATCTGTGCACCTTGTGATCCAGTAAATTTGATACCTAAAATTAACCATCATCCAGGATTAAAGCTTTGCCTCTGCTACTTTTTATTCATGCATATTAGGCAGATGAATGTAATGAAATAAGGAAACGTTTCTTAACTTCTTTGAATTTGCATTTGTAAAATGTAAAATGAAGATAAATAATAAAGTAACCTACTACATAGCTGTTGTAGAGATGATTTAATACTTAATAATTTAAACTGCTGCATTACACAGAGAAAGCCTTATACAATTATAATTTGAAAAACTCTTTTAACACATTTTCCTGATAAACTGGTGAAAAATATATATTAAAAAATTAAAGTCTCTGAAAATAATATTAAACTATGAAATCTTTATTCAAGAAAAGATACTGCAATTTGGTAAGGACAGTGAGAATCTGTGCTATTTGAACTGAAAACTTCCCTTCCTCCCTCTTCCCACTTAGTGAGAAAACATAACTCCATATTGGTGCATCCAATAAGAAAGAAATTCTTCTCCAAGATCTCAGTCAAAATGTCAACAGTTCTCATTCTTGTCCCAACTACCTGATGCTTTAACTATGCATAAAAAGACTAAGGATTACGGTGAAAATATTAAAAGTGAATATTAGAAAAAAATAGATGAAGTTTTAAAATGTGATTTTTCAAAACAAAATCAACATATTTACAAGTATTTATCTAGATTAAACCAAAAAATGAGAAATGCTTAAATTATTAAAAGAACAATTGAAAAAGAAGCATTACTGCCAAGCTTAGAGAAATAATAATATAAATCAGCAGTATGAATTGTTGTATGCTTCTAATTAGATATACAACATGAAATGGTCAAATTTCTAAAAAATAAATAAACAATCAAAATTAAATGTAGTAGAAATAGAGAATATGTATATATTCCTAACAAGTAAATAAATTGAGTTCTTAAACAAAAACAAACAAAAGCAGAAAGTCTAAACCCATATGTCTTCCTGCTCAACTCTTTAAAATATTTGAGAAGACATATGCCATAAACTGTTCCACAAAAATATATAAAGGAAAGAACATATTACAAATTATTTTATGAAGTAATAATTACACTAATAAAAAAGAAATCACTATTAAATAAAGCTATAGACCAATATTTCTTATGAATATTCTATTAGTCACTTTTCCATTACTATCACAAATCACCTGAGATAAGCTATTTACAAAAAGAAAAGGTTTATTTTAGCTCACAGATTTGAAGGTTTAAGTTCATGATCAATTGTTCCCAACTGCTTTGGGCCCTACGGTGGCACAATATATTGTGGTGGTAGCTTATGATAGAAAAGGCCTGTTGAGCTGATGTCCATATAACCTCCATCTAGTTTCTACCTCTTATAGGTTCCAACACTTTCTCATTATAGGCTGGGAACCTAGAATTTAACACATGAACCTTTTAGGGACACTTATCCACAATACAGCAAATATGGATGTCAAAATACTCAATAAAACTAGCAAACAAAATTCAGTAACACAAAATGAATTATATAATACTATAAAGTGGGATTTATGATAGGAATGCAAGAGTGGTACAAAAGTCAAAAAGAAACTGATTCAACATAGCATGTGAATAGAATAAAAAGGAAATTATGTTATCATCTTAATAGATCAGAAAAAAATGACAAAATCCAGTGAGATTTCAACCAAATAAAAGCATTCAACAATCTAGGAATAGAAGATAATTTTCTCAAACTGTTAAAAGTCATGTAAAAATGCCTATAATGAATCAATCTTAATAATAAAAATCTAGATACTTTCCCTCTAATATCAGGAACAAGATAAGAATGTCAACACAACTGTAACTTGACATTTTAATGGAAGTTCTAGCTAGGAAATAAATAAAGAAAAAGAAGTAAATAGCATGCATATTGGAAAATAAAACAAAAAAGTGATCTTTGTGGATAAAATGCTTTTATATATAGAAATTGCCAAGGAATTCCCTAAAATGCTACAATTAATATATAAGTCCAGCTAGGTAGTGAGATATAAATCAGTGTATAAAATCAATTCTATTTCTGTACTCTTGCAATGAATAATCTGAAAATAAACTTAAGAGAATAATTCCATTTAAAATTGCATAAAAATAGTAAAATATTCATGAATAATATAGTAAAAATATAGTAATACAAAATATACACTCTGAAGTAAATTAAAGACAACTAGTATATAACAGCTACAATTATTTGTCAAAAGATTTAATATTGTTAACATGAAAATATTTCACAAGTTGATCTATAAATTCAATGAAATCCTTTTCAGAATTCCAGCTGATTTGTTTTTAGAACCTGAAAAGTCAGTTATAAATTCATATAGAGTTATAAGTTATCCTGAAGAAACAAAGCCATCATGAAAAGGAGTATCAACATATAAGGAAAACTTTCAACATTTTAGAACTTACTACAAACCAAAGATAATCAAGACAGTTTAATATTGACACAAGAGCACATACGCAGATCAATAGACAAGAACTGGGAGTCTTAAAATAAATTCACTGCCAAGACCTTTCATTTGAAAGAAAATTGTCTTTTCACCAAGTGGTGCTTGGACAAAAAAATAGCCCCAAGTCTAAACAATTTTGAAACCTTACCACATCCATATGTGAATAACTCAAATTTGATCAAAGAGTTCAACATGAAAGCTAAATTATAAAATTCTAAAGAAAGCATAAGGATAAGTATGCATGATCTCCAAGTTTTGAAGAATCATGAATATGATACCCAAAGTATAGGCACAAATACTTTGGAATTCTTTAAAATTGAAAAAAAGAATGCTGTTAAAAATATGTAATTAAAGAAGTGAAATAACAACCCATATAATTTCAAATCATATACTGCATATAATATATGATTTTGTAACAAATACTCTAACAACTTAATAATATAATAATAAATGATACAATTTAAAAATGGGCAAAGTATCTAAATAAAAATTTCCCAGATGTATACAAATTAGCTTTGTATACATGGAAAATGCTCAACATCTCCATGATGAGGGAAATGCAATTAAAAGTCACAAGTTACCATTTCCCATCCATGCTGATGTTTAAAATAAAGAGGAAAGAAAGACAAAGACAAATACTGCTGAGATTGTGGAACAAATAATTTCCTAATATATTGTTGATAAAAATATAAAGCAGTGTTATCAGTTTTTGTTGATTTCTGAAACAATTATACATGGAGTTCCCTATGAGTCAGTAATTCCACTCTTAGGTATATACCTAAACATTATGTTTGAACTAAAGAATACGTTTGAATATTATAGCAGCATTGCTTAAAGTACCTAAAAGGTGGAAACAACTCCAATATGCACAAAAATGAATGGATAATGAAACCCATTATTTTGTATCAGTTAAGTGCACTAATAAGATGAATGAATAAATACAATATAATACACCCACACAAAGTAGTAACTGTTCATAAAAAGGAATGAATCATTGAGACATCTTAAAACATTGATGGGGCTTGAAAACATACCTGTCACACATGCACACATACACACACAAAGTACATAGTTTACCTTGTATCAATAAATAGGCAAATGTATATAGACAGAAAGTAGATCAGTAGTCCCTTGGGAAGGAGGGAGAAAATGGGATAATGAGAGAATGAAAAGAAAGGGAACAGGTTATATAAAAAAAAAGTTCTAAATTTGAAGGTGGTAATGGTGGCATACACCTGTGCATAAGCTAAGAAACGGGTGAATTTTATAGTATGTAAATTTTATCTTAAATGAAGTTGTTTAGAACATAAAACCACTTGACTGGCTAGTAAAGCATTATACAAACATTAGCTGCTATTATTTTCAGTTCTTCTTGAGATGTAGCACTTGACACAAACCATTAAATCCTATATTCAATGTCCTTTGAGTTAAAATCATATTCTGCAACTGAAAGTCCTTTGGGGCTTTGCCTGTTCAGTGGTGTCTATCCGAAAGAAAAAAAAAATATTAACATGGTATATAACAAACAAAATTGAAAGTTTGGTTCTTCTGGAAGTACATAGGTAACTGTGGCTGAATAAAGCAATATGATATGCATAGCCCTGATTTTTAAATAGTTTAATGTGTTCACTTGATTATGCAATTTTATCAGTTGGAAAATAATTTCTAAATAGTCTGATTTATGAAACCATTACAGATTCTATATTTGCCTGAAAAGGTAGATTTCCATTGGGAAGTGAAATGCAAATACACATTCTAAAAATGTACTAATATGAGAGAGCAACCTGCTTTCTCTACCTGCCCTTCCAATCATGGACTATCCATCCTGGTGAGGAAGTAATACTAAGTGAATTGGGAGAGTAATTTGGATTTATTCATAAGCCAAAACTGCATGGGCAAAGTGGCAATTTTTGATCACAGACAGATTGAAATATATATTTTTTATTTCAAAATTAGATACTTCTTGAAACTATACAAAGGTATTTTCCAGATATTTGGTGAATTACAAACAAGGTGTAGCTGATCTATTTGGAAACAAATCACAGTAATTTCGGTATTTACACTGAAATTGCTGGGTCGCTGCATATCAGTGTTTTTTAAAAATATGATTGCATTCCTGTATAGGTGTGAGAAAAAGGAATATAAAGAAGAAAAGTAGAAAGAAAATTAATTACTATACCACCACCAAAGTCTTTGCCAGAATGGCTGTCATTGGACTGACTACAATGTAGTGCTGTTTTGTTTGTCTTCTTTTCCATTTACTCGTTCATTTTCTAGTCCATAAACCAAAAATTTAAATTATTTTAAAAATAATACTTCATTCCCCTTACATTGTTTTTATTTTGTTCATTTACACTTTTGCCAATTTTCTCTCAATGGACACTCTAAATCCATGTCTTAGTTTCTGTTCCATTCCTATTGCCTTTTCTTCTTATACTTATATTGTGGACAGTGAATGATCTTGCAGTCATTAAAATTCACATGTTCAATTCTCACAAATCATATATTTTTACTTATAATTTTTACTCTGTCTAAGCTTTAAAACATTTTCTCACCTACAATCTCCTTCTCTCTTGTAATATTTTCCCTGACCTTTCCAATTTTATTATGTCTTTGAATACATTCTTCATCTTGGTACCAGTGATCCAACCCAGGGACACTTAACCAGTGAGTCACATCACCAGCCTTTTTTATGTTTTACTTTGAGACAGGATCTTACTAAGTTGCTTAGGGCCTTGCTAAATTGCTGAGGTTAACATTCAACCTGCAGTCCTCCTGCAACAGTCTCCCATGCCACTAGGATTATAGGCATGTGCCACCATGCCTGGTTCATACATTCATTTTTATTTTTAACAACTTTTTAATTTTTAACACATTTAGATTGTCAATTTTCTTAATATTTCATTAACTACAGAATATTCTATAACAAACGCCTGACTAAATTCAAATTCTTCTTTTATACAGGGATTTTGAGTTTTGATGAAATAAATCATAAAGTTGAATTGAGAGAAAAGTCAATTTGATAGAAATATTTTGATTGATCTGAATCCTAGTAAAAATTTAAAGCATTTTTGTTTTCAAATTATGTGTACAACCGAACCTCATATTGTCTTTTTATTCTTAACCACCATACTGATTAACAGATACATTTAACTACCAAAGGGATTCATTCTTACTAAATAAAACAAAAATATCTTTTATAGGAAATTAGCATACATTTGAGAATTTCCTAGTTAGTATGAATAATAAAACATATAGTTCTTTTTTATCTTCCCTCCATTAATGTATAAAAAATCAGAGTATAAGCAAGCTGATAAGAAAAATCAGATATGATTAGATTCTGTTTATTGGATGGATAATAAATTATTGAACTTATTTATCAAACTAATATTTTTATAAAAAGAAGCATGTGATTTTTGGAAGTTTAAGGAAAAAAATCAGACAATTTCTATTAAATAAATAGCAGCAATGAATATTCATTGGTATCCAGATCTTCTGAAAAGTAAGAATATTATCAAACTTGCAACTCTTCAGATTAGGTTAAAAGTATCTGGGAGTTGACTAAAGGGGGCAATCTGAGCTTTAATAAAAACTGTAATGGATCTAAACTCATCAAATATGCTCATATTAGTTCATTTCTAATAATATTAAGAAAACAAAATCAAATTGGTTTCCTTCTGAGATAAGATGAAACTGATTCATTACTTGGAAAATATGATAGATAAGAGGGAAAAAAAATCAAGGATTTTCTCCTTTCCCATGTCAACTGAAAATAATAAAAGAGTACCATATTCATATAATGTTACTCAAACTAAAAATGAAAAATATAAACACATTAGATTAATAAATAAAATTCCTAAGTTTGACCATTAGTGACTGCTAATATCAAACAATTAAAACCAAACATATGTTACATATTACCAGATGAAAGAATAATATATCAACAATGGTCTTGTCAAACAAATCAAATCTCACCATGATCAAGGTTCTCATTTAGGTTGCAATTTTCATGTGCAACCGATGAAAGAAGAACATTAGGATTTCACAATGAGTTTATAACCTGCAAATTCCAGACTGTGGGGCATATTAAAACATAAAATAATTTAGGTTTGCCAATAACCTAATTATGCACTGCAAAGATGGACTCTGACAAAATTTGCTGCATGTTCCAAATGGGCTGTTGATCTTCAAAGTCTCATAATTCTCCCTCTACACATTCCTTTTGGTAAGAGGGAATTCAACAATAATCTTCCTGAATGTAGCCAGGAAATTACCAGTGCAAGCCTGCCCCTTGGCCACATCTCTATTCTCTCCTAAATCTCAGAGGTTCTTTAATTACAAAGTATGCTACTGAAACCAGTATGAACTGTTACCAGAGGCATTTGGCCAGGAGGAGGGATAAAGTACAGCTTCTCATTGTTCATGTGAAATAGTGGTGGGGTTCTAAATAAGATGGCAAAATTAGCAGTCAATTCTTTGGCTGAAAACCTGAGAGTTTTCTTTGTCTTTATTTTCCATATTGAAGAAAAGATGTACACATTTCACAGCTATAAGACCAAAGGGAAGGACATTTTTTTTCAAAATCTTTGTTATTTATGCAAATTGTGTACTGTTGGGAACCTCCTTATTATATTTATATCTTCCTTCCAGGCTTAATAAATATCATGAAACTGAGTGATGCCCATTACATCTCCCAACTGCTATCCTGCAGTTCTGGCTTCCCTGTAGTGTGTAGATGTATGTCCCATGCCTGCAACAACATACTCACCAGCCAATCTGAAAAGAGAAGTGAAATGGGTTCCCACATTAGAACACTTCAAGAATATGAGTTTGTCAACTAACTGACTGGCAAAATCTCCTTCTTTTTGTGTTCCCTTTTGTTTAAAAAGGGAATTTTATATAGATTTTTTATATCAAAAGACCCCTCTAGAGCTATCAAAGCTATTGGCTGGCAATCTGGTTGTGTGACTATATGGTTGGAAAATGTGTACAATTTTTTGTAGTTGTGCTTTTGTTTAGAAGAAGGTTACTCTAAAGAGCATTAGTGTACCTTAAAATAATGATGATTATAAGAATAAGTTGAAGTCACAAAAACTATTTATACACACAAGAGAAAATTCTTATCATCTCAGAAATACAAGAAGATTTTTGGAGATAGCCATTCTCTCTAGTTTATAATCAATTTACCAAGAACTGAGCTCTGAGTAGAAATTCATCTTCATGTACAGAGTAGAAATACAGGAAAATGCAGGTTAAGAGAATTAAGGTGAGAACATATGTCTCACTATTCTATATGTGTTATTTATTAAACCAATAGTAGTTAAATAAAATTATGGGTACAGATAAAGTTTAACATTTTTTGGAGTACTGAGAATTATCTCAAACATCTTGCATAGATTTTGTGCATTTCTATTTAATTGCCTTTTTTTAAATAAAAGGAGGAAAAAGTAACAATTAGACTTCTCTGATATCTATGGCAGACAAAGAATACTTGACAAGACAGAAGCAATCCTGATTTCTTTTTTTCTTTTTTTTTTCATTGTTTTAATCAGTTATACATGACAGTAGAATGCACTTATATACTTTGATATATCATACATAGATGAGATATAATTTCTCATTTTTCTAAGTATACATATTGTAAAATCCTATTGGTCATTCAGTCACATATATACATAAAGTAATAATGTCTGTTTCATTCTACTATCTTTATTATCCCCACATCCTGCTTGCCTACCACTCCTGATTTCATGTTCATTTTTTTCTGATACAAATAGAGAGTCATTCCTAAATTCTCATCCAAAACTATATATATATATATAGTTTTGGATGATATATATATATATACATCTTTTTTAGTTTTAGTCAGAATTCTGTCTGAAGCATGGAAAAACAGTAGTTTAAATCTTTAAAAATTTCATTCATTCCATTACTTTATTGTTGATTTTTTTCCAACTATATTATTCAATAGTAGACACAAATGAAAGATTTGTATAAACAATTAACTTCCACAAGTTTTAAAAAAGATTATAGACACAGAAGCATACAATTTAAAATCATAGATAGAAAAGGGCCATAACTGATAGCAAACTATTGTAAAAGGATAATTACCTTCTTTGAGGAGGAGAAAGGCTTCAAAAATCAGTTGCCCACTAAAGCCAGCCCCCCAACCACACACAAAATCAAGAGCCTTAGACTTTTAGCTTCTGCTACTGATCAAAGGTTCATACAAAGGCAACTGGCTGTAAGTGAACAAAATTAACCAGCCAATTGTAACAGTTTCAGCATGGGATGGTTAATTAGATAGGAGTAATCTCCTCAAGCTATTCCTTAAACCAAAAACTGATTTTCATTCCAGGAATGATTATTTGTAATTAAGATTTTTTTGTTATTTGAATTCATAAAGGTATACAAATGAAAGAAGCATTAAGAGCTTTAGACCAAATAGGAATTATAAATAATTAAAGGTTTAATATCTAAAATGAATACTTTGTCAACCTTACAACAGGTATCCAACCATCTATCTTATTACATCATTTTCTTATGATACAGGGCCTTAAGGAAAGAGATTGTAGATTGTCAGAAGATATGAGAAGCCTCAGGATAAGCAAATATAAATGACATACAGAAAGATACAGTGGTATTTGTACTTGAAAAAAGAGCAGGTCGTCAGAAAATATAATAAAAAACAAACTTCCAACATTGATGTTAAGGAAGAAACAATATGATGTTCATTTTGGAAGCAGACTTGATTGAGAAGCAAAATAGGGTTAGAAAAAGTTACAATGAATAAATGAGTTTTGCAGCCTGGTTAGATTTACTGTAAGGACCAAGAAGGCGACCTAGGTGCAAGACGTAAACAATTACATTTTAGAAGCAACAATATTTGTTTAGTTATAGTGGGAGGATATGCTTTGGAAATACAATATCATTTATTTTGATGAAGGAAAAATTCAGGTGGAAAAATATATTATTATTTGCAAAGTTTTCTCAGGGAGTTTAGAAACTGAAAAAAGCTTGGATCTATAGAAGGAATGAAGAGCTTTGTAATGAGAAAACATAAATACTCTTTTATTACTTACAATTATTTAAAGATCAGTTGATTGATACAGCAAAAAAATTTAAAAATTGAATATGGAATTTATAACATCACACAAAGAATGTTGTAATATCCATAGCTACTACTATTTCTAGCTTAAAATAACAATAATAGATACAAAAATGATGTCCTCCAAATATCTAATTAATTAGAAAAAAATAAAAGAGGAAAGAGAAAAAAAGAACACAGAACGTAAGAGAAAAATAGGAATGGTTTTTAATATGGTAGGAAAATATTTTTAAAGATTCTTTCAGCATGCAAAGCATGCTTAGCTACAATAGTTACAGAAAAGTTCATTTTTATTTTCTCAAATGGATGATTGTCTGGAAAAAAAAGTATCATTCTTACTCACGTGGGATTTTGCATCTCAGATCAATATTTTAATTAAATAAAATTTTGTCCAAAAACTATTTGTTTTAAAGAGAGACACAGAGAGAGAGAATCTTTTTTTTTTTTTTTTTGGTAGATGGACACAACACAATGCCTTTATTTATTTATTTATTTTTTATGTGGTGCTGAGAATCGAACCCAGGTCACACCAGTGCTAGGCAAGCGCTCTACTACTGAGCCATAATCTCAGCCCCAAAAACTATTTTTTATTCAAGGACAAAGCTTAGTTATCTTCTCATTTTATAGCTGTGCAAACATCAGTCTTATAACAATCTCAAACTTCTTATGGAATAAGAATATTGAAACTTTTAACCAGAAGACTAGTGACTATCATATAATTAGAAAGATTTTCCTGTGTAATTTTCATAATTTCTTTTCTTCAGTTTTTTCATGTTCTATATCACTGCACATTTTATTATAAAAATGCAGAACAACTGAATGAATTTTCTGTTGCTTTTTCATATTTTTAATAGATGGTGCTTTACATTCTAGCACGTATTTTTAACTATTTATCTAAAATTATTGCATAAGGCTTTCACTGAGAAAACAAATTGACTACAAAGGCCAAGAGGAATTTTTGGAAGTACACTTCATTATGAAAACATGAAAACAAAAACTCAGAAGAACAGCAGTATTTATTTCCATCTAATATATTTGAAATGAGCTAAGATAAGAAAAATATTGTACCCTCACAATTTAATTATGCTTTTTGAATTTTTCTGATCAGAACTTCATCTTGAAGAATCACAGCTATAAGCAAAAATAGGCGGTGACTTCAATTACAAATAATGTTTTAAATACTGGATATTTCATAGGACAAATTAAAATAGCTCTAGTATCTGGAAAACAGCCAATGGTTTTGTAAATGATTTATCTCAGGAAAGTAAACTAAGATAAATTGAAGCAGTTTGCATTGCATTTCCACAGCAAGGACAGTATAGAGCGCCTTCATTCAAAGATGTTAACAGCCACTCTGGATTGCATTAACTCTCTACCTGTGTATCCTAATTATTATTCAAGAAACATCATGTTGCCCCACATCATTGAAACCTGAGCTAGATATTACCACATGAACATTTTAATGCTGTGGGACCCCTCTGAATTGTCTGGGAAATTCTGCAGCTTTCTGGGACTTCTTAGTATCACTTCTTCAAAGTGAATAATCAACTGTTTTACATTGATGCCTTGAAATGACAAGAACTTTATACAAGTCTCTTTGGAGTTTGGAATCAGCATGTGTCATATTAGAGGTTTTTGGTGTATTCCATTCCTGTAATGACTATTAATACTTGGGTTATAAAAATGTACCTAGATCATGAGAAAATTCTCCAGCTTTCTAGGATACAAACAGAGCTTTCAGTTGGTTTGGACCCAAGTGTGCCCAAAGGTGTATTGCAGGTAGGTATACTGTATGTATTCTTTGGGAGATACTAATATAAGAAACATAGAGTAAGCCATGAAAGTTTGGGAATAAAGCAATATCTTCTTAGAAATTAATATTTCATTACAATCAGATAGTAAATTTTGGTAAATCAAAATTCTTCTTGGAAGTTCAATCTAGAGCCTGCTCTTCCAGCTATTGCAAAATTTGTAAATCACTTAAGTCCATATTTGTAAATTATCAAGTCTCTTATAAACAGCTAAGAATCTAACTTCTGTATAAGACTCCCTGAAGTGTAAGCTTGAAATTTTATCTCTTTTTGTCAGCTCACTTTCTATACTATTTGAACTCCAGCTTAAAACAAAACAAATAAACAAATACCCCCAAATCCTCATTGTCCTTGTATGTTCTAGTACTTTATTAGGAAAGTAAACAAATGATATGATTGTTACATAGTTCATCAGATTAAATCATGAAGATTTTTTTTGTCATTATCTGATGTATCTGGAAAAAAAAGGTGAAAATGTTTCCTAATAGAATTTTCTTAAAAGATTTAATCATATTATGGTTCAAGGTAATACTTAACATCAAAACATGTATAATTTCACTTTTAAAATATTAAATTATTTAAGTAAGGTTAATAAACTATCTTTTGATATGAAATTTTTATCTCCAAGATGATAAAAATTGCTATCAAATAAAAATAGTTTCTTTAGGAAGGGAATAAAGATAAATTCAAATATTTTCTCCAAAATACTTATCCCATCAATAAAGTGGATTTCATGAGTCATTTGTTTTACATTTTTTTATTAAGGATTACTAATAATATTTTGAAATACCAAAGATAAACATGATTAAAATGAAATTTTATCTATCTCTCTCTCTATATATATATATACACACATATATATATGACATTGAAATATATGTAGAATGTCTATTTATTCATAGTATATGTGAAGTGTAGGTTGACATATAGCTAATGTTTTATATGTTGAAAAATTAATGGTTAAGTCAGCATAAAATATTTGTGGAAGCAATTTCTACCATAAGTTATATATTGATATAACAGAAATAATGAAAGAAGATTTTATGAGTACTTGAATTCATCTTGAATTCTTGAAAAATATTTCTTGAAAAAAAATTTGTTTTCACATTTTGAGTATTCATTCTATTTCTGCCTTTTAGAGGACATGTAACTGCATCTATAGTAGTGCTGAAAAAATGGTTCTGAGAACATCAAGGCCAGTGTCTTTAGTGAAGATGATAAAATGAAATATGGACAGACAAAAAAATTTAAGACATTTCAAATTTGTTGATTCATTTTCAACTCCTTTTATTTAGGAATCCTAGAATAGTTTTTTTTTTTTCCCATCTAATGCATTATGAAATTACTTTAAAAAGATATACTAATCAAAATCTACTTTACTAGTCTTTCTTTTTTCTTATTTTTAATTTTTCAATTAATTTTTTTGTATATTGTTTCCTTTCCTTGTTCTCCCATCTGCTATTCTTCATAGATCCATAGTTTTGAGGAGTAATGTCATCTATATATACAAATGGCTGCCAAGAAGGACAGTACATTAATCAGTTTAACCAAATACCCAAGACTAGAAAATTCATAAAGATAAGAAATTTATTTATTTATTTATTTTAGTTTTAGAGGCTAGAAAGTACAAGAGCATGTTGCTGGCATCTGATGAGGGTCTTCTTTATCATCATGACATTGTAGAAGACATCAAATGACAAGATAAAGCAAGCTGTCTAGCTGAAATCTTTCTTCCTTTTCACATGAAGATTCTAATGTCATCATGGGAGCCCATTCTCTTGACTTCATCTAATCCTAATTGCCTCTCAAATTTTGCTTCTCCAAATACCATTAACATATGAATTTGGTCATTCAGTTTCTAACACATGAAATTTAGGGGACATATTCAAACCATAACAGGTAGTATTCTAGAGCTGTTTTTTTTTTTTTTTATTTTCGTGAACAAAAAGTTCAAAATATAAAACTCTAATGTTAAATCATTTATATTATATTAAGAGCCAAGAATAATTTTCATAAAACCTTATATCATTACTGATACCCTCCTGTTGTAAAAGCTTTTGTGATTCAAAGATTGCAATTTTATCCTTTTTTTTTTTTTTTTCCTGAGATGTGTTCCAGGGATTGAATTCAGGTACACTCAGCCACTAAGCCACATCCCCAGCCCTATTTTGTATTTCATTTAGATACAGGGTCTCACTCAGTTGCCTAGAAACTCTCTTTTCTGAGGCTGGCTTTGAACTCACGATCCTCCAGCCTCAGTCTTTGGAGCTGCTGGGATTATAGTCATAAGCCACCATGCCTGGCTGAAATTTTATTATTTTTCACATTGACATTCTAAATTAAAAGAGTCACAAATCCTATTTATTGTCCTTAGAATGGAAGAAAAATACTAATTTAAAAATAAGTATAATTTTTACATCTTTAAATTAGGAGTATATATTCTGATCTAATATTTGGCAGGATTTTATGTACCATTATCTAAAGGACATAAGAATATCATGTGAATGATTATTTTATTGTTTGGATATCTATGGGATAGTAAATAAAAATGAACATTGAAGGATTTATGACAATTAATGATAGAAACTTTTTAGCTGTGTTTAATAACAGAAATAAGAGTACTTGCCAAATGGCATTCCAACCATCTTTATTTTTCCAGGTGGACTAAAGTCTGTCTTTGAAAAGCATATTAAAATGTATTGAACTTACTTTTTGTATTAAGCCCTCCTGCTTCATTTAATCATTTTACTTAAACATGTTGACTTTGAGATTCTTCTTCCATTTACTCATTGGATTTCATGTCATTGAATGCTATAATTAATCCCTTTTTAAATTTTTTAAAGTATTATTTATCAAATTTATATTTCCTTACACAATAAATAACATATGTACTGACCCCTAAATGGTGTAATATTTGAAGACATATATTTGGCAAAAAAAGATATGTCCAATATTGGGTAAACTGATATTACTTTCTTTCAAATACAGAATGTTGCTTTCTGTTCATTTTCTACAATCATTTTGATGTCCCAATATTGAGACCCATCAGAAATAAATCAGTCATTCTGATGTACCTAAAAACTTGGAAGCCAAATTGTAATGTCCTATGAGTATCACATATTTAAATTTCACATTACCTTTAAATTCTTGTACAACTGACAATATATTTAAACATTCTCAAATTTATTGCATGCTTCCTTTATTTCAATTGTGAAACTCATAATCTATTTTTTGTTTTGTTATTGTTCTTCCAGGAGAACTCATAACGAAATAAACTCCAAGAAGAGAGAAAAATGAGTCTTGTTTCTTAATTTTTTTCTCCTTATTGTGAAGGAAAGCTCCTGATAGAGTATTCAATAAATACTTATCACTGGGTGCAGTGGCATTTGCCTGTAATCCCAGCTTGTCAAGAGACTGACACAGGAGGATCACGGAGCCTGGGAAACTTAAGAAAATCCTGTTTCAATGTTAAAATAAAAATGGCTGGGTATGTAGCCCAGTGGTAAAGCGCTTGTCTAGAATGAGCAATGAATGCCTTGAAACCAATCTCCAGTACTACAAAATAATAAAAAATAAAATTAATAAATAAACAAGTATATATTGAATTAATTAGTAAATGGAATAATAAGGAAATGACAGACACTGGAAGCACCATTAGGTGAATGAGAAGACTAGGGAGTTAAATTAGATGAAAAGTTGAGTTTTAGAATCATATGCAGGAAGGTAGAGAGAATAAAGAGGAGTGATATTAACTCATAATATTCTGAGGATAAAATGAAACTTATCTGCGAGAAACTTGAAATACAACACAGTGTAAAAGTACTATTTTTAAAAGTTTTAAATTAAGCATACCCCAAGTTTCTGTTATCTAACACCTTAAGAGGAGAAATGAGGACTGATAAATAACTTAATATTTCTAAATTAGCGATCCAATTTATATGTTCTTCCCATTGTATTTTCATAGTTCTCCTTCTTAGAAGTTACAGAGGAACATTATAAAGGAAATTGTTAATTTTACTCTCTTAGTTTGTATCAAAACCCTAGCCAAAAAGAAAATTATAAAGCATATCATACAGAAATTAAGAAAAAAAAAAAAAAGAAAGCACAGTCTTGAAACTCATACCACCTTAATTATCTCTACTCAGATTAATTTAACCATATTTGACCTCAGCCCTTTAATATTGTAAGTGGAAAACTGCAGTTTTTACCACATGCATTCATGAATGGTTCATGCCATAATTACATGCATATTCTGGTTTTGCATCTCATTCAGTGTTCCTATTGTTGCTCTCTTCTTTAAGTGGACAAAAAACAATGTGAAAATTCTGAGTTTAAATGTGTTACTAGCCTTGACATTTATACAATATCTCTGTTCTCTTATGTCAAGTAGAAGTTAAAGTTTTTCCTAGTTTTATACATTTCAACAAGAAATAGTGCTAGAATAAAATTGCAAAGAGAAGGTGTAATTTGTTATACTCTTGCCGGACGTTAATAATGTGCTGGCAAGTAATAGCACTTTTACTCATGGCAGATGAAGATACCAGGCTAAGATTACAAGTGGAAAGAAAACATGATAAACTGGCGTATTTTGAAACAAAATACCCAAATTAAAATCCTTTCAATGATATATAATGCTAGTAGTATAATAGTGCAATCTTTGATTTTTTTTCCTCAGCAGTTATGAGATTCAGTTACTGAAACAGCCTTGATAAGATTGGAAAATTTTAGAGTTATTGACTTATCAAAGGACCACAGCTTATCATGTAAATGTAATGCATGCAAATTTACAAAGATAAGAAACAAGCACTTTTATAATCTTACTGAAAAAAAAAAAAAAAAAAACAGTTGTCAGGTGAGATGAGAGTACCCTGAAACTTGATTCTATTTATTGACTCACAGTGGATATAAAGAGTACAAATAAGTTTTACTTGGAAATGAAGCAAACAATTAGAAACAAAATTTTCAATCGTACAGAAAGGAAAAGTTTCCTCAGATGTAAGAGAAATATTCTGGTGTATTATGTTCAAAGAAAAGAACAAGAACATAATTTTGAAATCTTTTCTCTCAGTGGGGAAGTTTTAAATAAATTAGTCATGCAGAATTAAAATTATGCCATTTGTTCTTCTTTGAATATTATCCCTATCAGTAATCTTACATGCATTTTCTAAATTGGGCATTTTTTAAAATTTTAACCAACTTCATCTCTCTTTGATCTACTGATCAATATGTAGGACATTTTTATTGATCTTAACTGTACTGCCATTAAAATACAGATACCCATAATTCTCTGAATATGTTCTTAGATATCCTTGCATACCTGTTTCACTATATTTATTTTCATATTTTATTATATATCCTTCTATCTCCTTAACTTTTTTTCTGTTTTGCTCTGATATTTCTATTTTCCTCTGATTTTTTTTCTTGTTTTTCCTAATAAACTGCATCTTGGTGAGTGACATTTACCAGTATCTTTATTGACTGGTCAATCTGATTGTCCACTTTCTTCTTGTGCATCTCTAAAAGATTAATGTTGTTTATATTTGGAAGTTTTTTTCTCTTTTTATAAGGTATTCCAAATGGTTATAATTCTTTGATTCCTAAACCAATTTCTAAAAGTTTATTTTCAGATTGTTTCATTAAGAAAATAAGACTGGGAGCTGGGACTGTAGCTTGGTAGTGAAGCACTTGTCTTACATGTGTGAGGCACTGGGTTTGATCCTCAGCACCACATAAAAATAAATAAGTATACTGTGTGTTCATCTACAACTAAATAATTTTTTAAAAAATATTGAGACTATTATTATCAACATTATTCTAAAAGGAAAAGTAAATACTGTCATGTGAATAATCAAATATTTTTTATTGGGTTTTGAATTGTTTTACATGTTTGTTTACCATGATTTGATTCTATTAGGCAGGAGAACTCTCTACCTTTCCTTTCAAGGACTTCTCTTCAGATATTTGTTCCTGCTTGATATCCAAACTTGAATATTAAGAGATTTCTCCAACTTACCATATTTAGAACTAAAGTTCTAACTTCCCCCTACTCAAAACCTCTTCCACTATATTCTTCTCATTCTGTTCATAACCCACTTGAATCAAATGTATGAAATATGATATGTCAAGAACTATGTAATGTTTTGAACAACCAATAATAAAAATTAAAAAAAAAACAAGGTCATCATGCTAAGAGAAATAAGCCAATCCCAAAGAACCAAAGGTCCAATGTTTTCTCTGATATGCTAAATTGCAATAAGGAGGGGGATAGGGAAGAATAGAGGTACTTTTAATTAGACAGAGGAGGGTGAAGGGAAAGGAGGGGGCACAGGAAAAGGAAGGATAGTGGAATGAATTGGACATGATTACCCTATGTGCATATACCATTACATGACTGGTGTAACTCTACATCATGGACAACCAGAAGAATGAGAAGCTATATTCCATTTATGTATGACCTGTCAAAATGCATTCTACTGTCATGTGTAACTAATTAGAACAATATCAATAACAACAACCAAAAAAAAAAAAAACAAAAAAATAAAATCAATGCTATTTTCCTATCAGTTTAGGTGAAAGAGATGGAATCATGCTTGACTGCGCTCTTTTTCATAGCCACCTTTAATTGTGCAAGAAATCCTATTTGTTCTACCTCCAAAATGTATCCAGAGATGAAAATAGTATGTTATTTTCTATTATTGAACCCTATTTACAGAAGAAACAGAGCTTGATTTTTGGAAAAGCACAGGGAAAGTACTTATCATGTCTGCAACTTATTCCCAAGTTGTCCAGCAAAAAGCTGTTTGCATATACATATAGATCAATGCAGATTTTGAGAGAGAAAAGGTGAGTTAGAAGAAAAATCATATGAAAGCACATGTGGAAAATTTAATTTGGATAATCTGGGTGAAGTTATTTTGCAATATTTTTTAATTTGTAACGTTCTCTGAAAGTCTGAAATTATTATAAAATACAAATTTGCAAAATAACAATGGAAGATAGCTCAGTTGTAGAGTGCTTGCTTATCATGTAGAAGACCTGGAGCCCAATTCCCAGCACTGCAAACACAATACAATATGTGGTAAATTAAATTAATTATTCTAAAGGAAAATGGGGATGCATATGCGTAGAACCTGAATGTTCTGTCCACTGCTTTCCCCTTCTGTATGAGTCAACTTTATTCTCATTTTAGCTATCCTGATAGTTATTTTCACTTCTTTTTTCTCATAGTACACATATAGAGCACAATTTTTCATTTCTTTTTTTGTACACAAAGTAGAGTCACACCATTTGTGTCTTCATACATGTACTTAGGATGATGATGTCCATCTCACCCCACCATCTTTCCTACCCCCATTTTCCCTCCCTTCCCCCACTTTGCGCTATCTAAAGTTATTCTATTCTTCCTATGCTCCTCCCACCATCCCCATTATGATCAGCATCCACATATCAGAGAAAACATTCAGCCTTCGGTTTTTTGGGTTTGGCTTACTTCACATAGCATGATATTCTCCATCTCCATCCACTTACTTGCAAACGCCATTTTATTCTCTTTTAATGTTGAGTAATATTCCATTGTGTATATATACCACAGTTTCTTTATCCATTCATCTACTGAAGAACATTTAGGTTGGTCCCACAATTTACCTACTGTGAATTGTGCTGCTATAAACATTGATGTGGTTGTGTAAATGTAGTATGCAGCTTTTAAGTCCTTTGAGTATATAAACTGAGTAGTGGGAGAGCTTGGTCTAATAGTGGTCCCTTTCCAAGTTTTCTAAGGAATCTCCACACTGCTTTACAGATTTGTTGACACAATTTGCAGTCCTACCAGCAATGTGCATTTACTCCCACAGACTCACTGACACTTATTGCTGTTTGAATTTTTAAGAGCTGTTTATTTCCTTAATTCTGACTGGAATGAGAGAAAATCTTAAAGTAATTTTGATTTGCTTATCTCTAATTGCTACAGATGTTGAACATTTTTTATATATTTGTTGATTGATTATATATCATCTTCTAAGAAGTGTCTGTTCAGTTCCTTAGCCATTTATTGATTGGGTTCTTGTTGCTGTTGTTATAATTATTGTTATTATTATTATTATTATTATTATTATTTTGGTGTTAAGTTTTTTGAGTTTTTTTATATATCTTAGAGATTAGTGCTCTATCTGATGTGAATGTGGTAAAAAAAATTGCTCCCATTCTGTAGGCTTTCTTTTTACCTCATTGATTGTTTCTTTTGCTGAGAAGAAGTTTTTCAGTTTGAATTCATCCCATTTATTGATTCTTTAATTTATTTCTTCTGTATAGGAGTCTTGGTAAGGAAGTTGGGGCCTAATTTGACATGATGATGATTTAGGCCTACTTTTTCTTTTATAAGGTGAAGGGTCTCTGGTCTAATTCCTAGGTCCTTAATCCACTTTGAGTTCAGTTTTGTGCATGGAGAGAGATAAGGGATTAATTTCATTTTGCTGCTTATAGATTTCCAGTTTTCCCAGCACCATTTGTTGAAGAGGCTCTTTCTGGTTACCTATCTTGCTTTCATAATTTCCAGTTTATCAGCACAGCTAATATAATGATCTAAAATTGTAATTCAATGCATGCCAGTCCTTTGCAATGGATTGCAATGGTTTCTCAGGTAAAATCCAAAGTCTTACAATGATGTAAAATATCCTGTATATTCTCACACATAGATAATAATCTCTCTCACTTCCTCTCCTCCTATTTTTTTTGTCTCAATCTGTCACAAGCTCAGTGGTTGGTCCTGCAATTCTAAATGCTCATTGAATAGCAATACTATGCAATATCTAAAACCATATCACATATTCTAGTACTAGTGGTATCATGATTTGGAAAAAAAACTACTTAATGGTGTTAGGTAGGTGGATATTCAAGTTTGGTATGATTAAATAAAGTGAAATACACTTCTTGAGTACCTTGTATTTTCTGAACATAAGGATTTAGCAACTTTGTTCATTGTTTAAAAAACAGACATTGTCTACTCTTATAAAGTCTTTGATGCTAGGGACAGAGGTAAATATTATAAATTACAAGGTTCAAAGATTCAGTTAAGTTGATATTTCACAGATTTCATCAATTTTTTTACTCTCCTTTTTAAGTTTCCTTGAATTCATTAATACATTAGAGACTGTTTTTGGACTTCCATTTTTCACAAATCTAAGCCTGTACTCTTATTCATCTCTCACAATTGTAGTGCAAACAACAATTCTACAACCCCCTCTTCTTTATTCAAAATAGTGCTTTGAATGCCATAACCAAATCAAGTGATACTTTACCATTCTGTAATGATTTGGATACATTTATTTATTTATTTATTTATTTTTAATTTTACATCTCTGAAAGTGACATCTAAAAGGCAATTGTAGAAATAGATTTCCTGCTGAAATATGTGATCTATGATTAATATAAGGGGCTGTGAAATCCTAGTATGTAAATAGCTACAGAAGGAGTGAGTGAATGAGTCATCTCAGGGAACAGCATAAATTGGAGTTCACAAATTCAAATGCCTACCATGTTTGTTTACACAATGAAAAAAAAACACACACATACAAACAAAACTTTCAGATGTAAACATAATAGAATGCTTTGAAACTGGAGACCACATACCTAGTTAATGGGCCCAGATTATCTTCAACACTAGATAATTGAAAAAAATCATTCGATTTTAAATTGAAGTTGAAAGTCTATATTTTTACTCAGAATACTTCTGTACATTTTGATTTTTTTAAAGTAACAATGGAAGTGGTCTCTGAATGCCTTAATTACAAAACAAAACTGGGTGCAGTGGTACAGGCTTATAATCCCAGATGCTTGAAGGCTGAGTCATGAGGATAGCAAGTTCAAAGCCAGCCTTAATAACTTAACAAGGCCCTAAGCAACTAAATGAGATCCTGTCTCAAAATAAAAATAATTAAAAAAATAATAAGACTGGTGGCTGGGAATGTGGTCCCGCGGTTAAGTGCCCCTGGGTTCAATTCTCAGTGCTAAAAAAAAAAAAAAAAAAAAAAAAAAAAAAAAAAAAAAAAAA
>NW_026000211.1:36841570-36885396 GCF_001458135.2 Marmota marmota marmota
ATACCTCTGCTGTCCTACAATAAACGGCTCCCACTCCTGCTGTATCAATGTACACAAGTTGCTCGTCACCCCCCCACACCCCGTTATTTTGCTGCAGCCGGACTGCGGCATTTTCTGTCTTCTACTGATTTTTTTTTTTGCTATTGGCATTTAATGTTATACTCTTCTCTTAGAACTACCTTTATACCTTTCCAGAGCTTTTGATATGTTCTAATTCATTTCTAAGAATATTTTTATTTCTCTTCGTTTTTTTTCTATGAGCCATTCCTTATTCATAAGTGTATTATTTAATCTAGAAACAACACTGAAGAAGGAAAGTGAGGACGACCTTAGAAGATGGAAATACCTCCCATGTTCTTGGGTAAGCAGAATTAATATTGTCAAAATGACTATAGTACCAAAAGCATTATACAGAACAAATGCAATCCTTACCAAAATACCAATGGCATTCTTCAAAGAATTAGAAAAATAGTCCTAAGTCCACTTAGAAGAATAAAAGAACTAGAATAGCAAAAGCAGCACTGATCAAGAAGAGCAGGGCTGGAAGCATCAAATTGCCCGTCCCAAGTTATACTACAGAGTGAGAGTAACAAAACAGCATGGTATTGACATTAAACCAACATGAAGATCAATGGAAGAGAAGTCAGAGACAAACTCACATAGACATAGTCATCTGATACTTGACAAAAGTGCCAAACGTTTTGGAGAAAAAAAAACAGTCTTTTTAATACATGATATGAGAAAATTTGATAGCCATATGTAGAAAAATTAAATGAGACCCCTATCTTTTACCTGGAATAAAAGTCAACTAAAGGTGGATGAAAGACCTAGGAATTATACCAGAAACTTTGCAACTCCTACAAGAAAACTAAGTTTCAACACCCTAACATACTGGCACATGCATCAACTTCCATAACAAGACCCCTAAAGCTAAAAATATAAAATGAAGAATCAATAAGTAGCACAGTATCAAATTAAAGAGCTTGTGCACAGCAAAGTGAACAATCAAGAATGAAGTTTATGACATTTGCTAACAAATGGATCAATAGGGAGAATATTATTCTAAGTGTGATAAACAGACTCAGAAAACCAAGGGTCAAATGCTTTCTCTCTCATATGCAGCAAGTATAGTAAAATAAGAAAGAAAGGAAGAAAGGAAGAAAGAGGAGGAATCCCATGAAAATAGCAGAGAGATCAGTGGAGTAGAGTAAGAGGATTAATGAGGAAGTAATAGGGACCGGAAATGAGAGGAACTTCAGAAAGAAATTGTCCAAATTATGCTATGCACATATATAAATATGCCAAAGTGAACTTCACCTTTAAGTATATCTATAAAATAGCAATTTAAAATTATAAATAAATAGAAGGAAGATGAGTAGAGCACATAAAGGGGACAAAGAAAATAGCAATGGAGGGAAAGAGGAAGTACTGCTAACTGAACAGTAGCAAATTGCATTCCATGCATGTATGATTATGTCAAAATAAATCTCAATATTGTGCATAATTATAATGCATTAATAAAAACTTGAAAAGATAAAATATAAAAATCCACCTGCATTATGAGAAAAATAAATTTCTTAAAAATTTTGTGGGTATAGGTCTGTGGTAGAGTGTGCCGTGATTCAAAATATTATTTACTTAGTAATTCAAGAAATGTACAATAGACCCTACAGAATCACTGTAATAATTTAATCTGCTTTTTAAAAAAACTTGATGCTATAAAATATTTTCTTCACAATAGACTACAAACTCTTTAGCATAAGTGCCATATGTGGTTATTGTGTTGACATAGAACATAGGTTTAAGAAATCTATATGAAAGAAAACAAATTGTAAGTTGGGTGTCATGTCTCATGCTTGTAAATCCAGCAGACTCAGGAGCCTCAGGCAGGAGGATTAAAAGTCCAAGGCCAGCCTCAGCAAATTAGTGAGGCCCTGAGTGACTCAGTGAGACCCCATCTGGAAAAAAAATATAGAAGGTGATGTCATTCAGTGGTTATGCACCACTAGGTTCAATCGCAGTACCAGAAGAAGGAGAAAGGAAAGGGAGAAGGGGCACACTCAAAATAGTCTGATGTGAGTAGGGCTTAATTACAAGATTAGCAATTACAAGGTGGTAGTTAAAGGAGAACCATAGAGATACTTAGATAACTAAAGGATGGCAATATAATAAACAAAGTGTTAACTTCTATAAGCCCCACTGAGGAGGGGAAGGAATATATTTTATCAGGCACTAGTTATTATGGCAAATCAGAGATATACATCAGAGAAGACAGAAGTACAGGATATAACTAGGGTCAGTGAATGCTATTTTGGCCAAGCATTGAAGTCAGAACTTTAAATCAACTTTGTAGGAAAATATATAACAAAGTAAGTATTCTAACCTCACATTCTCTCTCTCAAAAAATCTCCTGATGAGGCTTTTCATTGTTTGAATCCAGCTGAAGCTGAGAAGTTCAGAGCAGTACCATGAATAATAGAGGTCCATTCATGGGCCCAGAGCAAAGAAGAGGTATGTGACAAGGGAAAGTAGAGAAAGAGAAGAGAGAGAATAAGTAGCCCTGGAAAGTCTAATTGCTTAGTTAATATTCACATTTTATTTCATAATGTATGCTTAGTTATTACTTATTAGTCCTTTGATTTGAATAAATTTGTCTTATTTCTTCATAAATTTCTATGTTAAAATATTGGAATGACAACTGCTTTTGAGATCCTTGTGCTTCTATTTTAGTAGACAAAGAAGCAATACCTTCAATAAAAAACATTGACTGAATCAAGTTTGATGCTCTGGAAGTGCTTTGACTTGAGGACTCAGACGAACATTTTCAGACACACGGATTATTAACCAAGGGCTCCCACAGAAGAAACATGGAAAGAAGGAGAAGCAAAGCAGGGAAGAGGAAGCTCTTCTGAATAGAAATGTTGATAAAGAGAATGAACAGTTGTAGGAGAAGTAATTTGCACATTTTTTTAGTACCACAAATATATTTTAAAGACGTTCATTATTACACCACACACAGAGGTCACTGATGTCTGTGATCCTGTTACCTCTAAAGAATTAGTTGCATTGCTTTAAATGAAAGAAAATGGGAAGACTTTTCAAGTCAACATTCATTTTTAAGCCCTTCCTGTCCTTGTTCTCTTTTCAGGGTATGGCCTCATTTGTAACACTGCACTATATCCACATACATACCTATCCCAATCAACATGTCCCCCCTTACAAATTTCCCTTGTGCTGTGAACTGGGGAACAACATATGAAGTTACTTTTGAATTCATTTTAAACTAAAAATGGCACACTGTATTCTTCAGATGGAGAGCTGTAATGTTTGACCTCAAGGGGTTAGGAGCCAGAGCAACTTCAAAACTGTTTAAAGGCACAGGCTCCTTTGTCCAAGAGAGTAAGTGTTCTGGTAAAACTGTTTCTCAATTTGCATAAAAAATGGCCAAGTGCAGAACCAACCTGCCATGAGAATTTTGTAATTATGGATTTAGAAGATTAAATCTCCTCTTTCCCATTTACCTTTTCTCTCTTATGAGCAAATGCTTTTAAATGTATTAAATAATTTTGAAATTTTGGAAAACAGGAAAATCATTAAAATATGTAAAGTATGTGAAAACTTAACTGTTTGATAGACCTACTATAAGTATTCCTTTCAAATTTTATTTTAATGCTCAGGTAAATAGGTATTATTATACACACACCCAATGAATCAACATATGCACATACTCACATGTGTACACCCAATGAATCAACATATGCACGTACTCATATGTGTATGTGGTTATACATATGTTCTGACCATGTATAAATGAAGAGAATTTTATAGTCTTTCTCATTCATTGAAAACCAAGTTGTAATAATTTTGTTAGAACTCTAAATTTTGTTTGTAAAAATAAAACAGTTCAAATACAGAACCCAAAATATTTACATTAATATTGGATGCATATTTGAAGCAGAATCACTTGGTCAAAATAAATATATTTATAAGGGTTGCCAGCACTTTCTTTCCAGAAATTTTATATCTTAGCTAGCTTGCGTGAGACTGATTATTCAACAAACACTCTCCAGCACTAAATATCATGTTAACTT
This sequence comes from Marmota marmota marmota, assembly GCF_001458135.2. Lineage (NCBI taxonomy): Eukaryota > Metazoa > Chordata > Mammalia > Rodentia > Sciuridae > Marmota > Marmota marmota. The sequence goes on from NW_026000211.1 coordinate 36,845,662, forward strand.
GTTGGCTTATTTACTAGTATTTGCCACACACAGAAAAAATGGCATGTCTGCACAAAGTAGGGAAATATTCTATTTCTGGGCTATTCGAATACAGTTTTGTTTCATTTGAAGCAATTTACATTTCTTCATTTAGGTTCTTTGACTATTTTTCGATTGACGTGGGAGTTAGTCCTTCTCTTTAGCCATTACTTTTCATGTAAAAAACAATCAGCCTATGTTTGTAACTTTGATTTCATGGATATTGTTACAAATATTCCAAAGTATGCTTATTGTCACCAATATGAAATGGTTAATAATAGAAAGTTTGTAAACATCTACATACAGTATCCAGACCTGCTGAATTTTGCTCTAACCTCTAAAAGTTCAGCAGTCACTTATAATCCATAGTCACTTGAACTTTGTATATTCTGAATCTGCGTTCACCAGAGCCAATTCAGGAGCTTGTCCCAAGCCCACTTAATTTTACTTCTCATGTATCTGCCTACATTTTTTCCTTGAAATGCCTGCAGGATAGTCAGGGTCAGACCAATTAAACCAAATGTTATCATAGAAGTAGCAAAAGGTTAAAAAGTTTATTTGGTTTGTTGATGACAAAATAGACTGTTTCTTCTCTTAATGAATACAAGTAATGGCAGGCACTTTAATGAATCTATATCCTACTCAGAGAAGCCAAGTAAGTTGCCTAAGGGAGGTCAATTATTTTTTATGTCTTTTTAGTGTTCATTATATGGGTTTATATGGATGAATTAATTAGCACCAATGCTATGTAGAAAAGCAGTATGAAAATAGGCTGTTTTACCTAATGTGAGTAAGCATGGCAGCAAATAATTAAAATGTAGTCATTATATGGATATACTCAAATGTGATTTTATCTACTTTTGAATCAGGGTATGGCATGATCTATCAAATATCAGAATTCTTTTTTATTTTATACTTGTGCCATTTGCTGTTTTACATGGATGTTTGCATACTTTCTCTATCTTGTAGAAAGAATAGATAAAATACATTCCCCACTCTTTGGTATGATTAGAATCTGAGAACAATACATGAAGACATGCTTTTGTATGATAGCACAATACTTAAAATCCATCAGATATATGATATATGTGATAGAATCACAAGTATTCTATTAGATATAAAGTCAGATCATCTAGCACAGGCTACTCTTTTGAAAATAAAAATTTCATGTCCATTTAATAAATCTTATGAACTATTTGCTCTACAATAATTAACATTCAGTAACTATTTTTTTCATAAAATGTTACCCCTATTTGTAAGCATTTCAAGTAATTCTTGCTGAATTAAACAGAAAGGGAGTTTTTAATTCAGAGGTTACTGGTCACCTTACAGAATCAATAGGAAAGCGCACAACTAAGCCAGATGCTAAGCAGTAAAAGAAATGTGTTTCAAAACTTATTTTGATGAGTGGAATATAAATAATAATACTGCTTTTTTGGTAAAATACAAATAATTCCTATAATAACTTCCCCAAATTGTAACTGGTAATGAATCTGTGTGTCCCATTTTTTTTGTCAACTTATATAGAACACCTATACTTGTTCCTGTCTTTATCTGCCAGCAGCTCCTGAGCTAACAGTGTCCTAACCATATTGTCAAAACCTGGGTCGCATGGTTGTGTCCTGTTTGATTTTGAGGGTTAAAAATTCAGAGACTAACCACTACAAACATCTGTGGAGGGAAACAGAGGTTGGTGTTGAGTAAAATTCATGACACAGAGATGGCCCAGACCATCAGAAAATCAGACATCCATTAAAATGTCCAGTGCTAGACCCTGTGTTGAGAATGTTGTAAGAGAGATCCAATTTTATGTCATGTATGTGAGATTATGGAGAAAAAGAGAAGCTAAGCAACTATCTCATCATCACAGGCTAATGATCTATGTAGTCAGTAGTCAAACCCAGGTTTCCTAATGCCTACATTGTAAAATGCATTAACAATATATTTAAATAACAAAGATATGACATGCAATTTTCTTAAGAGTAATATTTGTTAGATGATAACATTTCTCAGGCTTTTATTGAACTTCAAACCATTTCCACATATAAAACAGAGGCTTTGAGGGTAACGATGTTTTAAGGACAAAACTGAGAGTAATGGGAATCATCCATGTAACTCTGAGTGATTAACTTCATAGTGAGAGAACATTTTCCCCTAATTAGACATATCAGTAGACATTCTTTGAAGATACCAAACATCTATTTTATTACTAAGGGGAAAACATACTTGTGAATCTTTTCTTTCCTTGTATAATAAATGACCTAAGTTAAAGATATTAAATGATTCGAGGCAGGTTGCCAAAAAACACATTTATACCTTTCCTGACATGATGATAAAATCATGAAATATCTCAGAAAGTACAGTGTAATTAAGATTCTGCTTGTATTGTAATGATAACCTATTATATCTGCAAATATGAAATTAAAATTAAACATGCAATCCTGACCTTGAAAAAAATGCAGGTTTCCTAATGTTCAACATGGCATTGGTCTGTATTGCATTGAAATAATTGTGTGTGACTGCATAATCTCCCCTCCCCTTATTATAAGGAGTGTTGCAAGAGAGTATGCAGAAGATGAAAAGCAGAAATCTATGGCAAAGGTAATGATCTTTGAAAATTTTCCCTAATGGGTAATTTGTGGCTCAGTGGATTTCAAGAGATTATTGGTTTTGGAAATGGATTCTATCAACTAAGGAGATAATGAAAATCATTAGGGCTGAATAAAATAAAACAGCAAATTTATAATGCACACAATCATTCTCCAAGTTTCTACTTCTTACACAGGTTGGAAACCTTGTTTAAATACACAATCATAGAAAATTATCTATGTATGCCAATATATTTCTGTGTAGAACATGTTTATATTTATAGAAAGGATTAATATTAGTTTGCCATTTTTAAATAACAAATTTTTCAAAAGCCTAAACTTTAGGATGTTATATAATACAAAAGAGCCCAGTTTCTCCATATACTTGATATTAAGTAATCAATTAATTTACATATATAGGAATAGATCAACCCAGTACATTTTTGTATCATATACTTAACCCAGAAACAGTTCCCATTTTTTTTGTCAATTTGCTTAATGTTGTCAAGCAATTCTTCCTTAACCATTATATCTTCCTTCATCTTGTTTGTTTGGGCCCCTGTTGTATGAATCCTTATGAATTAGAGCAGTGCCTCTTACCCTGGAGGAACTCAATTAAAATGTGGTAAATAATTGTCTAAATGAATAATACAGATTCACATTTAAAAACTATGAGAGTTTCAATTGCTTGAAGTTAAAGTGCTTAGCACAATAAACTCCTTAAAACAGTTACAAATATTTTTAATAATTTATGAGATAATGAAAAGATAATACTAATAAAAATAGTATATTTAAAACCTTAGTTTGATCATTTTTTCAACAGTGGAAAACAGTTATCAATGAGAGTCCTTATAATAGTTTTTCTTTAGGTACCATAATGTGTGCATGTATGTGTGTGCTTGTATGTGTGTGTGTGTGTGTGTATTTAAGCAGTCATTTATTAATAAATAAAATGAAGAAAAATGTCATCAACTATATACAGTTTACCTGATCAACCATTCTTTCCCCCTACAATTTCTCATGTATAAGCACCATCATAAAATCAATCTAAAGAATTTGTTAATCTTTACCTAGCACTGCTGTGTTGATTATAAATGCTAACAGTGAAGAATATTGACAAATATATAAACAAGCAAAGTATTTGTAAATACAGATGATATATTCTTATTTTATTACTTTAATATCAAAAAAATGACATGATGGAATATAAAAAATGCTAAGAGCTTATTAAAAGTAAATAAGGTACTATATAAAATGATATAATTTTCATCTAAAAAGATATATAAACAAACAAGTATAGACTTATTCATCATTATATCCACAGACTTATGTATGTGTACACACATACATATAGGAAAAATGCAAAACTAATATCAAACATTCAATTATTTAGAAAGATTTATCTATTTTAGTTATAAAATATAAAGATCAAACAAAAATTCTATGTCTTGTTTATATGGACCTGTAGGGCACGTCACATCAGAGAAATACAAACCTATGATGGAGAAAAGGAAACCTAACTTGCAGACTGATGCTCACTTCCTGGTCTTGGGGCCGCACATGGCTAAGATGGAGCCTGGGGATCAGCCAGAAGGCGTACCATGGGTTGTGACAAAAAATCGGACCACCTGGGATAGGCTCAGAACCCTTCCACCCTCATGGACAGCTCCTGTCTGACTCCCCTTACTGCCTGTAGAATGGATGTACACGTGAACTCTCTCCACCCTGCTGACCTTTATCCTATTTGGCTCCTGTGCCTTACATTAGCTGTGTGTGGTTCTTCAATAAACAAGCTCCAGCCTTGACTAGTCTCCCTGATGCATCTGATTGTCCTCTGGCGAGGGAGTGCTGGGTGCGGGTGGTCAGCCGGCCCTCTCCTTTCTTGGCTCATCCTGGCCCTATCTCTCCTGCAGGTCGGGAGGGAAAGAGGACTAAAAACCCCCAACATGAACCTATTCTGCTTTTCAGTAATGTGGGCACATGTCTCATATGTGGATTTTTTCTAGCTTAAATTACCTAACTGTATAATTCATTTTGTATTTCCAGGTATGAGTTGAAATAGTGAATTATTTTTCTTCAGAAAGCAAGAAGAGAATGAAAACATATTGCTTCCTTACACTGTAGTCTAATGGAAAGTGGGCCATATGGTTCTTGTGTAAACATTTCTAATAGCTCTATTTCCAATCCTTCTTATAGCACCATGCTTGCATTTGAATAATATATTGATATTTCTGTATTGAAGTTTTTTAATTCTTGTGAAAAATCAGTTTCATGAGTTCAATAATATTAAAAATTAAATAACTTTGAATAATAACAATTAAATAGTGAAAAATGAGAAAAGAATCTTATCAGGTCTTTGTAAATATTCCCAATTATGTGATCCTTAAATTTTAAATATTATAAATCACAGATTTCTCTTATTTATTTATTTTTGTTTCTTTAGAGATTTCTAATTCAGTTTTAAAGCTAGTCTTCCTAATTGTTTCAAAATTTCTCTGAATCTAAAATTGAGTCAAAACTCACACTTATGTATATGTATACACACACACACATATACACACACTTTCCACAAGAAATACTGTGACTCTAACTTTCAATGATCTAAATCCCTTTTGAAATTTATGCTTGACCTTTGAAAATTTTTTAGTGTATCTGAACACAGGCCAGTCATGACTTGTAGAAACTTTGGAAAAAAAAATGTTAATCACTTAGTACTATGTATGGTTTATTCTTTTACAAAATTGAACTAACATTTCTTTGTGTATAATACCTAATATGAGGCTTATTCCATTGTAGGTACTCATATACTACATCTCTCTTCATTTGTCTTCAAAATTTCTTTATGTTCATTAATGTGTTTGTAAGCTAATCATATAAACCCATACCTAATATTTGAAATCAACTACTTGTGGTCTATTTATTTTAAGTAACTATATATGTTTTTTTAATTTCAAAAGATAGAAACAATTTATGTATTTTTGCTGTTTTTTTCCTGTTTGTGACCCTCAATCAACTAAAAAAAAATCATGAAAACTTTTTCTTTCTTTTCTTTTTTAAAAATGCATTCTTTCCATGAGGATTTTTTTAAATACTTATTTTTAGTTGTAATTGAACATAATACCTTTTATTTTATTTATTTATTTTTATGTGGTGCTGAAGATTGAACCCAGGGCCTCACAAGTGCTAGGCAAGCACTCTACCACTAAGCCACAACCCCAGCCCTCCATTAGGATCTTAATGACATTCTTGCCTTATGACAGAACATTTCCCAGTGGGTTGTTATATAGATCCATAGATTGATATTTTATAAGTTTCTTATTCTACCACATTTTCTACTTCTTTCCAACTTTGTGTTGTTTAAGTTAGAATTCTCAAAATTTGCTTTAAGTTAAAAAAATCTTAATAGTTTTCTTAGCATAAATTTAATACTGTAGTTGTTACATAGATGAACCACATCAAGAGAAAATTAAATAAGACTCTATGATAGAGTTTAAAATTTATTATGATGACATGTATAAAATTTCTGTAGTCCAGATAGATATAGAAAACCAGAAATGCAAAACTACAGTGAGGGTGGTATAATTTTTTTCTTAGGATACAAATTATTATGTAGAGATTTAATGTATATATCCAAGAATTACATTTAGAGATATTATTGACTGGGAAAATTAAATTGTAATTGCCAGATGATTTCTTAATATTTTCTGTTTGTGGATTATTATGTTTATCTTATATTTTGTAATAATTCATTAAATATAGTTGACAAGTAGTGGAAAAAATCACTAAGTAAAATCCACTGAAGTAGAGAATAAGATTTTGTATCTCCATTATGGTCTGAAATTTTCTTGATTGCTAAACATGTCTCTTCTCAGCTGCATCTATTCTTTTTCCCTTTTAGATATCTTTATATTTTTCCTGCTAATCCTCTCTTTTTATCCAACCATTTATATCTACATCATGACCTTAGTAAAAACTATTAGAACATCCACATATTTTCTTTCCATAGGAAGAATTTAATTTTCACACCCTGATTTATATAAATGTGATGTTAGTACAATCTTTCATTAATAATTTTAATATAAAACATTTTAGAATCTTTCAATAAGACAAGAATGATTATAGTGTACATTATTGATATAGCACAGGATTTATAGAATAGCTTGGAATGTTAATTATGTGTGCTCTAAGGACTAGCAAAAAATGTTAAATATACACCACTATTTTATAAAACAAATGAAACGTTTTGACATATTTATCACTTCTCTGTTTAAAAGTATCATTTCAGACTAAGAGCCTGCTAACCCATATAAAATAAAAGAATTTTGTTATATAGCAATTATTCTCTGTTGAGCACAGGAGTATTATTAACTTTAGGAACAGGAATTAGAGATATAACCTGTGGACATATGCATTTTATCATTTAAATTTCTATAAGAAAAAAATTGCTATACATGATAAGTGTTCATGAAACTTTATATTATAATTATGACATTTGTAAAAATTGAAATTTTAATGAAAGTTTTTCCTCCACATTCTTTTCTTACTTGAGATACTTTTGTCAGTGAAGCATAACAGGATGACTTCATGTAGATATGAACAAGACCAAAATAGTAAAGGTGACATATTCATCAAAATTTTACATTAACAGATACATCTTTATTACTTCTCATTATTGTTAACCAAATTTATGCATGAAAATTTCTGTGAACCACTTTATAATTGTTAAAGGATTATAAAATTTGCTTGTCAAGCTTGAAAGTTAATGGAGATAAAAGCAAGGCAGAACAGGTAGTGAAATGGAAACACAATAGTAGAATCATAATTCAGCTAGAATTTTCATAATAAAGATACTGATTCACTACAGATTAAAAAAATATGGTTATAGATAATAATACCTGTTAGTGGTATCAGATAAAAGCAGTGACCATGTTAAACAAATGATTGTAAAATCTTTATATAAGCATGCATTTATAATTATAGTATCCATACAGACTGATTCCAAATATGTTAAAATGTCTAACACATTTTTATTTATGAAGAATGTTTTGGCAGAGAAAAAAATTAAACCCTATAAAGTAGTCCATCAAAATTAGAAACTATTTCCTAGATTATTCCTGATTAAAATTTATTTCAATAAAATTTCTCATTTATTTAGGAATATATTGAAAATATCTCAATGTGAAAAAGGACTCCTATGAGTTGGTAATCTGCTTAATGATGAAATATTGAGTGTCTTTAAGATCTGGAGCAAGGATGTCCAATCTCATCTGTCTTTATCAAAGCTTTTCTGTAAATTCTAGAAATGAAAATACAGCAAGCAAAATGAATTTTAAAAATAGACTAAAATTAAAGTTCAAATGTATTCATATATTTCAAAGGAGACAGAGATGAACAGAGTAACAAAAGAAAAAAATATTGACAAAGTCGACATAAATTCAAACATAACAGAAATTTCATTTTCAAAATTTCTTAAATTTCGAAAGAACCTAAACAATTTAATCTTGATTCAAAAATTTTGATATCCATAAATACAATAAATTTTTCTATAGTGTTGTGGTATTATAGCATTATACTATCCATTCAGTCAACCATCTTATTATTCAATGGCCAGAACCATTTTGAAAATTGCTAAATAAATTTGTTTTAAAAAAGTAAGCAAAGGTGCTTATTAATGATAATGCAGAAAAATCCTAACAGAAGTCTAAATAGCTGTTTAAGATTAAATTAAAAGAGTTTCTCAATATTTAAATAATTTTAGTTAAAAGTTTTTACATCTTGCAAGTCTATACTCATAAAGAATTATGTTTTTATTCAAAATGCAATGAGAATATCTTAGTATTTGTGTTAAATAAAGAGAAATGCAGTTTATATAATTTTTATTAGATATAATATTCCCATTCATTTTCTTTATACATGTTATTTTTTAAAAATATTTTAGAGTATAAAATAAAGTTTTGATAAATATGTACATAATAAAGTGATTACTACAGCTAAGCAAATTTAACATATATATCACCTTTTTTTTTAAAAAAGTATGTTCTTATTAGTTATACATGACAGTAGAATGTATTTTGAACATATTGTACATATATGGAGTATAACTTCTCCTTCTTCTGGCTGTACCTGATGTAGAATTATATTGGTCATGTGATCATATATGCACATGGTAATGTCTGATTCATTCTACTGTCTTTCCTATTCCCATTTGCCCTCCTTTCCCTTCATTCCCCCTTCTATAATTCTATATAATTCTATAATTCCCCCTTTTATAATTACCTCTTGTGTGTATGTGCTTGCACATGCACGTATGTGTGGCAAAAGCTCTAAAAATCCACTTGCTTAGCAAATGTGTGATACAAATGTTGATATTAACTATAGTCTTTGGTTAATTTAGGATCACTGGATTTATTCACTTATGTAATTACAAGTTTGTACGTTTAAGCTATATCTCTCTGTTGCCTCCCCTTACCTTCCTGGGTAATCACTGTTTTACTCTTGTCACTACATATTTGATTTTGCTTTTTTAGATTCCTTATATAAGTGAGATCATGCAGTATTTTTCTTTCTGTGCCATTTCTTTTTTCTTTTCTTCTTTCTTTTTTTTTAACAATGGCATCTTTGAAATTTTATAATACTTTACTTTCTGCTTGCAAATAATGACTTCCATCAGACTCTTCACTCTGTGAAAAAGAATCCACTAATATTACAACAGCAGACAAACACCAGACATTTTTAAAAATCACAATGTATCTTAATTACTTGAGCACAAGACACAAATCAGTGGCTCTCCAATCAGTAATCATTTTATTAAAATGATTTACAGGCTCCTTTTTATTAAAATGCTCACTTTTATGTCTTTTACAAGATTACATTGTTATCTAGAAATCAGTAAAAAAATAAATAATTGTGTTATTTATAGTAATCTACTATTGTTTCCTTTGTGTTATCTCATATATCAGTAATTTGGATTCAAGGATTTTATTTTTCATTATTTTTTTGCTTTTTATCATGTTGTTTTCTACATTCTACTTTTTGCCTCTCAACTCTCTAATTCTATTGAAAAATTATGTTCCTAAGTCATCCAAAGGATGTAGAAATTAACATATAATTGCATAAAGCATTTGTTTTGTAAAAGTACAATCTTTGTTTCCTAGATGTTTAATGTTTGTGATTATAATGCACACGAATAGACAGATATAGTGTGTATCTTCATGTGAACCTGGCATAAGATGGGTAATTTTTAACTTGCACTAGTTCAAATAAATGTGTATTCCTTAACATATGCAAGCCTTAACATCTTAGATGGATGAAGTTGCCCGCCGTTCACCCTTTTCCCCTTGTGATCACAGCACTTCAATTGCCACCAAGGGTCCAAAGACATTTTGTGCATTCAGATATTGACAACTCTGTAATGAAGATATGTTAATAACAAAATGGCAAAGCTTTTAGGGGTGTATATATTATGAAAAGTTTAATGAATAGAGCTACCCACAGAGCCCTGCTTCCTTCACTGAAATTTTATTGATGAGTAAAACTTTGATTTTCTTTTTTGAAAACTATGCTTATATTGCTTTACAAAAGCATGCTTACATTCATGTTTTCCCATTAATTCCAATTATATTAGTCTATTTTGGTTGCCATAGCAAAATATCACTGTCTGGATGGCTCAAACAACAGAAAAGTGTTCTCACAATTTTGCAGGCTAGACATTATGACATCAAGGTGCCAATATGACTGGATTCTGGAGAAAGTCCTCTTCCTAAGTGGCAGAAGAGGTACACATGAATTCCATGTATAGGGCTCATGGAGCCCCATCTCTAAATTCCATCACATTGTGGCTTAGAGTTTTGACAAATGAACTGTGTGGACGGAGGCACAAATATTAAGTCCATAAAACAAACACACAAAAATATTAAACTTAAAAGAACCACAATTTCAAACATTCACATTTTTGAATGCTAACCTATTTGTTTTGGGATGAAAAAAGTGGGACTGAATTTTTGCCCTTGTTGCTGTATATTGCTTTATTTCTTGCCTTCCCTTACTTATGGCAAGACTTAACTTTTAATGAAAATGGTAATAATAAAATAACAGTAAAAAGGGCATTAGTGTTCTTGTTTACAAACAAGAGAACATGCTCTATTCCAGATAAAATTTTAACATATTGGATGGTTATGGGAATCACTGTAAGGATTATAGCCTGAAGACCCAAGCTAGGGAATTATTAAAAAAATGAGACTTAGAAGACTTGCCAAAAGAAAAATTTGCACAGAAAGCTGCTAGAACCTACTCTACCATTGAACTTTGTTATCATTTCCATTATTAACTAACTTAACTTTTATTTTTTACTCTTGCATTATGCCATATTTCTGTACAATATATCACAATAAATCATATATATATATATGATTTATTGTGTATACACACACACATATATATAGTGTGTATATATTGTGTATATATATACACACATATATATAGTGCACTTATCAAAATATAGTATATATGTATATACACACACACATATATAGTGCACTAATCAAAATAATAACAATAATGTTAACAATAATAAATGAAAGTAGAACAGCAGAGTTGAGAAAGTGTATAGTGGAAGAGGGAAGAAGGGATGTACTAGGAATTTGATTGCTCAAGTTATGTTATGTGCTTACATGTTAGTTGACTTTTCATCAGTGTGACCAAAATACCTGATAAGGACAATTTAAAGGAGGAAAAGTTTGATTTGGTTATTTCAGATGTCTTAGTTCATGGCCAGTCAACTCCATTGCTCTGGATCCAAGGTGATGTACAACATCAGGAAGCAGAATGCATGAGCGTGAGAGAGGGAACACAAGGAGCCAGTGACAAGATATATAATCACCAAAGGCACGTTCACAGTGACCTACTTCCTCTAGCCAAACCCTACCTGTCTACAGTTATTTCCCAGAACAGCCAAATTATTAACACATCAAATGGATTAATCTATTGTTTAGCTTGTACCTCTTATGTATCTAATCACTTCAGCTCGGAATATTCCTGCAATAACATATGAATTTTAGGGGGCAGACTTCTCACATCCAAACCATAATACCATGTAGAAATATGCCATAACTAATGTCACTATGGAAAATTTTAATACACCAATAAAATATCTGTAAATTCCAACTCCAAGATTTATGAACCTGATTGAGCTTCACTATTCCAGACCTCTAATTTAGGGTCTTAGTTATTGCCTGTCACAATGTGGGGTTGACCTCACTGAGGAAGGTGCTGCTTTACCCTCGATTACAAAAATGGCAAGAGGTCTTTATACTACTTCGTTTTAGGAATTCAAATTTAAAGGCTCTGCTTGCCCATTTCTACACTTGTAAGATTGTAGTTATCTTTAATGAGATAATCATTCTCTTAACCAGAGAGAGAGAACACATGATGGTATCATTAATTATGCAGCAATAAGTTCAGGGTCATTGGGTAACATCCTTAAAATTTACTTGAAAATTTACAAGCATTAAATTTTAGAATTTTAGGATTATAGAAAAACAAGTGAAAAGAACAGAAATCCATATATGTATATATATATGATGCCATCTATGTCCCTACATCAATTTCTTTATCAATGTTTTGTTAAACTACTACGGTGCTTTTTTTTATATTGGAGAGTCAGTAGTGATACATTATCATTATTAACTTAAGCATAGTATCATTAGGCTTCATTTTATAGGATATATATTCCATTGGTTTTGAGAAGCTGAAATATCATTATCAGTAAAGTCTCATATAGAGTTTTGCTGCCCTAAAATTTTCTTGTTCTCCAGTTTTTCATTACTCCTTCTTACCTCCCAAATGTGGTAAATCCCCTATTAACTCATCTTTTTACTATCTCTAAATGTTACCTTTTTTAAGAATATCATAAATCTAGAATCATGCAATTTGCAACATTTCAAACTGGCTTCTTTCACTTAGCAACATGTATTTTTAAAGTATTTTCCTTGCCTTTTCATGGCATAATAGATTTTGTTTATTTTTTATTACTGAATAATACTCCATTATATGGATGTACCACCATTTGTTTATCCACTCATTGGTCCAAAGACATTGTGATTGCTTTCAAGTTTGTATAAATATTCGAGGGTAAATTTAGATATGAACATAAGTTTCAATTCATTTGGGTAAATACCAAGGAGCAAAACTGCAAAGTCCTAAGATACGAACATTTCTTTTTAAAACAACTTTCAAACAATTTTTCAGAGTGGCAGTACAATGTTGCAATCTGATTAGCAATGAATAAATATTTCTCCTCTTTTACATCCTTATCAGAATTTGATATTCTCACAGCAACAATAAATGTAGGCGAGGATATGGGAGAAAAGGTATACTAATACATAGTTGGTGGGACTTTAAATTGATGCAACCATCTTGAAAGCAATATGGAGATTCCTTGGAGAACTTAGAATGGAATCACCATTTGACACAATTATCCCACTCCTAGGTTTATAACCCAAAGGACTTAAAATAAGCATACTACAAGTGGCGCAGCCTCACTAATATTTATAGCAGCTCAATTTACAATAATAAACTATGGACATAGATGCCCTTCAACAGATGAATGGATAAAAAAATTATGGCATATATACACAATGGAATATTACTCAGCCTTAAAGAAGACTGAAATTACAGCATTTGCTGGTAAATGGATGGAACTAGAGAATATTATGCTAAGTGAAATAATTTAATCCAAAAACAACAAAGGCCCATAGTTTTCACTGGTATGCAGATGCTAATTCAAAATAAAGGAGAGTGAATAGATGTACTTTGGATTAGACAGAGGGAAGGGAGAGGAAGGAGTATAAGGATAGGAAGGATAGTTGAATGAATCAGACATTATTACCCTATGGGTATATATGATCACATTACCTGTGTAATTCTACACCATGTACAATTAGAAGAATGAGAAGTTATGCTCCATTTATGAATGGTGTGTCAAAATGGATTCTATTGTCATGTATAACCAATTAGAATAAATAAAAAATTAAAAAGTAATTTGATAGTCTCAGTATTTTGAATTTTGCCTATTCTCGTAGGTATGTAGGAATATCCTGTGTTGTTTTGTTTAAAATTTACTATTTTTTAGTACTATTTAATATGCTTCTTTGAAGTTTTTTGTTTGTTTGTTTGTTTGTTTTTGCATTTCAGTCATTGTGAGAATCAGAAAATTATGAAGTTAATGTTTGCATTGTCTAAGATGAACTCACCACTTAAGTAATTACTCAAGCATAAGGACTAACTATTGCAAAACTGGAAATATAGACTACTTTTATGTTTTCCTTCCAGCAGCTGTTTATAAGTACGTATCATGATTCATAAGTTCTTACTGTTGCTTCTGAACAGGGGTTTTCTTTCTGATTGTTCTGCCTTTAGAAAATGAGAATATGATGGTGTAAACATGAGATTCCTACTTTTATCGATAGTTTATCGAATCTCCAACAAACACCAAGAGACCTATTTTTCAATGATAACTAGTATCTACCACCTAAGCCAATAATGTAATCTCACTTTTTTACTTATTGAACCTAGGATTCGTTAGTGAGAAATTCAAATTTAAATGGATATCTCAAAATGACTTCTGGTTTTATTTTGAAGTCAGTATTTTATTTGGTATGAAGCTGTCTTTTCCTTATGTCGTAAAATCATTCTAGAAGCACAGGTAGTAGGAGAAAAAAAAACATAGAAAACTGGTATATATATATATATATATATATATATATATATATATATATATACTGCTATATGTACTGATATTGTGTGTGTGTGTGTATATATATGTATATACATATAAACTGATCATTGAATGTGACTATTAAAGAAATGATAAGAAGTTGAAAATGCTAATTCATGTAATGAAATATTATACTCTGTACCATAATATGTACAATTATAACACATTAATAAAGATAAGATAGCCCAGTTATGCATATACACCAACTCACAGAAGCCTGTTAGATATGTACTAGAGCATGCACACAATCTTTTAAATGAGTAGTGTTTGCAAATGGAAAACATATACTATGATAATCATGAACTTTCAGGAGAAGGAACACACCCATGCCTGTGTGCAGGCATGTGGATATAAAAACACACACATACAGAGAGAGAGAGAAAAAAAGGGGTTAGGGTTGGTGAGAGTGTTAAAAGAATCTGATATTGCTATTTTCTCTTTTCAAAATGTAGAACATAAAAAGCAATACTAATGTTATTTATTTTTTGATATTTTAGGATTGAAATATCAATCAATATTACTCATACAACTTTATAAATTATTTTTTATATGACTTTCCATTATCTCCAGGATCAGTTAAACTCCTTTGAATGGCAGAGAAAGCCCTTTCATAATGCTGTGTCTGCAAATATTTCTAAAACTGAATTTGTCTTTAACATATCTGAATTTCAATATTCAATTTCTACCTCAAATGTCCTCAAACTTTAATCTAAGTGTCCTATGATCCAGAAATTCTTAATTAATCACCAACTTTTGATTATCCCATTCACCTCTCCATTTCTGCAGCAGCCCTTTCTTCTGCTGGGAAAGCCCTTTGGCACATCCATTCAACAGATAGATATCTGTGCCTCAGAACATGCCTCAAATGTCACTTGCTCTATGAATTCTTCATTTACTTTCCTGCCAACTTTGATTATTCTATTGTACTCCTAGAGCATTGAATACATAAAACATTTGTTATATTACTCTGAAATTTTTTTTGCCCATCCTCTTAGCTATTAAATGAAAAGAAAGGAAATTATGTCATAGTCTCATGTATCTTAAGTGATTAGAAAAATTGGTATTTATTTGTTAAGTGATGAATAATTGCCATTTGAGATACTTATTGAAACAGTTATTATTGTTAAAAGTATTTCAAATGGAAATTTAACCCTGGAAAAATTCATTTTCAGCAGGTTTATTTTTTCATATACTTATTGAAGATATTACAATTTATAATATGATTTTATAGAAACATATATATAAGAAAAGTTAAATAAAAATAAGGAATTTCTCACTCCTATTCCTCAAATAGATGTTCTGAGGTTTCTTTGTTTGTTTGTTTGTTTTTTGTTTTTGTATTTTTTTTCTCACAAAAAGAAAGTAGAAATTTTCACTTCTATCAGCATTTTTTTTCAAATTTAATATCTTTGAAGATAAGTATTTTTAAACTTTATTAAAAAATAAGCAAGCTATATTGATAAATGGATGAGTAAATATGTAATTTTGGTTTGACATATAATCACTGATTTGATTAATATCAGTACTGATTCTTTGCAAAGATGTAAGACTTATTTTGGTAGTTGGACTACTCATAGAAACAAAATTAAGCTTTTAGCTATCGGTTTCAAACTTGAAACTAATAAACATTTTAAAAGACCATTTTTCGATTTGACAAAGGCCTGGCATGTGAATATACTGGATAGCTAAACTATGTCCCAAACCTAAAGTAGTTAAAATCATCATCAGTCTTTGGTTTAACAATGCAATTTTGCAATTCAATTCTCAGTTAGCCCCAGGGAAACATGTTAAATACCTATAAAATGATGGCAAATGTCACATTCTGAAATATAACACAATAGACAAATCTTCCTAAGTTACACCAATATAATATAAAACAAGTTTCAGTCGACAAATCTTGATGTGTGACTTATGTTTTTGTAAAACCTGAAAGAGAAGATAAGAAATTAAGTATCAGGACAACTTCTGGCTCAAATGTGTTTATTTATGCCCAGATTATAACAGATCTAAAGATGAGTAAATCTGAAGCCTAAAACTTAAGCAAAATTTGATGAACCTTTAACTAATGCACACACATGTTGGGACATGTATTCATCCTATAAAAATACAACCCCCACAGAAACCAATATATTTAAATAGCTAATTATTATGAACTATCACCGTGATATTTGTTTTACACAATTTATAAAAATCTGTTTAGGCTATACTGATAAAGAATGAGGTGGTTGGAAGCCAGCAAGGAGCTTGAATTCAGCTGAGAGATTTGCATGAGTGCGGTACCCACACAATCTCTTGCACTCAAAACATACAGACAACTACATGCTGCCTTTTGCCTAGAGCTTAGAAACCAATGGAGGCATAGAACATATGGACCTGATAGACAAGTAACTTTCAATAATTAGAAAACATTTTCCCGGTGATTTTAACTTTTTTTTCCATTAATTTTATGACATTTTAAAAAATGAGAAAATCTGGGTTTGGATTGATAAAGCAATATAATCAAAATCATAAAGATGGAAAAATAAACAGAATTTTCTCTGAAGATTTAAAATTCAAAATCAATATTCTTAAAAACAGGACTCTCCAATTCCAGCAATAACCATGTACATTCATATTTAAGAAAGGTTAATTAAACATAAATTACAAGGCAGTTTTAAAATTAAGTAAGTTGAATAAAATGTCAATCATATAACAATTATAAAAATAATTTATTTTACTATTCTTATTTAAGTTTGATAGAAAACTATGTCAATTTTTTGCATTTCAATAGAACAATAGTATTTCTTATTATATCTATATTTTAAATTTGGTTGTATGATCTCCTAGAACTCATTATTAATCAAGGCACTTTGTAATACACCTTAAAATGTATTAATAAAACATTTTAAATAGTTTGCATTATAACCTAACTAATGTGGAAATAAGAAAATTAAACACTTAATGTCACTGTTCTTAGCGATTCATGATTGTTTTTCAAGTTGTTTTTTTTTAAATTTTGTCAAATTATCCAGGTGACATTAAACCAGTAAAATTGGCTTGTGCCATCTGATTCCTCTCAACAATGATTTAATGAGAAAATGTTGTATTAATTTTCTTTTAATCTAGAAAATTTCTATTTTTCCTTCCCAGGAAAAAGCCACTGGGGGAGTATTGATCTCAGATATCATCCATGCAGAGAAGAGGTACTCAGCTGGCTTTTATGTTCTAATCCCAGGCCTGAGCTGCCTCTCTAGGGTACCTATTTCATGTCCTATTCAGCTTGTCCTGAAGTAAGCACTTCTGCAGATTGTCATATTACATAGAAATAAGGGTATTTCCTCCATATTTTTTAGTATAATTTATTCTATCAAGTTATTATAGACATTATCCTTGTTATTATTGACCCTAATGTTTTATCACCTAAGGATGAGGTTTAAAATCCAAGGAAATATTATAGAAATAGATAACAGATGATAGAGAGATGGAAGTTCTGCTCCCAGCATCAACCCAGCAATTATAATCAGACTAGCCAAACAAACATTATAAACCATAATACTGTAAAAAGGTACAAAGAAAAATTTTTACAGTTTTTGAACAACAAATACTTTTTAAGATTTTAGGTCTTTAGAGTATATATATTTTATACTCTAAATATGAATCAAGTTTCATGATTGTACTAGCTCTCCTCCTCAAGACAACTTTCTGACCACAGTGCAGGGAGCTAGAATCTAATTGGAACATGGCAATACTGTTGATCAGAAAAAAAAAAAAAAATCAATCATTGGGATTGTTAAAGTGACTGGAATCTATGGAGTCAGTCACCAAAGAGGAATCCATTGTATGGAGTAGGACAAATTGTGCGGAGTTTAGTCACAAGATCTGGACCTAGGACTGTGCTTCCAATACAGAGAACAACTTTACAAAAGACCTATTAGAGAGCAGCCGCTAGAAGGTTAACAAGAACCAAGAGATAACTGCAATTAAGCAGTTCCAGAAAAGATTTAAGGTCTGGTATAAATGAAATCAAATGACGAAAGTTTAACATCTTTTGATGAGTCCACGGAGACATGGACTATAACTTTCAACTCTAGTGCTGCCCTCTTAAAATCTACATAAAATTCTTGAGAAACACTGGAGGATACACAGTTTACAGTTTGACAATCTCACAAAGGGATATGGGAAGTACAATGAGTCTTACGCACATTTGTCCCAATCAATACAAACCAGACAAATACAACTTTAAGGTAATCAGAAGATGAAGACACATTTACTAGATTAAAATGAACAACATTTTGAGGAACATAATAGAATATAGAGTGTTTAAACTGTATCAACAATATCCTTTGTATAAAAAATAATCCATTCACATAAATAGACAGGCATCCGTGGCCAAGAGTCAAACATATACATAAATGCATACATAAATAAGTAACTAATAAAGCATTAAAAAATGTCCTGGACTAGAACACTGGCCTGCTCTGTGTAAGAACCTGGGTTTGATTTCCAGCATCACAAAAATAGATAAAAACTATAAACTTTTAAACATTCAAAATTTCCCTAAAATGGTAGACAGGGTTCACCTTAATTGATAAAAACTTTATTTTTAGATACATTTATGATTTTATTAATGCATTATAGTTATGCATAATATTGGCATTAAATTTGATATAATCTTACATGCATGGAATATGATTTGCTTCATTTCATTTCCCAGTACTCTCTTTTCCCCTCATTTTCCTCTCTCCCATAGTTCTGCTTTCTCTTGTCTAGTGATCTTACTTCTATTTATTCATATTTTTTTTGATTGGTAATGGGTTGGCATTTACCATGGTATATTCACTCTAAAGCAGCTCTCATAAATATGTTCAAAGAATGAATTAATGTCTTGATGGATGAAGATAATATTAACAGAAAACTGGAGTCGATTATAGAAAATTCTAGACCTCAAAGAGCAATCAGCAGTCAATCCCCTATATAGAAAGCAGAGGAGAAAGAGGTTGTAGAAAAAGTGAATAGGGATTTAAGAAGCTGTAGATTAAACAGTCTATCATACACATAATGATTCCATAAGAAGGGAATCAACATGTATTTCTAATTAATCAGATTCATGCCTTGGTCAATCTAGAACTACCTGGACAAAGGAGAAGGCATTTGTGAACTTGACTGGTCAAGGTTGCTGGTGAGAAGGAAAAAAATCATGAAGGGATACCCCTGAGACAAATAAAGAGTGATTCAAGAAGTAGATGGCAGATTACCTAGGTTTAACATCATGGAATTGATTTCACTGAACAATATCCATACCCTGATCTTGCAAGCAACCCAAGAATCACCAATCCTAAGAGTTCTGGGTTTTTTTGGCTTTGGTTTTACCTCCACGTAGAGAATCCTCAATGTTGGCAAAATTGAGTTGTCATTGACTTAGAAGTAAAGGTTCTCAAAGCATTTCTGGAACCAACATAAATCTGGAAGTTTGTTAAATATATTACTTTGAATATATTAATTAAAAAGACACTGTTATTTGTTGGAATGGCTTTATTTACACATTTACATTGTTTTTAATGAGCATGACCTTACCATGCCCTGCAATCCAATATAACTGTATTACCTTTATCTTTCAGTGAGTTTCTACATATAGAATATTTCGAGTGTATGAGGGGCCTACATGCTGCCTCTGGTACTGTGAAGTGCCACACCAATCTGTATTCAGAGTTCTCCACCCTACCAACCTACCTCCCTGCCTGTCCTTGTTACCTTAAGAGTAAAACAGAGTGGAGACAAAAGTTACTCTCTCATAGCCTAAATCTAATAAGTATCTCTGATACAGCGAAGTACTGACCACTCAATCATGTTCATATTCACTTTGATGTGATCAAATTTTGCATTTCATGGTGTATAAATATCAATAACAAGTGTTGCATGTGATTTTTAATGATACTTATTTGTAATAAGTTCTTGTGTGAGTTTTTGAGTTCTGCAATTCTTTTATATTTTTACTCATGCAGAGCCACCACCAATTTAGTTTATTCCTCATAATACTGAAAAATCCTTTCAGATAAATTTACAATGGTTCTATTCTTCCCACAAAAATACAAAAGTCTCAAATTTTGATTAACATTTTTAGTCACATTCCCACAATCTGAGTACATAGAGCACAGACTGTCTTGTTCCTGATTGGATATGTGTTTTTAGTTCCTCACAAAATACTTACTCACTAAAATTGGTTTCTTCTTAGTCTTATAGTTAGAAGTAATTTTCCTTGTAACTGATATAATTGGATATTTTCTTAATATTCTGTGCTGCATTTTTAAAAACATTTTATCACTGCTCATAAACAACTCCAGAAGAGCAATATTACCTATTTTATCTGATTGTCTAATTGCTCTTCTATTGTTTCTAATTTAAATTTATTTCCAAAGTATTGTGAATGCCTCTAAAAAATGAAAGCAAAGTTTAAATATTTGTATTAATCATGGTGTAAGGTTCTGAGTCTTTAAGAATGAAACACTCATTGAATATAAGGTAAATTTGTCAAATAATCAATCTACCATACTAAAGTACATTACATGAAATATAAAGAATGAATTTAATTACTATTTGCTTTTCTTGGTTATAAATAGCTACAGGTCAGGGATATGATGTTATATCTGAACATCTCATAGAGTTGACAAACAAAGATGTCAGTTGTGTTCATCAGACTAGGGCATGCAACTGGATGAAAATTGTAGCTAATTATTCTTCTATCATCCATACAAAGAAAGAGAGTGTTTTTCATATGTATTTCTCAATACATAAAAAAGGGCTAACATGGGATTTAAAATCTTCAATTTTAAGTGGAAAAATGTTTGTAATCATACCACCACATTTCCTCCAGGAATTATATATTTTGCGAGAAGTCTTTGATACCTTGGAGGAGGTGGCAAAAATCTGAATGTCTTCTCTTTTATGAACATAAAATTAGATTCCAGATGTTTCACAAACCCTGATTTCCAGAATGTAAAGACTGTGGAATGATCCAAATTAAAAAGGAGGAGGAGTGTGGGGACAAGTGCATGGTGCATGGAGTACTTCATACATGGCACATGTTAAGGGCATCTGAGTGGCAGGCAACTCCCCTTGTGCTAGGGGTGTGAGCAGCAGGCCACTTACATTGTAGTCAAAGCCCTGGGCGTGAGGCCAGATGTTGCAGTCCCTGTGCTTGCTGCACTCCTCGATTGGTCACTGTAAGAGCAGTTGGCCAGAAATTGCATTGGTGGCTGCCTGTAATCTGCCTAGCTACTGCCTGAGTATATATACATGGTAATTGTGCAATACAATCAGACCTGCTTCCTGCTTGGTCTCTGGAGGTCTTGATTAGCGACTCTGCAGCCACACTCTTCTCTACCCTGTTCTGTGGACATCCTTGCTGGAGAGCCCATGTAGGAGGAGGAGAAGAAGAAGGTGAAGGAGGAGAAGAGGAGGAGAAGGAGGAGGAATGGAAGGAGAAGAATAATCCAGATCTATAACAATCCACATTAAAGATTCAAATTTATAATTCATTACCAAGGAATTCATATTTCAGTGGTGCACTCCTAATAATTCAAATGCTGCATCATCATCATCATCCTCATAATGTCTGCAGCTTAATATAAGCAGTAATTAATTTGAGATTGAGACAGAACACCTTCACTTGACACTGTTAAAGGCTTTTCTCTTTACTGACTAAAATCATTGCCTTGCATAATGAACTTTATATGGAAAATAGTGCACTATACATACTATTGAAATGTCGGAATTCTAAATTTTTATTATTTTATTGACTTCTCTTTCTAAAACAGGTTACAACCTAAAATTCCTGAGTTAATTTATTCACTAATAGCATTTTCTCATTGTTCAATATATCCATTTTAAACTTAATTTTATTTTAAATTTTGTTTATAACCTGATTTTACATTGATATTGTTCAGTTGTACATTCACCATTGTAAACAACAACAACAAAAATGAGTTATTGCAACCAAACTATAAGCTAAAAAAAATTAAAAGCATAATTATTCATTGCAAACTGATTCCTAAAACAGGCAGTACAATATGATTTATATTAAATTCTAAATCATCCTATACAGTTATTGAGATAATATAGAATAAGAATAAAAGATTAAAACAATTATTGGACTTTATGTTCCACACAGTCATTATGTTTTTTAAGAGGCATAAAAATATCATTAAAATGGTAAAAATATATACAAAAACTAAGCTTCATATTGAGGAAAACTATATCACATTTGTCAAAATGTTTTCATAAAAACAACAATATGTTTGAAATTAATTGCTCTTTTTTCATAATTATTTAAACTGTTTTTGTATTTATAAGATAAAATGAAAAATAATATTTGGTAAATTAGAATATTGTTTTTGTAAATGTCTGCTTTAGGTCATGTAAAAATTATTTCTACAAAATCTCTGAGATTCATAATATGTGGTTTTGGACAACAAATTTCCTATCTTAGGAAATAGATGATTTTGCAATATTAATATCTTAACTATTCACAAATATATTAATGTAATTAAACTCTATTTTGATATTATATTTTTATCCCAGCTATTTTTATGAAATATGATTGTCAAATTGATGAAAAGGGCATTTTTTTATTTTTAAAGGATATAATGTACAAAAAAAATTCATTATCATTATTTTTATTGGTTCTTTTGTTTTACATGTCAGCAGAATCCATGTTGATATACTTATACAAGCAATAATATATGTTATTCTAGTTAGAGTCCTTATGGATGTACATTATGGTGGATTTCAGTGTGTTGTTTTCATATCATTCTAAAATATTATTTAAAATAAAAAGTAGGAAAGATATTTAAAGCTTTTAATATTGAATTTTCTAGATATAGAATGGTCCTTTTCAAATATGTGAGCATACTGATAGCAAGTTATTTCTCAGTCAACAAAAAAAAAAATTAGAATAATCCTGACATTTAAGAAAGTGTGCTTTCTTTTTCTTTAAGCTTTAAAATATTGGACTCGATAAAGATTTTCTATTTTATTGAAAACAATTGTTTGACAGAGTTAGTCATTCCACTGCAAAATACAGCTTTGTTTGAGGAGTATTTAGATCATTGTTAACTTTAAATTTTCTACAACTTAAAAAAAAATCCATTTTATCTATGCAAGCACAGAGTTGGCAAGCCTGGGTAAATGACAGGATTGTGTGCAATATTTAAAATGCATTATATTGCAAACAAAAATAAAGGTTTTCATTCATGTAGTTATTAAGATCTGATTAGATAAGTAAAAGTCTTAGCATTTTGACAATCTCTATGCATGTCACTAAGGAAAATATGGCAGATCAAAATTAATACCTCAGAAAGCAAACATTCAAGATACACCTAACATGACTTTAAATGACAGAGTGCTGTTTGTGTTATTCTATTTTTAATTAGTTTGTAGAATTTCTTTTCTAATGCCTAATTAAACTTTGATCACTGTCTTTAAAAACTCTCTCAAGCCTTTCACTTTTGTTTTAAATCAGTTATTGATACATCTTCAAATCCTGAATGCTTCTCTTTTCTCTGCTAATGTATATCCTCATCTTTCTACTCTTTCCTAGACTAATTTCTTTTATCATTTCTAAAAAAAAAAAAAAATTTCTTTCATTTTCCCCAGTTTGTTTATTTCAATAATTCTCTTTCTTATGAATCTTTCTACTTCTCTCTTCATGGACTTTCATTCTCAAAAAAAAAAAAAAAGAAATACATTGAAGACCCTGACGTCTCTAACATCTGGACTTTTTATGCATGTAGGGAGTTTCCACTTCTCATCTTGTCTTTAAATCATCACTAGCTATTTTTTATTCTCATCCTATTGCTAAAATGCTAAATATATAAAATAAAGAAAAAAAGAGCATGTATGATGATGTTAGAATTATAGAAGATAACTATCTAAATTCTATTATGACAAATATATTAATAAAACATGGGTTCAGAGTCCTACTCCTATAATTTCTAATTGAACAAACTCGTACTCCTACAAAACTGAGCTAAATCACTCTTCTTTCCTAGAAGAATAAATTAATATTAGTTACTTTGCTCAATTTGGTCTTTCGTTAAATTTTTAAAACATGTATTGAAAGATCTTATGATCAAGCTTACCAAATTATAAGCACTTTCTAAATATTAGATGATCATATATATGTATGCATACACATAATAGAAATATTCATCTTTGCATATGTACATGTAAAAATATATAGTGTGAGTGTAATATTATTACTATAATATTCTTTGAATTTATTTAGCTAGGGGCTGGGTTGTAGCTCAGATGTTGAGTGCTTGCCCCAAGTGCATATGTGAGGCACTGGGTTCAATCCTCAGAGCCACATAAAAATAAATAAATAAAATAAAAATATTGTGTCCATCTACAACTAAAAATTACTTACGAAGTGAGTTGCTGTGCAATTCATTGCGACCTTGTCTCTAAATAAATATAAAATAGGGCTGGTAGTGTGACTCAGTGGCCAAGTTCCTCTGAGTTCAATCCCTAGTACAAAAACAAAACAAAAAAAGGAAAAACAAAATATCTGTCTCAAAATAAAATATAAAAATTTTAGTCTTCTTTGATATAAGGAGAGCAACTAAGAACACAGCAGGGAGGAAGAGCATGAGGAAAAGAGTAACATTAAACAGAGACGAGTGGTGGGAGGGAAAGGAAGAGAGAAGGGAAATTGTATGGAAATGGAAGGAGACCCTCATTGTTACACAAAATTACATATAAGAGGTTGTGAGGGGAAAGGGGGAAAAAAAACAAGGGAGAGAATTGAACAACAGCAGATGGGGTAGAGAGGGAAGACAGGAGGGGAGGGGAGGGGGGATAGTAGGGGACAGGAAAGGCAGCAGAATACAACAGTCACTAATATGGCATTATGTAAAAATGTGGATGTGTAACCAATGTGATTCTGCAATTTGTATTTGGGGTAAAAATGGGAGTTCATAACCCACTTGAATCAAATGTATGAAAGATGATATGTCATGCATGAGCTTTGTAATGTTTTGAACAACCAATAAAAATAAATAAATAAATAAATAAATAAATAAATAAATAAATCCCAGATTTTAATTCAAAATTTATCATAAATATAAATGTAAAACTATACAGATTTTACAAAGAAATAGGAAAACAAATAGGAACCCTACTCTGGATGATAGCTTGGTAATTTCTCAATATGAAACAATTAAATAAAAATATTAAATGAAATAAAATTGTTTATATAAATGCTGTATCTAAAGTATGATACAGAGATATGAAAAATTGTTCTCTGTATGTGTAATAAGGATTGTAATGCATTCCACTGTTGTCATGTATTGAAAAAAAAAATGAAATCAATAAAAATAAATAAATAAATGCTGTATCTATGTAATTTGTAACAACTGATAACAAAAGCTTTATTTTTGCTGTCAGCATTAAAAAGGATCATGACCAGAACATGCATATTTATATATTTCAATTGGCTTCTTGGTCATATCTTTTCTAATAAAGTAAACATTCTTAAATATAGATTCATTCCCTAGAATTTTCTGCAAATATTTCTTAGTGCTGCCTATTTTGTAACAAACACTTATTATACTCCTACTATAAGTAAATCAAGATTGTTTTGGATAATATATTACTGTATCAATAAATCGGAAAAAAAGTCTAGAAAAAAATTAATTAAAAAAAGCAATCAATAAATAAAAATTTTAAAAAGTATGGAGATGTGACTCAGTGGTGAAGTGCCTCTGGATTCAATCTCTGGTACACAAAATACAATTAATTAATTAATTAATTTAAAAATAATTTTTAAAAAATTGTTGGGCTAGTATTATCTAAATAAATTGAAAATTAGTTTTATTTAAAATAAAAACAAAGTATTTAGTCTCCATAGAATAAAAAGCACAACTGTATTTATCAATGGTAATATTAAATCTATATTTCTACTTATATAAATTTTATCACTTACTATTGGCAGAAAATCATCCCTTTATCCATACAATAAACAAGCTTAAAATCTGTCAAATAATGAAGATTTCCAAGAATAGTAAAATTTTGTGAAATTTAAATATAATTTTTTTTAGAATTAAATGAGGCTCTTATATATCATTGCTATACCTGATCATAAATGAAAAAAGTTCTTCTCAAAAAAGAAGCAAGTAAATGATATATTTGCTCTTAAACAAAAGCACAAAAGATCATTTTTAAAAAAATTTTAAAAGTATGCATGACATTTTTTCCCTATGTTTATCTTTACTACAGTTTCCCTCTCACAGAGATCATAGCTAGAAAGAGTTGTTATGGGTTAGTGGACTAGCATTGCAGTCAAATATTGCAAAGGTTACAGTATGGTACTTCTAATACAGATTTCAGAATGTGAGGGTTCAATGAGTCCACATTCGCTAGTCATGATATCATATTTTCCAAGTTCCTTTTATGTGTATATTTGTATTAAATTTCATAATATATCGTAAGTCAGAAATCTAATTTATAATATGGCAATATAGAAGAAGTATGTGTAAATCGCATTCTGTGAATCATTTTGAGAATTTATTTAATCAGAGAGAGAGTACCCTTGTATGATATGATATGATTCATGTCTTGGCATCATGCCTCTCAGCCTTTATGTTTGGTGATTAACCACAGTATTAGAAACAAGAAAATTGTGGTCAAATCCTCTATTGAGTCTTTGCTATTTGGGTGCTACTTGTTCTTAATGTTCCTAATCACACTTCTGGATATTGTTTCTTGAACATTTTTGAGGATTGACTGGTTAAAATGTTATTTGATTGACCTCACTGGTACTACACCCCAAATGACATATTCTGAAAAATTTTGCTTTTACTGAAAGTGACTATTAAGCTAAAGTTTTGATTTTGTAGTTGTTTGCATTAAGGATTTTCTGTTTTACAAAACTCCTAGAGCCTTGCTAGCATTGCAATGATTAGTTTTGTTCTGTTTTGTTTTGTATCATTTTGTTTATTCACAAGACCCTCATTTTGAAGATATGATGCCCCTCAGTAGGCATAAAAATGGAATTCTAACTTTAGGGAAAATTTTATAGGTGAGTATGGGGAATTACTTCAAGCCGATGCAGTATAAGGAAAGCTGCATTCATTTAAATTATAAATTTGAATCTCATTTTGTATTGCAATAGGTACTAATCAATCTTCATGTGAAACAATGAGTATATGATGCAATCAGAATTTAAATGGGATTCAGTTTTATAGAAGCCTGTGTTTTAAGAGCTCCAAAAGACTGATTAAGTAAAAGTGTTTCATGTGAATGTATTTTAGCTTCAGTAATTTTTATATGGGCTACAATCCATTACACGTGCTTAAGAAAGTGAATTTTATAGAGGCATAAGAAAAAATACTATAGAATGCATATTTCTTTGCAATGGAATCTAATCAGAAATTACAATTCCTAAGCAAAGCATGATTTCTGAAAATTAGTCCAGACTATAAAGTAGAAAAAATTGTTATTTTATATATAAATAGCTAACATAGATTATGTTTTAAGTATGCAATTTATAATTCAAATTAACTCTAATCTGTTAAATGAGTGTAAGTGAATACTTAAGGACCATATGTTAGTCAACTTCCTGATACTGTAACAAAATACCTGAGACAATTATTTTTATAAATAAAAGGTTTACTTTGGCTCACAATTTTGGAGTTTTTAGGTCATGGTGAACTGTATTCATGTAGGCTTGTGATGAGGTAATTCATCATGGCAGAAGCACATGGTAGAGCAAAGGCTGTTCACCTCATGGCCGACATGTGAAAGAGACAAAGAGGAGAGACCAAGGTCCCACAATCCACTTTGAGGGTACACAATTAAGGGCCTGAAAATATTCCACTATGCCCCACTCTTAAGGTTTCCACCATCTCCCAATAGCACCACACTGGGGAATAAAGATTTAACACCTAGGCCTTTGAGGGAAACTCCAGATCCAATATATACTAGTGTCCAGAGGGACCCAAAATATGCATATCCAAGGATATGCATAAAGTTACATGGTACCCTCACATTTCTTGAATTGGAGGTCTCATGTAGACAATGATCCTCTATCTTTGTATACAGATCTGGAATGAATACACAGAGAGAAGATACAACTTTAATAGACAAGTGATCTTTAAGTAAACAGAAAATGTTACCTCCTATTGACCAGGTAAGATTTTCCTTAATGGTATCAGGACTTGGGGTGAATGAAATTCTGTTCCCTAATAAAATTAAGGAGTTTTATTTGCCATCTTGATACCATGGAGGACACTGCACCCACTCAAGAAAGTATGATATATAAGATAAAAAATCAAATTTATTTTCAGTAACAAAATTTTACTTTGTTGAAGATATCTTTGTGTGGTTTTGATGACAATAATTGTTTTTAATTATTAATTTAATTATTAATTTAAGTTTAAAAGAGTCATTTTTCTACGAAGCTACATAATATGTATGCTGTAATTTAGGCATCCTAGGGAGAAAATGAGAATCAACCATTTCAAGATTGTATTTGTGATTCTGTCTACTACTTAAACTTTATTTAAAATTACTTAAAATTATTTAACATTAATCTGGCCCTCAGCTTCATACCCTGTACAATGGGATACTAATTTAGAACCAGTTTTTATAAAATATAAAGTAAAAGGGGTGCATCTTTCTACTTAATGAATTCTCTCTGTATTGGAGGAAACCAGGGACCAATATTCTCCAAATTATATCAAATCAAACTGTTCCTATTTCTTCACAATTCTGGAATCTAAAGTATGTATATGTACATTAGGTTTGACTTCCCAGATATTTATGCCTGAGACTTTCAATATTGAACAGTGTTTCAGTGAATCTGGAGCAAGTGAGAAAGGTCTCATTGGGACAGAAATGGTGGCAAATATCCAAGAGGAGTGAGGGAATGGTTGGGACAGTCCAGCTGTGGCCCTGTTATAAGTGGCATTCAAACCCAAATATTTCATAGTATGATTTTCTATCCTCATGTTGCCTAACTTCTCTTAATTTCTTGTGTATTTTCTGAAGCTGGCTAAATATCTTACCTGTTCATGAGTCACCCAATAATCATCCAGAAATTATTTTGTTAAGAATCTTCAAGTTCATTTCTATTTCTATGTTTGCTACTAACTGGCAAACAGTCACTCTTAATGTAATTAGAATTCATGAAAAACATTATATTTTAATTGAATACTATGATTTGGTCATATACTGTTTAACTTCTTGCTATGCATAGCAGAGATTATCTTCTTTCTTAAAGATAGTGTATTAGTTTTCTATACTTTCTGTAAAAAATTGCTATAAATTTAGCATTTTCAAACAACGCAGACTCATTATTTTGCATGTCTGATGGTTAGAAGTCTATATTGGGTCTTACTGGATTAAAATAAAAAAAAATTGGCTTTCCTTTGTAGAGACTGTAGTGACCAAGCCATTTTCTTACTCTCTTTGACTTCTGGAAGCTACCTGCATTCCTTGGTTCATTAACCTTTTCTATGTTCAGAGCCAACTACATCAGGTCAACTTCTCTACAAATTACCTCAACCTCACTTCCTCTCCTGCTGTTTCTTCCACATTAAAGGACCCTTATGATTACATCAACTCATCTAGATAAATTAGGATAATCTACCCATATTTAGATCACGTGATAGCAACTTTAATACCCTGTGAAACCTGAATACCTCTGTATCTGTTTAAGTTTTCACAAGTTTTATGCATCAGAGTGTAATATCTTGAGGGGAATCATCATTCTACATACTAAAAAGAATGTTTCAATAAAAGATTTGTGTGTGTGAATGTTAAAAACTACATGTATAGAGAATAATAAAGGATTTAAGGAATGTCACAATATAAAATATTTGCTTAATTTCAACCAATTTCAAATATTTTACATTGTTTGTTGAATAATCATAACCCTTTATAAAAAACAATTCATAATATAAAATCATTGGATTCTTTAAAATTAAATTATTTTAAACAATCATCTTGAATATTTCTAAATCACATTTCATGTTTTTTTAAATTTTCTTTTAGTTCTTGTCTAGGTTCTACATAAAAAATACCTTTGCCTGGTTGATTTTTGTTAGTGGGTCTGTTCGTTTTTCATAATGGTTCAGAGCTACACCCATTTCAAAGAGAAGGGGAAAAAAAGTGAGTTAGATCATTTCTAACCTACTGAATAATTGATGAGATTAATGTCTGCTGTAGCTGAAAGAATGATTGAAGTTTTTTCCAACTTCACAAAGCTTCGCTTTTTCCTTTTAAAATGTTTTTATGGAGGACATTTTAAACAATGACAATAAAATCAAAATATTTTTGATTCTTTTACTCTTTTGAGTAAATATATATATATATATATATAATTATCATTGACCTAATTATATATTATGTTAGTATTAGGGTTTAAAAGTGCTGGTATGATTGATCTGTGGATATAAAATTTTTAATTTTTCACATTAATATCTTCAAGTCATTCATCTGTACATTGTTTTTTGGAGAAATTTTCTGTACATTAAAAATAAAAGCTGTCTTACCAAGTATTGAAAGAAATAACTCATCTTTTACATGTGAATGATTATGGGTAATAGTTATGATTTTGTTCTATACCTGTTTCAAACATCTTAATATTTATATGTATTACATTTTTGATTATCACTTTTTATCACTTTTTCACAACTAGAATATAGCTTATATTTAAAAGCAAAAAGTCCTATAAGAGCAAATTGTACAAACAATATTACATAGGGGAAAATATTAGAGTTCAAATGAGATCAGTCTGTTGGATATTACAATCATATGAAAACCTGGAATTAGATTATGTAAATTGAATATTCAGTCTTCATCATCATGTTTGCAGGTTTTCGTTGAAGTGCTTTTCCACTCCTGAACTCCACAGTCAACATACCAGGTTAAATCAACTGACCTTCTCATCGTAATTTCCTCTAGGCTATTTCATTTTCTGCACTGTTCTATTTAACCTCTAATGTATTTTTCAGAAACTTTTTAACCTTCTCCAATAAATGCACAAGCCTGTAGGGATGTTTGGAGTTTGTTATTATTTTTTTTAATTGATTGGATTTTTCTTTAAAAAAATAAAGAGAAAGTTTGTGGAAACACTCTTTACAGTACATTGAGTGGCCAGTAAACGTAATTTTACTGTCTTCTATTGTTACCAAATTGTTTTAAATGAAACTAATGTAATTTGCTGATAGAATTGGAAAAACATGCTATTAACCGTGAAGAAGAAATCATGATATCAGACTGTAGTAATACCAAACAAAAGATCAAGGAGGGATATAGAATTTAGAGATGCAATTTTAAACAGAAGAAATAGGATGCATAAGATGAGGCCATAAGTAGATTTTTTGCAGAACAGATGAATGGTCAGCTTTTGTTTGAAGTACAAATTTTACTGCTCCAACTACTAATTTTCCCTGCTACAATGTAGAATAAAATGTTCACCCAAGTTTTAAAATCATCTTGAGGGAATAAAGTCAGGGTCTAAACCATATATTCCATTTGTATTTTAGTGTTAAGTCCAAAATAAAAGAAAGGAAAACAATTTATCATCTTCTAGCTGCTACTAAACAAGCAAATTAATTCTGGAATGCATTCCAAAAGATAAATTTCATGAAACTTATACCTGCATTTATTATACTCAGAATTATTTGAGATCCTCTGTGAAATTTGACTCCCACATTCTGCCATAAATTACAAACATTTTTTTTTCTCCATGCATGATGAAATGTGTGCCTTAGACACTAAGCTACATCTGTAGTCTTTTTTAACTTATTTTTTTTTATTTTGAGAGAAGTTCACATTAAGTTAGCCAGTCTGGCCTCAAATTTATAATCCTCCTGTCTCTGCCTCCCAAGTAAATAGTATTACAGTCATGTACCAACACACACTTATTAGTATACCTAACATATAATAGGCTGTAAATAAATATGTGCCATAGTAGTGAATAAAATAGCTTAAAATAGAGCTTAGACTTTTTGTTTTGCTATAGTAATTTTCAAGAAGATAAAACAGTAGTGAAAAAATAAATATATTAGAAAAATGTCAATTCATTGGAAATTATTAACTATAACTAAAATTCATACTATATTTAGTTTAAAACAAATATCTTGGTAGGTATATATGTTTGTGTGTGGGGGAAAGCCTAGGGGATTTCCAGAAAATGTACTTAATCTAAAATGCAATGTTTTTAACAATTCTAATTGGTTTTATATGACAGCATAATGCATTACAATCCATATTACACATATAGAGCACAATTTTTCATAACTCTGGTTGTATATAAAATATATTCACACCATTTGTGTCTTCATACATGTATTTAGGGTAATGATATCCATCTCATTCCACCATGCTTTTTACTCTCATCCCCCTTTTCTTTCCCTCCCTCCCCTGTGCCTTATCTAAAGTTCATCTAATCCTCCCATGATCTCCGTTTCAAACCCACTATGAATCAGCCTCCTTATATCAGAGACAACATTCAGCATTTGGTTTTTTCAGAATTGGCTAAAATCACTTAGCATTATATTCTTCAACTCCATCCATTTAACTGCAAATACCATGATTTTATTCTCTTTTATTGCTGAGTAATATTCCATTGAGAATATATACCACATTTTCTTTATCCATTCACCTACTGAGGATTATCTAGGTTGGTACCACAGTTTAGTTATTTTGAGTTGTGCTGCTATAACCATTGATATTGCTGTGTCCCTGTAGTATGCTGTTTTATAAGTCCTACTCCAAAGAGTGGGATAGCTGCTTTCAGTTTTTCTTCATGTAGAATTTTGTTGGACTTGAATTTAATGTATATAAATTTTAAAATGTTGAGTAATTTCCCTCCTATGCCCAGTTTTTCTAGTGTTTTGAAAATTAATGGATGCTGTATTTTGTCAAATGCTTTTTCTACATCTATGGAGATAATTGTGTGATTCTTATTCTTTGAGTCTATTGAGGTGGTGAATTACATTTATTGATTTCAGTATGTTAACCCACCTTGCATCTGTGTAATGAAACCCACTTGATAATGTAATACTGTCTTTTTAATGTTTTGTTGTTGTTGTTGTTTGCATGCACTTTGCCAGTATTTTATTAAAATTTTTGCATCTATGTTCATCAGGAATATTGGTCTGAAGTTTTCTTTCTTTGATATGTGTTTGTCTGGTTTTGGAATGAGGTGATACACTTTTCATAGAATGCTTTTGGAAGGGTTCCCTTCTCTTGAATTTTATTGAATAGTTTTAGGAGGATTGGTGTTCATTCTTTGCTGGTCTGGTAGAACTTGGCTGAGATTCCATCTAGTTCTGGGCTTTTCTTTCTTGGTAGGCTTTTGATGGCATCTTAAATTTTATTTTTTGAGATTGATCTGTTTAAATATTCTATATCCTCTTGGTTCAATTGGTATGGGTCAGACACCTCTAGAGATTAGTAGATCTCTTCAAGAGTTTCCATTTTATTGGAATATAAGTTCTCAAAATAGTTTCTAATTATCCTCTGTATTCAGTGTTGTATATGACCATGTGTCTTTTTTTATCATTATGAATTTTAGAAATTTGAATTTTTTCCCTCTGTCTCTCGGTTAACATGGCTAAGTGTTTATCAATTTTATTGATAGTTTTCCAAGAATCAACTTTTTGTTTCATTGATTTTTTTGAATTCTTTTTTATTTCAATTTCATTTATTTTAGCTGTGATTTTTTTTTATGATTCGTAAATACTGTTTTTTTAACTGTCATTTAAATTTTTTATAATGGGTATTATTTCTTTTTACAACATGAAATATTTCTGCTTTCACAGTTGTGATCATTTGAGGAATACTTAATCATTGGTACATTTATTAATGTCTTTGACACTGTATGTATTAATGTCATATGAGGATTTAGACTAAAGTAACATCTCTATTATTTTATGGTCCTGATCTGCCTTAGTCCAGCTGCAACAAAATAACCGGGGGGTGACAAACAACTTCTGTACGTTGATACAGCAGGAGTAGGAGCCGTTTATTGCAGGACAACAGAGGTATTTATACATTTTACACAGCTTATCTAATTAGCATAAACTAGATACATCAGTCAACCAATAAGGAATCTCCACACTTAATGGCTCGCTGGTGTTACTTCACAAACCACTCCCTCTGGCATTTTGCCAGGCACCATCCTGACTTGTTTACAGACTCTAACACTGATCTGCAGTTTAATTAACTTGAATAAGAGTTTGATTATGTGTTATATTTAACACTCTATATAAAGCCAAATATTTTCTTTTTTATTTGTTCTTATAGATATACATGACAGAAGAGTGTATTTTTACATATATACATAGAATAACTTTTTACTATTAGGACCCCATTATTATAGTCATAATTATTTCCTGTCTTCTACTGATTTTAATGTTAATTTTTTTCTTCTTTCTCCAAGGCCTTGAGATGTAATGTTAGGTAACTTTTTGATTACTTTCTATTGTTCTAATGAATGAACACAGGGCTATAAGTTTTCCTCTTAGAATTTTCTTCATAATTTCCCAGAGATTTTGATACATTGTGTTAATATGCTCATTTACCTCTAATTATTTTTTTTAAATTCATCCCAGATTTAGCATATTATTTAGTCTCCAGGTGTTAGAGTAGTTTCTATTTTTTATTATATCATTGATTTCTAATTTCATTCCAACATGATCTGACAGATGCAAGTATTATCTGTATTTTATTGTACTTGCTAAGCATTGCTTTGTGGCCTAAGATGTGGTCTATTTTAGAAAATGATCCATGTGCTGCTGAGAAGAAAGTGTATTCAGTCATTGATGGATAAAGTATTCTAAATATGTTTGTTAAATCTAATTATTAATTATATTTTTTAGTTCGATAGCTTCTTTGTTTAGTTTTTGTTTGGAAGTTCTATCCACTGATGAGAGAGGCATGTTAAAGTCACCCAGATTTATTGTGTTGTGGTGTACTTGATTCTTGAAATTAAGAAGGGTTTGTTTGATGTACATAGATAAGCCATTATTTGGGGCATAAACATTTGCAATTGTTATATCTTCTTAAGCAGTATGAAATGATCTTCTTTGTCTTTTCAGAATAACTTTGGCTTAATGTAATTTTTATGTGATATGAGGAAAGTATCCCCTGCTTGTTTATGGGAGCCATGCAAATAATAGGATTTTTCAAATTCTTTTACTTTCATTCTGTGGATGTCTTGGAGACAGCACATTGTTGGACCTTGTTTTTTCATCCAATCTTCCAGTCTATTTCTATTGATTGATTAGTTTAGGCCATTTACATTCAATGTTATTATTGAGAAATTATTTTTATTTTCTGTTATTCTGATTTATTTCTGGTTCTTAATATAAATTAGTTTCTTCTTTGAGTGACTGTTCTTCTAGTGTAACTAATCCCTTTGCTGGTTTTCAATTGTAGTTTTCATTTCTTCTTCATGAAATATTTGCAGGCTTTCTAGTTGTGAATTATGTCATCTTTTTTTTCTCTTTCTTTTTTAAATTTATTTCTTAATTACATGACAATAGTGGAGTGCATTACATTCACGATTATCCCTTCACAGCACAATTTTTTGTAACTTTGTATATAAAGTATGTTCACGCCAAATTATGCCATTATACATGAGCTCTCTTATTTTTTTTTGCATACAATTCTTAATGCACCTTTATACCACCATTTACCATATCACTGTTTATATATAAGGTATGTTGACATATGCACTGTCATTTTTCTCTGGCATCCTTTAAAATCCTATCCTTATTCTGTATGTTATGCCTTTTTATCATAATATGTCTTGGTGTGGGTCTGTTGTAATTTTGTATATTTGGAGTCCTATAAGCATACTCTGTTTGATTTTTCATTTCCTTCTTAAGGTTTTGGAAATTTTCTGATATTATTTTATTGAAAAGATTGTACATTCCTTTGGTTTGTATCTTTAAACCTCCATCTATACCAACAAATCTTATATTTTTTTTTCATGTTATTCCATATTTCTTGAAAGTTCTGTTTATAGTCTCTTAACATCAGTTTTCAATGGTCAACTTTGTTTACCAGATTTTATATTTTTGTCTTCATTTCCTGAAACTCTGTTTTTCATGTGGTTTAGTCTGATGTTGATTCTTTCCATTGAATTTTTAATCTGTTTTATTGATTCTTTCATTTCAAGAATTTCTAATTGATTCTTTTTCAGGATTTCTATCTTCGTATTAAAGTGATCATTTACTTATTGTATTTTTGTGATTTCATTCCTTACATTGTTTTTTATCTCTCGCATCAATTTAACTGTGAATTTTCTAAATTCCTTCTGTGACATTTCCCGAATTGTGATTTCACTGGATTCTGTAATTAGGTATTTTGATTTATTTAGGATGGTTTGTTCCCTTGCTTTTTCATTCTGTTTTTATGTCTACCCATTTATAAGACTCTGAGTTGGCAGAGCTTCTTCCCCATTAATTTATAGTGTTTCTGCAAGTTTCTAGAACCTCCCACTTTAGGGGCAGACAAATATTAACAACCACCAATACAACCAAAATTCAGCATTAAACTAAATACTTAGTTCCTATTTTGGCATCTATGTTAATTGGCACTATAAATAGAAATGGCATGCCACCAGTAGAGAGACTATATTTACCAAAGTGTTTGCTATTTCAAAAAGGTAAAGATGGAGAATGCAGAGGGGACATACAATGTAATATTGAGAGGGAGAATGTGAAAGAGTAGTAGTAAAGAGTTAATGGAAGGGTGAAAAATGAACAATAAATTTGGCTGTTAGCAAAAGAAAAGAGAGGAAGAGAATCAGGGAAATAGAAAAAAAAATGCCTATAATATTATATGTTGGTTGTCAGTTCCCAATTGTCTTTCTTTCCATTTTTTTTTCTTGAGGTATGTATTGTACATAAGAGCAGTAGGTCAGGGGCTGTCAATTCCTTCTCCGTTTTGTGGAACTAGTCAGGCTGCTAATTCTCAGCTTCCCTTCTCAGCAATATGAGGTGAGGCAGGTTGAAGAATGTTGTCTATTCCATGCACAGGGAGGGCTGTGAATTACATTTCCAGAAGCAGAGCTCATAGAGGTGGGGTTGAAGTCTAGCTAGACCTCCACTGCTTTGTGGAATGATAATTGGTAAAGCTTTTAAATCTGTGCAGCTCCACAGCCTGGCTATTTCTGGTTTGCACTGGGCACTTTTCTCATTGGAATCTCCCCTGAGGTCTGCTTCAGCAGTGAAAGAGCCAGTCCTTCACCCCTTCTGCCTTGCCATGCTTCCTGTATCTTGGCCATTTGTGCTCAGTCCCATAGCACACATTCACTCTCACCTGCCCAATCAAGTCCTAGTTTGATCCCAGCTGGTCCTATGAAGGAAACCATGAAACTCAAAGAGTGAGCAACACCCAGTATCTCTGGGGTCTGAGTGTCTCAAATGTCCATGGGTGCAAAACTTTTCACACCTGAGTTTCACCTGGTTTTCTAATCACACTCTAGGTCAGGTTTTCAAACCCAGCTGTAATCACATAGGACTAGGCACCTAGGTTTGTATCCACATCCACCAGCCAACATAATGCAGTGGGAAAAG
This sequence comes from Marmota marmota marmota, assembly GCF_001458135.2. Lineage (NCBI taxonomy): Eukaryota > Metazoa > Chordata > Mammalia > Rodentia > Sciuridae > Marmota > Marmota marmota. The sequence goes on from NW_026000211.1 coordinate 36,883,614, forward strand.
ATGGCAGCTCTCTGCAGCCTACTGGGAGATGCACAGCTTCACTCTCACATAAAAACTAAATGTAGCTCACCCACTTGATCTCCATGATAATGTCCCAAATCACTATCCTTTCCAATATAAGACTCCACACAGGTGCCACCTAAAATGTGAGCTACCTTAGACCTCCCCTCTCCAACCTGCCTGCAGTGGATCTGCACTGGTGCCAGTGGTGGGTTTTTCTTTCTTTTATTATTTTTTTCTATTTCATTCTATCCAAATTCTTGAGGCTCTAAGCTGCCTGAGTATTAAAACACAGTAAAATTTTATTGTTTTTTGGTTGGGGGTCAGTGGTGGTACCTGGGATTGAACTCAGGGGCACTTGACCACTAAGTCATATCCACAGCCCTATTTTGTATTTTGAAAAAGTGTCTCACTGACACTTATTGTTCATTGCCTCACTTTTGCTAAGGCTGGCTTTGAATTTGGCATCATCCTGACTCAGACTCCCATGCTGCTGGAATTATGAGCATGTGCCACCATGCCCCCCTAGGATTTCTTTTCTCAGTGACCTCAAAGAGCAGCTGTTTGCATTCCTGATCCTGTGCTAAGGAGCACCTTGGAAAGTAACTTCCTCTGCAATCTTGACCCCGCTCCAGAATATTTTTTAAATTGCTGGTACAGACAACTCTTCCCAGCTACTATGGAAATGGAATATTTTATGGATCTATCAGTAACTATCCTTCACACATAACACAAATTCATTTCAAATGTGTATAATGCAGTTTTTAAATTACATGTATTAATTATTTCCATTAACCCTCAAAACAGTGGATAATATATCATTCAAATTAATGTAAAAATTAAAGGCTAAGGTTTATCTCCCCCTGTGCTGAGAGCCACGGCCGAGTCTGTATGGTCCCTGGCATTTTGCCAACAGTATTGATTGACAGGTGAGGCATTACTATCCGCCTCTGCCGCAACTTTTGAGTTCTCGCACTATTTTGGAGTTCTCGTGGGGATTTCCGGGGATTCCCCGAGAGTTCCCATTGGTTGGGGAAGTGCAGGAGGAGGGATTTCCGAGAGAGATATTTCCGGCTGGGGGTTCCTGGAGAAGCCTCGTGGCGTTCGGGAGGATTCCCCGGGAGCTGTGTGAAGTGTTTTCCTGCAGTTTAAAAATAAAGTTTGTTCCTGCTTCAGTGGCTCGTGATTTGTGCCCAGCCAGACTGCGGCATTTGGTGGCCCTTGCGGGGAACGTCTGAAACTTCGGGGTAAGTGAAATTGCTTGCCCCTAAGGGAAGGCGAGAAAATGGGTGACCATTTTCAAAAACAATGTGTTCTTGTTTTGATTTGTTTTGTGTTTGTTTCAAGCTGCCTATCCCTAGAATTTTCTCAGGCAGATTGGGAAAAATGGTTGGCTCAAGGTTTGAAGTTGTTCACCCCTGAGGAAGAGATAGAAATAGACCACAAATGCACATGTCAAGAAAATAGGAAAATTGATACAACGATTTTTTGTTCCGTTTTTGTTTCATTCTGTTTCGGTTTTGTTTTGTGTTATCTTATTGGGTTGCGTTATCTTTATAACAGATTAGAAATTAGTAAAAAACAAACTGAAAGAGTGTTAAGTAAATTGTTAGAGGTTCAGACCATGGAGAAAGACATTTTAGATCAAGCAAAAGAGAAGGTCTCTCAAGCTAGTCAGACAGAGGAAGAAAATTTAAAGGAAGAAAGCTTAGAGGAGAAACAGCTATTAGGGAAAAAGCTACAACAGGAGGCTGCTACTAACACCGTTCTATCACCAGAGGGC
>NW_026000211.1:36889367-36965655 GCF_001458135.2 Marmota marmota marmota
TTATATATATATATATATATATATATATATATATATATATATATATATATATATGTAAATAACATACATAGGTGTGTATCTGTTGAAGTAGTTTTAGGCTCACAACCAAAATTGAGAGGAGGGTACAGAGATTTCTCATATATTCCCTACCCTACCTAAACATGTAAATCCTTCCACATTATCATAATCCTTCACCAAAGTACTACACATGTGACAACTGATTACCCTACATTAACATACCATAATCAGACAAAGAATGTAGTTTACATTAAAGTTCACTCTTAATGTCTTATATCTTACTGGTTTGGACAAATACATAACAATATACATCCACAATTATGGCATCATGTAAATGCTTTCATTTCCTTAAAACTTTCTATAATCCACCTATTTATCCTACCCCTCTCTCTATGCCATGGCAAACACTGAACATTTTATATCCTAATATATTTGCCTTTTCTTGTTCATATAGGTGGAATCACAGTATATAGTTTTTTTTTTCAGATTAGCTTGTTTCACTTAGTGATGTGCATTCATATTTTCTCTGTCTTTTCTTAGTTTGCAGCTAATTTCTTTTTATCACTGAACAATATGCCATTGTCTAGATGTACTAAAGTTTTTCCATTCACCCACTGAAGGATATCATGGTGGTTTCCAAATATTGGCAATTATGAAAAGAGCTGCTGTAAATACCCATGTGCAGGTTTTAATGTGAATATGTTTTCAACTACATTGTATCAATGCTGAGAAGCATTGTTGCTTGATTATATGATAAGAGTGTTTACTTTTAAGAGAAACAACCAAAATGTCTTCCAAAGCCAGTGTACCCTTTGTATTTCTACCATTAACAAATGAGAATTACTATTAATCCAAATCCTTAGCAACAATTATTACAGTGTTTCAGACTTTGGTCATTGTAAGCAGTGGTTAGCAGTATTGTCGTTTAATTCACTTTTCTCTGATGACATCTGATGTGGTATTTTCACATGCTCGTTTTCCATGTCTCTGTGATTTATGTTGAATCCAATTGTTTGTTTTTCTAATGTTGAATTGTAAAAGTTCCTTGGGTATTTTGGATAGCCATGCTTTTTCTGATGTGTGTTTTCTGTTGATCTGTGTGTTTTCTTCTTATTCTCTTGACGTTGTCCTTCAAAGAACATCAATTTATAATTTTAATGAAGTCCATTCTGTCAATTGTTTCTTCCAGGTATCTTCTTTTGATGCTCTGTCAGTCACCCTCATATCCATGGACATAGAAGTTTTCTTTGATATTATTTACTATTAGTATGATTCATGTTTTACATTCAGGCCTAAGATCTATTTTGTGTTAATTTTTGTGAGATGCACAAGTTTTATGTAGATCCAAGTTTTTATTTTTATGTTATTTTAGTTTGTCATATGGAGGTCCAGTTGTTTCTGGACCATTGTTGAAGGGTTAACTTTATTCTCTTTTAATTTGTAAAATATCAGTTGACTATATCTATTGGATATATTTCTGGTGTCTTTATCCTATTTTTTTGTGTATTCTTTTACCAATATCACATCAATCTTGATTACTGTAGCTTTGTTAATTCTTGACTTTCCGCAATAACTGTCTCCAATGTTGTTCTTTAATCTTAATATTGTTTTAGCTTTTCTGGTTTTTCCTTCCCATGTAAATTTTAGAATCAGTTTTTCAATACCTAAAATAATTTCTGGGGTTTTAATAGTGAATTCATTGAATCTATAGATCAACAGTGTCTTAAGAATGTTCTGTTTATCTATTCATAAACATAAAGTATCTCTCCATTGTTTGATTTACTTAAATTCTTACATTATACTTTTATATGTAGATCTTGCACATATTTTGCTAGATTTATACCTAAGTATTTCTTTATTTGGGGGTTTGACAATGTAATAGTACCATGCTTTTTAATTTCAAATTGGATTGTTCATTGCTGGTACATAGGAAAGTGAATGATTTTTACATATTAACATCATATCCTGTAAACTTGATATAATAACTTATTTCCTTGGGCAATTATTTCAGAATTTTTACTTGGATGATTTTGTAATTGTCAAGCAGATTTTTTTCTTTCAAATCTACATACCCTGTATCTCCCTTTCTTAGTATACTGGCTAGAATGTGCAGTATGATATTGATAAGAGTGGTGAGAAGGCACATCTTTGCCTTGTTCCTGGTGTTAGTGAAAGATTACTAGTTTTTCACCACAATGCATGATGTTAGTCATGTGGATTTTTTGTAGTAATTTTTTAATAAATTTGAGGAGTCTACTCTCTAATCCTTGAATTTTTTTTCATCATAAGTAAGCGTAGGATTTTGTCAAGTGCTTTTCTCTGTGTGTATCGATATAGTTATTTGATTGTTCCTTTTTAGATAGCTCAGTTATTGACTTATAAATATCTGGCTGATATAGGTACAAATTTGGTGACAGTATGAAAAATTCTTAAATTAAAAACTAGACCTTGCTTCTTTAAAAAAATAGTTTATATAAATCAATTGATTTTTTCACATTGATATTAAAAATAAAAAGTTATGGGCACTTGGGAATAAGAGAAATGGGAGAGACAGAGCAATCAAGTTTTAAAGCACGGCTGAAAAACATTTGTACCAGTACTAACTCACAACAAGAAAATAGGATAGCTCAATTGGGAGAGGTAGAAGTCCATATTATAAGGAATAGAATGTCCCCAAATCCTTGGAAATAAAAGTACCAGAAACTCTGAAATGGGAGAAGTTTTGTTAAAGAAACAGCACAATTGGTTAAAAGTCTGCTTAAGGGAGAACAGTTCTCTTCTCTCTTTCTCTTTCTCTCTCTCTCTCTCTCACTCACACTTAAGGTTGATTGTGGTATTCATTCAATTTTTATCTAGCTTACTGGTCTTAGGAAACTCTTTGGTCAATATCAGTAGGACTATTTGCTCTCTTGGACCTGAGAGATTTCCCTAATAAATTCTTGGTGTAATTCTTCAATATTCTAGCCAGACAACTAAATAGTAACTCCCAGAGGGAAGCTTATTCTTGGAAAAAGACTGAAGTTGTAAGTAGTGGGTGGCTTTTTACAGCTTTCAGAATATAAAACACTTTGTCTTGTTATTGATCTCTCTCTCTCTCTCTCTCTCTCTCTCTCTCTCTCTCTCTCTTCCTGTGTGTGTGTGTGTGTGTGTGTGTGTGTGTGTGAGAGAGAGAGAGAGAGAGAGAGAGAGAGAGTTAGGTACAGTACACTCTCATGCACACACATATACATTCTCCTACATATTTGGGAGTGTTTAATGATAAATGATTGATAGATGAACAGAAAAATAAGTAAATTCTACAAGAATTTAATGTGTTTTTTTTTCCAGGAACAATTGTTTTCTTACAGAAGTATAGTCATTTTATGGCATGTCATTGGATTGGAAAATGGTAAGAGAATTAGATTTTACTTTTTATATTGAATGTAATAATCTTCATGAAAAAAATCAAAATAATCAATAAAATTATGTTATTTAAAGATACACTGGAAAATAAAAGAATAAATTGAAGAAAATGTAAATGATGGCATCCAAAAATATGCATAGGGGAATTATCATTTTTTGGTGAAAATTTTTGTGGAACTTTTTTTACTCTTTATTTATGAACCTGCAAAAGTTTGATAGCTTTAAAATGCATTAAGGACATTAAGAGCCATGGAAATTAGTCTACCAGCTTCTACATTTTTCAATTCAGGCCAAGTATGCCCCAAATAGTTAACCCTCTTTCATAAAATAATATATAATCTAAGTTAGAATCAAGAAGGATACGTTTGGTCTACCTGGAAAGTCCCATTTCTGAAGAGAACAGTTGACAATAAGTTTCTATATATGTATATAATTAGTGTACACTTTTGTTATATTCTCAAAATGAAATATGATCACCCAATTTCATATATATTGGAAAAGTGTTTTTCTTCTTTTTTAAAGAGAGAGAGAGAGAGAGAGAGAGAGAGAGAGAGAGAGAGAATTTTTGAATATTTATTTTTTAGTTTTCGGTGGACACAACATCTTTATTTTATTTTTATGTGGTGCTAAGGATCGAACAGGCCCCGCACATGCCAGGAGAGTGCACTACCGCTTGAGCCAAATCCCCAGCCCAAAAGTGTTTTTCTTATACCTTAAAAATAATAGAATAATGACTTTAAGATAAATATATCAATTATGGAAAATGTCCCTTGTAGAATTTATAACATTAAAAACTGTATGGCTAATGGGGATCTTGAATATTGACGTCTATAAACTTTCTAACATCTAGTTAATGCCCTTGAGTAAACAAGAAGCCAGTTGTGGGAATATGTAAAAGAATAATATATAGATAATATAGTAAAAATAAACAAATATTTGAGTGATATTTCACATATTTGATACACAATGAATGTGCATTCTATCTAAGAGTTTTATTTTCATCTTCCATATGACAAGAACAAGATTAAACAACATTTCATGAAAGATTTACTTTTCCAGAAAGCAGAGATTACATTTTCTTCCTTGTCACATTGGCAAAACCAAACCTTTCCTTTGCTCAATTGAGGATTAGCAAACCAAGAACCTGTTATCATAACTGGATCCCCTGAAGATTATTGCAAGAATTTATTCTTGTTTTATTTATACCTGCTTATCAGGACTATTATAACTCTCGATATGATGTGTGGAACAGATATAATCATGTTAAAAATTTCGCAGGCAACCTTCAGATCCAGCTCCATGGATGTGAAATTAAAAAATAAAAATTGGCTTTTTATCATCAAGAAGAAACCCTTCAGTAAATAAAGAAAATGAAAGGAAGAAAGGAAGGGAGGGAGGATGAAAGGAAGGGAGATATAGGTATGAAAACTGGAAATATCCATAATTTCCTTAGCAGTAGTGAGTAAAATTCTATTCCTTTGTTTTGAATTGGGTTGAATTATCAATGATTTATCCAAGCATGACTGGGACAGGGAAAATAACAATGCTAAGAACATTAAGATAATCCATTATGAAAAATGTAAACAGTTATTCTTTTGGCATACAAACATTAAATCTTGGAACAAGTTTGAGAGTCAGTAAAATGTATATTTGAAATGGATATAAACAGAATTATGGCTTTCCTGTGGAAAGTGCTAAGCACTATTAATTTGGCAAAATATTTGTATTTCCTCCCTTTACATTCATTCATTTTCTGTTAATGGTTTGGTCTCTGTAAAAGGTCAGGATATCATTTACAGATGATAACAGCCATTCTTAAACTCCTGAATGAAATGTTTATTTTAAACCTATGAATTACTTAATTGTATTCTGTGCTACCTATAGCATAGAGGTCCTCATAACAGAAATTTCCTCACTTGATAAATGAGGAGGCAGCTATAATTTTGTCCTTGGGAAAGATTTCTGGCTATAATCCTGTTAATGAGGAGAAGGTTTCCATTTCTAACTAAGAACAATATTCCCTTTCCTTCAAATAAACCATGACATTCAAATGTCATAACCTGCCAGTTTGTGAAAAGGGTGTTACCGTTACATCTATTTGTGAAGCTAATAACAAGTGATAGTACCTCTCCTTGAGAGATGAAAATATTAATACATTCACCAATTATAGCTAATAACGAAGAGAAAATTACACTTCTGCACCTCGAGACCATAAGTTCTTTATTGGTGTTATGTTCATTCACGATGAGCTAAAATAGGTTTTCCCCTAATAAATCCACAGACCAGTTCTTCAACAGCTTTAAACCTTCTGGGCACTACATTCCTTCTCATATGTATGCTCAATTCTCAGTAGGAACTGAGGGCAGTAAATATGTGGAAACATTCAGAATACAGATTGTATTTTTTTAAAACAAGTCACTACAATGCTGCCAGTGTTTGAACCACTACTGCACAGAAATTCAAAATGCATTCAATATTTTACATTTTTAAAGACTAAGATCATTCTTGCTTATACTGTTACATGGTCTTTCTTAATTTGTTGTTCAAATTATAAAATGTCTGCTGCCTTGAATGGGCATACTATTCATATACTAAATTTGCTTCTATCTGAGAGACACAGAATTAATACCATTGAAGATATTTTTATTTTACTTACATAAACCTGCCTAACAATATTTAAACAATAAATATGAGGTAATCCATAGAGAAATACTACAAACTTCAGTGTTGGACAGAAGTTATACTGTCATTGGACAAAGCATTTTGTTTTTCTTTCTGTAAATCAGCTTAATTGCTTTTCTCTCAACTCACTTTTCTGAATAACTTAACTTACAAGGGAGAATAAAGTGGTCTGAAATTTGAGTTTATGTTAAACTATAAACTTATAACCACATCACAAAATAAAAAACAAACAAGAAATTCTAAAACTGAATGTAGTACATGAACTTTCTCTGTGTCCCAGAGATAAATTTTGATTGTCAGCTGCCTACCATTACCAAGTCAATTATAGTTGGAGGGAAAGACATGTAATGTAAGTCTTAGGGCACCAGTCTTGTAATAGTCATTTTCCAGAGGAAAAACGATGTAAAGTTAGTTGCTGGGTAAATGTACCAGGAGATTTTTAGTATTGTGCTGTTTCTCAAGGTTTTGATAATTTAAAACTACAATTATATTTTTGTTCTGGCAGATGATCAAATTTAATAGATCAAAATATAAAATTTGTTTTAATGGCTCTATATAGCAAACACCTATTGCTTAAAATCCTGTATTTTCATTTAGTTCATTTTAATTAGAAGAAGGTTTAGAGATATGTAATTATTTCTGCTTTTACTTACCAAAGAAACAGATAGTTGGAAAACATTTTTTATGCATGTTAAAATACACATAAAGATAAGTTTTCACTCAAGAGAAGGTACAGAAATTTTTCTTTATCATTTCAAATGTTTACTTCTATCTGAGAGACACAGAATTACTACCATTGAAGATCTTTTTATTTTACTTACATAAACCTGCCAAACAATATTTAAACTATAAATATGAGATAATCCATAGAGAAATACTAAAAACTTCAGTGTTGGACACAAGCTATACTATCATTGGACAAAGTAATGTAGTAAAATATACCAAGTGTTCACCTTGACACAAAGCAGACATTGAATACAGATTGAAATATTAATGACAGGATCTTGCTCACTAGAGTAGAATCATTTGAGTATACATGAATGAATAATTTGTGTATATTATATATAAATAATGTGTTGGGATAAGTTATAATTTACAAAATTTATGACTCAGATTTTTTTATTGTATCATCTATCATTTTTCTTAGATCCTTTTGATATGGACAAGGTTTGACCCTTAATATGAGAATATTTTCCCATTTGGTGGTGAACTAAAGTAGAACTTAATTTTAGTTCTGTACTGCCATAATGTTCACCAATTTCATTTCCATTCCTAGAGATACTGATAGATTATATTTCCCAGTCTTCCTTATAGTTACATGAGGTAAATAAGTGAATTCTGGCTCATTGTAATGTTATCTGAAATAATATACATTCATTCACTCAAGTCATGTTGTAAAACTATCTGCAGGATGTTCTACATTTCAATTTTTGCTCTGTCTGGTTGAATGGAGAAGACCTATAAGAGGATTCTTAGGATTTCCTAGGAAAGAGAGGAATGACATGAAACAATGGAATGTTTATGCTCGTTTGTAACTGAAGGATGTGTAGTGGAGATATTTCAACTGTCTTAACTCATGATTTAATGAAAAAACAAAGATACTATTACTTTATGTCTTATGTCAGTTACCACTCATGGACTTGAAACATACAATAGTATAATTGCTACTCTTATTTCCATTATAAGAAAGCAACCAATATTTTACAAAGGTTAATACTCACTCTTGTAAGGTCAAATTTAGTAGTCATTTTTGGAGAAGAAATTAAAAATCAGATTGTTCTTTCAAGATTTTAGAAATCATTTTATAAAATTTCAGATTGACATAGTTTTACCATTGTACAAAAAAACATTTTGTGAAAGAAAAAAAAGTGCACTGTCAGGAGTATATATCTTTTAGAAGATATGCTTTGATTTGTTGTCCTACCATCTAATAGCTGCTGGGCCCAAGGCAAGTAATTTTAAGTATCTGGGTTTCAATTTCCTCATATGTAACATGAAAGAGTTAGAGCAGACTCCAAGGTCCCATTCAATTCCAAGATTTAATGATCTAGGAATAGATAGGGCTTGGCTAGGAAGCGAAATTGAAGAAATAATGCAAAGAAGAAGGATAACAAGTTTGCAGGTTGAAGCAAATAATGTTCAAGTAGATCTGAGGCGGAGAGTAAAGAGAAGAAACAACACTGCTCTGTTGTGGATATTCTGCATGTCAAAGTCGTCATAAGTACAGAATTAATTTTAAAAAATTGGGTGTGAAAGCAAATAAAACTTATTTAAAACCACATGTCTAATACGTGGCCCCAAATATATATCTAAATCTTTTCATAATTCATTTTTTAGTCCATAAAAATGACTGATAGTAACTTTTTATTAAGTGAAACTGAATTTGAAAATTCTCTGAGTGAATATATACAAAGTACATAAGATAGCAAAGAATTATGAGATATATTGTAAAAATAAGATGGACTTACTAAAATATTAATTACTCAAATTATTCAATTCCCATTCCAAATTAAGTTTTTATACCTCTGAGTTATAAGCATTCCTTTAACTTCCTAGGTAAACTTTGTTAAATCACTGTGTGTCTGCCTCTTCAGTTTCTGATCTGTGAAAAAAAAAAAAAAAAAAAAAAAAAAAAAAAACAAGAGCCAAACTGAAATACCTGGAGACTTTTCAAACAGTAAAATTTATCTCACACCAATATTCACTATATTACTGAAACTTTCTAGAAACTGACAAAATATTAAAAGCAGAAAACACTACAAAATTACTACTGCATTTTGCCTGCATTGATGTCATAAGGATGATAGAAAAAAGGATACATAATAATCTTTGAGTTTAAAATAAATAGTTAGGAAAATGAGCAGAAGAACAGGGTATGGGGCAAGTAATTAACAAAAGAAGCTGAAAGATCCACAGATCCCAAAGCCGGAAAGAACCACGTGAGACACTGGCTGCAAAAAGCAGGAGGCGTTTATTCTCACACAGGCGCCTGCGGGTGCACAGCAATACCTCAGCTGGAGCCTTGGTGGACTGGCACACCGGGCTTTGGGGTACAGATCTTTTATAGGGAACAAGTGGGTTAGTTCTTAGCTTAGCACAGCAACAGTCTTTCTATTGGTCCCTCTGAATCCAGCAGTTGGGTCACCTAGGGGGTAAACTTGTTTTTCAACTTTTTGTTCTCGGAAAAACCATAAAATTGCATCCTGTCCTTTTAGTTCCTGTTTTTCTCCTGTTTGCTCAAGTTTGACCATTAGGGTTATCTATATGGAACATCTTGTGGTAGCATTGTGCAAGACTTGAAATGCTACGTGCTGCTGGAGGGGTTTTGACATGGGGGTTGTGTAAGGGAGCATCTTGCAGCTTCAAGGCCCAGGGGTTAGATTACCTAATGTTAGATTTCCTAATGTTGGGCCTGGGGTCTTGAGGTCCTTCAAAGCTAACTTTTTTTAAAAAGGACCAAATTACCTGAAAGATTTAATCCCAAGAACATTAAATAAAAATGTATAATGATACTAAAAAATCTTTGAATAAAAATTTATCTTAATTTTCCAAAATATCCTTAATGATTTAAAAGAATGATTTGAAAGAAAATATAAATAGTAGCTGCTTGAATAATAAGTACAATTAAAAATAGATTGGAATATTAAAAATCAATTGTAGATTCACAAATTTGCTACCTGTAACAAAACAGTACTGAGAAAAAACAATACATCCAAATCACCATAAATGAAATATATAAACTTAAAATTTAACTCAAGTTACAAATCATCTTTTTGATAGTTAACTTGACTTTTAAAATTCATATAAAACAGAAGGAATATAATAAATTCAAAATTACTATTAGGTTAATATGACTAGTTAATATAGATTGGTGTTTTATGTTCTCACACATTCTAATAGCCATTACAGTTGAATTACATTTCTTAACTTTTCTGTAGGTTGCTGTTGTTAAAGAGGAGTCCAACTAATTGCAATACTGAGTTTATTCTAACAAATTACAAGATTTAAATCGATGTTTTAATATTTTTTGAGCATTACAGAGGTTCTTACAGGGGTTGGACTACAGATGTTCCTAAATGGTATGATGCATGAAAGAACTATAATGAGTATACACATGATAAATATAATAACTACTAGTCAGCAGAATTCTGAGAAGCAGCACTATATTGGGGGGAAGATGTTTTGGTAATTACTATAGGCCATTGGGATTAATAAATATGAAACATGCTTTTACAAAAAAATAACAAAATTTAATTCAATAATTACGTTAGAAAATTATATAGAATATTTTTAAGTTTCTAATTGTTTTTTTAAATATAACAAATTTTAAAGCTTTCGTCTCTACATTGTTACCTATTTATTCTCAACTCATATTAAAAAGGGCTGAGACTATGGCTCAGTGGTAGAGCACATGCCTAGCAAGTGTGAGGCCCTGGGTTGGATCCTTAGCACCACATTAAAAAAAATAAATAAATAAACAAATAAAATAAAGTTATTTTTTTAAAAAGTGGAGAAAAACATTCAAAATCCACATGGAAACTTAGCTATGCTTCCCCAAAAGTAGTCCATTTAATTTGTTCACCTATGTAATTATGGGGATTTTGTTTCCTGTGTCAAAATCATCAAATTTGATTGACTTTTATGTTCATTTCCAATAGATGGTGATGAATCAATGAGCACTGATTAGAGAAGACATATTCTCACTAAAAAATAGGCATGGAAATAGAGTGATCTATATACCAAGAAGCACAAAGATGTCTGTTCAGTCTAAGCAGTTAAAACTACGTTGAATCTACTCTCCTCACATTTTTATGGTTTGGATGTGAGGTATCCCCCAAAAGCTCATGTGCGAGACAATGCAAGAAGGTTCAGGAAAGAAATGATTGGGTTGTAACAGTCGTAACTCAATCAGTAATTTATTCCTTTGATAGGGATTAACTGAGTGGTAACTGAAATGGTAGGGTGTTTCTAGAGGAGATGGGAATTGGGGTCTGGCTTCGGGTATATATTTGTATCTGGCGAGTTGAGCTTCTCTTTTTGCTCCCTGATCACAGTGATGTGAGTTGCTTCCCTCCACCACCCTCTCCCATCATGATGTTCAGCATTATCTCAAGCCCTGAGAAATGGAGCTGCTTTCTATAAATTAAGACCTCTAAAGCCATGAACCCTCAAATAAACTCTTCTCCCTCTATAATTTTGCTGGTGGGATACTTTAGTTACAGCAGTGAAAAAGCTGACTAAAAGAAACATATTTGCATCATATGTCTGTAGTTGCAACGGGGTCCTATACATTTATTTATATTTGCTTAGGAAAATCATCAATGAAATTCAACATGCTTGTATTCAAATATCAATTTTTAGGATATGAAGACCCTTTGGGAAAAAAAAAGTCTACTTTTAATGCTTTTCAATTTTCTTCTATTCTCAGTCTACTTCTCCAAATCCATTTTAGGAATAAATGTTGCTCCCCACCCCCTCGCTACATCTGAACCATTCACTCTAGAATATATTCTTAACTATGGGTCCTAATTCCACTTGGGGTTGCTATTCTCCATTGTGCTGTAACTTAATGACAGATGGTCTTATTTGTTAAGGTATGGCTCTCTCTGTGCTGTGTTTATTGGTGTGAATATCCTTTTACTGTCTTACTACTGCATTCTCTGGGCTCTGTATATTATCAGAGTGTACTAAAGAATTTGAGTTATCCAAGAAGACTTGTGTAGGGACCATGGAAACTAATCTTACATGGCAATCCCAGCAAATTGTCTTCACTAATCCATCATAGTCCCTAATTTGTCTTCTATTTCCAACCTAGACATTTCTCAGAGAAGATTGCCTGCAAACTGTCAGGTAAATAGGTTTGCCTGCTGGAGGTCTAACCCACTGTCTAGGCGAAGATTTCCAGACTTTACAATGCATGACTTTCCACCAGTCACAAGTGCTTTCCCACAAGAAGATGAACCTTGTTGTCTTCCATAAGTACATTTTTTTCCCAAATTCTGAGTCATATTAGATAAACATCAAAAACGGAAGAAATGGGCTGGAATTGTGGCTCAGCAGTAGAGTGCTCACCTAGCACGGGCGGGACCCAGGTTCGATCCTCAGCACCACATAAAAATAAAGGCATTGTGTTGTGTCCATCTACAGCTAAAAAATAAATATTAAAAAAATGGGAGAAATGTGAATAGTGGCACATATGTAAAATAATGAGGACATCCTTGCCTTAGATGCCTCAAATCAGGCAGAATTATCCAGAAAGGTGTTGGTTTCAACAAGTCCATTCGCTTTTTAAGTCTTGTACCCATGATGAAGTACAGCAGATGTGTTTGTGTCTTTTTTCTGGATCTTTCATTAGATAAGCTTTCAATCACACAGAGATATATTAATTAACTGTTACATAACTGTATACGTATGTATATTTTGAAACATAGGATTTTGGATGTAGTAATGAACGTAACTGGGAAGAACCCTCTTTATTGAACTCTCATCCATTTGGGACAAAGAGAAAACAAACCAGAAAAATGTGTTGTATAACCGAATATAATATGTACTAATAAAAATGTAATGCAAAGAAAAAGGACAAAGAGTGTTTAGATATAGCTGTATTTTTAATAAGATCTGAGAAACTTTAAACAGAATGTGATGTTTCAAAACAGAGGACCTGAGTTAAGGGAGTAAATGATTTCTATGTGTGGAGTCAATAAATGGGCAATCTCCAAAACCTATAGAAGAATTCTTGCTATGCTTGAGGCAAATGAAGGAATCCAGTCTGGCTAGAAAGACTATGAGAGCACAAGAAAGAATTTAATCCTAGATAGAGAACTGGCATGCTTTTATTGTGTGTGAAATAAGAAGCACTGGGGGATTTTCAGCAGAGCCTTAATGTGATCTAACCACGTTTAACAAAATCATGCGGACTACAGTGTTCAGAAGAAACTGAAGAGGAACAATGGTGGAAAAAAAGAACAGTTAAGAGTCTACTTTAATAAACAGACTTTTGCAATGATAAGGAGTCTACTCGATAATACAGTAATGTAGATCTACTGTAATAATTACTGACTACTGCAAAAATCACCCAGCCATATCAATAAGCAGGGGCTACTCCAGCAACTAGGAGCTAATGCAATAACCAGAAGGCTGTGGTAGTAATCAGTTAGAGAAGATAGTTTCCAGACAGGATCTTACAACAAAGAATGTGAAAATCAGAAGATTCAGGATTTATTTTCAAAATAGGTCCCATAAGATTTCCAGGCAGACAGCACAACGGAGTATGATGCAAAAAAGGAGGGCAAAATAATGACATTGGGTTTTTGTGTGCTTCCTTGCTTTTGCTAAGAAACTAAAGAATGAAGTTGCTACTGAGATGAGGAAGACAATGAGTAAAGCATGTATGAGGAAGTGAGATTTAAGAAATTCAATACCAGAACAGGAATTAAGTTTGAAGAAAATTTAAAAAGTGTATTCCAAAAGGGCATGTCATTCTTTAGAAAATTACATATTATTTCTTAAAAATGTATTTCTCTCTTTTTAAAAAATAAATGGAGAGTTTAAAGTATTGCCAACAAATACTTCATCTTTATTTGAAACTTTATCAAATTTGTTGAAAGATATAAATTATTTTTTAATTTGTTTTGAAATTCATAATTGTTATAGCTATTTCTTAGAAATGGATGTGTATATAAAAAAATTCAGAATATCTTTATTGGGTAACTACTTTGGGATAAGAGATGCACTGTGGTTTCTTACAAATATCCTTTTACTTAAAATCTAAAAGAAACATTGCAAAATGATAATTAGTATGACAGCATTGTGAGATTATAATAATTCATTCAGGTCAAGTAATTATCAGTGTATTTTTCACACTCAGAGAAGGTACTTTGTGTGATATTTTCACTGTAAGGAACCAAATACTTTACATTATAGAGAAGTTGACCAAAATATGTTACTTTTTAGGTTTTAGTAACCCTGTTTTCTTCTGTCCTGATAATGGTATTTTATTAACAATATAAAGGTGATGTTCAGTAACAAAATATATGTCTACACACTGATACTGAGGTTATGCTTTTCTCTAGTTCATGGAAATTAGAGATTAATATTTAATAAATTGTCCTTTGTAAGCTTTTGGAAGAGAGGGATTTTAAAATTTATAGTGTATTCTATTGGCATTCATCATTGTCATCCAATGGTCTTAAAGTTGTGGCTAAATTATATGAAGCTGCTTTACGAAAAAATAGCCCATACATTTCAAAAGTATTGTGATATAAGTATGTAATAGATTATAATAGAAAACATATATTATCTATATTCTTTATGGTCAATAATATTTTAAAAGCAGTACAAATATATTCACTAAAAGAAAAAGTAAATTATTCACTTTCTTGGCAAAATCACATAATTCTTCAAATTATTGAAATTTTAATTTTGTATATAATTGTCTAGATTTTTATATTAAAGATATTTCATTGCATCAATTTAAAAAATAATTTCATACATATTAGAATTTTTTCCCTCCATTCATTTCTGGTTATGTTCTTATATACTGCACACACAGTTGTAAGTATCTTCAGAAACTTAGTAGCAAGGATCAGGAACAATATATTTTCAAATATTTCCATCACTTTGTTTATAATAAAAACTGGGTTCTGGGGAGAATTCTGTTTCAATGAATGCTACTAAAGTTTGTTACAAGGGTACATTATTTTGTTGATGATATAAAAGAAATTCTGTACTTAAAAGAATGCTAAACATAAAATACAAGTAAAGATATATTTCATACAGCTTTATTTTCAAAGTTATTAATAAATTATGAACTGTGGTTTGAAGACAGATCTGATCCACAATTGTTTCTCTGGTTTAATTATTTCTTTTTATATAGTTGTTTTCTCTTATGCGTTTATGTGGGACCTGCAGAGTTTTAGCTAATATTAAATATAAATTACATATATTTTTTAATTCTTTACTCACCAAAAATAAAAATTTACTTCATTTTTCTATTTCTCTTGGGATTTTTAAATATTTTCATGTAACAAGATCATATTTTCTAAGTGATTTAATAAGTGACTAAGTGGTAGTGAAGATTGATGAGGAGGAACAATAAATAACTTTTCATTCTTTACTGGAACATTTACTTTAGTATGCCAGATTCACCCATTGAATCCTTCATTTTAAAAATAATCTGGAAAACAATAAATAAAATCATTCTTACTAGCTGATCTTTTGATTCCATCCATGTTCCTGCTTCACTTAAACACAAGTTGACTGAAATTGATAGCTAGATTTTTGAGTCTGCCTTACTTACAATTTCTCCTACATCCAAACCAAAGTACATTCCTTAGAATGCAGTTACTGAAAACTCCCGCAAAAATCTGCCTTTGAAGGCTGGGGTTGTGGCTCAGTGGTAAAGTGCTCACTTGTCATGTGGGAGGCCCACGGTTCGATCCTCAACACCACATATAAATAAATAAAATAAAGGTATTGTGTCCAACTACAACTAAAAAATAAATGAATGAATGAATGAATATTAAAAAAAACAATCTGTCTTTGAAATCAAATAATGTGACAGCTTCTAGTATTAGTTTGTAACATAGATGTGAACATCAGCAAGATGGAAGAATAAAAATTTCCAGGTACTAACTTCCACCCCATCTAAAAAATATCCATTCAAACAGCCCACCACATGCACAGATATTTCCACAAGAGCCAAGGAAAACAGTTGGCATATTAGAGGACCTGTATGTGACACAGAAATAAAAGACACTTTGAAAAGGGTAGGAAGGAATACTCTACATTGTACCCATGTCTCAACTTTCCCAACCATGGACAACAAATTATGGAGAGTGATACCTTCTTCTGGAGGTAAAAAGAGACTAGTGAGCACTGGATTTTGCTTTGGAGTCTAATATCAGGCCTGCTCCAATAAAACCCAATGAAGAGCAGGTCCCCATGGCTCTAGAATCCAGGTTAAAAAAGGAAAAAATCTCCTCCTTCATTTCTGATATTAGAAATTTGTCTTTCCCTTTTTTCTTCCTTACTCTGAATACGTGTTATAATTTTATTTATTTTACAAGAAGAAAAGAAAAAAAAATTACATTTTGCTGATTTTTCCCTGTTGATAAACCATTTTAAAATTCATTTACTTCTCTCCTAATTTTTTAAATTATTTTTCCTCCACTTCCAAAGGCTTATATATTTTTTCCACTTCTTTCTTATCATGGATATTTAGTTTATTGATTTTAGATTTTTCTTTTTAATATATTCACACAGTGTTATATATTTATTTCACATTTTACATCAGGTCCCAAATATTTTCATTATAGTGTTTTCATTTTGTACAAAATATTTTTAAATTTCTTGAAATATCTTCTGTGATACATGTGTTATTTAGACTTGGGTTAATTCTTCAAATATGTGATAATTTTCTCTATATGTTTCCAATTCTGATATCTATTTCCACTTTAATGAGAGACATATTCTTATTAGGTATAATCTTTAAACTTGAAAGGTATGTTTTATATCCAAAATTTTTATATATAACGGTTAATATTCTATTTGAGGTTGAGAGGAATATGTATTCTACCAATATTGGGTAAAGTATCTCATAAACACCAATTAGGTCAAGTTAATGGTTAGTGCTAGTAGGCAGAATATAGGTAAGCATACAGGTGAACTGATAATGCTTACTGATATTCTACATATTATATGAGCTGGCTACCAAATTAAGAAGTGTTAAAATCTTCAACTAGAGTATAATAGTGGACATAAATATTCCATCCTGCAATTCTATCATTATTGTGCACATATATAATGACCTATATTGTTAGCACAAACACACATACACATTTTAAATCCTTTCTACTTTTCAAATTTCTTTGGACTTATTTTACAAATATTGATTAAAAAATAACACATTGGAAACAAATATTAAAAGTCCATCTAAAAATAATGTCACAAACTATTAGACGTCAATAATATCTATGACCACAAACCTATTTGTGATTTTCAGGATAGACCATAGGTAATGACAGAGACTTTACCTTGCAGGCCTTACAGGGATTACTATCTTCGACACTGCAGACATGTTGCATAGCTAGTCCATTGTGTACTCGATGGGGGCAAGTAGTCAAAAACTTTTATCTTCATTCATGCATTCAGTGTGCATACCACAGTGATGACATCCGACTTTTTCTGGCTTCTTTTTTTTTTTATTTTTGGCTTTTTATATCTTCCTTCTTATGCATTTTTTTTTTCCTTTGGTGGTGCTGGGGATTAGAACCGAGGGCCTTGTACATGCAAGGCAAGCACTCTACAACTGAGCTATATCCCTAGCCCTTATGCGCGTCTTGATAATACATCTGCACTTATACGTGCTCTGTATACTTTAACACTACCTCTGCATTATATAGAATGACATATAACACCCTTGCTGTATATTCTTTCATAATATTTATATTTTTAGGTGATCATCAAACTGAAATGCTTTCATCTTTCTAACTATTTAAGATTCAACACGCATAATACTCTTATTATAATTTCATCATGACAATAAAAATATGGTTTTAGTCAGCTTTTCTGCTTCTGTGACTAAAATATCTAGCAATACTAAAGTACCTAGCAAGAAAAATTTTAGGAAGAAATGTTTATTTGGGGGCTCAGAGTTTCAGAGGTGTCAGTCCAGAGATGAGCAGATCCATACCTCAGGGCTCTTCCAACAGCAGAAAAATGTTGCAGATGGAAGCAGTTCACATCATGATCAAGAAGCAGACAGCAATTAAGCTCAGCTCAACAAATATATATCCCAAAGGCATACCATCAATGACCCACCTCCTTCAGCCATGACCTACCAGCCTACAGTTACCACTCAGTTAATCTCATCTGGAGATTAATTTACTAATTAGGTTAAGGCTCTCATAACCCAATTATTTTGCATCTAGACCTTCTTGTATTATCTCACACAGGAGCTTTTTGGGAATACCAAATATCTCAACCATAACAGACATGGTAATATGTTCTAAAACAATTTTAACTAGACTTTTTCTTTAGACAATAAATAGCATTTTCTTTTTGATTTATTTCTACTTCAATATGTTTCATACTTTCTGAATTGTATTTTTTGCTGAATATATTTGTTGACTTAAAAAGAATAGATTCCTAATATCTTTATTAGACCTAATGACAATTTCATCTTTTACTTATAGAGTGTGTGTGTGTGTGTGTGTGTGTGTGTGTGTTTGTAATTTTATTAGGTGCATGATTTTCTTTTGTGCTATGTCCCCCCTTTTGCTCCCTTCTTTGACTTATTCTTTTTATGATCACCAATGCTTCTAATTAATAATGTTACATTATATGGCAGTTATTTAAAATTCTTCTTCCTTTGATAACTCTATTCCAAGTCCTGGTTTCCATTACCAGATAATTTTGTTCTGTAACACTGAAATTTCACTATATACTATATTAGAGTAGACACTTACTTTCTTGGATTAAAAACAGCTACTGGTTGATTCATAGTAAAACTCAATCTCTGTAGTCTAATCAAAACAAAACAAAACAACACAAAAACTTCATTCAGTTCATCAAAGGAATCCTATGTAACCTATTACAAATATATATGACAGCTGATACAATTAAAACACAGCTTTGTTTTTTTTTTTTTTTTCCTGGTGCCCATTTATCATTTATACAGAGGAGGGCTATCCTTTTTATCCTGGATAAGATATTGACAGGTTCCATAGCTACTAATTCTTAATTAACAGATGTAATTACTCCCATGTTCACAAAAAATACTCTTGGACTTCACTAGATGCATTATAAAAAGTGTAAGTCAGAACACTAACTTTTGCTATTCTACAAATTTTATCAGCTTACCTACATTGCTTTCACAATGCTAAAAAATGGGCTTTTCATTAGAATAAGACATATTCTATTTTATCAAAATTATACTGGGATGTATAATTTAACTTTCTTCCTTATATGAAATGTTGATCCATTAGAATCTTTTCAAACAAGAGAGTTACTAGGTCTTACTTGCTTGAGTTTCTGATTTTCTTCTCTATAACCAGTAATCAGGCCTTTCAAAAGTTATAGCTGTTTTTTCCTTTAAAAAATTATAATAAATAGAAAATTTTAAACTAAGAAGAGAGGTTTCAGAACTTGGAAATGCACTTAGTGCATATAGTTCATTAGGACATGTCACTGCTCCATACTGAACTGCTGCCTTTGACTCACTCACAAAGGCCAGTCAAATTTAAAGACTCTTGGGCTCTTGGAAACAATCTAAGCGATGTTTGCTTAACAATTACATCATCTGAAATAATAGCATAAGTTAAAACTTTCGTGGTGCATTTATGCAGCTTTTTAGGTATTAAAATACATATGGGGACTGTTAGTATTTCATAAGTCTTTCAAACTTTCTAATGTCATGGTTGTACTTGGTAAATTAGTTTATGTGTTGACAATTTTACATTTGTTGCTGTGAATGGCAATTTGCTGTTGTCCAATCTGTAAAGGTCAATTCTTTATTAAATATGAAATTGATACTGGCTTCATGAAGCTTTATCTTCTATTTGATGGCTTGTATTAAATAGGTGATATGTTCACTCTGGTTCATGTAATATATTTATACAGTGTTAGTTCTAACTTTGGTCTTACATATAGTAGCAAGACTTTGTTGGTTAGAGTATTCTGCTTTTTAAATTATTTATTGACTCAATAGCACAGGCTATTTCCACCAAGCCAAATGTTCACATGCAGTAACAAATAAAACACCATAATCTTAACAAGATTATTAAAATAAAGAGTCATCAGAGAAATTAAAATTATCTGCTTTAATTATGAGATTATATCCCCATTAACTCCTCCACATGAAAAGTGGGAATTAGGAAATAGGAGAAGAGAATCCATAGATG
This sequence comes from Marmota marmota marmota, assembly GCF_001458135.2. Classification (NCBI taxonomy): domain Eukaryota; kingdom Metazoa; phylum Chordata; class Mammalia; order Rodentia; family Sciuridae; genus Marmota; species Marmota marmota. The sequence goes on from NW_026000211.1 coordinate 36,909,371, forward strand.
GCAATTAAAACTCCAGAGAAAATTAAAGGGAGAGTAGGGGGAAAAATCCAACATAGATTCAGATAGTTCAGGTAATTTATTTGGTAGCATTTATTTCTTGTAGAGTACAATTTCCAAACTATAAACACAGGATACATACTATTGTGGTTTTGTATACAGGCAGCACTGAAAGCTACTAACTTAAAAAGAAGACCCTTATTTAAATATGCCTAGAGCTGTGAATTAATTATGGCGTAAATAAGTTATTAGAACAATATTGTCACTGATGCATTATTTATGGATAGTTGTTGAAAAGTTTGTAACAGCAAAAGTACTGAAGTGACATTTCCAAAGACATTAACATGAAAATGAGGAGAATTTGAAGAGAAAAAATTATTCAATGTGCAACCTCTTACTAAGATAGTTTTCAATAATGTATACAGCCACTACATTTTTTTATTTCTAATATACACATGTAATATTCATAGGCCTGCTCTAAAGCTTTCTTCAAATTAAGTTTGCATGTATAAATGAAAATATAGACACACAGTGACAGTAAAATTTATATGATAACAAAATTATATCCAGACATTGTTACCACTTGCACAATAAATACACCAAGAACAAAATATCCTTCAAAGTTGTTATAGACCATACAAGTTTTACAATGAATACTTAATACCTTCTTACTGTGATATTAATATTTTATGTTTTAGATACACCAATATAATTATATTAAATTTTAGGTGGTCTGTACCTTTTGAAGATTAAATAAAAGAGAAAACAAGGGAACACATTATATTCAGTGAAGCATGTTATTAAATTTCAATATAGCAGCAATCTCACTTGTTTATATTGTAAAAAAAAAGGGATAACATTATGCTATTGCATGAAAAGATCTTACAGAAATTAGCTTCTGATAAGAGATTGTACAGAAACAATTCTTTAAGTAATTCAGATGAAAACACTACCTACTGGCATAATGGTTCAAAGTTAGGGCATATGAGAATAAAAATTAGTTCTTAACATATTTTTTGTGTATTCAATTTCAAATCTTCAATGGTCAAACCAAAATCTTGAATGATCCATTATGCATGCTGTGTATATTAAGATATACAATCCAATCACATAGTTCTGTGGGATCATGCATAACTCAAGCAACCATGAAACAAAAAATGCTGTAGTAGTTTTTGTTAATACATGTGGTCATATTGTTATCCACTTCAAAATGTCATGTGCTTTCCACTATTATCAGGAAATGTGTATATTAAAATCAAGAAATTATTAGTGTTTCAGCATTAGTGTTTCATTTCAGTTTCATATTTTCAGGCTTTGAAACTCTGTCAGTTGATTAACATTTCTGGAAGGCCAAAGCATAAATATTCTTTTAGCTATTTGACTTTATAGTTTTCAGAAATATCCCTGAGGAATTTACATTTGCTTTTAGTTTCAGGGGATATTACTAGGAACTGGGATAGATTCTTTGTTTCTGGATTTATTTGTTTAATTATTTTTATTTTTATTTATTCTTTTTAGTTATACATGACATTAGAATTTATTTTGACATATGCATATACATATTTCAAATGTGTTTTATTCTAATTAGGATTTATTTTGAGATATATTTCTTAGGTTGTTCTTATAAAACGATAAGGTGTAGTTTATGCTAACATAATAATGACCTTAATGAATATTGCTGTTGTTTTTCTATTCCATATCTATTCCTCTTCTCAATTTCGCAAGAGAAAATTCATTTTATTCTGTCATCCTTTATACCTAAACTTTACTCAGAAGCAAAGTGAGTGACTCCATGGCCATTTCATAGGCAGCTCCTGACTCATCTAAGCAGTTATGAGGTTGCCTTCCTGAGACTAATGATGGTTTTAGTCACTGATTTTGACTAAGCAGTTGAAAAAAGTTAGCAGTGGTTTCACAAATTTGGGGAAATATTTTCTTAATTTGAAAAGGTGATGAAGGGGATAACAGAAAATGATAAAATCATTTTGGAGCAAGTGAGTCACCACTAAGGTGCCAAAGAGAGTGGGAAGATCCTATGACATCATTGTACCATTGTTATCCACTTGCAACTTCCTCTGACATACCCTATTTGTTATTTGAGTAGATTTGAGTAAAGATATTTAATAAAGGTCTATGACCTCTGTTAAGGGAATATAAGGTGTCCCCAAAAGATCCTATCTTCATGCAGGAAATGAAATATTTAGATTAAGAAAACTGTAAGCTAATTAGGGATTTAGTCCACTTGACGGATTAATAATTTGGATTGCTAGGTGGTAACTATAGGCAGGTGGGGCATGGTGGAAATAAAAGGATCACTGGGGCAATGCATTAGGGATTATAAATTTTATCCCTGGCTCCTTGCATGCTCTCTCTCTCTCTCTCTGCTTCCCAGCTATCATGAAGGAAGTTGTTTTTCTCCCCTTTTGTTCTAATGTCATGGTGTGCAGCCTCATCTCAGGCCCAGAGCAATGGATTTGATGGACCATGAACTGAACTTCTGAAAATGTGAACTTAAAATAAGCTTTTCCTCCTCTAAGTTATTCTTGTAGGACATTTTTGTCACAATGCTGAAAAGCTGACGAACACAACATTCTAATTATTTTAAGTACAAGTAATTGAGAGTCCTTCAATGATAACTCACTCTTTGAAAAGTGGGATAACTAAGTATATGGCACCTTTGAATTAGAGAAGAATAAGTTGCATTTTATATGAGGTATTTCTCACATATTCTTTTCTCTCTGTAACAGCATTTATACTGAATTACTCATTTTAGAATATTTCAAAAATTGTTAATTTTATATTGAAGTTTCTAAGTTTTTTAAACCACTGTAACACTGTTCCTATTTTATTCCGCCAAGTACACTTGCAAGGGCAAAGACTCTTGAAATGATCCCCAAGCTGTGTTCCCTATTAAAGATAATAGAAAATTATTCAAAGTAAAATAATTAATCTAAATGGCATTTTTCAAAATAATCCTTGAAGAAATGGACCTATAAATCTTTGAAAATGTATCTGGATTTTAAAAAAGAGCATATAAAATGGCATTTAGATATTCTTTATTTGAAAAGAAATAAAATTAATGTAAATTCTTTCAATTTGTGGAGATATATAGGTGCTTGGTTTGAATTTCTAATTATGGAGGATTCTTTCTGCAAATATTTTCTCTGATAGTGATTTACCTTTTAATCTATGTCAACACTTAAGCTTCATAAAGAATGAGCCATTCAGTTTTTTTTTCACTTGATTCACATAGTTAATTTTAGCACAGATATTCTTAAATAGACACATATGCAATTAACTTTTGAAGCTAAGGTTTGGCCCCCAAATATGAAAAGTCACTTTGAGGAGAGTGCATATAGGCTGTACTTTAGCCCTGGTCTATGCAAAACTAATCATAAATTTAAAGCAATTTCTTAACAGTCACCTGTGATGTCAGGGAGACTGAGATCTCTAATCTTTCTGCCCTTCCCTTTCTGTTACTAGAACATTATGCTAATTATAACTGTTATTTTTATTGTACAAGCATTTATAATATGTCAGTTATGTGTGAAACACTGGTTAAAAAAAAAAAAAAAACAGTGCTGAGGGTGTCAGATCCACTACTTTTTCCTTCTAGTGGAAGATGCATTATTAGTGGGGGACCTTACAGCAAGAGAAACATGGACACAATACAAATTTTAGAGCAAGTGATTCAAAGGAGAAATCTTGAGAAGTGTCTTCATGAAGGAGACATCTTTTAAGCTAAATATTAAATAATAGCTAGAAAGTGCTAAATGGAGAAGAGGGAAGAAATATCCACTGAACCCAATAGTACAGTCTTACTCATAAGCAATGATACTTCATGAACCTTTATGAACTCTAAGCAAGAAGTAAGAAAAAGCCTTGAACAATAGTTTAATTCTGGTCATATTAGTATTTCAAAACGCATGTTTAAAAAATGTTAAATTGATTTAAATCAATGATTTCCATGTATTCTGATGTCACTAACCAATACACTATTGGAGAATAAAAATGTTACACTATGATGTAATCAGAACTACCCTGAACAGCAATACCCCATGAACTCGGGTATTTTTATACTTCCTTTCTGAGGTAAACAACATAACACAAAGGACTATAAGACTATGAGGGAAACCCTTGAAGATACTCTCCTCGTATTAAAGTTTTTGTTATTTTTTGAGTCATTTATTCGTTTCCTTAAAAAACTATTAGATTATTAAAGGAGTTGGGAGCGAGAGTGTACAATAAAAAGAATGAACGAAGATAAAATGTATGAAAATTAGACTATATATGCACAACATAAAACCAGGAAAAAGAATCATCTTTATGCATAATTTCTTGGTGCTGGATTCAAAGAGAATATTGAAGGAAAAACATTTATTCACTAGAAAATGCATCCTTTATATACCAAGTGCTGTTCATTTCACATTATGGAATATTTATTATAATGTATATTTTGCACAAACTAGTTAGGAAATTCACTGGCATTTAGCACATGCGACATCTGGAGATGCAAGGAAATATTATGCAAGACAGAAGCAAAAATCCATAGAAGTATAAAATAACATAAATAATGACTCAAGGAGAGTGAAATATAATAAACTTGAAAATTTTTACTTATCGAAGACATGGCATAGTTTTCATTTTTATCTGTCAAAGTTAAATCTGTCTATCTAAAAACAAAGTTAATATTTTATCTTAATTATGTTTGGATAATCTTACTTTTCCCTAAATGTAAATCTAACTTTAATATGACAAGATTTACAGCCATTGAAACTTTCATTCTTCTTTAACTATTATTTATGAAATGTATGGCGAACTCATGCATTTATGCTAATTGAAAACAAAAAGTGGTAATTTAGAAAAAAAAATGCAAAAATTATCTCATTTTTATTTCTCAATTACTATTTGATGGCATTTTGCTTAGTAACTTACTAATTTCAGCAAAAATTAGAAAAATAAACACAAAAAATCATCATATCTTTATAGTGAGCTACCAAGTAAAGGCCTTGATTTATCTATACAAAGGGTTTGTACTGTTAATATCCTCAAGTTTGATAACAGGATACATGGTCCAGCTCAGAACTAAATGATCTTTACTCTCAGGCATCACCTCAACCTGTCAGTGCAAGTGCTACATTAAGATTAAACAGCTTTTTTTTTTTTTAATTATAAGGAAATGTGTCAGATGATGTAGATACATTATCCTTTTGCAGAAAACCTATCAACCTCTTAAGAAACAAACAAACAATAAAAAAACCTCAAGAATTTTCTCTTTACATTTTAAATCAAAAAATGTTATGATATCTGAAATTCAGGCATGCGTTATCTTGTTGTGATAGGGTCACTAAAAATGAAAAAAATATTGAGAACTCCTGAATTGAAATTCATTCACTAGATAATATTATTTGGCATGCTCTGTCAGCATGAACTTGTACAGATGAAAAAAAGAATGCTTTACTCCCCAAAAGGTAGAATACTCTAAATATATAAGCTGATTTCAAAAGGACTGAGTAATTTCATGGATGATTGATCCATAACAGAGCACCCCAAAAATCTAGAAATATCTTATGTTCATAGTCAGCCTTTGAGACTAATGTCACAGAAAATATTTGTGCCAAACATAGACTCATAGGTTACTGAAAGTTATGAAATAATATTCTTGTCTGTGAATAATACTTAAAATTAGATGAGCTCACGAATGTAAAATCTGTGTCTGTTTAACTATTGTCTGCATAGCACTATGGGTGCTGTCTTACAGAAAATTACAGTCATGTAAGCATACAAATATGTGCCATGCTCAAAGAAACTGAATCTTTAGTAAAATGTTAAACAAAAATATATGGTACCAAGCAATGTGTTTATCTTTTTTTTTTTTTTTTGACTTCTCTCTTTTCCTCTGATTGTGTTCAGTTTACTAGCTGGAAAAACCAATGGTTAGTTAGTGATAAATGTCCAATACACTTCCTAACTATGTCATTTTTCAATGTGAATTTCTGAAGACAGAAAGCAAAGTTTCATTTTAACATCCTCTTGAAATTGAGTTGTCTGTGTTAAACAGACACAGATATTATGACAGACTGAAAGAAAAGAGCCAAGAGACGTGAATTTGATATGGTAGCTTTCTTCTTCTCTCCCTAAGAATGCCTAGTCTTTGCACATTCCGTTTTGGAAGCATGAAACAATACTATGGAAAGTGCAGTTTACAAGGAGCAGCCCAGGATAGGATCTCTAGTCAATAGCCATAGATTAACACATATTCCACAACTAGCTTCAAATGTCAACTTTGTAAATCAACCATATTGCTCATTCAACATAGAGTAGCTTTCAGATATTGGAGCTCCAACAAATAGTTAATTACAAATACATAAGAGATTCCAAGGAAGAGCTATTCTACTGAATCCAGTCAATCCATAGATTGGTTATATAATGATAATTTTTATTTTAATCTATCAATTTCTGGAGTTATTTTCTAGCAATGGACAGTGAAAAGTGAAAAATAGTTACAGTGCATATCATTTGAGGATATATAAAGACTAGAAAGGTAAAAAAAAATATGTGGATTGCAATGTGTGAATATGTATGCACATGCATGTGTATATGATATTAATGATATTTCAGTGATTTTACATGGGAAGGAAGTTACTATCCGAATACAGAGATTGAAAAACAATATCATGAAAGAGTAGCACAAAGATGATTTGGGATGGTTTGTGGTGGAGTTTCACTGTGTTAATTTACTATATATGACTTCTTAATACAAGAACCATTTTTCATTGGAAAGGAAGAACTTTATGGTTTGGTCATGCAAACTTCTCACATTTTCTCTCAGATGTTAAAAATTAATAGTTGTTTTCAACTTTCTCTGGTGGGCTGCTCAAAGTTCATATAGGTGTTTGTTTTTGAACAGTGCAAAGCCAGCACAAATTGTGGGTAAGTGCTATATTCAATTGTAATATCTGTTAGCAATTGGAAATAATTTCTTTTACAATGAACAGATGTCATCAAATTTTACAACTTTGTTATCCTATATTTTGTTTAGATCTCCTCCCAAAACATTTCAAAATATCAATTCATTTTAAATGATTTCAAGGAAAATAAAAATATTCAAAAATTTTTGATCAAAATTTAATTTACTATACTTTAACAGAGTACACAGTTTATATAAGCCTTTCAAGAAGATTTCTGATATCAAAGCATGAGTTGTGAACTCCAAGATTTAGGAAACTACAAAAGCAACTCTCTTGCAACATAACCCATTATATTAAAAGTGCTATTCAGCTAAGTACAGGGTAGGAACAGGGGTAGTAAACAGCTAAAATTAGAAAAATATCCCCACAACTTTTAAAGATAAAGTTTCACACACCATATTTTTTTTCTTTTCTTTTTTATTGATTTTAAAAAATAAATTTCAGTGGAATGCATTAAAATTTTTATTACAAATATACAGCACAATTTTTCATATCTCCAGTTGTTTATAACTTATGTTGACACCAATTCGTGTCTTTATACATATACTTTGGATAATGATGCCTATCACATTCCACTATCCTTGCTAATCCCCTGCCCCCTCCCTTTCCCTCCCACCCCTCTGTCCTATCTAGAATTCATCTATTTCTCCCATGCTCCTCCTCCCTACCCCACTATGAATCACCCTCCTTGAATCAGAGAAAACATTCAGCATTGGTTTTTTGGGGATTGACCAGCTTCACTTAGCATTATCTTCTACAATGTCATCCATTTACCTGCAGATGCCATGATTTAATTCTCTTTTATTGCTAAGTAAAATTCCATTGTATATATATGCCATATTTTTTTATCCATTCATCCACTGAAGGGCATCTAGGTTGGCTCCACAGTTTAGCTATTGTGAATTGTGCTGCTATAAACATTGATGTGGCTGTATCTCTGTAGTATGCTGTTTTTAAGTCTTTGGGGTGTAGACTGAGGAGAGGGATAGCTGGGTCAAATGGTGGTTCCATTCCCAGATTTCCAAGGAATCTCCATACTGCTTTCCATATTGGCTGCACCAATTTGCAGTCCCACCAGCAGTGTATGAGTGTACCTTTTTTTCCCCACATCCTTGCCAATGTTTATTGTTGTCTGCATTAATAGCTGCCATTCTGACTGGAGTGAGATGATATCTTAGAGTAGTTTTGATTTGCATTTCTCTAATTGCTAAAGATGATCAACATTTTTTCATATATTTGTTGATTGATTGTATATCCTCTTCTGAGAAGTATCTGTTCAGGTCCTTGGCCCATTTGTTGATTGGGTTAATTGTTTTTCTGGTGCTTAGTTTTTGAGTTCTTTATATACCCTAGAGATTAGTGCTCTATCTGATGTGTGAGGGGTAAAAATTTGCTCCTAGAATGTAGGCTCTTTATTCACCTCACATACTGTTTCTTTTGCTGAGAAGGAATTTTTTAGTTTGATTCCATACCATTTGTTGATTCTTGTTTTTAATTCTTGCACTATAGGATTCTTATTAAGAAAGTTGGGGCCTAATACCACTTGATGAAGATTAGTGCCTATTTTTTTTTTCTATTAGACAAAGAGTCTCCGGTTTAATTCCTAGGTCTTTGATCCACTTTGAGTTGATTTTTGTGCATGGTGAGAGAGAGCGGATTAATTTCATTTTGTTGCTTATGGATTTCCAATTTTACCAGCACTATTTGTTGAAGATGCTATCTTTACTCCAATGCATGTTTTTGGCACCTTTGTCTCATAAAGATAATTGTCATTTTGTAGGTTGATCTCTGTGTCCTCCATTCTGTACCATTGGTCTACTATTTGTGCCAATACCAAGCTGTTTTTGTTACTATTGCTCTGTAGTATATTTTAAGGTGTGCTATAGTGATGTCACCTGCTTCACTCTTTCTACTAAGGCTTGCTTTAGCTATTCTGGATCTCTTATTTTTCCAGATGAATTTCATGATGATTTTTCTATTTCTATGAGGAATACCTTTGGGATTTCAATCAGAATTGCATTAAATCTGTGTAGTACTTTTGGTAGTATGGTCATTCTGATAATATTAATTCTGTCTATCCAAGAGCAAGGTAGATCTTTCCATCTTCTAAGTTCTTTTTTGATTTCTTTCTTTAGGGTTCTGTATTTTTTATTGAATAGATATTTCATCTCTTTTGTTAAGTTGATTTCCAAGCATCTTATTTTTTTGTGTGGTTATTGTAAATGAGCACCACATTTTGTATAAAACTAATAAAACTTAGGCATCCATTCATTTATTTATAACTAAACTGATTTCCATATAATGTTACTCAAACTCAGACTAAATGTATCACCAAAGTTTCTTCATAAGAAAAAATCGTTTATTACAAAGTGAATTATGAAAATCAAGATACAATAAAATTGTTAAGAGTAATAACAATTAAATTATATACTTAACTACAAATGAATCACATTAAACTTTATCTCTGAAACATAACATGGTATCCTGATTAAATATTCTGTCTCCCAAAGAAAAGGGCGAAAGTGACTGGTCTGTCTCTCAGCCTACAGCCATTAGAACCATTCTAGGTTCTAATTTTTTAAAAATTTTAAATTCAGGTTTATAACACAATAAAACAATGTAGACTGGACATTGGAAATACTTTCATTTACAAGTAAAATTTTCTAGCTTTTGAAGATGAAAACAAACTAATTATGTTAATAAAAAGGTATTATATGTTCATCAGGAATGTTGGTCTGAAGTTTTCTTTCCTTGATGTGTCTTTGTCTGGTTTTGGTATGAGGTGACATTAGTCTCAGAGAAAGAGTTTGGAAGGTTTCCCTCCTTCTCTATTTCATGGAATACTTGAAGAGTATTGGTGTTAATTTTTTTAAGTCTTGTTAAAGCTGTTTAAAAATCCATTTCGTCCTAGGATTTTTTTTTTCTTGGCAGAATTTTGATGGCCTTTTCTATTTCATTGCTTGAAATTGATCTATTTATATCATGTATGACCTCCTCATTCAGTTAAAGTAGGTCATATGTCCCTAGGAATTTGTTGATGTCTTGAAGATTTTCTATTTTATTGGAGTATAAATTTTCAAAATAGTTTCTAAATATCTTCTGTATTTCAGACATGTCTGTTGTAATATTTCCTTCTTCAACTTGTATTTTAGAAATTTGAGTTTCTTCTTTTTATTTTCTTTGTTAGCATGACTAGTGGTTTATCTATTTTATTTATTTCTTCAAATGAACAACTTTTTGTTTTGTCAGTTTTTCTTAATTGTTCATTTTGCTTTGCTTTTATTGATTTCAGTTCTGATTTTAATTATTTTCTGTCTTCTACTGCTTTTGCTGTTGATTTGTTCTTTTTTTTTCTAGGGCTTTGAGATGTAGTGTTGGGTTATTTATTTGTTTACTTTTTATTGTTTTAATGAATGCACTCAATGCAATTAACTTTCCTCTCACTACTTCCTTCATATTGTTCCAGAGATTTTGATACATTGCATTAATGTACTCTTATACCTCTAAATTTTTTTTTATTATTTCAACCTTGATTTCTTCTACTATTCATTCATCATTCAATAGTGTATTGTTTAGTCTCTGTTTGTTAGAGTATCTTCTATTTTTTTAATTTATTGTTGATTTCTAATTTCATTCTATTGTGATATGATAGAATATAGGGTATTCTCTTTCTCTCTCTCTCTCTCTCTCTCTCTCTCTCTCTCTCTCTCTCTCTGTATTTACCAAGAGTTGCTTTGTAGCATGATATTGTCTATTGTACCAAATACTGGTAAGTATTACATATGTATGAGTGTGTTGTACAACCATTGTGCAAAACACTTTGTCTTTTATATGCAATATAGTCATTCAATTTTAGCAGTAACGCAGAAGAAATGAAAACATGTTATTCATAATTGCTCAAAACCAGTAAAAAGCTAAATGACTAAAATAAATTGAGTGAATATATAATCTTTCGTATAGATTATATGGTGTAACTGAGCAGTTTTTGAAATAGTATATATTAAAAATATATATAATAAGGCAACAAAATTAGTTTAATATTCTATTTTTTATGTATTATATGGAGAGTTACAGTAATTAATATGTCTTTTATAAATCATAAGTTCACCATGTGTCTCAATTATTTTTTTCATTTACTTGCTGCCTGCGATTTCTAACAATGTTTGTGTTTTATTCTTAGTTCTTGCTCAGTCTATAACTTATAATTGATACAAAGAATTGGAAATTCTGAGGGTTTTAATAAATTGCTTAAATATTATCAATCTTTCACAAACTGAAAACTCATTAAAAAATGGAAATTTCTGATACTTGGGTAAATAAAAAATTATCTCACTTTCTGATACTGACAATATTATTCTTTTTAGATAAGAAACATGATTTTGGAATATTGGTAGTTTCTTCTGCAATTAACAGTAGAATAATATTTCATATTCAGTAGGGATGATGCAAATATCTATGACTTTGCTCAATATGTTGCTATAAATTTGTCTAATGAAAATGCTAATGAATTGAGACCACATGTTTATTTAGAGTAAATTTTAATCACTTGATGTATACATAATAATTAGCCATGCAAAACAATAATAAGATACAGTAAATTTTGAAGTCATATATGCTAATCCTAAATATGGATAACAGAGCTTAAAATTATAATTAAAATTTAATTAAATGTTAATTAATTAAATTAAGTAATTAAGATTAGATTTAATATTAATTTAGGTGTTGGTCTTAGCACAAAGGTACTAGGAGGATTTTAATGAGTCACAATTTTGGTTCAACCAGGATCCTAGATATTAAGGGAGAGATCATATGGGCAGCAAGGTGAGATCAAATGGTGGGATCACATGGTAAGCTCAGGATCATGGGCTATGTAATGTGGGGATATTTGAATATTCTAACAGCAGTATTTTACACTAGTTTATATTTACAAAATATCCACATTGAATCAACTGCATGTCCCCCAGCATATTAGAATAAGTTTTAACAATCTAGGAAGTTATTGATACCAATGTTACTTAAAATTGTAATTATGCAAATATGCTGGTCAACTTTTCATTCCTATATCAAAATACGTGAGATAATCAACTTAAAAAAGAGGAAAGCTATATTTTGGATTGCAGTTTCAAAGGTCTTACTTCATGGTTGCTTGACCCTATTCTTTTGCCTCCATGGTATGGCAGCACATGATGGCAGGGAGAATATAGTTGAGCAAGAAACCATGATGGCCAGAAAGGAAAGAAAATTTGGAAGGGGCTGGATTCACACTGTGACCTTTGAGGCACATCTTAAAGTTTCTGCAATCTGCTACTTGGAGACCAAACTTTAATACATGGGGCTTTGGGAAACATTTGAAGGACCAATCTGTATCAGGAGTGGCCATTGTTAAGTAGTTATCATTGTGCAATAAATTCAAGCTTGGCTACCAGATTTATTTATATTTTCATTGTTACAATTGAGTTATGCATTCTCTTGGCTATACATGGCTTGGGCTTAATTACTAATGATAATATCTTTAGAAAGTAATAAAAAAACTACTGAGAAAGAGAACTCTAAGTTATTGGGTTTTCAGAAAATTAGGAAACAAAACAAAATAAATTTTCATCATTATTATAATGTCAGCAATTTTATATTTTCTGGTGCTTTACAGAACTTAAGAATGAAAAAATGCGTCTCAGATAAAGATATTTTATTCTTTAAATGATTACAAGAGATATCTATTGCCCAGCAAGCAATACAAATAAAGTTAAGAAAGTTTAGCAAGTCTTAAAGTAGAAGAATTCCAAAACAAAATAAAAATGATGTGACCATTCAATTAAGATTGAGGCATTGTGTCATCATTGTTTAATCAAGAGCAGATTTTTTTTCTATGTGGAATATATGTTCATAACGCATTCAATTATCAGTAAGGTCCTAGAATAAAAGAAAAATAAATGTGCAAGCTGTGAAGCTACATGCCTGTGATTCCAGAAATTCTGGAGACAGAGGGAGAAGGATTAAAAGTTCAAGGTCAGCCTCAGCAACTTAGACAAACCATGTCTCAAAGTAGTAAATATGAATCATTGGAAGAGTGGCTCAGTGTCAAAAAAAAAAAACCTAACAAAAACAATAACAAAACAAAACAAAACAAAAATAATCCTGGGTTTGAATCCCAGTTAAAAAAAAAAGATTAAATGTTCACCAACTAAACAATAATAAGGAATCAAAGAATGTCTCATAAAATAACTTCAGTAGAAAATCCTAGAGGTTTAAAGTATGTGTTATAGATTATAAAAACATTAAAACTCATTAAGACTTATGTCCTGAATAGAAAAATGGTGAATATTCAAATGGTGAACACTGTTTGCTATAACTCAGCCTCTTCTATATAATGAGGAATAAAAACAAGGGTGGTTGTAAATTTAATGGGCAAAAAGAAAACAAAATATGAAGAATAGTGCTGAGTCACATATTTAAGTGATTTAATATGACAATTGAGATATCTACAAAACTTCCTGGCACAGAGCAGACCATACATGTAAATATGGAGAAAGATGGACTTCTTGTAATTATTTGGCAACTACTTCTTTTAAAGAAATATTCTATGTATATATCATGAATAGTACAATTATTAGTGGAATATAATTTGTGATATGTAAAATAAAAGAAAACAGTATCTTAAAATAAGTTTATGTTAATAATTTTGAAAAACACAAATAATAATTATGATGGTGACAATTTTCATACACAGACTCCCAAACTGTTGAACATGATTTTGTGTCTCACAGAACCCAATTGCTTTCTAGATAAAGGAACACCTTAGGGACTGAGTAATTGTTTTTGAAAAACCCAGACCCCATGTATAAGATCCAGTCACAAGTTGCCATGAAACTAAAGAATGAGGCACAAAGGTCTAATATTGCACAAAGTTAACTTTACTAGGATCTTACAAAGAGAAGTGTGTCTTAAGTGGCTGCAATACAGGTGGATCTCTGCATCCAAGACAGGAGGAAGGGCTTCATATGTGAAGTTGGACAAAGGTGGGTCACAGCCAACTAGAATCCATTTAGCTTTTCACCCAAATCATCAAAATATCCAGTGTCAGTTAAGAAACAGTACAGGTGCCAGTGGATTTATTGTACATCACGTTTAGCTATCTGAACAACTTTTTTCTACAGTAAGCTTAGAATGTATGTTGGTCACCTGACTAGTAAAATGATAATTATGACCTAGATGTCTGTAGCCAAAGCTGGACCCCTACAGCTTCTCTCAGGATTTTATTTATACATTTGAAAAGTCTCTTTCAAGTGCTGGCTATCAGTCAGTAAGCCCATAATAGTAAATTCTTTAAGTTGAAGAGTGCTGAATAAAACAGACATAATCCCTAAGTTAGTAATGATGAGTATGATTATTTAAAAATAGAATTCACTTTGTAATAAAAAAAAAATCAGAGAAGGAATGAGAATCCACACCTCTGCAGCTCTAGAGCATTCAATAAATAAGCATACATTCAGTTTAAATAAGCACTTTGAAAATTAGAATAACTGGCTTGACTCACAAACTTTTTTTAAAAAATTCTTAACTTATAAGGTATGTGACATTAAATAATTCATTGGTTTCTATTTACTTACTTGTGAAAAGGATTTAGCATAAGTATTTCCAGAGATTTTGTGACAATGAAAACATAATGTATGTAAAAGCATCTTGTGATATTTAGAGCACTATAAAAATGAAAGTTATTGTTTCAATTATTCAAAACAGGAAGCAGAAAGGTTATTCCTGCATGACATTCTGGTGTGATATTAAATGAGTGAATTCATGCAGGGATAAGTGGAACACAAATCCACTAACAAGTTCTGCAAATGGGAAGTTTGGTTTCATAGGCAGTTGGGACTCAAATTTAGGTTTATAGTATATAATCTTATAAGGAGGAGCAAAAGCAAAGTTTCAGTTTTTATATCCTTTAGTAACCATAACCATTGACTGAAAAAAACATAGATACAGACATTATATTTTGTTTTAATGTAAAAAGAAAAAAAAAACTAATTCTCCAAGTTTTAGAAGAATCATAGAATTAAGAGGAAAATATTTAATTATGAGTCTTCCTCTACTTTCCAATTTATTTTTTAAAACTATTAAGTGAAAAATTTAATGCTGTAATGAGATCTTAAAATTTCAGGCATTCTCTATTTCTTAATAAAATTATTTAGAAGATTTTTAACGTGTTTTAAGTATTGAAGTGATGATTTTTACCAGAAAATTTATTTGAAAATAAAATGTGTATCTCCCAGTTACTTGGTAATATTTTATAAATTTATGAGACTAAGCTAATTTCTTGAAATCAGTATTGCAATTTTTCAGTAGCAAGCCCTCTATATCTGTTTCCCCATCTGAGAATTCAACCAATTGGAGAACAAAATATTTGGAAAAAAATACATGTGCTGGACATATTTAGACATTATTTCTTGTCATAATTCCCTATTCAATACAATAGAACAACTATTTATATAATTTTGACATTTTATTAGGTACTAAATAATCTAGATGACTTAAAATATATGGGTTTGGTGCAACAAATTATAAGTTATATGCAAATATTATGCTATTCTTCATAAGGAATTTCAGCATATCAGGCTTTTGGTATGGTCAGGGGCAGAGGATGAGTGTGCCTGGAACTAATGTCCCAGGGATACCAAGAGAATGCTATAGGAATAATGAGAGTTTGAAAGTAATGTCAGTTACTTCAGAATTTTCTTTAATTTTAATTATGTTTCATAAAAGGTAAATAATAACATAATGTACAACTTGCTTTGTTTAACTTTTGTTTGAACAAGTTGCAAAAATTTAATTTTATTAATCTATATTAGGAGCAAATGTTAAAAAAAAATTCTGGCTAAGAATTAGCACAGTGGATGAAGGTTTGCCTTGCCTAAACCCAACAGGCATGAGGCCCTGACCAGGATAACTAGCACAGAAAATTAATCTTTTCAATAACTTCATTCTTATTAATAAAAATATTGCATTTTATGATTTCTGTCTCTTTAAAAGGACAAATTAAGATAACAATGACTGAGACTTTACTCAGCAAATTACTTACACCAACCACTGGGCACCAGGAAACTGAATCATCCTTAGAATTAAATTGAGATTGTTTTTGAAAAACAAATCTTTATGGAGAAAAATGATATCCTCTATTAGGGTCTATTTTTTAAGAAATGATAAGCTTTTAAAAATATTTTACTTTAATTTGTTTTGTATGATAGCAGAATGCATTACAATTGATATTACATTCATACATCACAATTTTTCATCTGTGGTTGTACACAAAGTAGAGTCACACCATTCGTGTCTTCATATATGTACTTAGGGTAATGATGTCCATCTCATTCCACCATCTTTCCCTTCCCTTCCTCTCCCTACATTATGAATCAGCATCCTTAAATCAGAGAACACATTTAACCTTTTTTTTGGGGGGGGAATGGCAAAATTCATTTAGCATTATATTCTCCAGCTCCATACATTTACCTGCAAATGCCATGATTTTATTCTCTTTTAATGTTGAATAATATTCCATTGTGTATATAAACCACATTTTCTTTATCCATTTATCTACTGAAGGGCATAGAGTTTGGTTCCACAGTTTAGCTATTGTGAATTGTGCTGCTATAAACATTAAAGTGGCTGTGTCCCTGTAGTATGCTGTTTTTAAGTCCTTTGGGTATAGACCAAGGACTGGATAACTGGGTCAACTGGTGGTTCCATTTCCAGTTTTTCAAGGAATCTCCATACTGCTTTCCATATTGGTTGCACCAATTTGAAGTCCCACCAATAATGTATTAGTGTGCCTTTTGAGGTGAATAGAAAGCCTACAATAAGAAAAGAAAATTTTTACCACACCTATGTCAGATATAGTACAAATCTCTAGGATATATAAAGAACTCAAAAATCATAACACCAAAAAAAAAAACCTCACCCAATCAATAAACAGGCCAAGGAACTGAACAGACACTTCTCAGAAGATATACAATCATTCAACAAATATATAAAAATATTCAAAATCTCTAGCAATTAGATAAATGCAAATCAAAACTACTCTAAGATTTCATCTCACTCCAGTCAGAATGGCAGCTATTAAGAATACAAACAAAAATAAGTGTTGGTGAGGATGTGGGGAAACATGATAAGCTTTTTATGTGGGTCTATACTCAAAAAGACAATGAGAAAGGGGGTGTTATGATCTCAAAATATGAATTATTTACTAACATACTATCAGACAAATAGCCCTGGATAGTTGGGTGCAAAATGTGTTTTGAGCAAATAAAGATGAAAATAAATCTTAATTTTCTTAATAAATGTAGGTCACAGCACAAGATCATGAAGGTAATGTTTCTATGAAGAGAATGATTCAATATTAGAATTACAAAGTGTTAGAATTTCATAACTTCATGAATTGAGTTATCAAGGTCTGAATGAAATCACCAGTGAAATTCATCAGTGCAAAGGATTTTTAATCATATGTGTTGAGAATGTTTAGTTAAGAAATGAGACTGTCTTTTATGCAGATAAATCTCTAAAAAGCACCTCTGTTTTTTTATTTAAAATGTTTTTACTAAGTAAAATAGAATAGATAAATATAAATACTCACTACATTTAAATACCTTCAGAAATGTCAGATATCAGTATCTGTTGTTATCTATATGTAAACATGTCTGTCAGGAAAGGTAATGACTCTGAAATACATTCCTTAAGAAAACAGTAGATTTTCTTTTTTTTTCCAGTTTAGAAAGTTTTTAAATTAGATTATAGTCTCCTAATTACAGCAAATGTAAAATGTATCTGGATATTCCTTAAGTTGTGCCTTCAGGATATAAGTTTGGAAATATTTTTCTTTCTAAGTTAAAGAATGAATCTAAAGAGTTCTGGTCATTAAGTGTAGATATATTAAATATCTACTATTAAGACCAAAAAATCTTTTCAGTATCAGCAGAACTGAATTTGTCTGTTATTCCGATCATGATTGGCATTGATAACCTACTTTAAACTCATTTTTCAGCAAATTGATCACTCACTTTGAGTCAGTCTCTGAAGTGAATAGTGATTGGTAGAAAAGACAGACAGGATTTGGACTTCAATATTGGTCAAGATGCTATATGTTAGCCATTAAATTTTCAGGCCATGGACAAAATCAGTTAAAATATTCAGCAGTATTTGGTTGTTAACAGAGAATGTTAGAAGAGTTTTCCTACAACTATCTGCATGTAGTATTTTAATGATTATTAATATGTTAAAAACTAATTTATAAAACCATATGTTCTACCAAAAATTGGCATAAACTTTATAGTAATTTTTTTCATATTAAAAACATCCTAGCTAGGCCTCATAGTTGTTCTTAGAGTCCAATAGAATTAAGGACTTTCTATTTTATTTGACTTAAATACCATCAAAGCAGCTTACTTTATGATCACCATGTTTGGTTGCAAGAATTCTATTTCTAGTTAATGAAAGCATTGATACAGATATTAATATTTTCTCAGCTAAAATACATACAGAAGTACTAATTTGGCAAAATAATAACATAATATGTTTCATTAAATGAATACAGGGATTATATCTGAGATTGTTTTATATATTTTACCTAAATATTATTCCTTGGTGTGGAGAATTCTAAATTAATTATAAAATTTTAATAAAATATAGTCAACTTGTGGCTAAAGCCTGGGTACAGAGGGAATGGGCAACCCTTGGAGGTGTAGGTTGGCTGGAAATAAAAGCTAGAAAAGCAGTATTAAGAAATAAATACAGGGGCTGGGACTGGCGCTCAGTGGCAGAGCACTTGCCTAGCATTGTGAGGCACTACATTTGATACTCAGCACCACATAAAATATAACAAATAAAATAAAGGCATTCTGTCCATGTACAACTACAAAAATATTAGAAAAAAAAGAAATAAACACAAGAGATTATATTATTCAAAGCGAGGGCACTAATGTATTGAGGAGATGTGATGAGTCTGATCCTAAGGAAGGGAAAAGCCCCCAAATACTTTACTTATAGTGAAACAGATCAAAGGGATTAAAAGAGGAGCTTCTTCAGGAAATCAGGATGAAAATGGGAAAAACAAGTTGTCTGGGCCTTGGCAGGTTACTCCCATCTCTGGGAAGCTGCATTTGAACCTAGGGCTGTGAACTAAGACAGGGCACCAGCATGATCTGAGCTTTCTTGAACTGGGGAATTTCACCCAGGAGTTCCCAGAAAGCAACCTCCCTGCCTTAGGATGGCTCAAACAAATCCATAATTCATGGATGGCTTCCAAAAGTCAACTAATTACTTAAACGTTAAAATACTATTTCTTTTATTTTTTCATAGTAAAACTTTTAAAATAATTAGATAATCCTGTATATTTTGTCAGGTCTGTTTCTTGCTCAGATTCCTCCGATAGATGGTTATATTAGATAATTCTGCAGTACCTAAGGAAAATGTCTATGAGTTCTACAGAAAACCAGACTCCAAACATCTATGAATAGAAAAATCAATGATATATATTTTTTTCCTTTTCTCTCATGATAAGTCTTAGTGTATTATTAGATAAAATTTGTGGTATTCGTACTCTCTATGATAGCCACAGCGATTCCTTATTGCAGGATAATAAACATGTGACATTATTAAAAACTAGGCAATTTACTGACCAAGGGATATATTAATTTGGAGATCAGGTCTTTTATTTATCCTCCAGTTATTATTTGAATTTAGCATTAAAGATATAAAAGAAAAAAATTGTGTCAGCTTTCATGAAACTGAAACTGCAGCTTTTCAAGCATTAAATAAGAAAAAGTTCATTGTGTCTTTCAGTACATGAGAAGAAAATCACGAAGGGAAATTCTCTTGGAGATTCTGATATGCATAAACATAGTTGAAGAGCGACTTTCATCACTTTAGATTACAGGATTCTCTTGATATCTAGTTATATTTTTGTCTTGATTTTATTTCTCATCATTTTGACCCATATTTTTCTTTCTTCTATTAGAAAAAAAATGTAGTTATTCATCCAATGTCTGGAAAAATGTCTGATGATAATAATGTCAGAAATTTCCTGAATTAGTTACATTAAACAGAATCCATTCAACAGTGTAATTATAAAACAAAAAGATATACAAGTATATATCTCAGTAATATGAAATCAATACCTTAGGGATGGTTAAAGGAGAATAATTATATGGTACAGGAAATACAAAATAACTGATCCTTCTATATAGATTGATACTACAGTTATTTACTTATATAGTTGAAATATATAGATATATATCCATTTATAAAATAAATACATGTGCATATACAGTATAGTTTATATGTGTATATACCTATGGGTGTGTGTATGTACATATATATTTGTGTGTATTTTTATGTTTGTACACTTTCTATAAATTTGTGTGGGAGGACACACACACACACAATGTACACATATACACTCAGATATATCTGCTACTTTTATAGTAGTCTGGACTCCTGTCATTGGCTACCTCTGTATTTTTAAGCAAGTTACCATATCTTTCTGAACCTGTTTCACCTTACAGAAACTGTGCACAAGGACAGACATTTTTTTCAGGGCTAGTAAGAATCAATTCAGCTAATGGATGCAAGGAGTAAATCTACATAGTCTCTTCTCATAGTAGACAATTAATGCTAAACACCATTTCTCTGTATTTCAATTGCTGCTTAATACTATCACTTTTACTGGAGGAAATTGTTATGCATTTGTGCAGGGAAGAGACCAATTTAGAAGAAAATGTAAAAATATGTGGCTTCTCATATAATGAAAAAATAACAAAATGCTTTTGAGAGAAATTACTGCTTTGTTTTTTTTTTTACCTGAGTCGGCTGAAGGAATATTATCTCTGAGCACAAACTATTATTAAAACCAACAACTGTTTTCATCATTTCTTAGTATTTCAAATTATCTTAAGCTATGCTTTAGGACATATTCAAATAAGTTAATCTCACATATGTGCTCATTATCCTTTCAGCTTATCAGATAACAATCATTTCTGTACTTGAAGTTTCTAAATATGTCAAACTAGCGAAGTGATATGGCATTCAGCCTCAGTTCAATGCATTTTAGATCTCACTGATAAGGACTCTATCCTGCTACTTTTTGAAAAAAAAAATCTGCTCACAAGTCTGTGTGGGCCACAAAAATTTGTTCAGTAATGGATTTTTATGTTAAGTTTTATATTGAATTTAATGCTATCTAAAAATTCAACACATATTCTTTTTTTTAGTTTTTCTAATTTATGCAAACATGACATTGAAAAATGTGGAAAATGGGTATCGATGTTAACATGTTTTCTATAATGTAGCCCACAGAAAGGGTTAATTTTCTTTATCTTATCAACAGTAATGTTCTAATTTTTTAATCAGTTTAAATTAATTTCTTAACTATAATTAAATAGTGAGTAATATTAATCATTTCATATTGAACAAATATTTCATGTAGAATGTTCTGATGTGGTATTCTGGTCTCTGGTCTATGCAGTATAGTAACTTTTCACATTCCTAATGAAGAAATAAATTAGTTGTGCTTACTATTTAATTCCTAAATACTTAATGCAAACAATAAGCACCACAAAAACTTTGCACAAACAATATGTCCAGGTATTCCATGGTGCTTTTTTCTACCAAATCAGTTAACTCTCTCAAATAGCTCTAGGTCATTGTGACTTTTTGGACACTTACTTTAATTGGCAATTCATTTTGACATCACTTTCCTTGTCATCCTTGTTGAGTTTTGTTGAAAATAACAATCAAAAACATATATGATAAACTATAAAGGTGTTATAACACACACACACACAAAAAACAATAGATTCAATTAAGATTGCTAGTAGCTAAAGTTCTAGTCCTGGCAATCCTCCTGTGGGAAGGGGTTTTTTTGGAAACAACTTCAGAAAGCAGCAGGTTTATCCCTCAGTGGTCCAATTGTTTGTTTTCAAAACAAATTGCTACCTACCTCAGATTTATGTTTCATGATCTTCATAAGAGTTGTTTTGGAAAGAAAATGTGTATTATTACAAATAATTGATAGTCATAGGTCTAGTCATTATTATCATTGATAAACATTAGCATCATTTTTCTACTCTTACAAAATGTACTATGTAATAAAATAATATTAAGATTAATTTAATACTGGCTGTCAAGCATTTTGTTGGAAAATAAGTTAATGAGTATAAGGAAGTGGCACAGAGTATTACCATAAGATATCGCTATGCTCATGCCAGAAGGTGACATTTATCATCTTTAAAATGAATCACAATTTGCATTACCACATAGTGATCTTTAAAAACAATACTAACTAAAACATGTACATTTTTATAGACATTATTTTTGAAAATAAGTTTGAGGTCATAGCGGATTGAATGAAAGGTACAGAGACTTGTTGCATATTTCTTGTCTCACTCCAACATACTTAGTCTCCCCCATTATCAATAACCCTCACCAAAGTGGCATATTTATTATAACAATGAATTACATTGACACATCATGATCACCCACAGTGCATAGTTTATATTAGGAAACATTCTTTGTATTTTACACTTTGGGGTTTTGGACAAATGCATATTATCAGGCAAAAGTAATTTCACTGACCTAAAAATCCCCGGTGCTTTATTATTAATACCTCCTTCCCATGTGAAAACGCTTATCTTTCAGATATCTTCATGATCTGTTAATTACTTTCACCTAAATTTTAGAAGTTCAGCCTATTTTTTATATGTCAATGTCAGTATTTTCTGCCTTATTAGAGCATAGACACTTAACAGCAGCCTAGTGAATTCATATATATTTAGCTACAAATGAAGAAATGGAAGTTTTTTAAAATGTCAGTTAATGTTATGGTTTAGACATGAGTTGTCTCCAAAAACCTCATGTGTGAGACAATGCAAAAAAGTTTAAGAGATGAAATGATCTGGTTATAAGAGTCTTAATATAATCAATGTATTAATCCCCTGATAGGGATTGACTGGGTGTAAGTGTTGGCAAGTAGTGTATGCTGGAGGAAGTGGGTCGCTGGGGAAATGCTTTTGGTTATATATTTTGTCCCTGATTAAAGGAGTTTCTCTCTGCTTCCAGGGCCATGTACCCCTTGTTTTCCCCTGCTACACACTTATCCTATGATGTTCTGCCTCAGCTTGGGCACAGAGTGATTGAATCAGCTATCTAAGCAAGGAGACCTCTGAAACCATGAGCAACAAATAAACTTTTCCTCTTCTAAAATTTTTCTTATCATGTCTTTTAGTCTCAGAAATGAAAAAGATGATTAAAACAGTTGACTTGCTCAGGGTCATACAACGAGAGAAATGTTTTGGCTTCCTTCAGTAGGTGATAATACCCAGACCACACTTTCTGTATACTCAGCATGATTCTCCAGGAGATCTTGAAATCAATGCATTTTCTGGACTGACTAATCTCTAACTAAAACTGATTATAGCAACTATAACCAAGTGAAAGTAGCATATCATTTCTCTAATTTCATTTTTATAAACATGATAAAACTGTGTAGAAAATATACTGATTAAGAAGTTTCACACTGATCTTCTTGATACCAATTGGAAAAAAGGAGAACCAATACCCTCCCAACTTAATGGAAAATATGCACAACCTTGAACATCATTTATGAGGGAAGAATAAAAGGCAATATCTAAGACATAAATTAGACTTATATGTATAGACCATGGAAAACACTAAGATATATTTTCTGGAAAATGGAGCCAAATACTAAGTGCTTTCAGAGCATTTTTAATGATATAGTTTGGAAAACATCATCAGGGAGGAGTCTACACACTAGTAATTGAGTTAATGTGTTATTTTCATTAAAGAGGTTTATTTGTAAATGATGGGAAAAGTTGACAAGTCATTCTTTCCACTACTATTGGTTTTGTCTTTGGAAGGGAAAAACGCTACATAGAACTTTATTCTGAAGGTCTCTGTGGTCAACTCCACCTTCCCCTATTCCCACCCTCACTTTTTTTTTTTTGCTACACTATAATTGAAATAAATATATATGAGACTGAACAATGATGAATACTTTTATGCACTAGATTTAAATCTCTAATTCTAATGTTGCAGTATCTTTCCCCAGTCTTCAATATTTACCAAATGAACAAAACTTACAGATTCAGAATAAATTCAAATTGTTTTTATTCAAAATTAATATTTTCATCAAAATGAACTCTACATTGAAATGACTTTAGAATACATGAACAACATAAATATGACGAAAGAGTAATTGAACTATACTTAATAATAAACATGAAAAAAATTCCTATAGATTTTATGAAATAAACATTTTCAAAAACAATTCAAAGAAAATAAAATTTGGTGAAAAATGAATTGACAGATACTAGAATAAACACAAAGAGTAAAATTTGAAAATTGACAAATAGAAAATAAATTAGAAAATAAGTTCTGCTAAAAATAAAGCCATAAACTGGAATAATTGACATGACATATTTTAGCAAAATAAAACATAAAATAATCTTAAATAATCAGAATAAATTGATAATAATTTTTAATAAAATAAAATCTGTATTAGGTGATATCAAAAAGTTGAAGTAATTTTTTCCTAAAATAAAATATTTTAATAATAAATCTCTAAAATTATACCATGTACCAAAGTAATAAGGAAGCAGAAGAGTTGAGAGAAAAATAAATGTGTATGAGCAAACTAGATATAAAGTCAAAAAACAAAAACATATTCTTTCTCAAGATCATGCATATATAGCAAACTAAAAATAAATGCAAAGATACATTATGATTATTTTAATCAAAACATGAATGTTTCAAAGAATCTGTATCTTCTGCATCCCTATTATTCATAACTTTTTCAGTTTCAGTTTTACCTGTCTGGATGCTAATGTCATTTAAATCAGTGATTCCTCCAATTAAATAAACAGAATGATTTCTGGATGTCATTTATATTACAAAAGCAAACAAAAACTTGATCATGATAGATTACCAATAATTATTTGAGTTATTAATACACAACAGCATATTATCACAATTCCATCAACTAATCATTTGAGGAAAAAATCAGATAACAACATATAAAAAAGAATCCTACACAAAATGGGATATGTATAACTAATTAAAACTATTAAAAAAAAGTTAAAGAAGAATCCTACATAAGCTTTTTAAAATTCATTAATAATCTCAAGTGCTATCAAATGACATTTATTGTAATCTTTTTTAAAAAACAATCTTTATTTTGCAACTTATCATGATTCATATATAACAATATAAGATAAAGGAAATTCCAAGAGGGATTATTTTATTTTAAAAAAATCAGCATGAGAGTGAATAAAATTAGTGTGATCACCTCTTTGTTAGATTTTTAAAATGATAGGGCATGATTTAAGGAATCTGTGGCCTACTCATTAAATTAATATTGACAAGTGAGAAAGTGTTATATATGCTAGTGCTGAAGCTAAAAATGTGTCTGTGTATGTGGCAGTATTTTTTCTCCCAAACAAAAATAGGAAAAATATTGATTTTATTGTGTACTTTCTTTATATATCACAGATATTACATGCTATGCAAATTTATTGGGGAAGCATCAATTAAGCAGAAAGTGTAAATGAAGTATGTTAATATGCAATGATTCTAAACTACCACAGGGTGGTAGGAGATTCACTTTCCACAACATTTATCTAATTGGCAGAACTAACTGCTTTGCTACACTTCTTCCACATTCAAATCCCTTATTAGAAACTATATTGCTGTTACTGCTCAAAAAGTGTGAAGAAAATCTCAGAGGCAAAATTGTACTTTAGGATACACTGTATTTAAAACAAAAGTTCAATTCAAATAGAAAGGACCTTATTCATGTATTAACTGGATCTTTTTGCTTATTTGTATGTTTTCCTTCTTTATCATGAAATGTAATTTATAGTTAGTGATTAATTTAAGGAAGACTTACAGGACACATAAAAACATTATTATAATTATATGTTGTTATGACATTTAAAGATTATTTCATCACAATACTCCCAAATATGAAAATGTGCATTGTCATTAATTCAAAATTGTGAATCTAGAAAATAATTCTTAAACATTTAAGGGCAAACTTTCTTATTTCATAGATATAAATACTAAGATTAGAATAAATTATAAAGACCAGCAAGATGATCTACAGAAGAAATAACTGAAGCAGGTAAATATGTTGTGTACACTCATTTACTCATATATTGAATTACTTCATATATATGTAGTCATCCAGGGGTTTTATTATTATACTCCAAGACATACAGGGAAAGAAGGTAAATGACAATAGTTGTAATAATAAATGTTTTCATTATGCCCATTTCCTATGTGTTCACAATTAATATAATAAGTGACATAAGATTACATTATTCAGGATTTGGGTTATGAAATTGCATTTTTTGATATTTTGATGAGGTCAAAATCCAACATCTATACACTTAACTGTATGACAAAAGAGATGTAAAAAGTTTACTAGATTTCCTATCTAAACTGGAAACATTATTTTGTTTCCCAAATGCTGGAAAAAGGTTTATCTTGTGTTCCATAATATTATATTTCTTAAGTAAACTATTTAAGACATTTTGTGTTTTGACTTTCAATGTATATGTACACACACAACTTATACACACACATACACATATATGTCTCTGCATCTGTTTCCAAATACATATAAATACACGTATATATATACATACATCTCTCTATATAGATAGATAGATACATAGATAGATGTCAATACACAATTCAACTTCTAAATGACATTTGGACAGCAAAGTCGAAACTTTTGCTATTGGCAAATTTAGATATCATGGTTTGTCCAGAATATGAATCAACCAGCTCTCTTACTGCTAATATTGTAACAATATGAATGTCTACCACAGGCAAAACAAAACTGAACTGAAAAACACCTGAGTTGGCATTTGTGTGACAGTTGATTATAAAAAGACACAATAAATCTATTCAATGGAATACAAATATGTATCTTAATTGTGATGATTATTTGAATATACACATTTGTCATAACACATCCAACTGTATATATGAAGAAGCTGCATTTTACTTTTGTAAAATACACTTCTATAAACTTGATTTAGAAAATAATATCTTTTAATATCCTTTATAGTACATCTGAATGATTTTTAATATTTATTGACATATTGGTTAATTTTTGATGATACATATTCATTGCTTCTCAATTTAAGTGAATAATACTACTAAATCCTTATCAACTAAAATTAATACTTGCTTGAGTCATGTCTTTATTAAACTAGAATAAATATTGTCTCAATGATATAGGCAGTTGGATTACTTAAAACCTCGGAACTGTGAAGAAATACACATAGAGGATTTTACAAGAGACAGGAGTATACTATATTTTATTTACCAAAATATATGCCAACCAATATGGGAAGAAGTAAAATGAATACTATTAATCAAGGCATGCCTGCCATCTCTTTGTATTTTATTCTACATTTCTTCATCCCCTGGTAAAATGTTAAGGCCTACCCAGCCTTCTGTTTGCACAATCCAATGATTTGTAACAACAAATTAGGCAGCACAATCAAAGAAAAAAGCATTAGCTCCTTGCAGATGAAAGCTTTGTTAGCCATACTGTTGATGGCATCACTAATGTAGATAGCAACTAAATTTAGAAGAGAAATGATTCATCTTCCAATCAAATCTGCCTCCAAGTCCGTGTGTGTGTGTGTGTGTGTGTGTGTGTTTGGAACTGGACTGCTAATTATCTGGGACACTTATATATTTAAAATATTTTTATTTTTCCTACTGTCCTTCTAAGCCAGTGCCTTTCTGAAAACAAGGAAGATAACTATCTTAATCACCCTCCCCTGTAATACATTCACTAATTTTATGAACTGCAGTGAATCTTGAACAAATATTTTTTCTTATTCACACATATAAACATTTTAAATCTAGAGCAGAGAAAAATTACAGGAATACATTTTAGAAGCAAGCCTGTACATGTACCTAGTTCATCTAGTGCCCAGAAGATGAACACATACACATTTGCAATTTCATTGTCAAAATCCTTTGAAAAGCATTAAGTACTAATATTAACATAATAAATATTCTCCCCAGTAATATCCATTACCAAAAGCAGCACCAGAGACCTTGATTGTCGAGTTTTACAAAGTCTCCATTGTTCATTTGTGAGACGTGAGGAATGAATGAAAACATTCTCCCGCTTAACAAAAGAAAAATTATATTGGCTATTCTGAAAAGTCAAAATAATTAGAGGATTTTATGAACAAAACCTGAAATTTTTTATTCATATTAAAATTTTACATAAATATTGAACAACTATTCTGTGTGAGTTCATTACCTTCTTTCAAATGATAATTCACATTCCATGATATTTAAAAACTGTTAGTAATATTGGAGTTCATATCAGACTGCTATTCATCAAATATAATATTATAGGTGAATAAACTGACATATTAACTACATGACTCATTCCACTGTTGAACCATTTCAATTCAAAAGATAAAAACTGTTCACCTTCACCCTTACCACCTGTGAATCTATAAGTCTCTACTACTGGTAAAACTTTCAACTTCTAGGACCAAAAATCAAATATGACTCATATTATACATGAATAATCTATTTATTTTTTAAAAAAAAATGTTCTAATTAGTTATAAATGACAGCAGAATTCATTTTTACTAATTGTACACAAATTAAGGACAATTGATCATTACTCTTTTTGTATACCATGCAGAGTCATACTATTTGTGCAATCATACATGTACATAGGGTAACAAAGTCTCATTCCATCATATTTCCCAACCCCAGACCCCCTCCCCTCCCCTCATTCCCTTCTGTCCAATCCAAAGTTCTGCCATTCTTCTCTTGTCCATTTAACTTTGAAAAGTACAGTTTCAAAATTCTTTTTTTATTCATTTATATTTTTGTAGTGCATTATACTCATATATAATATCAGTATTCATTCTGACACAGGCATACAAACATGGAATATAATTTGTTCCACTTCCCCTTTCTCCCCTCTCTCTCCCCCATCCCCTGTCCCAATCCTTTACTGGTATTCTTCTATGTATTTATAATTTTCTTAAAAAATTAATGTTATATATATATATAAAATTAATATATATATATATTATATTAATATATATATTAAGGTGAAATTCACTGAGGTATAGTCACATATGTACTTAGCATAATTTGGCCAATTTTTCCAACATTCCTCTTTTAATGTTCCTCAAAATGCTTCTGTCTAAAGTAAGCTATATAAGGAATAAGACTGAACTGCTTTTTACAGTAAATGTTCAAATTTCAGGAATTTTTCTAGCTTTTGACAAAAGGTTGGTAGCTTGAAATTAAGCATGGCAAATTATTTACACCATGGTTATCAACAAATATCACAAATCAGAGCTTACCTTCTACTGGCTTCCAGCTAGCTATTAATCATTTGTCAACATGGATGAAAGGAGAAAATGAAGGTAAGAATAAAGGAAAGAGTGAAGGAAGGAAGAAAGAAAAAAATAATCAAACAAGGAGGAAGGGAGGGAGGATCTAAATAATTGTAATTATATTCTCACAATTCTTAAAAATAATCTTTGATTTTGTTTACTTAGTTTCGGAAACCACATTAAATGTAAACTTCTGGAAAAAACATCATTTGGAATATAAATTTGGTTTCCACTAACATTTTTTTCCATCTCTTAAAATATTAGGAAT
Organism: Marmota marmota marmota; assembly: GCF_001458135.2. Lineage (NCBI taxonomy): Eukaryota > Metazoa > Chordata > Mammalia > Rodentia > Sciuridae > Marmota > Marmota marmota. Next base: position 36,939,061 of record NW_026000211.1, read on the forward strand.
TTTCTGTAATAATGTGCAAAAATTCTTTTTAAAGTTTCATGTAAAAATATTTCTGATAAGAAAATGAAAAAGTTTCCATTAATAACCATACATATTTACACCTATAGGGTAAGAATTATAAGGTGACGATTACATATTTTCAATAAAATATGATTTGGAAAGTAATACTAATTTTTGCATTCATCTCCATTGCTATTATAATTATCTGTTAATTTTTGTTTTCTTGATTGCTCATCTCTTTGTTTCAAAATCATTCATTTTAAATATATGCTCTGGCTACTGCCTGAGGGCACTTACTAAAATGTAAAGACTATTGTTATGTCACTATATTGTTTAATCATCCCTTGATATTATAGATTTGTAAGCAATTATTTTGCTATAATATATGCTTTTGGAATTTACACAATAACTATCTCCTTTTTATTAAATATATTTTATTTGAACATATAATAGTGAATAATTGATGTATGGTTGGCATTAGACTAGCCCTGAGATAGACATTCATAATATATAAATGGATAAGGCATAGTTTATGAATCAAGAAATTTATACACTGGTTTGAAAAACTGACAGGAAAATCGATAATTACATAGAAGTTTTTATAGATTAATTAATACTACAACTCAAATTCACAAATAAAATAAAATTCTTAGAGTTTATTATTTTTAATTTAATACTAATTCTTTCTAATTTTCTACCATAAATCACTAAGGAAATGAAGATAATTAACTAAATATTTTCTCAGATTAAAGCATTGGTATAATGCAAATACTCCTGAGGATACTGCTTACTCTCACTTAGATGGAAACACACACACACACACACACACCAAAAAAAAAAAACACAAAAAAAAAACAAACAAATGATTACTATGCCTCAACTCCCTTATTACCTCTACTAAAATGAAGCTATTTATTTGCTTAGGATAGGGGCCATATGCATGTTTCCAAAAAAGAAATAAAAGGAAGTGACAACCTGGTTTTATAATATTTGGGAATTCATGGTCTTCCATCACGTGTGTGTGTGAGGGGGAGTGCACGGGCACTCTATATGTGTAATAAGAATTGTAATGCATTCTGCTGTCATATGTAAATTTTAAAAAAGCTTTTGCAAATAGAAAAATAAATTAAAAATAAATGAATTTGGGAATTAGACCCATTTTGATTTGTCTCTGAAGCCTATAAGTTTAACAATTTTACCAAATCCAATCATTAAAATTACAAATAAATCAATGTTGAGAAGAACAAAAGGAAGAATGATTACACAGATGACATAGCAGTCAGAAATTTTGACTCATGAGTCCATGATCTTTCGTCTTTAATTTTCTATGTATTTCCCTAAAATGGATAGTATTCTATTTTATAAATAAATAATTAAGAAGAAAATTTAGATTTATATTTTTCTCAACAAGATGTACATAAAACAAATTGAAGGTAATATTTTAAAATCACCAAATTATCTATCCTTTTCATTTTTTGTTTGTCTGATTTTTTGGTACTGGTGATTGAACTCACTGGTACTCCACTATTAAGCTACACTCCATTCCAGATACTTTTTGTTTTTATTTTGAGAGAGCATGTCAGTAAGTTGCCACGCCTGGGCTTGAAATTGAGATCCTCTTGCCTTAGTACCCCAAGTACCAAGGATTACAGATAAACTCACTATCTATTTAATATAATGTTTCTTGTGTTAGTTAATATTCATGTCTAATTATGTCATCTTTATCTCTCCTCAAGATAAGGGGACAAATTAGAATTATAATTTATTTATAAATAATAATTTTTACATATTATTTAATATAAATATATCAATTATTTTTGCTGGAAATTTGGGGTACTCACTTGATTGTTTTCTTCTTCTGGCTACTTATATTGAACAACAGCTATTAAAAATTTTTAAAAAGAGTAAATGAAACCTGTTTTTATATTAACAGTATAATCCCCACAAAGGACTCCATTTTGCATTGCATTATCATTAAGGCAACTCAAAATATCACATAATGTCCTCCATAAACAAGCTCAACATACTTTTCTTATTTTCCATTCTAGCTCTCAATTCTCTATGGCTCTGCCAATCCCTGAATATGTCTGTCTTATAGCATCCTTTTTTAAAATATTTTTTAGTTGTAGTTGGACAAGATGCCTTTATTTTATTTATTTTTATGTGGTGCTGAGGATCGAATTCAGGGCCTCATACATACTAGACGAGCACTCTACCTCTGAGATACAACCCTAGCCCTTATATCATTCTTTCTAGCATGAATTTTGTACATTCTGCCCTGTCATCTTTGAATGCTCATATCCCACATCTTTGTGCAGAGGTTAATACACTTATGGCTTAAGGCACAAATTGAAAGTTGTCAAGAAGCATGTAATCTAGAAAAATTAGCACTTCATATTCTTTGAAATCAGCACTTCACAAACATGTGATGTCATCTTTATCACACTGCTTTGTAAGAGCAATTATTACAAGTCCATGTTTCCTGCTTGGACGGGGTATACTTTTAGTAATTAAAATCTTTGAATAAAATATTTAATATATCACCTTGAATTTTATGTATTTTATGGTCTCTAATTTGTGTATGGAGTATCACCAAGTAATTCTAGTAAAAGGGTCATAAAATATCAACAATAAGTTAAGTTAAAAATTGTAATTGATTACAAATATAAAAACAGATTGTTAATACTTAAAAAAAATATTTAGGACTCTTATGATTACTTTCCTTTCTTGGAGCTTTCAAAAGCCTAGTTAAGGCTTATTTTTAGGGTAATGATTTTTCTAGCTACCTTGTAAATTTTTAGGAAATGATTTTTCTAGCTACCTTGTCCTCTCTAGATATCAAAAACCACTGTGGGAAATGTTTCATGAATGCAATCTCTAAGTTAATTTTTAACAAGATTCATTTTCTCCAGTATTTTATACATTATCATATTTTATGTTTTGCTTAAGAAAAGATCTGAATGTATTCATAAACTATTTCTCAATTCTAAAATCCAAAATTGTATTAGATATCAAAATGATTGGGCCACTCAGTTACAATATTTTGTCTCCACTCCAAAAAATGCATAAAATGATTCAGTCAAAGATTCTTCATGCTATAAAAGTCTGACATCATAAATAGTAGACATGTCTAATAAAAAATATGGCAGAATTCTGAGTGTAAGAATAATGTTAGCCATAGTCATAATGCTATTTTTTATAGTCAATTTACCCCATTTTGCCATCCCAATAAGGAGTTGTGAGCAGATCTTCAGAAAATATTCCTAAATAATGTAATCATTAATTAATTATAGCTCTAATTTTCCAGCACTCAGCTGTTTTTCAAGGCCAGCTTTGGCAACTTAGTGATACCCTCTCTCAAAATAACACTGTGTTTTTAGAAATTTGTAATGCTTTCTTCTTGGCCCAGTGACTTGGCTAATTATGGTAATGCAGCCTTAGCAGTGACCTGACATCATCCATACTTTACAATAGCATTGCCCCAAAATGATTCAGAGTACTAGACTACTGTACAAACTTTCCTTCCACTGTATATATTTGATGTATGTTATCATAATTTCTTTCTCAAAGCACAAGACAAGACATAAATTCTATACAACAATAATTTTCTGAATGTATAAATTTATTAATTCAACCTTTTGGTAGTTAACACATTTCAACATCTGCCCACCACAATCTGTATTCAATGTTTATATATTTTAGCTTTCTTTTCTGTATTTAAGTCAGCTTTTAGGAAAGGGAGTACATTATTAAAGAAAAATTTGGCAGTGAACTCAAATTGAAATATTGGGTTTATAGTGTTTAAACAACTGACAGGAGGACTTTTACTTCTGGTTAAGAGAAATTGAAAGGAATCAAATTTATCATTCCAACTAAAACTACTAAAAACTAAAGAAAATAAATACAATAACCATGTTCACACAATAATCTTAGATATATGGAAGAAAAAAATTAAGCCCTGTACTATATTGAATCATGTCTCCCCCAAATTCATGTCTACCTAGAAACTATGATTGTGATCTTATTTTGAAATATGGCTTTTTCAGATGACATCAAATTGTGATGAGGGCATTGAGACTAAGACTGTACTCTAGTTCAGTCCTTAAAAGAATAAGAAATTTTGAACACAATGTTAAATCGGAACATACCATGTGACCAAGGACACAGAGATTGGAAGTTATGGTACCAAAAGGTAAAGAATATCAATAGGTTGCCAGCAACCAGGAGAAGCTAGGAAGAAACATAAAAGCATCTTTCCCAGAGACTCAGAGAGAGCATGACCTTGCCAATACTTTGATTTCTAGCCTCTGGAGCTTTGAAAGAGCAAATTTTTATTGCTTAAAACCATCCAAGATTTGGGGACTGTTACAGCATCCCTGGGAACTATGCCAAGCCTTAAGACTGTCACAATTTAATGCTGGAGAGAAATTCTACACCCAGCTTAGGGAGGGAGAATCCAAGCATAACATGTGACTCTCCTCATATTATCAAAGCATAGAAAATTCCATGAAGATTAAAATTGCTGGAGGACTAGTAAAAAGAGACTTATATAAAAATATATCTCCAACAGTCTATGGAGGGTCCCTCTTTAATCCTTATCTAAGTTATAATGAGGACATTTGTGTCAGTAAAGTAAAGATGGCATAAAGAGCCATGTAGAACTTTAAGTCCTGGAAGTCATAGAGCACAAAGACTAGTTCATGCTTCAACCCACCACAATAGAATCCCTAAAGTATGGAGTAATGTGAAACTCCTCAAGAACAGAGATAATGAACACAAAGCTGAACTATTCATTTTTATAACAAAGCAATCCTTGAATTATCAATAAAATAAAATAAAATACATAAAATTCAAGGTGATATTTGCCCATTAGACAAGCAAAGAATAAAGAAAAAAGGGCACACAATGAAAAGAAAATCAAGTAAAATGAAACCATAACTAAAATGACAGAGACATTATAATTAGTACAAAAATGTTTTTAAACAGTTATTAGGTGTCTAGCTTCAGCTCTGACATGTGTAAAATGTAGGAAGGACATCATCATTTCCATATTTAAAAACAAAACAAAACAAAAAATCAGAACAAACTAAAACTCAAGAGACTCGAGGTCATTTGCAAACCATGGTGAGAAAATCTGTAGAAACAGAAGAAGCCAGATTCTGAACTAAGATTTACTCAGCTGGAGCAAAATCTGCTAGAGTCAAAAAATACTAAGAACACTAAAATGATCACCATACTGAATTGCTAGAATCTGCTTATGGATCACCAGCATGGGAGACAGTAGCTTACAGTGGGCATCTCAAACTTTCCTGGGTTTTATACTGGAAAGACACATCCAAAATACTTAGGGTGAATACTTCAAAAAGAGGTAGGAAGGAGTAAATAGGATGAAATATACTGGAGCATCTTCTCTCTAGCAGAGGCTTAAGATCTAGAAGAAAAGACTAGCAGAGATTCATTCCACTTAGAGGAAGGAAACTTTTCCAATGTCTGCCCCCTGGGACTTCCTGTCTCATCTAAGTGGAAGAAAAATGCTGAGAAACACTTGTGAACATTACTTCCAGGGGACACAGGCACACTAAGACTGTGATTTAATCATAAGATTATAGAATCCTTCCTCCCATGTGTACCTTGCCAGCAGAGAAATAGGACTTGAGTACAATAATAGTGGATTATAGCAGAAAGCACTGCAACTCTCAGAAGTGTACTTAAGGAAGCCCAGAATCGATAGGAGGGATGAAAGCAAAGACACTGGAGAAAATGTGAAGCCTCTGGCACCTATGGATACACCAAACACTAAGCATAACAAAACTTTAGTCAGATTTATACAAAACTCACCACTAAAGAACTATTTATCTCAATTTCTATCATTTATTATATCATGTTTGGCTTTCAACAAATAAAAGCCATGCTAAAAGGAAGCACGCACACACAAACACACACACTCACACACACAAACACAAGCAAACAACAACACCAACAACAACAAGAAAAAAAGAGAAGGATCATAAGCCTATTCAATTATGACACAGGTGTTATAAAATAGAAAATTCAAAGTTTTATATGTAAAATAATTATGATTAATATGTTCAGACTTTCAGGATAAAATAAGACAATCTACAAGAACAGATGGACAATTTAGGTTGAGATGAAACACTAAGAGTCAAGAGGACCTTTTAGTGCTCAAAAAATGCGAAAACAGAAATGAAGAATGTATTCGATAAGCTTAATAGGACATAGTACATGGCTGAGTAAAGAGCCAGCAAGTTATTGTAACTACTCTATACAATCAGAAGTTAGATGAAAGGTGGAATATGTCAGATAGAAACATGGAGAGGATCAAAAATTCCAATTCAAACACTATGGATAAACACCATGCTATAAATGAAGAAACACTGAATAGGACTCCCAGGACTTCAGACACTACAGAGGAAAGAAGACTCCTAGACATAGGCTTAGATGGAACCAAAATAAAAAAGAAGGAAGCAAATAACAAAACATTATCTGATAGGGTTTAATTATGAATTTTAAAGGAGAAATCAGAGAAAATAAAACATATTTAAAGACATGTAAGAGACAAAATAGTTCAAATTTGCTTAAAACTATAAACCTAAGATGAAAAAAAAAAATTAATAAAACTGAAGCAAAGACTCTTTAATACATCTAAGAAAATTTCATCACAACAAAGCTAAACTTTAAAGAATGGTTCAGGCAGAAAACAATTGATTTCAAATGGAAAACTATTCATACCAAAAAGGAGAAAAATTATATTAATAAAAAATTAATATTAATATGTAGGCAAATATACTTTATTTAGTTTTAAAGTTATTTAAATGACTAGTGGTAAAAATTATAACCACATATTGTTGATTTTTTAAATATATTTAAAATAAATCACATGATGTCAATAAAATAAAGAGTGAAAGGAAAATAAAAATATATTGTTGCAAGTTGCCTAAGACTTTACAGAAAAACATTATTTGGACTAAATTTTCAATAGTACTGCTATTAAGAAACCCTATTATAGCCAGGGGCAGTGGCACATGCCTATAATCCCAGTGGTTTGGGAAGCTGAGGAAAGAGTATCTCTGGTTCAAAGCCAGCCTCACCAATTTAGCAAGGCCCTAAGCAACTCAGCAAGACCGTGTCTCTAAATAAAATATTAGAAAGGGCTGAGGATGCGGCTCAGTGGTTAAGCGCCCCTGGGTTTGATCCCCAGTACAAATTTAAAAATAAAAATAGAAACAAAAAACCTTATTATAAATTTTAAAGCAATCACAACAAGAGCAAAACCCACTACCACCACCACCACCACAACAACAAAAATAGTGTGATAGCTATGAGACAAAAGAAAAAATAAATTTTAAAAAAGACAACAACCAAAAAAACAGGGAAATAAAACCGATTTCAAGAATACTGGACTAAGTCAGTATTAGTTTAAAAAAATGGAAAAAATATAAAGATAAAAAAAGAGCAAAATGAAAATTTAAGTTCTACCACAATGATTATCACAGTAAATGCAAATACTTCACTTAGTTAAAACATAGAAAATAATAACCTATATGCTGTGTGAAAAGCCCCTACAATTTTTATAGGAAAATAGGTTAAAATTAAAAGAACAAAGAAATATGTCATTATATGACCACCAAACAGAATATAAATAATTTAAGTATTACATTTTTTTGTAGTGCTCAAAAAATTCAGAAGCAGAAATGAAGAATGTATTTGATGAGCTTAATAGGACATGTAGTACAGGGCTGTGTAAAGAGCCAGCAAGTTGTTGTAACTACTCTATACAATCAGAGGTTAGATGAAAGGCAGAACATGTCATGAGGCACAATTTAAGAATGGTTCACTACATATAGAAAGCATATTTAGAAAATTAGAACATTTTCCATTATCTCAACACTGTATTTCCTTTTATTATGTCACCCTTGATATTGGCCTGTTACAGTATTTTTAAGGTCCATGCCCTGTCTTATTTGGCGAGTCAGATTTGTCCTACACAATTTCATCTCCAGAGTGGGTTGATAAACACTACCTTCAAACTCCGGCCATTTTGAGTAGTTCTCTGTGGTTCTATGTAATTGTCCAAGTTAAGACCTTAGAATGACAAAAAGCAATGATAGAAATAATTAGATCCACATTTTTTGACTTCATAATTTTAATAACATTATATGAAAAACATGTACAAAGAAAAAAACATGCCATGAAATCTTGTGTGATATTCAAACTTTCTAAACAATTCCTTTATGCCTTTCCACAGGAGGGATTAAAATAGTCATTCTATTCTGTTTCAAATATACTTTACCTGTTCTTACCCTTCTTTATATGACCACAATTCTGTTGCCGCATTTTTCTTTGGCATAAGAAAATGTGCTCTTGTATCAATTTCCTTGGTATTATTGGTATACAGAATTAAAATCTCTTTGAAGATTCCCTTTAAGTTCAGACTCTTAAAACCATCATTATTATGGAGATATTATTTCCCCCTGACTATACATACACTCTAACATGCTCACTGCATAATTTATTCATCAACTAACATCAGCTTTGTTATTGAATGCCACTATTCTAATGTACAAACTAAGCATTCTGTTCTTTGGAGATGATTTTCCTATGTGATAGATTTCTTTTCTCTTTTCTGATCCAAATCAATGGCACAAGAGTTTATTCTCTTCAGTTAGATGTGGTAAAAACAAAACAAAAAAATGACAACAACAGGAAATAAAACAAACTTAATTTAGTTTGAACTTAAAAATGACTTAAGGGCTGGGGTGGGGACTATCTTAGTGTTAGAACTCATGTTTCGCCTGTGCAGATGTCTTAGTTCAACCTCAAGAACACACTCACACACACACATACACCACACACACACAAACACACATAAAAGAAAAAAGTAAATCATCAACTGTTTGAATAAATATTGGGGGGAGGGACAATATCTATATTTATCTTTTAAACCCACAATCATATATGCTATAGGTACTAATTAAAAAAAAAAAAAACATGTTTGAAAAAGAATAATAGGCCGGATGAGGTGGCACAGGATTTTAATCCCAGGGTTTCAGGAGGCTGAGGCAAGAGGATAGCAAGTTAAATGCCAGCCTCAGCAAAAGAGAGGTGCTAAGCCACTCAGTGAGACCCTGTCTAATAAAATTAAAAATATGGCTGAGGATGTTGCTCAGTGGTTAAGTGCCCCTAAATTCAATCCCTAGTACCCCTCTCCCTCCCACCAAAAGAAAAATAACAATAGAACATGGATGTTACTATTTAGATATTTGGTATCTCCCCAAAGCTAATGTGTAAGACAATGCAAGAAGGCTTAGAAGTGAAATGATAGTGTTATAAGAGTTTTAACTGCATTAATTTACCGATTAGGGATTAATTGGCTGGTAAATATAGGCAAGTAGAGTGTGACTGAAGAAAGTGGGTCATTAAGCACATGGCTTTGTGGTATATATTTTGTCCCTGATGAGGAGAATCTCTCTCTGCTTTTTGGTGCCATGTTCACAGCTGCTTTCCTCCACCACATTCTTCTGCCATGATGTTCAACATTACTTTGGGCCCCAAAGAATGGAACCAGCATCTGTGGATTGAGACATCTGAAACTATGAGCAAAAGTTTATTTGGAAAAATTAACTTTTTCTTCTTAAAATTGTTCTTGTCCGTTTTTTGATCACTGCAGGGGGAAAAAAAAAAGCTGACTAAAACAATGGACTACATTTCAAAATTATCAAGTAAACTTAATAAGTTTAAAACTAGGGCAGATGATATTTTAGGAAGGCTACTCAAATATTTTTTTCTCAACAGAAAAACATAGAAGAGCCCTTAGTGTGTATTTTTTTTAGCATCACGAGTTTGAAAGGATGTAGTCCTAGAGTAATATTTTTTTTAAAATTATGTTCTTACTCTAATACAAATCCGTGCAATAAATATGAATGATAGAAATTCTAATGCATCCTAACATATACTCTCTCTCTATCTCTCTCTCTCTCTCTCTCTCTCTCTATATATATATATATATATATATATANAGGGGGACAAATGAATGTCAGTAGAGGGGGCAGAGAGAGAAGAGGGGAGGGGAGGGGAGGGGAGGGGGGATAGTAGAGGATAGGAAAGGCAGCAGAACACAACAGACACTAGTATGGCAATATGTAAATCAATGGATGTGTAACTGATGTGATTCTGCAATCTGTATATGGGGTAAAAATGGGAGCTCATAACCCACTTGAATCAAAGTGTGAAATATGATATATCAAGAACTATGTAATGTTTTGAACAGCCAACAATAAAAAAAAAATGCTTTATCTTCTGTAAAAAAAAAAAGTAGGATTTCTGTTATCATAATTTGTTGAGATGACTTTGTATAGTAGTAGAATAGACCCTGAATCTAAAATAACTGATGTCATTATAAGAACTTGATGAGAAAATCTGATGGAAGAACTTCATGTAGCAATTAACACAGAGACCAAAGTTACATAGCTTCAGGGAAAATAATGGCAAGGATTTATGGCCACCAGCAGAACTTAGGAAATTCAAGGAAGGATTCTCTTTAGAGACGCATAGGGAAAACTGCCCTGCTGCCACCTTGATTTCAGACTTTAAGCCCTAAAATTGTGAAGCAGTAAATGTGATTTTAAGCCATATAGTTTGTGATACAGTCATGCCTTTGTATCCATGGTGGATTGATTCCAACATTTCTGTAGACACCATTATTCCTGTAATCTCATATCCATTATTTAAAATGAGTTAATATTTGCATATAGTTAACCTACATCCTCTATTAAATTGAAATCATATCTGAATTTCTTATAATAGCTAATAGCACTTTGTAATTGTTATTCTGTTATTTAATTAAAAACATAAATATGAGTAAAGTATGTACCTATACAGTAGAAACCTGATATAAAATATATGTACATGTACATATGTATATATGTTTATGATTCTCAATTGGTAGAATTCATAATGTGGAATTGGTAAATTGGGAGACTAACTGCACTTTGTTACACTGTTCCTGAGAAATTAATAGAGTGTTACTTTCATTTCCCTGCAGTATTTGGGAGAAAATATATTTGCAAATTAAAATATGTATATTTTTTTTGTACTTGCTTGGACAGCAGATTCCTGCCTGCATTTATGTGTTTGTGTATATTCATACACATACACATATAGCTATTATTTATATATGTGGAATTATAAATGTCTGTGTCTATGTATTTATAACTATGTATGAATGTTAATATATACTTAAGCCTAACTGATTCTGGTTGGATCCCAGGATTCTGTATTTCTTTGTCAGTGCCTAAGAAAATCCTAATATATAAGTGTTTGAGAGTGGTCATTCTATGTTTTGCTGACCTATTATAAATATTACTAATGCATGTAATATTATTATTTCTACAGAAATATTTCCCAAGATGCTCTTGTGAGTTGCTTACTTAGTTATTTCCTACTAACATACCAAGCAATCCAAAAAGAGTAATTTTGTTCAGTGTATCTCCTCCTTGGAAGTGTGTGATATAGTTTAGCAATAATATAAGAGGACAAAATTAGGAATTATAATTAATATTTTATCTCTGAATTTTGCATATTTCCTGGACCTTCTACCCATTAAGTTAATATCCTTTACTGCTACCCATATTATTTGTCTTCTTTTGATGAAAGAATGGAGAAGGGCACCATAGAAATCACTTTCATTTCACAGTTAATAGGCTGGGGAACAAATTTCTTCAGATTTGCAAAAGTAAGATTAAAACATTATAAGGCCAAGAGCAGAAGGTCTCTGCAAATGAAATTCTTCATATAAAAAAGGAGATGTGAAAAATGTGTGACTATGTAAGTACCAGTTTCCCCTCTGAAGTTGACCAACTGGTGGGTAAGAATGAGAGAAATCATTCATCTACTAGAATGACTAAAATAAAAAAAAAATACTGACAGTGACATTTGAGAGAGAAAATGTGGAGAAGCTGGATCTCTCATGTATATCTGTAGAAATTCTATAACTCTTCTGAAAACTCCCTTGGCATTTTCAAATAAAATTAAAAATTCACTTATCTTGTGACTAAAAGATATCACTCCGGGAATTTTTCCTAGAAAAATGAAAACCTACATGCACGCAAATATTCAACGTATTTTTTTTTGTTTAAAAAATGGCAAAAGTGGGAAAAAATAGTTGTCCTTCAATATAATGATTGAACAAACTAATATATCCATACCATTGAAATCTAATTATCAATAAAATCAAAGATACCGGCTAGTGATCCAAAAAACTTGAATGAATTTTAAGGATGTTACACTGAAGGGAAAACCAACCTTAAAAGATCTAAGTATAATCAAATTTGTATAACATTTGTTTTAGTCAAATTTTTCATTACTGTGACCAAATGACCCAATAAGAATAACGTAGTGAAAAAAAAAAGTTTATTTGGTCATCAAGGTTTCAGAAGTCTCAGTCTACAGACAGCTGACTATACTGCTTTGGGTCCAAAGTGAGGCAGAGAGCATCATGATGTAAGAGTGTGGCAGAGGAAAGCAGTGAATGACAAGATAATTAAAATGCAGAGAGAGAGCTCCACTCACCAGGGACAAGATAAATAACCCAAGAGTATGCCTCCAGTGACCTACTTCCTGTAGCCATACACTACATTCCTCTAGTCACCACCAGTTAATCCATATCAGTGATTACTACTGTGATCATCTAATAATTTCACCTCTGAAAATTCTTGCATTATCTCACAGTTGAGCTTCTATCTAAATTAACATTTTTATAATTGACAGACATTTGTGAGACAAAATAAAATTATCAATTTTCAGTAGCTGAGGATGGGGAGAATGTGGTTACAAATATGAGTGGGGAGCAAGAAGACCTCTCAGGATGCTGGGGCAGTTTTGTATGCTGATATTTTAAGTGGATGTCATACAATTCTACACATGATAAAATATCATGTGATAATCCCTTTAAACATACAAACAAATATGCACAAATTATTGTGTGTAAAAATTGAAAAAATATTTAATTCGAGTCTATAATTAATTAGTAATAATTTCCCAAATCAAAGTCCTGGTTATATTTTTACTTTGTTTATGTAAAATGTTACCAGGAAGGTAACATGCTCAAAGGATATAGAGTTGTCTCTGTGCTACATTTGAACATATTGAGTCCATAATTATTTCAATATTAAAAGGAAAAATGAAAACCAACAATCCATTTGGCCTATGACTCATAGATTATTGATTTATGAGCCAGGAATTAATATATTTCAATCATAAATTAAAAAAAACTGAAAAAAGAATTTAAATCAAACATATTGGTTAATTTTAAAAGGTGTTATAATGGATAAAATTTGATGTTGCATGTGTCTTTTGAAAACAGGTGCCTTCCTGTACCTCTTTCTCATATGTGAAAACATAATGGGGAAAAATGAGTCACTTAAAGAATGAACTGAAAGATTTGTACCCAGAATGCAGCCCCATATCCAAGTTGAAGGGGAAAAATGGTGAACTCTCTGGTACATATAGAAGAGAAGTCTTTGGTACTCTCAAACATTAGAGAACCGTGCATGAAGAATCGCCTTAAACTTTGACTTTCCTTATGACATGAACATAAATTAGAATCCATAACAACTCAGAACACCAGTCTCTGTACCTGACAAAGCATATGTAGAGTTTTATATAAGTTATGTGGTCTAGCTTATACTGCAGTAAAACTATTCTTCCACACATGCACAATAATTTAGTAACTAAACACAAAACAAAATTGGTTTTATTTTGGTTTGTTTGTTTTCTTTTGCTCTCAGTACTTTCCCAATGCATTTGACATGGGGCTCTGTTCATTGTTGTTCCATATTAGTGGGATAAACAGGTCCTATTTTGAAACATGCTTTCCACAGTCTCTAGAAGAAAAGATAGAAACAAGTAAGGAATTGAAAAGGCAATTGAATTATTCAACCATAAACAGACACATTCCTTTTTCATTTATTTTCATACAGTAGGATCAGTCAAACCACTAAATCTAGCCAAAAGATACTGGATGGAAAACTAAATTCAATGGAGAAGGCTTCATGATTACCAAACTGTTCACTACCTAAAATTTATTGAGATGAATAAAATTTTGAGGATAGCTGAATACAAAGAATAAATGGACTTTCCCCCCATCTATGTTAGCATTATGTGAATGTCTGGGAATATCATACCTACTTTTTCACATATCTGGGGTATGGTGAGAGATAGGCATCATGAAAATTGAGATAAATTTGCACAACTTTGCTTTGGACCAGTGAAATATTGCAATATGAAAACATTTGCTTTGTCACTCACGTTTCATATTTCAGTCTCATGTGTACATCCAAAGAATGTATATACTGCAGTTTGCCGGTACAGTGCTACATAAACATCAAATATTTTAAGGTAATTATTATACATTTTCAAATATTATATCATTATTATTTTGTACACTGTATTTTTCTGTCTAACCCTATTTTTCTATTATAACTGTGTGTATTTTGAAGTTATTTCACTAATAATGTAGACACATTTAGTATTGTTAGTCTTTTTGAAGGAGGAATTGATCATTTTATCATTAGGGAATGTCTCATTTTATGAAAGATACTGCTTCTTCTCTTGGGTGCATTGTTAATATTGCATGGTAACTTTATTTATCCTTTTACTTTTAACATACTATGTCCTTGTGGTTCCATTCTGTCTCTTGTAAACAATCTCTTATTTGTTGTGTTGTTTCTAGGCTGGTAATCTTTATTTTTAATCAGATCATTTGATTCAAACATGTGTTATTTAAAACTTGATATATTTTTGTTTTTATTTTTTCCACCCTTCTTATCCTAATCTCATATTTTGGAAATCAGGTGGTTGTACCTTAGTGTTACAAGACTTTGGCTGGGATAATTGGACTTTTATTCTGTGGTCTCTCACTTCCTTCCAGTGTGTTCTCTCAGGCATGTTCTCCTGGCAGAAATGGACTACAAGGGAGAGCTAGCCTAATTACAAAAGAGGAAAGCAGTAATGTGCACATTCTTTTTGAGAGTAAGCATTATGTTTATTATCCTATGGAAAAAAAGTAAACATAGGCTAAGCCCAGAGTCATAGAAGCAACATAAACAAAACAGGAAACACAGAGGAAGGCAAATAATTGTGACCTTTAGACCAACTAGTGTGTCAATTGATTCTTTACAATCATTTGAGTTACTATTTTGCCAATTCAAATCTTACAAGATATTCAGAATAAGCCCGTTTATCCTCTCTTTTGTACTGTTGTTACATATTTAACTTCCCCATTAGTTATAAATTCCAGAATAGGCTGTTATTAAAAATGTTATAACAATGTTATAAATAATTGATATCAATCTAGATAGTTATCCTTTCTCATGCTCTTAGTTCTATAAAGAAGATTTCCTTCTAGGATCTTTTCCCTTGAGTCTAAAGAATGCTTTGTAATTTTGCTTACAGCAGGGATTTGTTATTATGTTTCCTCAGCTTTGTTTGTCTGAAAGTTTCTTTAAATTTCAATTAATTTTGAACATTATATTCACTGGACAAAGACTGTTGATGTTGGTGTTCTTGTAGTACCAATGGTACCCTGCTCTATATAATAAAATTGTGCTGGTGATCTCCTTGAGGAAAAATGGGTGGGAGGTGAGGGGGGGGGATGGGATGCTTCAATATTATGTGAAATGGCTTATGTCTTGATGAAAGAAAAAAAAAATAATGAAACAGCTTTTCCAATTGTTAAACTTATTCAAATTTATCAGATTCAAATCCACTGGAATTCAGTAAAGTCTTAGAAATTATAGGTACAACAAATCTTAAGAAATATTTTTCCTATTTGATTACAAATTACAGCTAAAATAATGATGAATCTAGCTAATTAATAGTAGTTTCTTTTCCCTTCGGAATTAGTTATTTCTCAGGACTCTCTTAAAGGTCTTTTACAATTGTATTTTTATTTGTTCATTTGATCAATTTGTTAATCACGAATGATTTCCAGCCATAGATAAAAAACAATGGTTATCCTAACATCTTGGTTTTTACCATTTTGATACAAAAACTTAAAATTATTTGTTTTCCTTCCCTAATTTACATAATAATAGATGTTTGAGCATTGTTTTTAGAATCTAGCAGAAAAGGGCCATTTATTTTAAAAGGTTTACATTTTTGTTACTTATGATGATTAATTTTATGTGTCACTTTAGATAGATAGGTAGTTGCTGCCCAGCTGTTTGGTCTAACAGAAAAAGTCTAGTGTTGCTGTGTGTGAGAGAGAGAGTGTGTGTGTGTGTGTGTTCATGCGCACACTTAGTTCTGATTACTAAATTACTTTACTATCAAAATCAACAAATTTTGAATAAGGCTGTGTATTATTTAGTGTTCTCTAGATAAACGTGTTTTAAAAGGGAATTTATTAGATTGGCTTCCACAACCAGAAGCTGAATAGTCCCACAATGACTCTCTGCAGGATGGAGAGCTGGAGGAATCAGTATCTGTGCACTCCAAAATTATGAAGCCTCAGAAAAATGTGATGTTATCCCAGTGCAGAACTCAAAGCCTGGAAACTCCCTGGAGAATCACTCACAGAGTCCACACTGGAAAAGTGAAGGATCTGGAGTCTGATATCCTCAGGTGATCCAACAGCTATCAAGAACCTGTTCGAGAATCAAGCTTGTATCTGCTGCTGCTTCCTTGTTCTTCCAATTTTTATTCCATCAAGGCCTCCAAACTATTGGACAGTGCTTCCCACACATAAGGAAAATCTTCACTTCAGATTGCTATTCCAAATGCCTGCCATTCTTAGCCCAACCTTATTGAAACATCCACAGGTCTCTTAAACTTAAGAATCTCTTAATCCAACCAAGTTGGCAATTAAGATTGACCATTATAGGCAGAATACCCTCTATTATGTGCACAGGATTTATCCAGTCTTTGGAAGGCATTGAAAGCAAATTGAAGTTTCCAAAAGAGGAATGAATTCTCAAGACTGCACAATGGAAACCGCTGAATTCCTCATCTCCTGCTCTGGGAGCTTAGACTCAAGACTGCAACATCACCTCTTTCCCAACTCCCCACCCTTCTGATACCCTAAATAATGCAATACCCAAAAAAACAAATGATGAAATTATCAAAATACCAGTAACTCATTTTATCAATAATGACTCATTTAGCACTCCAGTTAAAAGGAAAGGTATCTTCTCACCTAGAGAGAAATAGAGAAGGGGAAAAAAAAAACTTATATTGCCAAAGTCTTAATTGAAGTAATTGCAAACATGAGGCAATAATTATAAGCACATCTGTTAATACATTAATAAATAAAGGCTTTATGTTTTGCACTCTTCTCCATCTCTATTTGTGATTTATTCTATAGTCCTTGCTTTAATTATATCTGATAAGTTGATAATTATCAAACATATACATAAAATGAAAGAATTCTTATTGACTCTATATCTTTGCTAAAAATCAATTATCCATTGAGATATCCTTTAGATCTCTGACCGACATTTTTAAAGTAAGCTTGTTTACATCCCCCTTGTAACATGGGCCCCTTCCTCCCCAGTAACTAATGTCATTATCCATACACAGGCCCATGCTAACATTTAGTCATTCTTCTTTAATATATCATTTCCATTTCATTATTTCCACCAATTCTTTATTCACTTCTTTATTTGCAAAGTTTTATTCATCTTTGAAAATATTAATATAGTCCTCATAACTAGTACAGTGAGCTCAACCCCTATGTTAACCTCAATTAATTTTCTAACTAACCTATAACACCAATTCTATCACTGTACTAGTTAAAATGCTTCAATTCTTCTCTATTATGTGCCCAATAAGTGCTAACCCTATGAAGCCACATAGTATGAAGGAATGTGTTTGTATGACAGAAACACAACTAGAACTGTTTTAATTACTATTTGAATATTCTTTGTCCCTATCCACTGTGACAAGGGACAGCATTTCTTTTTATTTTATATCCTAAGCGCTCATTGTTATGTTATTCATTTTATCTTGTAAACACTGAGTTAGTGCACCCATGGATTGCAGTATAAATCTAATGCATATTTTATAAATCCTTCATGTTCTGATCTCTGCTTATTTTTCTGGTTTAATTTTACCAGCCTAATCTCCTTTGACCTTATTCATGAGGGCATTGAAGGCTTTGGAGATGCTCTTCTGTAGTGCCATGAGTCTCAGCACCTGCTGTTCTCTCCACCTGGAATTGCATTCTTTGCTTATGTCTCATATGCTTGTGATATTTCCCTCCATAAACACTTCCTTTGCTAAAAGAGTCAGTTCTCAAAAGCATTTATTTGGCTTATATGCCTTCTAAAATATGCAAGGTATAAAACTATAATCATATAATCTTTACTCATAAGCTCTAATGATTGTTATAAAAGTAAGACACTCAGTTTAAATGATTTTCCTTTATAACTGATAGGGAATAAACCAGATGTTACTTAACAAATACACAAAGTAATTGCTTTTACTACTGGGACCACATTGACCTCTCTTTAGTCATTATCTTTAAAATACCTATTGTCTAGACAAAACAAAACTCCAAATGAATTTAAAGGTTTATTTTATGTGCTAATTATATTAAAATTTTATATTAGTATCCCCTTCCATCTCAGAATTTAATCCATTTTCCCCAATCATAATATTAAAAAGATGTATATGTGTGTTTGTGTGTGTGTTTATATAGAAAGGAAGACTTGAAATATAATATTATGCTTTTTGGCAATACTAAAATCTCCAGTCAGCAATAAAGACAGGGGAAGAGAAAAGTGGCATATTAACTAAAACAAATCGAGAGAAACAAATTTCAAGATAATTTGCAAATTATATCCCGTATGAAGAAATCCACTCCTCATAACATGGAGGTGAATGTAACTGCATATGACCCATGTGGAGTTACTTAATGTAAAATGTAAATCCACCAACCACTAAACTTTAAGGAATATAGGAAAAGACAGAATATTTAGTTTACCTTAATACTAGAGAAAGAGAAAAATTTCTAATCCAAAGATTTAACAATATCAAATAAATGTTGAAGATGTGCAGAAACAATTACGGTCATTGGTTGAGATACTTGAAAACTGTTGTTTTTATCTCCCTTTATTATATTAATTTCTCAAACAGCAAGAAATTTTTAAAGAAGAATGGGTATTAGAGTCAGACAAAATTGAATTTCAACTGCCTATTTAATATGTATCCTTTTCTAAGTTACTTAGGTCTTCTATTAATCATCTTTTTTTTTGTTTCTGTGACAAATATATGAGAAAAACAACTCAAAAGAGGAGAAAGAATTATTTGGGCTCGTTGTTTCAGAGATTTCAATCTCTAGATGGTTATGTTCATTGTTTTGGAACTGACATAAGTCAGACATCATGGGAGAATGCTGTGGTGGTAGATAGTTGCTTAGCTAATGGCAGCTGGGTAGGGGAAAAGGGGGACACTGACTAGAAAGGGCTAGGGACAAGATATATCTTTGAAGGGCACAGCCCTTAAAAACCTATGTCGTCCAACTGGATTTTTCTTCCTATAATTTCTCCCACTTCCCAGTAGTTCAACTATGAAATTCTCAGTATATTAATCATTTGATGATGTCAGAGTCCTCTTAATCCAATCATTTCCCAGAAGTCCCATGTTTGAACATTACTGCACTGAGGACCAAGCCTTCCCACATATGAGCCTTTGAGGGATATTTTATTTCTAACCCATAGCAGATCTCTATCAAGATTTTCACCTATAATAATAATGATAGAACACCTACTTTGAATAATGGAGGTAGAGATGAGCTATATGAACCTTTTCTAAATTATTGCTTCTAATGTCTCACTAATGGTGAATAAACTTGTGTAATCAACTATTTTTACTTAGTTTATGCTATTGATTATCTTCAAGCCAGGTACTGTTTTTAGCACTGGAGGCTAACAGTGAACAAACGCTAGAGCTGAGTCCACACATACATTTACGATCTACGAAGAAAGATAAAACTTTAAATCTAAGTGAGCTAGACATACAAAGAAATAAGTAGAATCTATAGCACCCTGTTAATTTACCGAACTTGGAATCAAATAAGGAAAAGTATTAAGAATTGATCAGAAACTTAGAAACTACATAGGATGTGAAATTTAAGGGAAAATATGTGAAGATATTTTTACTTGCTTGTTTGTTAACATGAGATGGCCTGGAGAGTCTGAATATGTTTATATTCTGAAGGGAAGAGCTGATGGAAAGAAAGATGTTAAAATATATAGTGTTGCCTCTGTGGTAATTTAAAAATCAGCAAAAAAAAAAAACTTTACCTACCTCAAAAACATATCCCCTACTGACCTATTATTTTCTCTGAAATTCTCACAAGTTTGGAGATTTTATGCCAAGAAAAAAAAATTTCCATGACAGTTCTGCTAAAAAAACAAATAAACCCTGCATTATGTTACTTGAGGAAGTATGCAAGTTTTTGCATAGGATTCATGGATCGCAACTTTTATCTAACTATAAATCAAAAACTCTGAACAATAAAGACAGTTCTTATTTGTTTGTGAGAACATGATGACTATATTAGAGTATTATACAAAGGTGAATGAAGTTTCTGGTAAGACCTTAAGTACAATAAGCCAACATATTCAAAGAGTCTAAAATATACCTCGTCCTGAACTAGGAAACTGAGGATTATGTCTAATCTATTCAGAGGTAGAGGCTTAGTTCATTCTGACCCATAAAGAAAAAAATGCTATGCTGTAAAGTTATATTTTTGAGTGGAAGGTAAGAGGGGGCAATCTTTTTTAACTAAGAATGGAGTATTTGGTAACTAGGCTTGCCTTCTGAATAAAAGAGCTAAGACTGCTTTTTAAAAATGAATACAGATGGGATGATAAATGATTATTGGATCACAGAAAGTAATGTGCCAATCAATGATTCACTTTTCTTAGCACTTCCCATATATGCTTGTGCTTGCAATTACTAAATTAACCTCGTAACAGGAAATCAGAAGAGCCCTTTAGTTTGTATTATATCCCAGTATGGAGGAACATTAAATTGCCAGCTGTTCACTTTTAATAAAACAATATAATGTCTGTGAAGTCCAACAGAGTCCTAGAAAACTCTGTGTCATCATAGTTTTTTCTGTTTGCCTCTTTCCCCCATGGGTACAAAAGAAACTCTCATATCACATGATGAATTCCTGTAATATCCCAAAGTGACTTTAAAAATTTCAATAGCCTTTCCCTCTGATAAATAACACCTCTTCCATTCTCTTGTTGCATATTTGTGCTTTCCTTTAGTAAGTGAAAACTGAAGGGGGAATTTGAGAGCTCTAATAGCTTCTGTAGTGTTCTTATAATAGTAATGTTTTTAGCATCACTATAGTTAAGGACTTGTCAGCACTTATAAACCCCTACTTTAGTGAAATTTCACTTGGCACATAAGCTTTCAGCCAAGGAGCAATTTTCATTTTAAGCTCTAAAACCATCTCTTAGGATATTTGTGATGGTGTGGTTAAAACTTAAAACAAAAGCTTAGTGTTCTCTGATGATTCCAAATCCCTTCCAAAATTGCTCTTTGCAGGTTTCTTTCTTCTATAAAATCAATTAGCTCATAATAGCTTGAGAGTGGGAAGAATTTCTTAACAGATATAATGATGGATGTAATACAGTTTCACACATGAAAATCACATAATTTTAAAGAGTCAAAAATAAAAATGTTGATAAATAAGAATTTTGTATATTTTAATATTTAACAAATACCATGAAAAAAACCCAGGTTCTAGATGATACCTCAAATATGAAGATGAAACTCTTGGAGTAAGACTATTAGTTTCAACCTTAAAATATCACACTATGATTTTTCAAATGATTGTAAGATTTGAAGTTTTTAATATCTAGCAAATTTAATTTAAAGAATTTGAGATAGTTGGACCCTTTCTCCCTTTCTTAGGTATTTTTTCTTTGCCCTCTTTTCTGGCTTCTCCTTTTTTACTTCATTTGTAAATAAATGATAGTGTCCTAAGACACTTCTCTCGATTTCATTTATTCATATGGCTTTAAATTTTATATCTTTTCTGATAAAATTCAAATTTATATCTCTACATTGGAAATCTTCTAAGTCTCAAAGCTCAATTTGGGATATTTTAGAAGCATAGGAAATTTAACTTGCATAGGTTAGAATCCTGAGTCTCTTCCTCCATTGCTTCACAGTCTGTCTCTCTCTTAGCCTCTTTCATCTCAAGAAATTCCATAGCTCATGAAAAAGTAAAACCAAAGACAATGGCAAAAATACCCAAACATGATTCCTGATTCCTTGTTTCCCTACTTTCCTCACATTCAACCCATTTTCTGGACCTTTCAGTTCTACCTCAAAGCACATTCATGCTGGTGAATTGCAAAACAATTTGAGGACACTAAAACTATTTTGTAGGATTCTGTAATGGTGTACATGTCATTATATATTTATCAAAATCCATAGCATGTATAATACAAGCCCTGTATACTAGTAATTAGGCCATCAATGTAGGTTCATGAATTATAATAAATACACAACTACTCTGGTGTATGATGTTGACAGTCAAGAGACACTGTGAAAGTATGGCCAGGCATAAAAAAACTCTGTATCTTCTTAATTTCATAATGAATATAAAGCTTCTCTAAAAGTAAAGTCTATTCAGAATTAATATGAGCATATAGAAATCTCATTTTAAGTATTAAGCTCTTTGAAAATATACCCATATACAATTTTTAATTAAGGATTACCATTGGATCTTTGGTGTGGGAGAAAGTAGATACATATATAAAGGAGGTTATGTGAACACACCAGTCTTGAATCTAGAAAGAATCAGCATGGATTTCTTTTTTCTTTAAAAAAAAAATACCTGTTTTATTAGCTCTCACTATTGAAAAGATTCCATAGCACACAACACTTCTAGCACCAAGATATGGGTTCCAAGTACCACTTCCATCTAACATAAGCCAGTGCTCTTGGGACAAATGGCTCATTCAAAGACAGGGCTTGGAAAGTACATAAAATGAGTATGACATTTTGTGTTATACTAGAAAGAACAAAAATGGTTAAAATTACTGGGGTCATATAAAAGTTACTCAAGAATCAATGAGAAGAAACTGCCACTGAACACAATATATGTTAATATTGATAAGACTGACAGCTGGAGTCAGCATACTTTATATACAACCAGAGATATGAAAAATTTTGCTCTATATGTGTAATAAGAATTGTAATGCATTACGCTGTCATTTATTTTTTTTAAAGTTAATAAAAAATAAAATTAAAAAATAAAAAATACATATCCCCCGCCAAGAAAAAAAAATAAAGTCTGATAACTGGAATTAATTGAAGCATACCAAAAATTTTAAAAGAGTTACAATCTTAGATATATTTAGATAATTATGTTAAGCAAATTCCCTATTTTGTAAACTGGTAAATATAGGGAGAGAAGTAATTACTTATCCAGACTTTATTATTCAAATTATATTTCAGTTTAAGATCACATTTTTTGTCATAGAATTTATCCAGCCACTAATTGAAACCTTCAGGTTAAAAACATTAAATCCATCAAGAATTTTGAATTCTGAATCATTTCACCAAAAGAAAGAAATTCAGATACTGAAGACTTTTAATGAAAATTCAAGTATATATGAAATATTGATAGTGAAATTTCAAAAATAAGTCTAATAAAACCTAGATCTGATTCTTAATATTCCAGGAATACAAGAGAAAGTGGCTTATAGAAGACACCATAGAGACATAATCAAAGAACCAGAATCCTTGAGCACTTTAGATCACATTACCATATACTGGCATGTCTATTACACAACAACCCAATTTTGTTTTATGTGGGTGCACTAATAAATACATAAAACGATATGGAAATTTTTGTCAGATGATAGGCACTGAACTGTATGAACACATGATTAAGTATAAAAGCTGGGTTTACAGCACAGAGAATGTTGGGTGAGGCCAAAGAATCCAGGCTGTGTTCAGTAAGTAACACATAGTACCTAATCTTCCTGAAACAGTGTCAAGAAAAAGGCTCATTTTGGGAATTCATCAATGTTTTATCCTATTAAAAAATGTATTTAAAGAAAAAAGGTATTAAAAGAGCAATCTGAAGATGAAAACTGATTTCATATGTAAGTTTTCTTATTTATTTGTTTATGTTCACACATCTACAAATGAATGTGTATGATGAATGTTTATTTAGAATTTTAAGGAAAAGAATATATATTTAAAAAAAAATTTCTTATGTGTTTTTCACAAGACCGAATCACCACTAAACTATTATTTCTCTTGAAATTCTGCTTAAGACCAACCTGAAAGTTTGGATCATTATGGCTAAAGTGTTTCAGTTGATGTAATTATCTAGTATATATAGCATTGAACACAAAAGAAAATATTTCCTTAAGTGCTTTTGCAATATTTCATTAAATGCCACTTATTAAAATGGATTTTTCTAAAATAAAAATTTAAAACTACAAATTGATGTTTTGTGACTTTAGAGATCAACTAATATGACTTCATAGCAATATCATTTTTGAAATATAAGTGCTTATAAATGAAAAGTTTTCAAATATAATATAATCATGTCCCTTCTCCAAAGCTTTCCACAGTTGGACTATTATGTTAGGTATTTTGAAATGCACATTTATGTTCTGAGTGCAATAGAATGGGATTCAAAGTAAAGACAAAGTACATATTGACTAAGTTTTGTGATTTTTATTAGTTGCTGCATGATTTGAATGCCTTGATTTAATAAGTAGAATGCTATTTCTTCTCTTCATCAGCGCAATTATAGTAATGTATTATTTGATTAATATGCCAGTAGCTTTTTAAATTTTTCTATTATGGTATGTGAAAACATCCCAGATGCAAATAAATTAAGATTTGTGAAAATAAACAATGATAAGTTGTTTCCTCCTTAATAAATTTTTACAACCAAAGGAAGGAAAAAAGCATTGTCTGAGGAATGTCAAGACACAATCCCTTCACCAATGCAGTGATTAAAACAGGAAGAATTTAGAGATATTTTCAGTTAGGTCAATTACATGTAATGGGAGATGTAACTGACACAACAAATCATTGTTATATAGAAATTGTAATATTTGTAGGCAAAAAGTCTTCTACTACTTTTATTATGTAGGAAAGAAGACAATAAAGTTATGGCACTTAGGAGTTCCTTGGAATCCTTGGAATATACTAACTATCAATAAGGAATTGATATGTACTAACACTAGTAACAATGGAGAAATTGTCAGATGGCAAAAGCAGGAGCAGAGCCCTACTACTGAGAGCATGTGAAGGTGTTCATGCATACACACAAAAGCACATACATACAATAAAAACATGGACCCAATATCCTGCTGTGCTGTGCCTATACACCTCGTTTTTTTCCTATGAAGGTGAAGATAAAATTCTCGTACTTATGAAATTAGATAACTCAAAATTTATAAATTGCATATGGTAAGCTTGCTTACATGCCTATTTGACTATTTTTTAACAAAATGTTTAATAGTAATGTCCTTTGTAATTATAGCCCTAATTTGGAACTACTAATCATCTCCTTCAAATTATTTTAAAATTAATTTGCTTTATTTTCTTTATCATTTTAGAAAAAAATGCAATTCTGTTCTTTATCATTAAAGATTTGTCACTGTCTTTTTATCCAAAAAGATCAGGAAGTTTTAAATTTTTGTATAGCATGCTAATATTGTTGTAAATATTAATTGTCTTAAAGACAGCATTTGCTAATATATGAAATGCGCCAAATACATTCTAATTTGGAAAACCACAAGATCATGAAAAAAATTAACCAATAACTTCTATTTTTGAAAAATTAACTTTAAAATTTTGCATATAAATTAAATGCAATAAATAGCTATGTAGAAATCTTGAGTAGGGTAAATATTTGAGGTACTTACCTTTGTAGACAGTGATTTAACTTAAAATCTCTTTCACTTGACAAAGTCAGGGAAAAGCAGCAGGAAAAAGCAGAATTTAATTGGTGATTAACAGTGAACCATGCTTCTTTCTATTCTTGCATTTTGCCTTCTAGTAATTTCTTTTCTTATTAGCACTTCAACCAAGAAATGGGATTGGAAGAGACTGAAAATAAAATTCACATAATCAATTAAGCCCCTAATTTGCAGTCATTTATAAGATCAGGTGGAGAAGTGACTGACATTCTTGTTTTGGTTAAATAGTTCTATTTTAACTATCCTTCTTGTGTGTTTATGCTGTTGGGATAGCAAAACATTTTGAACTAAGTAGTTTGTATAGTAAATGTGCACATCACTGTAGATACTTAGTTCTTACTTTGTGGGACAATAATCAGCTTTATGTACTTAAAAACTTTATGTGTTTTTCACAAGACCGAATCACCACTAAACTATTATTTCTCTTCAAATATAAGCTACTAATTTTATCTTACCCTGATCAACATTTTACTTCTCCATTTATTGTTATTTTTTACTTTGAAAAACTCTGATTTAAAATTTATTAAATTGATATAATAAGAACACAAGTATATATATATATATATATATATATATATATATATATATATATATATAT
>NW_026000211.1:36966819-36976779 GCF_001458135.2 Marmota marmota marmota
TATATATATATATATATATATATATATATTTATGTCCATTTCTATTTTCTTATTAAGTATAGTTGTCCAAATGTGATAGTTCTCAAATGTGAAGGATCCATTTATCCAAGAGGACATATACATTTTGTATTGAGAATTTAGAGGTCATAGGCTGTTGTCTCACAAAGATTGAAGTTCCCTCTGTAGGCAGTGGAAATGTCCCCTTTAAAACTATATTTCATTCTCAATATTGATCTTTTTCATTATTTTAATATGAAACTATAGAAGTTTAATTAAAGATAGTCATTTTGATAAAGGTGAAGTTTACTCATTGTATTTTCCAAATCCCAAATTGCTATTTGGAAAACTAGTTTAGCACTAAATAAAACATAAAAATATGCATAGTCACTGAAGACTTTGTATGTATTACTCATATTTCCTATGAAATAACTTAAATATAAATGTGCATACCATATTTTATGACTAATAGAATATTTTGAAAGTTATTAACTATCTACTAAAATTGTACATAATTCTACAGTCATACACTTATTGTTACAGCAAAATTAAATAGAAGGTAATAAACAGAGTAATTACCCAGTTTCACAAACACTAGACCTCTTGGGTTCAAGACTATTCTCACCACTGCGGTCTTTGACAAGTTATTTAAATTGTGTGTACTTAGTTTTGTCTTTAAATGGCTTAATAATTATTTTCCTGAATTATTATGAGGATTACATAAATTAATCCATACAATGTTTCTGCAATTCTGTTCGGCACAGAATGAATACTACAAAAATACTGATCATTATCATCATTACTATTTTTTCTTGATTCTTTCTTGTATGGGAAGTAGTAGGAATCAAGTTGAGTTTCAAGGTCTCATTTAGACCCTCAGCTGAGTATCAGTAAACTGAATTGCACCCTGGGCTCTTACCTTGCTTGTCACTGATCCTACCAGCAGCAGTCCATCAGAACAAGACTCATCTCTACCCTCTTTTCCCAATCCAGGATGCTAATGAACTAGCTCCTGCTGTTTCAGCTTATTTATATTATTAGGGAAAGCAAAATGAGAAAATACAGAAATAAAATTATTTATCTAGCCAGTTCTACCAACTAGTACAAAGTTTTCACTGATCCTTTGTTCATTTTAAGTGAAGATATTTTCATAATTAAAACCTGAACTTAATGTCTTCTATTACATGGGGAAGAAGGAAAACTTGCTGCAAAAAAACATTCCCAGTAGCTGAGAGCTGCATTATCCTTCTCAGTTCCACTGAGTTCAATAAACACTAGCAGGCCTTGATAAAATATCTTCTGTAGCTGGGCAAGAATATTTCTTAAATTATTTTAAAACTCCCATACAGATTTCTGAGCTTTAGATAAATTGTTGTTGCCATCTTAAAAGTAAAATTATTTTAAACTCAGTATAAGATAGAGACACAGAGGGAGGAAAAAAAGGGTGCTGGACCTACAAACATCTAGAATAACTATAAGTCTAGTAGGCAGTGCCCCATCCCTACTGGACACAAGTCTTTATTTAACAGAGGAAAACACTCAGACTTGCTTTGGGATAAAATTTGTGGGTGCATTAGAGTTATACGTATTACTTAAGTCCATTAGATTAATCATACATGCATGGAGTTTAATTTACCCTATTTTTTCCCTCTTTTCCTTCTCCTCCTTCCTCCCTCTATTCTCCTTCCTCTACTCTGTTGGAATTCCTGACATTCATTTGTTTATTTATTTTTAATTGGTACTTTAATATATATATATATATATATATATATATATATATATATATATATATGGAATTCACTATGGTATATTTATACATATATGCATATAGCATCATTTATTCAAATTTATTCATTTCCTCCCCTTATCCATCCTTGTTCTCTCCCTCTTAATCTCCTTCTACTCTACTCTTCTTCCACATTATTATTATGATATCTGCCACCCACTTCATTTACTTTTCTCTAGCTTTGCATGTGAAAGAAATTATTTAACTTTTGATTTTCTAAATCTGTCTTATTTCACTTAACAAAATATACTCAAATTCCACCAATTCACTGGCAATTGCCCTAATTCCTCATTTCATTCATCTTTATGTCTGAGAATAACTCCATTATGTATACAGATATCATTTTCCTAATTCCTTTATCCATTGATGTGTGCTGGGCTGTTCCATGTCATTCCAATGTTTGTGCAAACATTGATGTGGCTGTAGAATGCTGATTTTACATTTTTGTATATTTACCAAAGAGTGCCAAATCTGGGTTACATGTTGGTTCCAATCTTAGTTTTCTGAGAAATCTCCATACTGCTTTCCTGTTATGGTTTGGATGTAAGTTGTCCCCCCAAATCTCATAACACAATGCAAGAAGTTTTAGAGGAGAGATGATTGGGTTATGAGAATCTTAACCCAATTATTCAATTAATCCTCTGATAGGATAAAGTGAGTGGCAATTGAAGGTGGTTACAGTGTGCCTGGATGATGTGTGTTCCTAGGGGCGTGAGTTTGGGGTATATAATTTCTATCTTGTGAGTGGAGTCTCTCTGCTTCCTAATCATCAAGTGAGCTGCTTCCCTCCACCATACTCTTCCACCATGATGTTTTACCTCAATTTGAGCCCTGAATAATGGAGCCAGCTGTATATAGACATCTGAAACCTGAAACCATGAGTCCCCAAATAAACTTTCCTCCCCTAAAATTGTCTGGTCAGATCTTTTAGTCACAGCAGCATAAAAGGCTGACTAAAACCAGAGTTGTTATAATAATTTGTAGTCCCACCAACAGCACCTTTCCAGTATTTATTATTATTTTTATTCATGATAATTGCAATTTTGTCGGTAATGAGACAAAATCTGAGTGTAGCTTTGATTTGCATTTTTCATTACCTTAATTGCTAGAAATTTTGAACATTTTTCGTACATTTGTAAGCAATTTGTGCTTCTTCTTCTGAGAATTTTTCATTTAGTTCTTTTGCCCATTTCTTGATTGAGTTCTTTGTTTTGTTTGGGGATTTTATTTTTGTTTTTGTCTTTTGTTGCTTTTTTTTCCCCCTTGGTGTGAAGTTTTTTAGTATTTTATATATTCTGCATATGAATCCCCTATCAGAGGAGTAGCTGTCAAAAATTTTGTGCCATTCTGTGGATTCTCTTTTCAAAATCCTTACCAGTTCCTTCACTGCTAAAAACCTTTTTTAATTTTGATCCTGTCTCTCTTACTGACTCTTGGTTTTATTTATTGAACTTTGGGGTCTTGATAAGAAAGTTGGTGTCTTCTCAGGTTATCTATGTTTCTGGTATAAATCCTAAATCTGTGATTCACTTTGATTTGACATTTTTGCAGGGTGAGATACAGAAAGCTAACTTCGTTTTCCTACATATGGGTATCCAGTTTTTCCAGCACCATTTGTTTAAAAGGCTCTCTTTTTTCCAACATATATATTTGGTGACATTNATATATATATATATATATATATATATATATATGTGCTACCTGTATCAAGTATCAGATGTCTATATTGATTTATTGATCTGTCTCTATGTATTTGTTCTGTTCCATTAGTCTCATGTCTATTTTGATGCCAGCACCAAACATGGTGTTTTTGTTACTATAGCTTGGCAGTATAATTTGAGACCAGGTATTGTGACTTCCCCTGCATTGCTGTCTGGCTCAGGTTTGCTTTAGCTATTCTTGGTCTCTTATTTTTCCAAATGAATTTTAGGATTTATTTTCTTTTTTCTCGATCTAGAAGAATGTCATTGGTATTTTAATGGGGATTGTATTGAATCTGTATTGGATCTATATTGAATGTATATACATGGAAGTTTTTTCCATCTTCTATGAACTTCTTCAATTTCTTTATTCAGTGTTTCATGATTTCCACTGTAGTAATCTTTCACCTCTTTGATTAGATTTATTCCTAAGGTTTTGTGTACCTTTGTGTTTGTGGATTTGTGAATGGGATGGTTTTCCTTATTTGTTTATCAGCAAAATCATTGTTAGAGTATAAGAAAGGTATTGATTTATGAATGTTGATATTGTATCATACTAAGTTGCTGAATTAATTTATAAGCTCTAGTAGTCTTATGGTGTTTTTTTTTCCTTTTTTTGTTTTCTAGATATGATCATATCATCAGAAAATGGAGATGATATTAGTTCTCATTTTTATATTTCTATCACTTCAATTTTTTTTCTCTTTCCTGATTTCTCTGGCTAGAGTTTCAAGAACTAAATTGAATAGAAATGGTGAGAGTGGACAGCCTTCTCCTCTTCCTGATTTTAGTGAAAATGCTTTCAGTTTTACTTTGTTCAGTATGATACTGACCTTGGGTTTTTTGTATATAGCCTTTACAATGTTGAGGTATTTTTCTTCTATCCCTAGTTTCTCCAGGGTGTTTAATATTAATGGGAGCTGGATTTTATTAAAGGTTCTTCTACATCTACTGAGATAATCATGATTCTTGTCCTCAATTCTATTTATGTAGCAAATTATATTAATTATATTGGTTACTTTATTTTGAACAACACTTGCATTCCTGGGATGAATCCCACTTGATCATGGTGTACTATCCTCTTGATGTGTTTTCCAATACAGTTTGCTAATATTTTATTAAGGATTACTGCATCTATGTTCATCAGGAGTATCATCAACCTATAGTTTTTCTACCTTGTTGTGTCTTTGTCTGATTTTGATATCAGAGTGATCCTGGCTTTATAGAATTACTCTGGTCGTATTCCCTGCCTTTCAATTTTAAGGAATAATTTGAAAAAGATTGGAGTTAATTCTTCTTTAAAGATAAGGTAGAACTCATCTAATAATTTATCCAATCTTAGACTGTCCCTTGCAGGAAGATTTTAATTGCTGTTTCAATTTCACTGTTTGGTATTTTTGTATTACTTATATCTTTTTGGTTCAATATGCGTGAGTCAAATGTGTGTAGATATTTGTCAGTGTCTTTCCAATTTTCTAGTTTATTGAAATGTAAATGTTTTAAATAGTTTGTCATGATACTTTTGAATTTCAGAAGTAATTTGAGTTGATATATCCCTTTTCATCTCTAATTTTGTTGATTTGGGGCTCTCTCTCTCTCTCTCTCTCTCTGGTGGGTTTTGCAAAGAGTTTATCAAACTTGCATATCTTTCAAAGAAAGATATATTTAGTTTGGTCTTGGTTTTATTTACCTAGTTGTTCTTCTACTCAACTGCATCTATTTGGGTGCTTCGGAGTTTATTTTTGAATTCTTCTGTGTGCAATGTATTTTAAAATATTCTTGTATTGATGGCTTAGTTGTCACAGATTCTTTCACTTTATCCCTATCATGGAAAGATTTTATTTTTTACATCAATTTTGAAAGATAGCTTTGCTGGACATAATAATCTTGACTGGGATTTGTTTTCTTTTATAGATTGGGATATCTCACTCTAGGCCCTCCTTGATTTTAGGGTGTGATTTGAGAAATCAGAAGTGGACTTTATTGGTTTGTCTCTATAGGTGACCTGATGTTTTATCTTGAGTCTTTTAATATTTTTTCTTTATTTTCTATGTTAGGCATTTTGATTATTATGAGTCTGTTTTTTTTTTTTTTGTTGTTGTTGTTTTTATCTTGTCTATTTGGGGTTCTATGTGTCCTTTATGTGGATATCTACCTTATTTCTAAGGTTAGGAATTTTTTGTGATTAGTACATAATAAATTCTTAATGTTTTAGTCTGCATTTCCATACTCTCTCCTATCCTAATGACTCTCAGGTTGGGTTTCTTAATTTTGTCCCAGAGTTCTTGTATATTCTCATCTTGATCTTTTGTTTGCTTTTTTCTTGAATACTCATGGTGAGTGTTCAAGTTTATTTAACCTGTCTTCAAAGTCTAAAGTCCTAATTTTAAGAACTGAAATTCTATTTTCTACACAATGCAATCTATTAGTGAAATTTTTAAGTGAATTTTTAATTTTATTAATTGTCTCTTTTATTTCTAGGAGTTCCAATGGGTTTCTCTTCAACATCTCCATTTATTTATTCAAATGATGTTTCTTTCTTTCTTTTTTTGAGAGAGAGTGAGAGAATTTTTTAATATTTATTTTTTAGTTTTCGGTGGACACACCATCTTTGTTTGTATGTGGTGCTGAGGATCGAACCCAGGCCGCACGCATGCCAGGCCAGCGAGCTACCGCTTGAGCCACATCCCCAGCCCTCAAATGATCTTTCAACTTGTTTATTTGGTCTTCTTTTAGTTCTTTGAACATTTTAATAATCAGGATTTTATAATCTTTCTCTGGAATTTCATCTACTTCCATAGTTTTGAGTTAATTTGAGAAATTTGTTTATATTTTCAGAGATCTTGATCTTGTACATTAGTTAAAATGGGTTTCTCTTCTTTTATTCATGACTCTTTTTGAGTGTTGTTATATGTTATATATTATATTCTCATTAATTCACTTTTCTTTCACCATATAAGTAGATGTGCAATAGTGGAAGTTGAGGTCCTCCTCTACGTATTCCTACTTGGGGCCAGTTTATTGGCTTGGGTTTTATGTCTCCCCTATTCTTTGTGTTAGAATACTGTTGAGGCTCAAGTGGAGCTAAGTTGTGTGTGGAGTGAAGTTCACCATTACTTTGTTGTTAGGATTTTTTTCTTGGCAGCAGAACCTCTACTCTGATAACTTGAAGTGTTCCAATCACTTCCCAGATGCTGTCAGAGAAATTGATATGGTGGTGTTGGGGAACCTAGGAAGAATAAAAAAAATATCCTCAACTAACTTAGAGCCTTAAAATAAATGTGTGGTGTCTACTTTGAATTCTGTAACACTGATTACACCCTTACAGATACGGTGGGGTCAGCATTTAATTAAGTACAATTAATCAACCATGAACTAGATCAGATATTAAGCCACAGGTATCTATTACATCATTCACTATATTAATAACCACAACAATATGAATGGAGTAAAAATTACTAAAACTATATAATTCTATCAGATGTTGGAATAATAATAGTTTCTTAAGTGAAGAGAAAAATAGGACAGGAAGGCAAGTTAAAATGTGAACTATTTAAAAAAATGAACAAGAAAGAGATGGATTGCAGATAATTGTTATAAAGCAGGATTAACAACTAACGAAAAGTTATAAAATAAAGAGTGGAAGATGGAGCAGGAAAATTTGGCAATTAGTGAGGAAAGAAAGTAAAAAGGGGATAATAAGAGGAATAAAACCCAAAGTACAAACAAACAAATATAAAATCAAAATGACTCAAACTCATAAAAAATGTTACCTTACCAAAATAAAACCAAGCCTAAACAATAAATGAGTGAAGATGAAAACAATTAAAGCAAACATTACATGATAAGAAAATATAAATAATTATATAAATAAAATTTGGAACTTATCTATGTAGTGAGAGCTCACACACCCCTAGACAAAAAAAAAATCACAAAAAATGGAAAAATTTAAATTAATAAATAAAATAAGAAATAAATATAAAAAGCTTAAAAAATAAAACAAAACAAAAAGTGGTGATACAAAAAAATTCTTAATCAGAATTAAAGAGTATGTTTCTTCTTAACTGGTCAAAACTGTTAGCAAGGATGAATTTTGATTGCTTATACTGATGCACCATTCTTCATATTTAATTTGGGCTTAGTGACCTTTGGATCAAGGGCTGGGGATGTCAAGTCCAACTCCTTCGTGTTTTTCACCAAACTGCCAACCCTTGTAGCCAGAAGCCAAAGCTGGTTATAGTAGCTCTCAGTTTCCCACCTTTCAGTATAAGATGGCTAGACTGGAGAGCCTTGACAAATGATATACTTCATTAGATGGGATAGTTCCAAGTACTAAATTGGGAGTTCCAGAATTTAGGATTAAGATTAAATCTTTTCTGACCTTTGGGATCTGTTGGTGGTATTTGAGATTTGATCCACAATCCTGCTACTGGGGAGATGCTTATCTCTCTAGGATAATTGGTCTCAGATGTCTCCCTAAAATTCCACTTTAAGAGTAAGGAGTCTAAAAATCCATAGGTATCAGTGAAATACCTAAAATCAGACTTAAAGTACAAACATACTTGTCTAGACAGTTATTGGTGTCTTGTACGGGATGCCTATGACAGAAAGAGTTTTCTTTTCTCAGAATCCTGAGCCTGGATCAATCTAGAAACATGTCTCTCTACCTGTTTCAAAGATGCTAGTCCAGGAACACTCTGGCGACTTCTGGATCATGTTGGTGACTTCCTTTATGAGTTCCCCATCTCTTCCTTATGCTTGCTGTGGCATGGCAAATAAACAATGGTTCTTAAGGCTATGATTCTCATTTCTCACAGACTCTCGACACATTGGTCTAGTGATTTTAATCGCTTTTCACTCAACAATTTTCCCTACCATCTTTAGATTTATTAAAATCAAGTTCCTTCTCTATTCCACAGGCCATTTGGTGCTGTTTTTTTTTCCTTTCTCTCTCCCATTATTGGTATCATTAAAATTATTTGTAATAATAGAAAATGGCTCAGTCAGATATCCAAGAGCAGTGTCAGCTCAATATAATATAATATCACTATGAGGGGCTTAAATGAAAAAACAAATATTAAAACTATTTTAAAAATTAAAATATCAAAGAGTATAGCTCTTTCATTGAATTAGGCTATACAAAATAACAATTATCTCCTTATTCATTTGAAAGGGATCTCAATATTACTGCCAACCCTTGTAGCCAGAAGCCAAAGCTGGTTATAGTATATATATAATAATATTTCCTGTTTTAATTTTATAATCTCTTCTCTTTTTGCAAAATTTTCTCATGTAGAAAATAAAACCTAAAATTCCCAAGCAAGTAATTTCTCATCAGTTGAAATAATATTTAACTTCTGGTAGCTCATTCTTCTCCCAACCTAAGTCACTTTTGCCTGATCAGTGAAGCTCATAAACTCAGAAACTGGGGAACTATATACTGTATTATCCTATTGCTGCTACAGCAATAACTGCCACCTTCACTGTGTATAGCCAAGGGGAGAACATGGCTCATTAATACTTTTCACTATTATGCAGTGACATTGTCCACACTATTATTTTCCTATTTAAAAGACCTCAGTGAGTTATCCCACTGAAATCATAATAAGATGTTTGCAATTTTTTTAATATACTTGGAATATGACTCCAGTTTATAAACAAACAAAAATAAGCTTTGATATATGCTCTTTGAACAATATTTAATACACAAGCTTTTCTGTTTTCTGGGGATAGTATTTTATAGATTTGTACTAAGATCAACTTTTTTGGCAATAAATCAGAAAATACACAGATTATACTCATTTGAAACTATCCAGTTTGCTTAACTGTACCTTACTTAGATCTATTTCCTTTTGATATTAGATATTCATTTTCAATTGTTCTTTATATTATATGAAAAACTTTCATTTTAAACCAAATATTTTAAATTAAAAATTATTATTGTAGACAAAGGAAGGAAAGGTTTTACTGATATGATTTATCTATTTAAAATTACCAAACTAATATTATGTATATACAAATTTATGTGTTTGATAATAAATTATTTCAAATGTTTTTTTTTTCCTTTTTCTAACTACATGGTTTTTATAGGGAGTTTCTTTAAATGATTTTTAAAATTTATTAATGGTTATTATTGAAGTAGTAAAAAATACTCAACACATTAATTATTGTTTGTTATTTCTTTCATGTAATAATTTAGTGGTATAAGGAGAAAATGCTATTAATTAAAATTTTAAAAAAGATTTAAGGGAATATGGCATTTTGGTATATTATCATTGTTGTTGTCATTATTATCAGTAGGACTTAAATTTTTTTTATTGTTGGTTGTTCAAAACATTACATGTTTCTTGATAAATCATATTTCACACTTTGATTCAAGTGGGTTATGAACTCCCATTTTTACCCCATATACAGATTGCAGAATCACATCAGTTACACATCCATTGATTTACATATTGCCATACTAGTGTCTGTTGT
>NW_026000211.1:36976895-37004047 GCF_001458135.2 Marmota marmota marmota
TGCAAATAGTGATAATTTAAGTTCTTCTTTTCCTATTTTGATGCCTTTAATTTCTTTCGTCTGTCTAATTGCTCTGGCCAATGTTTCGAGAACTATGTTGAACAGAAGTGGAGAGAGAGGGCATCCCTGTCTTGTTCCAGATTTTAGAGGGAATGCCTTCTTGATACTGCTCACTTCTACATACAAATAGTAGTATAGCTACAATAACAAAGAAACTCTTTAAATACTATACTGGAAATAATCCAGATTAACTTGCTTTGTTTTCTTCAACACATTGACAAATCCTTTGCTTTGTAAAAATGGACCTTATGTTTGGTAGGGAATGAAGAGTGACATTGGCCAAAATAAAGGAGTGGTGGTATTTGTCCAAAAAAACCTAATGGAGATTGGTGTGGAAAATGGAAGAACAGACTAGCAGAAATATAAGCATACAGGCCCAGGAGGTAATGGGCTAAAAAAACTAACTTCTAGAATGTCAAAGATTCAATTTTAGTGATTTTTATTATTGTAAAATAAAAGTGTGTAGTTTCAAGATTTCAGTAAAATCTACTTCTGCTTTAAAGTAGAAACCATTATTAAAAAAAATAAAATGCTTGCAGATAGTTGTATTTGTAATCTGCTCTTTTATTTCTGGTTATAGTAATTTAAAAATGATCCCTTCCTTCAGGCACATTTATTCATTTATGCATGTAGACAAATCCAGTCACCACTGTGTGAGACAGTAGAAAATAGTGAAAAGCTTAACACAGATCATTTGAACTTTATGGAACATATGAGGAAAGTAAGCCTACTTGTAAATCTAGAAAGAAAGTAAATAGATCACATACAGATGGAAGGACAAATAGTTTTATTTTGTTTGTTTGTTGCTGCTGTTTCAAAGTTCTTTTCATGTTTATTTTTACACTGAGATTATTATTTCTTTCCACTTAGTAAAACATTAGGCAATGCAATGAAAACATAGGTGACAAAGAGTTTTGAAGAAAAATTAATACAGATCTAACATGCATACAAAAGAGAAACAAGGTACACTTTAGAGACCAATGTGATGATATGCTTTATTAATCTCTACTGAATGTGTTTTATAAAATAAATTTAATTAAATTGCTCCTAAAATTCTTTGAACTTAGCTATATAAAGTTAGCAGGATTGAACTAGGATTAGTATGCAGTATCAAACATTTTGTTCAAGTTTGTTCTTCTTCCGTTTCTTTCCTTCATGTTCATCCTCCATACTCCACTGTTTTACCAGATGGTGAATTGTAAGTATGGTAAAAGATATCTGGATCAAGTGCATTTCAACAGAACACTGGCATAACATGTTAGTTTCCAACTTGTCTCATGTAAATAGCAGTTCTTCCTGAATCATATTATAATGAGACAGAATCTAATTGCAGCACATGAAATCTACATTTTTATATATAGTGAATTTATATAGGAAATAACACACTTTATATAGGAAATAACACACACATTCTATTTATTTATTTATTTTTATGAATGGTAGTGATTTACAGTTACGCACTGTGATTATTTCATTTTTCTATCATCCAGTATTGTATAATCTTTTCTATGCTAAGTTTCTATATTTTTGCATTACTTATAATCATAAATAAATAAAGGAACATTTTTAGAGATGGAAGTATCACAGGTATTTTAAGTAAATTTTATTGTGAGTGTAAAAATATTCAATTGGATACAAATATAGATGGATGTAAAATTATATTTGAGTATTCTATGGTTCAGTTAAATGAACAACTTTCTTGTTGCAGGATCTTATTTATTTATTGTATATTCATTCATTCTTTTTTAAAAAAAATTTAGTCTGGTTGCGCTAAGGCCAGATTTCACTTCTACAGGCAGCTAGATCTATAATTGCCAGGTTGCCTTTGAGTTAAATAACATTTCTGTAGAAGTCTGATTTTTGTTACTATTGTCGGAGAGGTTCCTTCAACATAAGAAATGATGAAGATGAGGGAGTTAATATCATGGTGCAGCTTAGATTCCCCTCAACTCCCAATTCTTGTAATGGATTTGAATCCTTACTGGTGCAGGGATGAGTGTATTCAGATGATTTAGCTTTTCAAGAGATGCTCAGTACACTCCCAGCACAAGCATGAGGAAGTCTGATGAAGGGTGAACTGCATTGGATTAGAAGGGCTCTCATAGGTCACAAGACAACCTCAATGCTGGGAAAATACACATTAATTTAATACCTCTGGGAATATCTGCCAAGCACTATTTGATTCAAAGTCAGCATCATCATCATCATGATAGGTGATGATGGAAGCAAAATTTCCCCAAGTTATTCTGATTTGAGCAGACGAGAAAAAGTAAATACTTCATGACCAATGAATGTAGTTGATGAAGTTCTTCCTGAAGACACATGGCACACAACTTTCCAGAGAACAAAAATAAAATATTTGAGAATTTGGAAATGTCAGTAATCCTATTTTTTTTAAAAAAAGCTAATAAGAGCGAATATTAGAATCTTATCTTTCAATAATAGTATTACTGTTACAAGTAGGATTTGCATGGAAATCAGAAAGAATAAGAGGGGAAAAACAATTTTGTTGCCCTATGTTTTCTCTTATTTTGCAATCTTTATGTCATAAAAGTTCATTTTATTTGAACTTTAAATCCACTTGTCATTCTTTATTGAATTTCTCTGAAATTTTGAAAGTAAATAAGTTGAGAATAGGACAGCCTCAACACCGTATTTTATTAGTAAGCTCTGCAGTGTTAATTAGGATAACTTGCAGAAGCACTTCATGCTCATCAATCTAATTTCTAAGGGGGCTGAGAAATAAACACTCACTTGAGGGAAGAAGAAAAGAAAGGATCCAGGACAAAAGCACATATGTAAAATTCTCTATAAACTCTATGTTAAAAGCTTAAATACCATAAACAATTCCTTCCTAAAGATATTTACAAATTTAAAAAGCCACATTTGTAAGACATTTGTGTTAATAAACTGCTTTAATTAAATAGATGAAGCTCATAACATGGGATCCTTTCAATTTTACTATGACTTATACCTTCTTGTTGAGTATCCATCTTCCCACCTTCTTCCCAGTCCTTTCTTTTAACAAAGCAAAATATTAAGTATGAGTCTTTTCTATGACCTTAACCTCAGAGCACAATGATTGGTCTAAGTATGGGCAGTCATAACACCTGTTATTTCTGGATAGTGTAATTTGGGGCCAGTTGAGTTAAGTTAGGTAAAATCCTTCCAGGAAGGGGTAGAGGCTAATTTATGTATAGTTTTGAAAAGAAGCAACTTCCAGAGAAAATATCTTCAGCAAGAGGAGAAAGACTGTATCTCATGGGAAAGAAGGAATCTGCATACACAAAGGAAAACACAGACAAGTGGACTTAAGGTGACTCCCTAGTTCTGTCCCTCTCTGAGGCTGGTTTCTGTTCTTTCATTTTCAGAGGTTGATCTCACAAACAAATGCAATTCCTTTTTTGCTCAGGTTATTTCAAAGTGGATTTAAGTCACTTGGAAAAGTCACATTGAAAGACCACATCCATGTTTTTTTTTAATACTGCTTAATCAGTAAATGAAGAAGCAATATAAAATAAATGTAACTGATGGTACAAATCTTGCAGAAAAAAATAAAGCACAAGTAAAAACAAAATGAATAAACATGAAGACATTACACATGACTAATTCAAAATATATTTAAAACTTTCATTTTAACTTTTAAAATTGTATGTGCTTTCATTTATTAAATTATATCCAGAGTTGATTAAGGTACCCTTTATATTTAATACAGCCCACTGGCAGCCCATTTTGTTATATTCACTATTTTTGTCTTTTTCCCTTTTATCCAAAGAACAATCTTATTGAAAATGTAACAAAGTATAATTTATACTTGCTATCCACTGAAGAGTTGAAATGAAAGTGTTTTTCTAAAGCAGAGATAACATAATCAATGTAAACACATTGATTTGGAAGTAAAATAAAAATAATAAAATAAGCAAAGTTTTTGAAAAATTAATACTATGAAACCGAAAGATCAAATGAGGGCACAGTTTCTCATTGATTTCCTACTACTTATGATGGCATTCAAAACATCTAACTGGCAAGCTGTGCTGATCTCTTCCAAAAGTTTGCTGACTTTCTCTAAACCTGGGTCTATAGTTTTAAAATGCTCTTTGAAACTTATAGTCTTCAACTGAAACAAAGTGTGTTTTAAATATAATACATGCCAAATACACACTGCTGTCACAACTGGTATATATGTGTTACTTATGGCTGTCCCCTTATCAATATTATACACAGTAACACATTAGAAATAAAGTGAAGATGAAACCCTGTGAACTAAAAAAAAATTAAAAATTACAGATTACAAAGACTTGTAATTTATTCAATAATTTACACATAATGTATAATCTATTTTAGACAACCTTCATTGCCATTTCAAATAGTCAACTAAACTAAGGACTCAATTTAAGAAATTCAAATACAAGCTACATAATGATATTCTCTAAATCATTCTCAATATTTATGCCACAGCCTACATCTTTACAATTTATTTTATTTTATTGGCAAATAGTTTTTTTTATATTTACACAACTGCAAAGATATATATATATATATGTCCTTAGTTTAGTTTTCTTAATATAAAAGCACTGTCCATGGATTATTTTCATTCAGTTGCTTTATATTCTACAACCCTTTCATCATCTCATATTCCTGTAAAAACTAACAAACATTCTTCTTTTTATTTCCTTTCAGAGAAATGTTCGTAAATGAATGTTGAGTAGTTTGCCACTTTCAAATCATAATATTGTCATCCTGAGCACTGAAAATAAATTGTTGGAGTTATTAAGTACTGTTAAAATATTTGCGGCCAATAAATATGACATTTCGTATAAGTCCCATTCTGGTTTGAATATTGATAATGCATGAATGAGCTTTATCAGATATCATAATGACACATATAAGCACATCAAAAGTATTTGCTCTATGATAGTGCGTTTCTAAATATTAAATATCTATGAGATAGTTCCTATCAAACATATTTGTGTAATTTTAAAAACTCATGAAACCACAGAATTATTAAAAAACAAAAAAATGTCTAAAATATTCTCTACAAAGATTTTAAACAGGTGCTTTAAAAGAGAGCCTTTTGAAAGCACCAGGTATTTAAATCTATTTAGGG
This sequence comes from Marmota marmota marmota, assembly GCF_001458135.2. NCBI lineage: Eukaryota > Metazoa > Chordata > Mammalia > Rodentia > Sciuridae > Marmota > Marmota marmota. Next base: position 36,982,063 of record NW_026000211.1, read on the forward strand.
TATAAAACTGATATAAAATGAGGCATTGGATATGCAAAAGAAATCAGGAGAATGCATAAATTATAAGAATATAAATTTTTGTCTTTATTTTTTCTACTTTTCTTGTGTGGGATGTACCTCCAATTTACTTGACCTAAAAATGAGGTGTGTCTGCAAACCTTTTGCTCATGAATATGTGATAAAGTTGTGAAAAATGTTCTCCAGTATTATTTTCTCCTCCTCCTCCTCCTCCTCCTCCTTCTTGATATTTGTACAATTAATTTCTAAGATGTATAAATTGATATTTTAATAATGCTCTTTACTTAAAATTATTTTCTACTCTAAAATAAGTTATTAGAACATAATAAGCAGCTGTTTATTCATTAACAGGAAAAAAGCTTAGCTCTTATCCATAACTGAAATGATGTTTAGAACAAGATATTTCTGATATTGTAAGATAAATAAATCTGGTGATAATAATATTGCAAATGATAGTAATAACTGCCTTTTTAATCTTTATTGTAGCCAATATGCTAAATGATTCACATATACTATCATTTTAAATATCTTCAAGTCTGCTCTGAAGTACACATTGCTATTCTCCTTTTCAAGATAATTAAGCTAGTCTCATAAAACTAAATCCCAGTCTTCATAGCTAGTAAATGGCAACTGATAGAAATACATTCAGGAATGTGTATATCCAAAACTCAGGTCCTTAATGTCCCCTTTCTATGATTCTCAATACAATGTATTATCATGAGTCTGTTTATTACTGATGTGTTAGAGGGAGGCATTTCTGTAAGAAATCTTTCTAAATGGCAATGTGCTAATTAAAGGGAAGTTATGATAATTGTAAGATTTCTCAAAGGGAACACAGTGGCTATCCAGAATTTCTGATTTTTTAAAAAATATAATGTCATGTTTCTACAACAGCAAACATTTCTCTTTCCTAATGCTTTGTTTTTAATTCCCTGAACACTAGCATGCTCTTTCCCATTAGCTTCCCTAAATACAAAAAACGAACATTTCAATTACTCATTGAGACCTGCCAACTCTAAATGCTTATGTTTGTATATGTGTGGTGCCATAGCTAGTTAAAAATGCTTATTATGATCATGAAATGGGTAAATTGTGAGTCAATACACTATTAAGTTTGTGAGATAAATCTGCAAACTGAATTACATACAGTTGTTGTAGATGTCATACATCCAAGGAATCTAATTTACCATGCAGATTGACTATTTGAAATCTCCCAAACTTATATCCACTTGTCAGAATAAACTTATGTTGCAATGTTAGTTTCTCTCTCTCCATCATGTAATTTTAAATTATCTCAGATAATTTAATAAAATTGCAAAAGCTGATCAAGTCCAGTGTACTATTTAAAGTAATTAGAAAAGAATGATGTGTATTTCTAAGTGTATAAAAAAAAGATTTCTCTATTTCTATTGCACATATGCCAAGAACTCAAAGTCCACAAAATGGAAGGTATTGTCAATCTTTATCTTCCTATGAATATAGTGCTAGGTTTTGCATGTAGAGATTTCTCTGGATAGAAAGATATCCAATGTGAAAAATTAGAATTGAAATCAAAGTAGGAAAATTTGACTTATTTTCTCTACAATTTTTGTCATCTTTTTAATTTATGTATGTATCAAGAGTACTGATATTCTTATTTAAGGACATTTTAAAATCAAAATTATGAAGTAATTGCAAGTTACCAAATGAACTACTCATTGATTTTGGTTTGATGTCGTTTATAGTTATTCCATTAACAAGTACAATTTATGGTAAATTTTACTTCTACACTAGAAGCAGATGGTTAATATATGATAACTTTTTGAACAATTTCCCTCCTTCTAGCTTAAACTATCAACTACGGGGAGTACATCTAGGCCTCTGACTCATTGGAGTTCATACCAGGCAAGAGAACCAATTGCCTTTCTGTCAGAAGTTACTGTCACACTTTTATCTTTTAAAAAATGCTATATTGGCACACTTTTCTGACAGTTTAGTCTCTCCACGGGGGAGTGTGGCTACACTGAGATGCAGGTCATCAACACAACTAATAGAGTGTGATTCCCTGGAGTCACTGCCACATTTTGATGTCAGAAGATTTCACTCCTCCAAGTTTCCAGTATCAAAGGCTGTAAATTGGCATGCACCTATCTGTCATCTCCTTGACCAGCCCTCCGAATTCTTGTTTCCTTCTGTGGGGGCTCACTCACTGAGATAATAAATGGATGTGCCATTTCCCCTTAAGCCACTGGGCAATCTTTCAGATCCTCAATATGTCTGTCTGTCTTCCTTTCTCCTCCCTCCCTTCCCTTTCTCTTTTTACTTTCTTTCTCTTCCATGATCTTTCCCACTGAATATCCAAAATAATAATACCATTACGTCTTTCATCTCTGTGAATAATAGTCATCTCTAGGGGTCAAAACCCATATCACCTACTCCCAAGTTTTAAGCTGATATTGCTTATGTGCTGACTTGATTCTTATTGGTTTATGTGCTGCTGGTGCCTATAACCAACCAACTCTCTCTTTACTCCATTCTTTTCCACTGAGCTTTGGGATCCCTAGTTCACAAACAAAAATTCCCCTGTAATTACTCAAAATCCTCTAACAAATTTCTACTACCCAGAGTTTCTTAATGGAAATTGTGCTGTATTGTCAGAATACCACTTCAGCCCTACAAAGTTTGTAACTCATAAACCCAAGGTTCCTTTTTCCTGGGGCCAATTTTAGACCATTCTTCAATTTTAATCATTTGAAAATCTATGTTGCCTTGGAAGTCAAGTAACCTTAATGTACCATTCTTTCTTCTACTTATTGAACTCTCAAAAACTTATAATCACTTACACAATCATGTTTAACCCCTTTTTTCAATTTTCTTTTTCCTCCAATCCTGCTCGCCATTGACAATGAGTTTATGGTTCACATACAGTAGACTTCAAAACAATGCCTTCAACACATAATCTCTTTCTAATATCTAATCTCCAGTACCATCTATGGTAACTGGCTAACTTTTGTCCTAAAAAAAAAAAAACAACCTGGAAAATTTATAAATTAACACATTCAGACATTCCATTATTATAAGAAAACTTGAGATGTTTCCATCCCATAAACCAGTTCTTCAACTTCAAGACTCTGCATCCTTTGCCTTTGATAATATCAATACATGCTTTAGTTGTTTCCTTTCTTCTTCCCTACTTCTCCAGGTTACATATTATGGTCCAGCATTATTATCATTCCTTTGGGTTTATTATTAAGCATCCTCCTGTTGCTCTTAGATAAGAGCATAAATATTTATTTTTGACTATCATGTTCATACAAAATAATGCATCAGAACTTATTGCTAAAAAAAACTACACAATAAATCAGAATGACTTTACCTAAAAGCTGGATTAAGAAGAAAAAAAAAACTGATGCCAATATATTCTAAACTATCCCTGCTATAATTCTCTTGTAACCTTTACACAAAGACTCAAAACTCACCCGTTTTTCTTAAGATGATCTTTTGGTGACATGTCTCTTGCTACATTTTTCCTTGCTTCTCTCACATGCAATTCATTATATGTCTAAAAGATTGAATTTCCTAAGTAAATTCTTCATATGCTCACTTATAACTGTAGTAAACATTCAATAAGCATTTCTTCATTTATTTATCAAGGGAGTGTAACCCTTCCCAAAGGATCAACTTAGTTTACAATTTTCCCATGGATAGATATAATTCTTCTAAGTCTCAATCTACATGCCTCAGTTCCTGGGGTGGGGGAGAATTAAATCAAAACAATAAAATCTGTGCATCTTAAATAAATTGTTAAAACCTCAATATTTTGCTTGTCTTTCTTATCCTCCATGAGCAATATTTTGAAAAAGGTTATTAAAATCCCCTTTATTTTCTATCTTTACTTTGAAAAGGTTTCTATTTACCTTTTCAAACACTGTAAACTTCACAGCTGCCTCTATAACCTCTCAAATTTTCCCACTTTGAAAAAAATACATAACCTGAAAAATTTTGCTGTTTCCTGCCTGCACCCTCTGAACTCCTCCCATATTAATTTCATCTTGATCACATTACTGGAAGAACTGTGAGGCAAAGGGGATGACCTGTTTGAGTTTTGTGTTGTATAATTCATTCTCTCTCTTTCTGATAAAAATACATATTTTTTGTGTATGTGATATAATTCCATTAAATTCTGATGAAAGATAACCTATGTGAACTTCTTCTTTTATGCTGAAGGCTTTGTTTCAGGAGTGCGTGTGTGTGTGTGTGTGTGTGTGTGTGTGTGGTTTTTACTTGTACAAATTTATATCATTTAAGAAACCAGGCTTACAGATTTTGTTACTTTATTCTACATGATATTATTGATTCAATGTGATCTTTTGGCTTCTAAAACCTGTAATTTAAATCTCTTTGTTAGTGCTATTCTTTGTCTACTCATGTTAACTTTTACATGTTTCAAATATATATCAACATATGCATATTGATTTATGATTTGTAATTTTATAGCCCCTATGGTTATAAAATATTCTTATTTGCCTTCATGTTTTTTGTTTGGCAATCTTTTTTCCTATTTTAAAAATATTAGATCTTCTCTTCTTGTACTTTAGTCAAATGGCAAACATTTAGATCTCTGTAAAAATAATTTATTCAGTTATTATTATTATTTTATGTGACTTGTATTAAAGGATATTGTTAGGGCCAGTTCCTTCTAATGTGACACTATCTACCTTTTAATAGGGATTTCAATTCATTGCAAGTCTGGAATGAGCTATATGTCTGGTCTTATTCCTAATCAGAGCTATCATTAAGTAGATTTGGAACATACATAGAATTTTTATCCTTTCAATTATTTTGCTACTCTTTTTCATTTTTTATGTATTTCCACTTTTTTGTTCTTTATTAGTTAGTTATTGCTTTTTTTTTTCTTCTACTTTGCTTTAGTAGTCTTGAATACATTCATACTTTTGCTAGGAAATAAGTGATTACTCTTAGTTTACTAATTTTAAAATGTAGAATTGTCTTTCACTGTGTACAATTAATCTCTGGCTCAAGGGATAAGAAAGAAAAGATGGGATTAACCAAACTAAACTGTTTTTACATATTACAGTAAGACTTTTCTTATTAATATCATTGGTCATTGGTATTGATATTTTCATAACAATTACTTTTATACCACAAAACAGCTTTGACTCCATTAACCATAAAATTATTAGGATTTTGCATCTAGATTTTTTTTTACACTGTGCTTGATGTTTTTATATGTAGTATTTTATCTGACCCATCAAATAAAGCACCTATGGAGGTGGGGACACCCTTCAAAAAGATTTACTGGTAAACAAGCAAGACACATTTTTATGTCCTAGAAATTTGCATCTAGTTGGACGAGATGGAAAATGAACAAAACAAAGTAAACAAAGCAATAACTGGCAGGCAAATATAAGGTGGTGACAGATGTTTTTGTAACAATGGGTAGGTGATTTCGGCAACAGCATCTCACAATGACTGTTCATTTTGTGATCAGTGATCACCTCTCCAAGAACCTGGGGTGCAGTTATTCAGTCAGTAGAGGAGGGACTGGTGTCATTGAGGGAGCCACTACTGAGTCACACTTGTTGCCAGTGGTTACTGTGCAGGCTGGTTCAGAAACAAAGCCTGGGTTAGGTCTCTGGACCTTGGTCTCTAAAAATCACAGGTGGTTCCAGGCACTGAGGAGAGGGGTCTAGGTGAGGCCTTCAGTTTGTGCCCAGAAACTCCTGAGATTAGAGAAATTAGTGAGAAACCTGCCGAGAAGTGAAGTTACATTTATTCACATCAGGAATTGAATTAAAATATATCATTACATAGTAGATTTGGTCATCAAAAGCTTGATGTGAATACAATCCTTCTGGATTAAATGTGTATTTTAAAAGCTCTTAGAACTGTTGAAATGTCGGTAATTGCTGAAGTAGAATAAATGGGTTGAAAGAATGAGGTCCAAGCTTGGAATTTTTCAAAGGAAAAGTATATGAAGAAGGAAGTGAAAAACTCTCCTCTGGCACTGATGTCTCTCTTGTTTCCTCTTGTAAGTTGAGAACCATTACTTCTAACTGATCGTTTTCTAAAATTAAATTTTGCAAAAAATTACCTAACAACCATTTCTGGACAGTGCGTTTTTCTGAAATGACAACGTACCATGTTGAAACTGACTTGCTGCATCAGCCTCACCCCTGGTCCCCTGGTCTGCTGAATGGAGGCAGCACCACCCTCCTTCCTGGCCCTCAAACCTTTGTGTTCTTTCTAAATTATTTACTCCATCTTCCCTGCTATTGCAGTAGACATGACATTATCTTCCCAATGCCATCCATTTGCCTGTAAATGCCATGATTTTATTCTCTTTTACTGCTGAGTAAAATTCCATTGTGTATATATGCCACATTTTTTTTTATCCATTCATCCACTGAAGGGCATCTAGGTTAGCTCCACAATTAAGCTATTGTGAATTGTGCTGTTAAAAACATTGATGTGGCTGTGTTTCTGTAGTATGCTGTCTTTAATTCTTTTGGGTATAGACTGAGGAGAGGGATAGCTGGGTCAAATGGTGGTTCCATTCCAAGGAATCTCCATATTGTTTTCCATATTGGCTGCACCAATTTGCTGTCCCACCAGCAATATATGAGTGTATCTTTTCCCCCACATCCTTGCCAATGCTTATTGTTGTTTGTCTTCATAATAGCTGCCATTCTGACTGGAGTAGATGATATCTTAAGAGTAGTTTTGATTTACATTTCTCTAATTGTTAGTGATGATGAACATTTTTTCATATATTTGTTGACTGATTGTAAATCCTCTTCTGAGAAGTGTCTGTTCAGGTCGTTGGCCCATTTGTTGATTGGGTTATTTGTATTTTTTCTGCTTAGCTTTTTGAGTTCCTTATATACCCTAGAGATTAGTGCTGTATCTGATGTGTGAGGGGTAAATATTTGCTCCCAAGATGTAGGCTCTTTATTGACCTCACAGATTTTTCATCTGCTGAGAAGAAACTTTTTAGTTTGATGATGTTATTCTCTTAATGGAGAAGAGAGTCAGCATACCTTTAGTCAATCCACAACTACTTGGTGGCCTTGTGGAGGAGCTTTTTGAAGCCTATGCTAACAAGTACTTGCAAAATTGATAATCATTGCTGATTTATTGTGAACCATTTCTCAGATTTTTCACCCTTTTCTCTTGTTTAGAATCTTTCTTTTGTAATATGTATTTGTAATATATTTTCTACCAAGTGTTATGTAATTTAACTTGTGCATCCATATATGTAAAAAAAAAACACCTTCATTTAGTGCTAATTTTTCTAATGTTCAAATTAAATTTTGCTCCAAACTTTGGAGTTTTCACTCCTTCTGTTTCTCAAGTCAATCTAACTCTCCTTGCTTTCTCAGATATTTTACTTTAATTTTTTTGAAAATAAATTTTGTACAAACTATTCTACATTTTAAATTTTCTTTGTTCTACATTCCATGAATTTATATTCCTGATTATAAGTTTTATAATCATTTAAACTTACTTTTATTACTAACTCTTTCAAAAATTTAAAAATTTTAAAGAAATACTTTTTGTAATTAACAGGTTTTAGATTTATGTTCATAATAGTTTTTCAATTTAAGTGAAGAATAGATTAAAATTGTTTAACTGTTCTTTTTAATATGAATTAAATTATTCCTCTGTAGTTATTTGCTTGTTTTTGTTCTTCATTTTGATTTTTGTTCATTCTAAAATGTCTGGCAAATATTGAGTATCACATACACAAATAAAAAAAAATTAAAATACAGAAATCTTGTATAAGTTTCAAGTAAAAATATGCTGTTTCAATTCTATGCATCTCTCTTAAATTAATACTAATTTTGAGTTATTTTTCTCTAACGTAAATGGTATTTTGGTTGAAAAGCTTCAATTTTGAATTCAAGGATATCAAGGATTTTTTTTTGTCATTTTTTTCTGCCCTGCATATTTTCAGTCTTGTTTTTACGTTTTTTTTAGCAGTTCAATCATTTTTGTTTTTAAGAAACTCTTCACAATTTCTTTTTTAATGATGGTGAATTTTCCCTTCCCATATTAATGGGGAGGGGGAAGAAAACCTTGCCCTTTTTACTAATTACTTCTCCAGATCATTGATTTTCCTTTTCTGTTAGAAATTGAAAAGGTTTGCCCAGAGGAAATAACTATAATCACCTCAGACTTTTTAAAAATAGAGATATTTATTACCCTTAACACAAGTATCTTTACAGGTTTAACAGTGATAGGTTTGTGTTTCTCTTAATTTCAGATTACCAGTATTTTCCTAATATTTTGTTTTGTTCTGTTTTCCATTTGTTCTATAGTGACTTGTTGTCTGTTAACTACATCTTGAATATAATTATAATATTGCCTCAGTGACTGATGCTGATATGTCAATGTGAAATACAAATTTTATTTATTCTGAAGACTCCAACAATTTTCTTGTTTTAATAAGATTTACAAATTTTAATGAACTTGAAGATTTGGGGATTAGATACTGTTTGACACTAGAACCTTGCCAAACATTTTAAGCCAATCTCTGAGATTCAGGGCACAAAAACCTAAAAATTACAATGTGTACACTAGTCTTGTGATCAGGATTTTCATTCAGATTTCTCTAGGCAAAGACAGATGCTCAACATTGTGAAGTCAGAGCAGAAAGCTACCCCACAATTCCTCATATCTTAACAGCAGATGCTGACTGAGGGCAAATATAAGGTGAATGGGAGCTTTTGGACAAGACTGGCAAATCTGTGTTTCACTAAGAGAGAATCATTAGTAGCTTCTGGAAATAACTATAGAGCCAAAAGTAATTCTCCCTGACTTCAGTTCTCAAGACTTTTTTTAGCTATTTTGTAAACATGCAATTTATTTTAAGTACTATTTTCCTTTAAAATACCTACAGCTGCATGGGCTCTCTCGTCCAGCGAGGAGGTCCACGGAACAGGATAGAGGAGAATGTGGCTGTGTAGTTGCTAACTAAGACCTCCAAAGACCAAGCAGGAAGCAGGTCTGATTTTATTGCGTAGTTACCATGTATATATACTCAGGCAGTAGGTAAGTAGATTACAGGCAGCCACCAATGTAATGTCTTTGCAGCGACCAATGGAGGAGTGGGCTGTGGAACAAGCTCAGGGATTGCAACACATGGCCTCATGCCCAGGGCTGTGCCTACAGGGTAAGCATCCTTCTGCTCACATACCTAGCATAAAGGGGAGTGGCCTGCCACACAGACACCCTTAATGTATGCCATGTATGCTGTATTCCAAGCACTTGTCCCTGTATACAGCAATTTCTGTTTTTAGAAAGGCTGAATAAAATATTTTCTTAACTTATCCTGAGCTGATTATTGGTTAATACACAATTGCAATAAAGTAAGAATGAAGGAAGACAGAAGATGCATATTGTTTGGACTTCTGGATGGAGACAATTTATTAATAAAGAAACTGGATTTAGCTTCTATAATTTGAAACATTGTATTGCTTCATAAAAGAGCATAGAAACATTCTTTCATCTGTGTAAAAGTAGATGTCTCTCAGAGAATAAGTATTATCATATGAATCATAAAATTACTCTAGCAGTTGTTCTAGATATTATGTATTTAAAGAAAAATATCAGTTCAACCATGTGTTAGTCAATTTTCACTCATATGACCAAAATAAATACCTGACAAGAACAATTTAGAGGAACCATTTTAGCTAATGGTTTCAAAGATCTTGTTTCATAGTTGGATGATTCCATTCATTAAGAATGAATCTAGGCAAAACATCATGGTAGAATGTCATGGCAAAGGGAAGCTGCTCACCTCATGACAGCTGGGAAGCAGAGAGAGAGAAGAGTCAGGGGAACAAGATAATAATCATTAAGGTCATAGCCACAGTGACCTTCCAGCTATAGCTCTACTGCCTAGAGTTATCACCTAGTTCAGTAGTCCATTCTAGTTATTAATCCATCAAGTGGATTAATCCACTGATTAGATTACAGTTCTCAGAATCTAATCATGCCATCTCCTGCCTACATCCCACATGGATGGTTGAGTCAGAGTTCCTCTGCATGGAGTGAACTGGCTGTGAAATAGAGCTAAGAAAAGAAGTTGGGAAAAACCACACTACACAGAAAGTAATTTTGAAAAGTGAGGGTGAGTCAGCTCTATGACCTTAGGGGGTCCAGCTCCCACACTGGGAAGAGAGAGAGCAAGTACCTGCATTTGGTTTATGTATATGGGAGAGACATCAAAAGTGTTCTACAGAATGTTCTTTACCAAATAAGTCAGGAGGTGGGCTGTCCAAGCCCAATGGGTACACCCAACTCCAGAGCTACAGAGCAGTTTTCGTTACCAAGCAAAGACTGAAGTCATGGGCATTGCATAATCCATTAACTGGGAAGGACCACAAAATACAATGCAATGCCAAACCAAAATCTGCTTGGCTCAAGGCCAGGTGAAGACTTCTCAAAAAGCGTAGGGGAAGCTCTCCACATTCACCTATAATATTCTGTCATTAACATAGGAATTTTTAAGAGTCATCACATTTCCAAAGCACATACCAAATTTGTGGTATCAGCTTACTCATCTGAAATTTGCTCTTCTTCCATCCTTACATTCACTGTAAGGGCTGCTAAAATCAGTTTGAGTCTTACCTTGTATGGCTTAAAATTACAATTTAATGTTCTTATCTCAGGTTAAAGCAGTACCAAGAGGTATTTTCAATGTGCTTCTCAACACACTCATTAAATATTTTATAAAACTATAATTTGTGTAGGAAATAAAAGAATACAGAGTACAATGAGAGTTGCATTTTCCACGTGGGACATAAGACCCACCATACCCCAAAATACTTGCAGTTTCTGTAGCAAATCTAGATGATATATTGAGCTTCTGGAGATAAATGAAATAATGATAGACTAGATCTCAAGTATTTAGTAACAAATCCATATGTTCTTTAAAAGGTAAGTGTTCTTCTTTTGAGAAATAGCTCTTAGCTTTTATTCAGCCCTGGCAAAGACTCAAAGTGTACCGAATGCTATTTGAATTTCTGTAAAAAATTAAATATGTACAGAGCATCTAAAATTTTATTTTAAGTTAATTCATGTCTTCTTCTGATAATTATTGCCCTTTTCAGAAAGGCTTAGACTGCTTCTAATCAACACTGGAAGTTATATTAAGCCTAATATTAAGAAATCAAATAATCATATAAACTGAGATTCTGTTATAATTTGGATCTAGAATACCACCTCACACCCACTACCGCCACCACCCAAAGCTCATGTTTTAAAAGCATGGTCCCCAGTGCAGCAAGGTTCAGAAGTAGAGTTTAGGCAATGATTGTGCCTGCAAGCTCATCAGTGGATTAACCTGTTTGCTGTATTATTAATCTATTGTTACCTAAATAAACAAATGGGTGGTAACTATAAGCATGTGAAACACAGTTGGAGGAATTAATTCACTGGGGTCATGCTCTTGAGGACTGTATCTTGTTCTTTGGTCCTTGCTCTCTCTCTCTCTACTTCCAGAATGCCACAAAGTGAGAAGTGTTTCCCTGCAATGACTTCCCTCCATGATGTTCTGCCTCACCTCAGGCCTAGAGCAATGATATTGGTCAACTATCCACTGAATTTCCCAAGACAATGAGCCAAAATAAACATCTTCTTCTCTAAGTTATTCTTTTATAGTCACAACAACATAAAGCTGACCAACACAGATGTTCATCATAATTGACATTATCTTTTCCACCAAAATTCTAGGCTTGTGCTTATAGTGAAGCAATATGTCATAGTAGAGAAGACAGTATATAAAAGGTCCTAATTGTGCAAGTTTGGAACACTAATATATGTTGCAAGGTTTGGTAGATGATGAAACGTCAATGCTAACCCCTGAACATTATCTATTCTTCCTTAATCGAGACTTAAATTATTATATGGCTTGTTACCTGGGTATAAAAAGACTTTTCCTGGTTTACAAATGACTTATTTGTTAAACCATCTCCAAATGATAATGAATAAGTGCAGATATAAATCCTCATGCAAAAGTGGCCTTGAAGTACCGTAAAGGAGAGAAACTTTTCTAGTGGATGAACATTCAAGCAATACTTTTCATTTTCTACATAGTTTAGAGTAATAAACTTTCATAAGTAAAGATTGAAGTCAATTCATAAGTATTTATTCACAGGAAGAATGATTCAAAGACTGGGAGAATTAAACAGGATAGGCTTAGAGAAAACTTGAGGAAAATGTTTGGATGGATTTCTACAAATGTCTAGAGATTGTGATGACATTTGTGTTCCATTTGTGTACTCACCAAAGATAATCATCTGCAGAAAATTCTTTCAAGAGTCAGATGAACAGGATGACATATACTTGTGCATATAATTCATTCGTTTTCAAAAAAATCTCCCTCTGATTACACAATAGACCCATGAAAAAATATTCATGATGATATAAATGTAAATGCAAATTTCCCTTTAAAGGCTGAATATATTTCTATATTAAATACCTAACCTGTCAACAGCACAGAAAATATTCTTCCCTGTAGGGAACCATGTTCTGGTGGTAGACTCATTGAATTGAGCCTATTATACCATGAAGCATGCTGTTAATTTTTCTCATATGAATAAAAATATATCATGCACATATATTTGACTCTTTTAACCATGACATTGTATGTCTACCATCAGTGAACTTACCAACTGTCTCATTCTCCTTCATAGTATTCCAAACACAAGTGCTATTAATAAAGGTACAGGTATCACAGCATAACTGGTATAGCATTGAGCTCATTTCTATAGAATTCATACCTCTGACTGCATGCTCCATTAGCTATAAGCAGCTTGCTTAGCACAATAAATACAAAGTACATGTGATTGGAAGATTCAACCAAAGTACACCAGTTGAGAGACAACATCCTGGAAGGAAAGGGTTAAAGCCTATAGAATGCAGCATATTCTTTGGATGAGAAAACAATGTGGGGTGTAGGGTTTGTTTCTTGGGAAGGAAGCAATAAGACAATGGTCCTTTTTCTCCTGATTGCACATAATAACTTACTCCATTTTTCCCCTCATTTATTCCCACAGGTTTTAGCAATGCTGGTGTGGTGATCTATCTCTAAGGCATTATTTTCAGATTGGACACAGTATTGATTCATCAAATTGGAACTTTTTTCTATCACTCACTCAGTCAATAGTTTCCTCCCTCCCTTCCCACTCCCTGTCCTCTCTCCCTCTCCTCCTTTAAACTTCTTCCGTCCTTCCCTCTTTCTTTCTCTTCCTTCCTCTTTTATTTCCCTCCTCCCTTCACCCTTCTTTTTCTTTCCTTCTTTCACTATTAAGACAGCAAATAGAGAAGAGATTTCTTTTGTTAGCTTGGTAATTGATTAAACTTACAAGTGAAATAGCATTGCTGTTATTCCACAGAGTGTCTAGGAAAATCTGTCTGGAATTTGTAGGGTGCCCCATTTAATACTTTCATGTCAAGTAGTAAAAATTAATACGAAATTACAGCAAACAAAGGAAAGAATCATTAAGGGTCCAGACTTTTCAGGAATGAATGTTTTTTGTCATGCAACAGGTAAATATCTAGATCTTCTGAGCTCTTACCTTAGAGCAAAGGAAACAAGGAATAGGTGACACAAGGTCCCATATAGATCCATAAACACATATAGGTAAAGAAAGGTTAACGACTTATGCACATTTTCCCTTGACTATTATACATGTGTTTTTTATTTATGTGTTTGTTTTACATCTACAATTTTGTCTTCTCCCTCTGTTATTCCTTGCTTATTTTACATAACAATGATTGGTGATTGTTTCATAATTAAATCTATAGCTGCAGAATATTCATATGGGATTATGAATTAATTTGAGAAGCAATTAATATAACACAGAGAGATATACTATGATTGTCTCCAAGATTTTGATCTACTGAGTGAATGTGGAGAGTAAGTTCATGAAAAAGAAAATCGCCACTTTTAAACTACACTTTGTTTGTTTGTTTGTTTGTTTAAATGTCTGAATGCGGAGTTAGATATTTTTTTGACTCTCACTTTCAAGTCTTCCCAGTTCAATTCTAGCTATGCTGATGATGAGAAACTTCAAACCACACTTGTATCTTGTTAGCTGGACCCTTTTTGCATTAATGCAATACAAGCTCTGCAGAAAATAAAAGGAAGAAGGAATTTGCTTTTTCCTCTACATTTCCTATTCCTGTTAGAGTCAACCCTGAAATCATTTTCACCTTGGCTGTGATAGTTGATTCAAGTAGAAGCAATTGATTTCAGTCTTAAGTTTTCTCACACTATTAGAAACAACTTGGCTGCATCTCTTGAGATCCCAGGATTGTTGGCTGGTTCTGCCTTTTCTAAAGACTGAGTTCCTGCTCCATGGGGCTACTTCTCAGTTTTCAGTATCTCTTTGATTTCCATTTGTCACCTCAGGTAAATGGATGGTGCTTATAATATTTAACTCTACAGTAACTCACTTTCACCCTGGGTAACTTTTTGCTTCTAAAATGCTTGGAAAATATTTTTATAATATATTCTCCCTGTTAAAATAATGAATAAAATTTCTGCTTGTTGTGTGGACCTTGAACTGATATGGATATTATGTTGAGTGTTGAAAGAATAATTAATGAGGCAAAGTTCCTACTCCCAGGGTCACAACAAGGGAGAGAAGGAACAAGTAAAAAGGGAAATGAAAGAGTATGTTATATAGAATCTATTTTTACAAAACCTCAGAGGTAATTAAAAAATTCAGGAAAATCTTGCAACAGTTTCTCTGTCTAGAACATTTAGTTCATTTGTTTAATTGGTATTTATTCAGCACCCAGTATATATCAGCATTATTTCTGGGGATAAAATTTTAGTGAAATAAATAATGGAAGTAAAACTGTTTCTGTGGTGTCACGTAGCTTATTATCTATAGCAACTCGACTGACTTATTGGAACAACAAGAGATATCTCTAATTATAAACTCTGATATAAAAAACACTCTGAAGGAAAAATGCAGAGACCCAGGAAAAAAATTCAGAACATTTTCTATTCTGGTGAGTAGAGATGGTTTTCTCTGATGAAGAGACACCAGATCAGAAATTATAACCCTAACAGGAGTTAATTATGAGAATAAATGTAATAAAATATTTCTTAAGTTTGGAAACACCAGGTGCAAAAGATATGTGTTTAAAGGTGGCACAGGTAATTCTAAGAAGAGAAAGCTGGTTCTCAGCACTCTATCTCCCTCTTCCTTCTGCTTAAGAATTACCTTATGTATGTTTTTTCTCCATACATAATTGGTATTGAGGTGCTTAATGAATGGATACCACTTGGTGTGTGGAAGTATATATACACTTGTATCACTGTCACCATGATGGAAATAATACATTGGCCCATGATCATCCAATATTTCCTTGTGCTTCTTTGTCATTGTTTTATTGTTAACTTTTTGTTATGGTTTGGATATGAAGTGTCTCCCAGGAGGTACTGTTAATGCAATAATGTTAAAAACTGAAATTATTGTATTATGAGGGTTGTAACTTAACCAGTCCATCCCAGTTTGAATAGACTGGCTATAGGCAGATGGAGCAGGGCTGATAGAGGTGGATCATTTTGAGTGTGCCCTGAATGGGTGCTTCTTTCTTGTGGCTCCTTCCCTCACTGACACAGCCACTGCTTCCTGAACCTGTATGAGCTAAGCAGCTTCCCTCCTTTAAAACTGTGCCCATCTGTGCTGCAGTCTGGCTGGGCACAAAATCACAAGCCACTCAAGCAGGAACGAACTTTATTTCCAAAACACCTGCAAACACCACACAGGCGGCCTTCTCCTGGGACACATCACACCAACCGGAAATCCCTCCTCCGTAAATCCCTCCTACCGAACTTCCCCAACCAATGGGAACTCTCCGGGAATCCTCACAGAGCTCCAAAGTAGCAGGCCAAGGCGGACAGCAGGGGTCTAATATCCAATTGAATACACATCTTAACTTAACCATTATCATCTCAATGGCTTGCTGGTGTTACCTTTCAACCAAAGGCTATGGCTCTCAGCACTTCTGCCTCTATGTCCTCCTACCTTATCTTGGACCCAGACTCATGGAGTCAGCCATCTAAAGACTGAAACCTCTGAATCTCTGAGCCACAAATTAACTTTTCCTCCTCTTAATTGCTCTTATTGGGTATTTTGGTCACAGTGATGAAAAGTTAACTAGAAGACTTGTTTTCCTGTGACAAGGACACTTAATATAAGGTTGACTCTCTTAATAA
This sequence comes from Marmota marmota marmota, assembly GCF_001458135.2. Lineage (NCBI taxonomy): Eukaryota > Metazoa > Chordata > Mammalia > Rodentia > Sciuridae > Marmota > Marmota marmota. The sequence goes on from NW_026000211.1 coordinate 36,998,324, forward strand.
ATATAAGTGTACAATAACTTAGAGTAAACTATAGAATTGATGTTGTACAACATTTATTTTGGAACTTGACTTCTGTAATGCTAGTTTACAGTCATGAAAAAAAAATACCCCTCACTATACTTACTAACAATCACAGTTCTATTATTCTCTTCCACACATTAGAGTAGTTTAAATAACTCATATAAGAGAAGCTACATGATATTCAGCTTTATGGGGCTGATATTTCAATTTGCATCTGGTGTCCAGATTCACTCATATTGTCAAAATTATACAATTTCCTTCTTTTTTAGACTGAATAATATTTCACTAAATGTATTTAAAAGGACAAAGAACCTAACTAGACTTTTTTTTTCCTAAGAAGATATGTCAATAGTTAATAATACATGAAAAAGGGCTCAGCGTAACATTTCTCATTTTTATCAGAGAAAAAAAATCAAGATCACAAGGAAATATCACCTCTTAACTTTTTTTTTTTTTTTTTTAATTTTTTATTGTGGGTTGTTCAAAACGTTACAAATTTCTTGGCATATCATATTTGACACTTTGATTCAAGTGGGTTATGAACTCCCACCTTCACCCCATACACAGATTGCAGAAACCTCTTAACTTTTATGGTGACTATTATGAAAAAGTAAGTGATAAACAAATGTTTATAAAGAATGAGGTATTAGAGTAAAGGGAACCATTATACAATGTTTGTGAAAGTATAAGTTGGTGCATCTATTATGGAAAGCAATAGGGAGGTTATTCAAATAATATGTAGACTATGAAATCTAGCAATCTAACTTTGGGATATATATCCAAAGGAATTTAAATAAATACTTCAGAGAGATAGTTGCATTCCTACATTCATTGTAGCATTATTCTCAAAACAGAATAAAAGAATATGTTGAAAACAGTAGTCACTGATAGATGTATGGATAATGAAAATGTTACACACACACACACACACAAAAAAAAAACAATACAACTCAGCTTTGAGAATTGAAAAAGAAATACTGTCATTTGCAGCACTGTAGATGAAACTGGAGGTCATTATGTTGTGTGAAATATGTGCCAAACAGAATGACTAATATGAGATATCATTTATATGTGGTGTCTTAAAAATAAAGTTGACTCAAAGATGTAGATTGTAGAGTGCTACTTGCCAGGGACCGAAAAGTAGGGGAAATAGAGAAAGACTGGTCAAAGGGTACAGAATTTCAAAATAAGATGAATAAGTTCTGCCAGTCTAATGTACAGGCACAGTGATTTCATTTAATGACACTATACTACAGTACTTGATCTTTGATTATAGAGGCCATTTTATGCATTGTCTCTCTCACACACACGCACACAATAACTGAGGTCATGCATATGTTCATTATCCTAATCAGAGAAATCATTTCACAATGTGTACACATATTCAACCATCACATAATACATTTTAAATATATAAAATTTTAATTAGCAATTATAATTCAGTAAACCTGAAAAAAATTAAATAAGAAACCATAGTGAGCAGAATCATATATAAAGAGATGTTTTCTTCCTCTTCTTAATGCCAATTGTCGTATGAGAAGAATAAATATGAAAAGAGGATTTCTTTTTTCAAAAAAAAAATTTATGAATCAACGACAAGAAGCTTTCTTTCTATATACTTCTAGGAGATTTATGGCTTTAGTTTGACATTTAAGTATTTATTCCTTTTCAATTAACTTTTGTTTATTGTGTAATTTGTGTCCAATTTCCTAAAGGTGGATGTGAATATCTGCTTTTTCTAGTATCATTTACTTGAAAGATGAGCATTTTATCATTTGTGTATTCTTGGCATCCTTAATGAAGATCATGTATGTGTGAGTATAAAATCAGTATTACCCTAATACCACAAGTAGACAGATATCACAGGAAAAATAAAAAAAAAAAAACAAAAATAAAAACTATAGCTGAACTTTTCTGATAGTCTCCGTGGAAACAACTTCAACAAATACTAGCAAGTGAATTCAACAATGTATTAAAAGGATCATAAACCATGATCTATTAGGATTTATCCCTGTGATGTTAGGATGATTCAACATATACAAATCAATTAGTGTGATATACCACTTTAGCAAATTTAATGACAAATAACACATGATTATCTCAGTAGATGCACAAAGAGCATTTGACATAATTCAAAATCCTATCCTGAAAAATATTCTGCAAATTAGTTATAGAGGGTTTTTACTTCAACAGAATAGATACTTGATGTGAACCATTCACAATTCACATCATAATGATGAAAAATTGAAAGCTTTCTTGTTTATACCTAAAAAAGAGTGGGCACTCTTGTTACTTCTATTCAATATACTAATAATATGACCATAATAGAAGAATAGGAAGTCCACATCAAAAAAATATGAAGGCATTCAAATCAGAAAGGTAAAAATAACTTTATCTCTGTTTGAAAATAGCATGACTTTATGTATAGAAAACACTAAAGATTCTAAAATAAAAACCTGTTAGAAATAATAAATCACTTCAGTAAAGTTGTAAGATATAAAAATCAACACATACAACAATGAGATATGTTTCAATATATCAACAATGAACTATCCAAGAAGCAAATTTAAAATTAATCTCATTTATAGTAACATGGCACAGACATAAATATTTAGAATATACAATGAAGAAGGCAATAGAAGAACATACTGAAAACTACAAACTAGTGATAAAGGAAACTAAAATAAATACAAATAAATGGAAAGGCATACTGTGTTTGTTTAGTGGAAAAATCAATATTATTAAAGCTGCCCTATTGCTCAAAGACATCTAAAACTTTAAATGCAATTGCTATGCAAGGAATTTCTCTTATAAAAATAGAACAAATTCTTAAAATTCATATGAAACTATAAAGATCATGAATAATCAAGGCTACTTCAAGGAACAAAACAAACTGAAGGTACCATACTTCCTGATTTCTAAATATATAACAAATTTACTGTTAATCAAAATAGTATGGTATACACAGAAAAATAAACATATAGACCAAAGCAACAGAATTAACTATCACCAGTTAATAATTCTTAGAGGAATTTCAAGTTCACTTTTCCTAGAAAAAGTTGTCTGAGAAATTTTAATTTCTCATCACCTCCCTTATTTATGTCCATATTTGCTTCCCTATGCACACATTTAGCTCTCCATCTTCTTACATGATATTTTACAATTCAAACTGTTTGTATAATTACCTTATTCATTGAACAGGCAATCAGTCACAATTCCTTAAAGGCAGGTAGATTTTTCCAAACATCAGATGTTCCAATAACAATACATGATTTTTGTTATATCTAAATTATATCCCCTTTAATCACTGAATATTTTTCTTAATTTTGATTCACTGTATTTAAATGTTTATCTTAAAACACATCATAATTATTAATTGTATATAGATGCAAATATGAGAAATAAAGGGGTCATCATAAAAACAAAATAATAAAATATTAATGATATATTTTAATAAAACATAATCAATAAATCAAAACACTGTACATATACATACATACATGACAAAAGTTCCCCAATAAAAAGAACAACAGTTTATGATCATTAAAATAATCATATTTTCACTAAAATATTATTGAATTTGAGATTAGGTTGTATTAATTGCTAAATGATGTGCTAAATACCATCTGGAGAGCAGTACCTTACATATTATTTGACTCGGGTTCCTAACTCTCAATTTAAAAACAGCAACACTGTTAGTATTTTTATTTGGAGTGAATGTTCATCCTTGGTAAATGGAATTTTGAATACCTTTAGAATAAATACATCTCTCCCTTTTTCTCTCTTATATTCATCGTCTTTCCATGTCACAGACTAAGTATTGCAAGCCTATATAAGTCTGGGCTAGGTGGAGGATACCCTAGTTACTTCTAAGCATGTTTCCTTCTTGAGCTTCTTCCTATACTATACAGTATATTCTTTGTATATAAGAATGAATATATATATTCATTCAGCATCAACAATCCTTGATCTCAATGCTCATTTTAACTGGCTATAAGTCTCCCTACGCTCAGTCAAGAGAAAATACTCCTGCATCTCTAGTTTCTTAATTGGCCCCCATCAGAATTATGCATACTACCTTTGAGAGGGGAAAGTACAACCTAACAACAAGATATATATTTGATTGAACTTTGATAGAAAAGAATAAACAAGATGTTGATAATACACTGACAAAGAATGAGACTGGGGGTGAGAGACTATATAGAAAATTATTCATAAAAATAGTAAAATACCCACTTTTATCCAGACATTTTTCTAAATACTTTACATTTAATCCTGAAACTATTCCCAATTATTGCCTGTTGGTATTATTCCCACTTTACAGAGGACCAAGTTTTCACAGAAATAATCGAAATAAAGACGCCCGCCAATCTGACAGACACAACTCCTACTAACTTCTGCTAGTATTAATAAGCATTGTCATAGAGGATTGTGTTCTATTCTATATTAGTAGCTTCAAGGAGCAATATCAAGATTAAGAATTATCATGGTATAAACTAGTTTATATTACCTGACTCTTTCAGAAACCTCAAAAACCAACACTTTGAAAGCACAGGATACCCACACTCAAGTTATTACCTTCTTATGTCAGGTAAATAGGAATGCTTTCCCACCTCTCTTTCCTGTAATAAAGGAGAGAAATATAGAGCTATAAGTTATATGAGAAGATAAATAATAGGTCTTGATAAATCATCAAATGTCTTACTTTTATTCTTTTATTCTAGAATGTAGATTTCAGCTGAAGAGGAAAAGTTGATTTAGTGAGAGGCTATTGAAATAATTGGTTCTTAATATAAGGATATTTCCTTGAAATCTAAAATTCATCAATACTTTTTTTGATAAACTCAACCAAACCTGTAAACTAGTAAAAATCTTTCCTGGCATGGCAAGTATTCTCTGTAATATTCCATATTATAGCTCTACTATGAATATTGTAATGTGGTAAAACTGTTTTAAAAGGAAAATCACTGACTTGATTTTAATCTTGATAACATAGGTGTTTCGATTGATGTATTTTGATCCAAAGCAAAGTTCTACTTGATAAAATCTAAAATAAAAATATCAAGCATTTTTTTAAAATTAGCTAAAACATCTGGGTACAATGGTGCATGTCCATAATCTCAGTGGCTCAGGAGGCTGAGACAGGAGGATTGTATGTTCAAAGCTAGCCCTAACAATTTAGTGAAGCTGTAAGTAAGTTAATAAGTTAATGTGACCCTGTCTCAAAATAAAATGTAAAAAATGACTGAGGATGTGCCTTAGTGACTAAGTGCCCCTGGGTTCCCTGGGTTCAATAACTGGTGTATATATTAAAAAAAAAAAAAAAAAATTCAAAAAAAAGCAAAGATTACGGAAGCATGAATGTTAAGTTTAATAATTATAATTACTAATATTACTTAGCAATCTAGATTAAACCTATCCTGATATTGATGGACTTTTACTACTGTTATAGTGGAAGCTTTTCCAGATTAGTTTTCCCTGTTATGAAAATGGCTTCATGTACTACTGAGATATTCAACAGATACCTATTGGACACTTGCCATGTTCACTACACGGTGCATAGGCACTATAAACAATAATGAAACTAAGAATACAGTCCTATACATTCTCTCACCTTCATTTTTTTTGGTCACCTTACATGTGTGTCCTATTAGGATTTGTATTACCAGAGACGGAGTGGTCGGCGTCTCTCAAGGCACACAG
>NW_026000211.1:37004501-37012983 GCF_001458135.2 Marmota marmota marmota
AAAAAAAAAAAAAAAAAAAAAAAAAAAAAAAAAACCAGTTCGGAAGCATGAATGTTAGTTTATAATTATAATTACTATATTACTTAGCAATCTAGATTAAACCTATTAAAATCTTGTTATGATTTATAATCTATAAAATATGATATTACTAGATGTGAGGTTGTAATAAAATGACAATATAAAAAAATTATCCTATTAGAGTAATTAATTTCTGCTGTATTTCTGAAGAACAAGGAGAATATTACTAATATGCAGAAACATACATAAGGACACATGATGCACAAACAAATAATCAAGATGAAAAGCAAAAGGAATGGCAAAGCATCCCTGTGGCCTGACATAAGAGAATAATAACAAGAATCTGTAACATGTTTTTAAAGTATAATCTTCTGATACAATCAATTCTCTTATTGTTACTTTTACTGTTTTACCATCACCCATTAATAGGTTTTTATATAATACTTCGTAAAATATATGTAAGAAAAAAAGCAAAAGCTTTTAATTTCTGAAACATTTGAGGAAAATTTAATTTCTTCATTAGAATATATATTTATTTAAAAATATATACCTATTTTTAATGAATGTAACCCATCAGGAAAATTATTAGAAGGTGTATATTCAAAGAATAAGAAAATAGATCTGATTCATGACTTGAAGAAATTAAAAGTCTAATGTAAGAAATATATGCAGAAGTAAATAATTAAGCACAGGAATAAATATATAAATGTAACAGATGATATTACACTCTCATGCTGTGAAGGAAACAGTGACAGATTTTTAAATGTTGGGGCTAGGAGATTACTTAGATAAGGTAGCTATAAAATAATTTCTTTATAGAAGTTGAAGTGAAGGGTTAAAAAAGAGCAGAAACCAAAGATGCAATATGTGAAAACAAATGTATTTCAATAAAATAGAGCAGAATACAAAGGAGTAGAGGCATAAAGGAGAATGCCATGTAGAAAACTGAATGGGGTTTGATGTGACCCAATCTTAGTAAGTAGTAGATGTCAAAGAAATGAGTCAAGTGAAATAGGCAGACTTAACCATGTCAGAATTTTGGCTACAATAAGGTAGTTTAAATTTACAAGAAAAGTTTGTTATGTACTATGCATGTTTGAGTAGTGCACACCCACAGTAATATTGTTCAATTTATATTTGTAAATTGTTCCTTCTACTTTATGAAAATTAACTTGAAAAAATTAATATTGAAATCAGAGGACTCAAGATGAGGCAATGGTCCAGTAATCAGAAGATAAAGAAGAGACTGATGTGATGCCATGGGAAAAAAATAAAATAAAGAAATATTTCTGCCACACGACCAGCACAACCTTCATAAAAGAAGGTTTAATGCATAACAAATTGCTAGTGAGTTTTAATTAAAGAGACAGACTTTCATTTACCGTTAAACCCCAGCTCCAAGACAGCTTCTCCTAGTTCTTGCCTCCAGCCACCTAATGCGGAGGTGAGGTTTACAGAAGAGGCTAGCAAGACGCCAGGGAGTGAGCTTTTATTGGGTAACAAAAAATTCAAGGGAAAATCCTATCCAATGAAGGTTAAGGGGGGCAGCATCCCAAGGTCAGGGACAGCGATTGGGTCTTCAGGTCAGTGGCCAGGCATACCTCTGCATGGACAAGCCCTCCTACCTGGGAAAGGGTGGGGAAGGCTCTGACACTGCTGTGTCTCAGCTCCTCTCACCCAGCCAGGGAGGTAACTCAAATCATGTGCGAGGATAACCTCCCACAAATATTCACATCTATTTATGAAATAATGGGCTTATATAGGAAAAATGTGCACTAACACTATCAAGCATTATAACATGAGCAACTGGTTGCAAGGAGACTCCATTCAGTCATGCTGGGAGAATATTTAGGAAAAGATATAATATAGGTTTGGAACATACCAGGTTTGCCTTGTCATTGATTAAGATGTCATTACTTAGTTAGATATTTACAAGAGAGACTTAGGAGTTGTCAGCACATTCAATGTAACTTAAAGACCTTTTAGTGATATACAAATGTGATAACTAAAGAAGAGAGAGAGAGAAAAGAGAGGGCAAGGCCGGACTGTGGGTGGAAGAGGAAAGGTGGTCACATTGAGAAGAAAGTTTCAGAAACACAAGAGCAAAATCCAAAGTTCACGTGGAACCACTGAAGTCAAGGTATCTTCAGAGACTGGCCTTTCTGTAGCAATACCTTCAGAGGTTACATAAAATAAGAATAGTAAGTTTCCATTGGATTTGATAATATGAAAATGATTGCTGTCCACATAAATATGAGTTATTGGGGCAGCTTGTAGTATAACATAGACTGTCATGATTTGAAGAATGCAGGAGAAGTGAGAAGCTAGATATGTCTTTAGGCATTTCTTCCAAAACTTTGACTGTAATGTTAAAAAAAGAATTTGGTTACTTCCTGGAAGAGAAGGAGAGCTCTTGGAATAATTTTTAAGGATTAAAATGCTATAGGTTTATTTTTTATAGAATCAAAGAAAGATGATAGCTGAAGAAATAAAATAGTCTTTGAAGACATGAGAAGAAAAGAGAACAAATCCAGGTTTTATCCTAGAGATTGACCTTCAATAAAAGGGAAGGGTGTTCATGGTTTTAATAGCATGGTGGAAAACAAGGTGGCTAGAGGTATGCTTGGAGATTTGACAGTCTATTGTGACTTTCCTTTTTAAGAATGCATATGCAAGGATTCATCTACTGAACTCTATGTAAGGAAGAAAAAAAATGACAATTTTGTCAAGAGATGAAAAAGTTAAAATTGTCATTTTGGGTAGTAGTAAAGTAAGCACTAAGAGCAAATTAAGCACTCCAGAAACTCAAAGTAGGATTTTTGAGCAGAATTTAGGTGGCATTTAAGGTTTAATTCTTAGAGCACAGTCAGCATGTCTTATTTTTCGTCAAGTTTCGTCAAGTTTCAAATGTTTAAGTTCAGGGAACAAGAAGTTTAATTTATAACAGTGCATAGTATTAGATGAATATGTTAGATAAAGAAAGTTATTTATGCATTTAATAAAGTGATTGCAATTATGAATGATAAATAATGGCTCATTCCCTGGACAAGTAAGACTAGAGAGACTAAGGAGGTTGAAAGAGGTTAGAAACTGTTAGATGAAATGGACATACAGGATAAGGTTAAATAATCATTGCAAACAGGTTCTTTGGTAGGTGCACCTGAAGGGCAGTGCATTTTGTTAAGAAAGAGAAATGATAAAGAATTCAGAGATGACAAAGTTTTGGTAAAGATAAATTTCAGAAGAATGGTCATAGAAACAGACGGCTTTGAGGGAGTGAAGGGAAAGGTCATTGGTAATGAGGAATCCAGGAAAATTACATATCAGAGAAGGTTTAGATGGATCACCTAAATGATGCTAAAGGGACAGTGATAATAGGCATTGAATTACAGTAGAAGTATGAACTAGACGCTGAATCCTCAATAACTGGAGAAGTATGCAAGAGATCAGAAATGATAATAGCCAAGAGTAAACTTGAGAAGTTCATTAGAATATTGAAATATCAAATTTAAAGTAGTAGTAATTTGGGAGATGGCTGTAGCATTCTAATGTTCTATATACATCCATAAGGAACAATGCAAATACCAATCACCCATATTTATCCTAATTAGAATAGCAGATGTAATTAAAAATATAGAACTAAGTATCATTAACGTTTTCTAAATACAAATATAGTACTAGCTGATTAAGTATGTGGTTAATTGAATTATCACAATAATGAAAGTTAAATGTTATTATTTGTACTTCTCAAATTAGGACACTTAGTGAAGACTGGTTATATCAAGTTTTTCTGTTAATTATTAAATAAGTGGATGCAGTGAAAAAATCAACTATGAATGTACTTGACATGCACATCATAATTTTATTTCATACAAAATCATGTGGTCAGCTAAAACTAAATGTAATTTAATAATGTTTTAATTGTATATCAATCATGACTTTGTTTCAACTAAAATTCAAACTTTACTGAGACTGAAGTATTAATGGTTTGGCAGCCCCCCTGAGTTATCTTACTTGAGTTTATTTGTATGAATTGATTTTTATATAACTAATTCAGAACATTATAAGTAGTTTCCAGGGTTTTGAAAATAAGAAGTTTTCACCAAGATGAAAAGTGCTCATGTCTGTTCTTAAGGACTTGGTCTACAACATTTCAGACAGTGGGACAATTACTGCATTTCAAAGTTAGTTTGCCATACTATAGTGGGATAATGCTTCAATTCAAGGAAACTATTCATAGTCAGAACCAATTATTCCAAATGGAAGGAACTTCTTTTCCTCATGTTCTAAGATATAACACCAACAATAAAAGTTCTGTGAGTTAGATTAAAAGAGAAAATTAAAATAACTTTAACTGAAGAAATAAAAAAAATTAATATAGTGCTTTGTAATATACCGCATATTTTTTCTAATTGCTTTGTGTATACTAATACAAAAACCTTACAAGAGACTTCAAAAGTGGTCCTCAGATGAGAACCATCAAAACAAGAAAATCAGATTGTTATGAATGGAAACACACTAAAAGGTAAGTAGAAAGGGATAGGGCCTAGAAAGGGATAGGGCCTATGACACATGTATAAGAATTTTATGACATATGTAAATAAAATTTAATTGATTAAATATATTCATTATTTCTTTAGTTACCACCAGGACATAATTGCTCAATAGGACTAAAATGAATAAATGTAAATTTAGCTAATGTTATTAACCAACATTTCTATAAACATCAGTATTTCTATCCTAACAAATAAGGACCTGATTTTCTTATGTTTTGAGAAAGGAAATTTACTACTCTTTATTTCAAAAAGAATCATCTGTGCTTGCCAGGCATGGTGTTACATGCTTGTAATTCCAGTGACTTGGAAGGCTGAGATAGCAGGATTGCGAGTACAAAGCCAGCCTCAGCAACTTAGTGAGGCACTTGCAACTCAGTGAGACCCTGTCTCTAAATAAAATATTAAAAAGGGCTGGGGATGTGGCTCAGTGGTTAAGCACCCTGGAGTTCAATTCTCAGTACCAAAAAAAAAAAAAAAAAATCTGTGCTATTAAAGTTAAAGTTAATTAAAAATACTTTTTCTAAAATGCAAACTGTAAATATGAATAAGAATCATTTCCATCATATCTAGGTTCCTTTTTTTCTACTAGTAACAAAACTATTATGAGATGGTCCAAACAGAATTTGTCAAGCTTCCAGATTGCAAATATTTGAGAAAAAAAATATATCTCATTTACTCAGTGAACAGCCTATAAATTGGACATTCACAGAGGCACAAGATCATTAAATATCCTTTCAAAAGTCAATTTTATGCTTCCTAAATTAGTTCTAGCACTGGGCTATTTTGGGACGGCAGGCTGGGAATAATATACAGATCTTGTGAAATCAGGTTTAGGCCATTTTGAGCTAAATCACATTCAATTCAATAACAACCACTAAAAACAAAGAAGAGTCAATAAAAATAAGTTGCAGAAAACTTCTTTGTAGAATCACTATTAAGTTTCAAAAGGTTTTGTACAGTGAAGTTAGAAATGATCATAATTGACCAACCGTGGCCTTTGGAACTTTTTGAACAAAAGGGAATCAGTGGATTTGTGTGAGTATGTGGGTTCAATTTGTATTTCATACAAATTGATCATACTCTGAGCACTATTGTCATTTTAATATTCACTATATTATTTATTTAGAGACAGAGATACACATAATGTCTTTATTATTTTTTTTCCCTGAAGATTGTAGGTGTATGATGTTTGAGAATAAGAAGCTATATTTCACTAAAGGTTATTTAATTTTAAGGTTAGGTTTTCTTCAATCATACTCTGAGCACTATGATCATTTTAATATTCACTCTGTATTCTAAAAGGAAAAAAAGATTGTTTTATGTTGCAGTTCATGCAAAAAAAATTATGCCATAAAAAGAACTTCCTTCAAAATGATCACTTCCTTGTTTTTGAAGTAAGGTTGCTTTAATCCACCTTCATAATGTCCCTTAGTTCTGGGGATTTATTTTGCATGATATTTATAATATTTTTTAAATGGAGTTTCTTTAAAAGCTGATATCTCTTATATGACAAGGTAATGGTTATGATTTTAATTTTAGATTTATGCCTCTACAGGCAAAATATTACTTATAATGTTGATATTTTGTAGTAGAAAAAAGCTGCTTTTATGTAATATTTTATCTAAAGTTATAACAGAAAAACAATTCAGTGATGTCTATTCTAGTTAATAAATATAGATCTTGTTTCTAAATTACCAGTAAAACTATTTGCTAAGTATTTTACATTGAATTAAATTTCAAAGAAAGAGAAATCTCAAGTTATCACAAAGGACTGGGTAAAACCAGTCAGCAATATTTATAAAGCCTAGCTCTATACAAACTAGAAAGTGGGGATAAACTGCTTATAATGATGTGAGACCAAGGAAGAAGTGGAAACATAGGAAAGAGGTGAAGAAAAGCCTCATGTATAAAATATATCATATACCAGGTATTATGATCCCCAAAATAACAACCTCAGAAGTCACTATTAAGTTTATGGAAATCCTCTGTAATTTTAATCAAATAAAACATGCCATTAATCAGGATTAGGTGGGAAGAAAACAAAAGTTATAATTTGGGTAATTGGCATCTTTTCTATTCCATTGAAGAAATAATCAAGTTTTGTCATTGCTATTGTTTTTACCTAAACACGTTTAAACTTAAGCATGTATTTGAACCTCATTTTAGTTGTCATCCAAGAAATGAAAGAGGAGGGAGGAGATGGCATTTTGAGGGCACAGGCATAATAGACAACATTGACCAGGGCATTGTACAGAGTACCTAAGCCTGGAGGCAATCATGAACAATCTGAAGTGGTATGGCTTGAGATCATGAGAGCAGGATTACAGTAACTACTAGGCACCTGTCACAGTGCATCAGAAGTAGGAAAGAAACCAGCATGGTAATGGTAACAGAGAAGTAGGACAAAAGTCAGTTACTAATTCGTCAGAAGACTTCCCATTACAATTATACAATAAAAACCACATAATGATAACAATTGCTGATTTTGTAACACATACTTCAAGGTTACAAGATAGTTCATATAAACTATTTATCCCAATTGAACTATATTATTTATTTATAGACAGAGAAAGAGACACACATAATGTCTTGAGTGCATTAGCATATAAGCAGCTTTTATATATCTTAATGCAAAGACATACACTTTACCATGAAATAACATGGATAGAAATCAAGTGTGAACATGATGAAACCTTTAATCCTTTCAGAGAATAAAAAGCATGCTATTTGTAACACTACTCTTGTATATTGCTTTCTTTATAAATTTGTTATGTGATTCAGTGAAATGGTCACATGATCACCTCAGGTCAGGTTCAGAATGATTTTTTTTTTCTTTTTTAGTTTTTAATGGATCTTTTATTTTATTTATTTATATGCAGTGCTGAGGATTGAACCCAGGGCTTCATACACACCAGGCAAGCGCTCTACCACTGACCCACAACTCCAGCCCCCCAGAATGAAATTCTTGACTTCCAAAAAACAATTTAGAAAGAGCTGCCTCCTCTGAAGTAATTAGGAAAACACCCAGTTCTCAAATAATAGGTGCAACTGTGTGGTTGTTGGCAGCAGGTCCACCCTGGCCCCTGGAGCCCTACCTCCACTAGTTTGTTCTGCATGCCAGTGTGGCCAGCTCACAAGGCCATGGCGAACTTGCGGTTTTTCTGTTCCTGCTTGTCCGTCTGAGACATATGTATCCCACGGGAATGCCTTGACCTTTTCTGGTCTGATGGACTTATTGTTAAGGGAGGTTTCGGTACCTGACAATAATAGATGTTGAAACTAAATTTCTCCCCCCTCCCTCCTGCTTTTGGGTAGTTTTCCACTTCTGCTGCTTGGGGTATAAAAAAGGTGTGTTAGCAATAAAGAGTATTGACTCCTGGATGAAGAACCTTGGTGTCCTGTGTGTCTTTTAACCTCGCCGTCCCTCGCCGGACTCGGCTCCCTTGGCCGGACGCGGCAATTGGAGGTTCCCACCGAGATCCGGAAAGCAGGGGTAAGCGGACGGGGCTCACCTTCTAAGAAAGAAGGGGGAGGATTGGTTTAAAGATAATTTAAAGAGACAGGGTACGTACCATGGGTAACTCAACAGCGAAGGTTCGTCTGGCCAACGAACTGAAAGAGCTGTTAAATACACAAGGAACAGGAATAAAAACTAAGACTGCAACCGAATTCGTTGAAATTATTGCCCAGGCTTGTCCTTGGTTTCTGACAGGAGGATTTCTTAATAATAGTGACTGGGACCTGGTGAGGCATGACCTTCAGAAATTATTGAGGGACCGGGGCTCGGACAGTGTCCCAGTTGCCACCTTTTCCTTATGGAGGTTGGTAAAGGATGCTTTATTAACAGATAAAGTAAAGATCAAGGATCAGCTTGCTGAATGTGAACAGGCCCTTAATCAGGTGCAGGA
>NW_026000211.1:37015246-37057623 GCF_001458135.2 Marmota marmota marmota
CCTTCACCGCAATAATGTCTTGATAGGTCATAACACCTTGAGCTGATCTTGTAGTACCCAGTGACGGGCAACTTTCACGCTTGCTGTGCGACCTAAGACAGGGAATCGGGGCCTTCCCAGAGACGGGTAAGCATCGCAAGGGCTGTGAACGACCTAAGACAGGGGCTACTTGATTCCCACTGGCATGCAAAAAACAAAAGAGGGGGACTTGTTGGCAGCAGGTCCACCCTGGCCCCTGGAGCCCTACCTCCACTAGTTTGTTCTGCATGCCAGTGTGGCCAGCTCACAAGGCCATGGCGAACTTGCGGTTTTTCTGTTCCTGCTTGTCCGTCTGAGACATATGTATCCCACGGGAATGCCTTGACCTTTTCTGGTCTGATGGACTTATTGTTAAGGGAGGTTTCGGTACCTGACAATAATAGATGTTGAAACTAAATTTCTCCCCCCTCCCTCCTGCTTTTGGGTAGTTTTCCACTTCTGCTGCTTGGGGTATAAAAAAGGTGTGTTAGCAATAAAGAGTATTGACTCCTGGATGAAGAACCTTGGTGTCCTGTGTGTCTTTTAACCTCGCCGTCCCTCGCCGGACTCGGCTCCCTTGGCCGGACGCGGCATGTGGTATCATGTAAATATAAACTAATTATAGATATAAGTTAAATTATTTTGGCAATTGGGGCATGAGCACAGAGCTCATTATTAATTCTATTTATTTAATATTTTTAAAAATATTTTTTGAGTCACATCTTGTCCGGCAGCCATTTTGTTGTTTTCCTGGTTTTACCCTCTATGTAAGAATGAAGAAGTACTAAAATGAAATTAATGCTATTTTATTTGCTGTAAAAATAATTTTAACTTTCTCAAATAGCTTAGCTTTTTGAAAAATTATAGATGGCAAGAATCAGAAAATGAGTTAATACATGAAAGAATGAGTGACGGTGTGCATTCCTTCTAAACTATATAATAAAAATCATATGTCTACACCTATATGAGATGTAAGTTGTTTGGTGATAATGTAAAAGTTGTAGTTATGATATCATCCATGGATTAATTCTTGGAAGGTGATTTTTTATTTGACATATCTAACATCATCATGTAATTATCTATATTTTAATGAGATTTTTTTCTCTTGCCCTAGAGTCAATATTTTTAAAAGAATTTAAAATATTGTCTGAATAAGTGCCTGTCAGTTTTTTTTTGCCAGATTTTATTTAGTTTTAAAAAGAGAGCTCAGTCATCCCATAAGTAGGCTAGATCATATTATCCAAACTAAACTTTGTTTTATTTTCTTTCCACAGTAATCCTTAGAAGATTTTAAAACACCTTTTGTCTATAGAATTTGAAGTCAGTATTTCATGAAAATATTTTACTTCTCTCCCTTTCTTGAATGTACATAACTTACGTATTTAAAACTTATTTAAACTTTCTATCTTATGATTTTCCTAATTCTTTTTTTCTGAAAAGTTTTAACTCCTCATACATCTCAGTTTCCTATGAAAGATGAGAGAGGAACTCTGGATACACATGATTTGCATTCGTTTTTAAGACCTTAAATCTCCTCAATTAAGTATTCATACATTGAAACAAATTTCTTCCAAAATGTCACCATTTATTTGACGTTGTTTTTTTTTCCATTTGTGTAATATTTTATTTTCCAGAAATGTCCATATTTTACAGTTTCAGCTTCCCCCTTTGTTTCTTCCAGTGGCACTGCTCAGGACATGAAATTAGGAACTAACATAGGAGATATTTCATCTCTAATTGCAGGCTTGCATTTTCAGGTTAAATACATGGCTTGTCTTGGTTTTATAACTGAAAAATGATTTAGTTTTTAAAGCAAACTGCTGGCTATTAGAACTAATATACTCATGGGTAATGAGGACACAAAATGAAAAATGACCAAAAAGTGCAGTATTATAGCATCTTGTTTATTTCCCTGTAAATTAGAGATACTCACACAGCTTTAGGAAAAATGCAAGATAGTTTTCAGAAACAACACATAAAAAGACAAATCAAAGAAACTCTTTATTGACCTATAACCCTCAAAAGCATGTTTACAAATGATATATTATTTTCCCCAAAAGTAAAGCATAATGAATTATGCATGGTGTGAAGAATGGGAAATCTCTTTATTATAGCACAATGAATATTTTTCTAAGCTCCTAAAATCTAACTTCCCTAGTTAGATGGTATATGTTACATGTTGTCTGCTTTGTTAATACAATAGAATTGTTTTGGTTAGCTTTTATGGTTCTCTCTCAGCACCTTTCTGCCTTAATTTTTGTCCTCTTCTCAACTCTGCCCATTTCTACATCTCAACAGCCCCACACAAATATTTGTTAATTTTAGTGCTATAGATGCCTAAGGCAGTAACTGAAGATTCCAGCTGAGCTAAACAGTATATTTGTTCTTTGCTAAAACATAAGGTGATTTGCTAGGTTTGCATTTTTTTTTTCCTATTATTGTACTTTTCAGGATTATATCACCTTTCTAGCCTGTCTATATTCCTTCCCATATTGTTCATGGATATTCCAAAAATGTGTACTCTGCATTCTTCTCCACAGATGTTGATGTAGATTCTATCTCCTGACCCAGGAGTCTTCTGGATGTAAATGTGCCTGTGATTGATGGTGACCTCCTCTGATATTTATAGTACAGCTGTGGGACATAATGCATGGGCTTAGTGATCTGTGAAGGAAACCTGCTAAGCTTGCTGAGACACTCTGTTTTAGAATTCAATTATGTGTTTAACAGCAAATTATATGTCCATGTTAGAAAGATATAAATATAATTAATTATTTTCAAGATGAATGTATTTTACTCAAAACTCATTTGATTAAATAAAGTACACATTCTACATGCATTCTATGGGATCTTGTTCTTTTTTTGTTTTTGTGTTGCCCCACTATTATATAGTGCATTAGAAGAAATCATTATGTTGGCCAACTTGAGATACAGAGTTGTTTCTCCCACTATTTAACATTGGATTCGTGTAATTTTTAAATTTAATTACAAATTTCATAGATTATCTCTCACTCCTTTTAAAAAAGCTTTCAGAGTAATTTGATATTTTAAAAAAGCTTGCAGAGTAATTTGATAGTCTGGCATGTACAAAGCTTGGAAATTATTACACCTGTCCAAATAAATGAATTCATAAATAAATAAACTGAAAAATAAATAAATAAATGGATTGCAAAACTACTCTTCTTAGTTGTATCAGGGAACCCAATTCATATGGACAAAACAATGCCCACAAAATTTTAAGACAGAAATAGAGAATTGCAGCATTCCTGAGCAGAGGTGCAAAAGTAGATAATGTCATAAGAAACACTATTAGGGTAGGAAAATCTAACCTGTCCTGTGATTGATCATTTGCTGAAGGCTTACTGTAGATAAGTTTGAAAGTCAAAATCTCCAGGGGAGGCCATTTTTAGTGGGGTGCTTACACATTTTCATGAGTTTTACCTACAAGAGCCCTACCAGGCACTCATAGTGGAGATCTGAGGAAAACCTGCTAGTCTTTCCAACACAGAAATTGAAAAAGTGAACACTATGAAATATGTCTAAACCACTCTCTTCTTCTTAACAAGATCTGTCCTCAAGAGAAACTGCTTTCATAAGCATAACTGACTGGAATGTTACAAGAGCCTAACTGACATGGGAGAAAGAAAATATTCAAAGACAATTATACTAGACTTCCTGTTGTGGTTTGGATGTGAGGTGATCCACAAAAGCTCATGTGTGAGACAATGCAACAACATTTATAGATGAAATTATTGGGTTATGAGAGCATTAATTCAACTAGTAAACTATCCCCCTGATGGGATTAACTGAATGGAAACTGAAGACAGCAAAGTGTAGCTAGAGGAGGTGAACATTTGGGGCATGTCTTTGGAGTTTATATTTTGGATTTGGCAAGTGGAATCTCTCTCTGATTCCTGATTATGCCCTGACCCACACTATTCTGCCATGATGTCCTGCCTCACTTCAAACCCAGGGATTATAGCTGTATGGACTGAGACCTCTAAAACTATGAGCCTCCAAATAAACTTTCGTCCTCTAAAATTGTTCTTGTATGGACTTTTGGTCACAGCAAGGAAAAGCTGACTAAATATGTCCCATGTCACTGAGTGGGAAAAATATAAAATCAAAATAAACAAAATGGGCAGTATGTAGGTATTCACAGCACAGGGACACAGATTTAACAGAAGACCAAAAGCTAATCATGGCATTGTAACATCCTCCCTGTTCACCACATTTACCACCACCTTTATAATACTTCTTCATAAAAACAGGAGTATAATGGAAGAAGTGCACAATCAAAAGTTAAAAAATAAATCCCTAGGGAAACCCTAAAACAACAGAACAGATGAAAAATAGATACCACATGAAATTTTAGCTCTTGACATCATCTACAGCTATAGAAAACATACAGCATAATCTCTTGCAAAACATATCTAAAACTTCACAATAAAAGCTATGTACTTCAATTGTTTTACCCAATCTATCATGTCCAGATTTGAATAACAACCACAAAACACACTAAA
Source organism: Marmota marmota marmota (assembly GCF_001458135.2). Classification (NCBI taxonomy): domain Eukaryota; kingdom Metazoa; phylum Chordata; class Mammalia; order Rodentia; family Sciuridae; genus Marmota; species Marmota marmota. The sequence goes on from NW_026000211.1 coordinate 37,019,788, forward strand.
GGAGAATAAATAAAGGAAAAAGATACAGAACAAATATCAGAACCAGAATACCATATTCACAGCAAAGAAATCGGGTTATGCCTGCTGTATTATTATTGTAGATTTTAAGTAACAATGATTAACATGCCAATGTTTCCAATGAAAACAAAGTAGAACATGCAAGAATAGTTGAATAGTGGACAAGGTGAAAACTCTTAAGAAATAAACAAACAGAAACTTTAAAACATCATAACAGACATAAAGAATGCTTCTGATGGGCTCATCAATACATCTAACAAAGTCCATGAAAGGATCAGTGAGCTTGAAGAAATATCAATCAAAATTTCCATAACTGAAATACAACGAGGAAACAGTATGAAAAACAGAACAGATTACCCAATCAATAACTTCAGGAAAAATTTAAAAACACACACACACAAATACACCAAATGAGATTATCAGAGGGAAAAGAAAGAGAAATGAATGAACAAACAAAAAACATCAAACCACAGATCTCTCAAGCTCAGAGAACATAAAGCAGAATGAGTACTGAAAGGTTCGCCCCTATCAAACTCATTCTATCAAAGTCAAAAGCCAGGAAGGAACACTGAAAAAAGCCAGAAGAAAAAAATCTGCTGCTCCACTGAGGCTCCTGATATATTTTGCTCACTAGTAACAATTCTGGTAAACTTATGGCACTTCATTCCTTGATGCTTTACAAAACGATAACTCCATCATTTCCTCTGACCAAACTGTTGATGAGTTTAGTGTCAAATAAACAATTTTCTTTATCCTTTCATAATTTTATTTAAACCATCAACTAAGTCACAACGTTTTATGGTCATACCCTGAAAATTATCTATACCAATAACAGTGTCCACCTCGTAACCCACATTTCATACATCTATTACAGAGAAAATTTCTTTTAAGCATTCTTTGCAAGATGACCCTCAAACCCTAGGTTCCTCTCTTTTTCCACAGCAATTGTTACTTTCTAAAAATATATTCCCTACTTTCTCTTACTAATATAAGCACCAAAAGTATATGTTAAAAAATAAGAATAAATTTTTCCTCTTATTCTTATCTCTGCCTAGTCTTATATCAGTGTATAAATCATGTTTTAGTAGAAGTAAGAAAAATAAGTAAAGATGAATATTTGTAGAAACATTTCTATAGTTACTCTAAATAAATTATTTGAATTCATCATATCCAAAATATTTTACTAGTGACTTGACAAGAAGTGAATAGTATGTATCTATTTACAAATATAAAAATTTTTAAAGTTTAAAATATTTATTGGCCATAATATGAATTAATTTACCAATGAGTTCAAGAATTTAGAAAAGAAAGATAAATGTAGAAGAAAAAAAGTAAGTATGCTTTTTTCTCTCACTATCAAAATTTCATAAAACTTCTTGAAGGAATGTACTTTCAATGGCCAAAGGGTTTTTGTTCAGTAAAGAAACATTTAATTGAAAATAAAATCTAAGTTGTATTAATTGTAAGCACTATTTCTTATCTATCTCTCAGGACAAAAATGAGAATTATATTGAAGTGTAGATGTAGTCAAGCAATTGCTAGTGTGAAACAAGTCTACATGGATTCAGATCCCATATCTGCCAAGCAGATATACATCAATATGTATCAAAATTAAAACGTGATTCCTATGATTTGGCAGAAAAGAAAATATCTGGAGCTGTATAATGTATTTTTCTCTCCAGTGCACCCTACTATATAATATATCTGGCCCTTTAAAAAAATTTCAGTTGTAAGTTTAGAAAGGATTTACAGATATTTATAACAAATAACCTTAATGTAGTCTGTTTCTAGAGGAAAAAAACATATCATAATGGTTACACTGATTTTAAAAAGAATAGCATAACAAAGCCAAACATCTAAATTTGTTTTGATATTATATTATTGTTTATTAAGATAAAGTTTTATGAAAGGTTTTAATTCCATAAGAATACATAGTTGCAAGACCTAATCAGGTTAAATTTTGCTAAGAGGTGAAAATTATATAAAAACCCCCACATCTTCCTTCCATTGTTCAGATGATTCCACTTATGTAACTCTAAAAGAACATTCTATACTATATTAAGTAAAAAAATAAGAAATATTATAATCCATTATATTTACAGATGACATTGCTTTTAGCCATAGGTGGCTTAAAAAGAAAATGATCCCATAAGTAATTTTGTTCAATGATGGATTACATTCCCTCTTCAAAAATACACTATAATTTTTGTTAAATGCAGACAACCCACACATGTGCACATGGGTTTGAATGTATTTATTTAAAGAAGATAATTTTATATGATTATCTCCCTATATTTCTTAATTCTACTTTTCTAGAAAATTAAACAGAAAGCAAATTTAGTATCGAAAGAAGAGACAATTTCTTGTAAACCAAGCAATAAACAACTCAAGATATTAGTGTGGAAAAGTTAATCTTCAGAAGAACACAGCAATGAAAACAAAGTCAGTCCAAACTCTTCATTAATAATTGAAACATGGTGCATACGTGAAGTGCTTTGTAAGTAATGAGAACCAGGCATAAATATTTAACAGTTTGCTTATAAAATATGTCCTAAATTATGTCTAAATGTTAACAAGGATGTCTTATACTTGACAGAACAATGAGGGACATAAATATTTCAAAGCAGCAAGCATGACAGGTGGATGCTAAAAAAAAAAAATAGAAAGCAACTTCCATGTTCATCCAACACTTCAACCTTCAGATATGTGCTTTTTAAGTTTAATAGGAACAAAGTGTTTCTCCATCAAAGCTGATGTTTATATCAGTTACATCAAAGTTATACTGAGATCTCTTTAAAGTACACTTACCAGACAAATAATTCATACAAAATGATGTGCCTTAGTGGTATAAAGGGAATTGACAAATAAGATAACTTATTTGAAGAAATGATCTCCTTAGGAAGACACATGTAGATTCTGGAAAATTCTCAAGGCTGTGATTTCATACATACTGATGTATGTATATACATACATACACGAGCAAGCACAAAAAAGGAGACAGGGGGTGATACAATGAGTGCATGAACCTAGCAGAAAATGGAATGAGATTGTTGGTTTTATTTCTGAAAAAAAAAATGCTATGATAGTATAATATCAGTTGAGATATTTTGAATGCATATTTCATCCAATATTTTCTTTTTTCTCTAATAACAAAGGTCTTAATCTAAAGCCAACATAAAAAAATAGTTGAGTATAAGCTAAATAATATTGGGATCTTTGAAGAATGAAAATGTATGGAGACAAGATTAAGATAACAGCTTGGATCCCATCAAAGTTCAACCAGGGATATGTCACAAAGCTTTAGAAAAGCTACTCACATTCTCCTGAAATAATATTGTTCCCAATTGAGTAATAAAAGAAAAGGTCATCACTATATTCAATTCCAACTTAAAATTGTTTGGCAATATAAAATACAAAAAGCTCTATGAACATCAGAATCATTTGATGACACAGTTTTCAAGAACCAGATATAGAGGTGTCTCAATTAATTTGAATATCGAGATTGCTGACCCTCAGTACAGAAGGATTTTTATGAAATTTAATGAATTTTACCAAACAATGGCTAGTTTTATTTTGTTAATAGTCTTGTTACATTTTACTGTGTAAGTATTTCATCTCTTATTCCTGCAGTATTATTTCCTAGCATTACTCCTTCAAAGACTATCAGTAACTTTCTTATACCTGAATCAATTTTTTTTTCTCAGAACAATAGTTTCTTATACTAAACCACTTAACTACTTATGATACTAGTCTTTGTCTCTACCCATACATTCATTTATTCCTTTGTTTATTCATTCACTATAAAAATACACATCTTTTCCTGTGAACTATGTCTCTAATCATGACCCCTGAATTGTTACTCAGACTTTGATCTCATGTTTCTAATATATATGCTAACAATACTGCATATTCATTTCTACTAAAATAAATAAATGGTTTCCAACTTCATAAACCAACTACCAATTTAAGGCAATATTACTATCAAAGAAAAAAATTGGATATTACATGAAGTTCATTGTACCAACTTTGAATACTGTTTGGTTTTCTTTTGATATAGTAATACAATTCAAATGCTTTGGTGTATAATTCAATTCCTGCTATTGCTTAAAACTATCGTAAATTATCTTAGTTTTATCATAGATATCCTCATTATGTAAATTTTCCTTCCTAGTTATGTTTCAGTTCTTTTCACTTATTGGTGTTACTATTACTATATAGCCTAAATTGTCATCTTCTTTCAAATGGATTCTTAAAAAAAAATACTCTCATTTATTCCTTTAATAACTCCTACTATCTGTTTGTACACTTATTAAAAATTATCATGTAGATTTTAAGATTTATTATTTTTAATTAATGAGAAACCAGTACTTTATTATAGATCAAAACATAAAGGCAAAAACTCTTAACAAAACACAAGGGTCTCTACAGTTGTTTGTCCTGGTGTCATGTCAAGCATTTCTGCTTCCCTTTCCAATATTCTGAAAAACCTTCACTCTTATGCATATTTCATATTGTACTTTACTGTATGTATTTTGTGTGTGCTGCTTCCTGGGTCTAGAACACAGTTAAAATTAACTTATCTACTAAATACTTTTATGAAATTCCAAGTAATCATTCTACGTAATAGAGACAGTTATTTTTGCTAATTATTCTTGCAACTCACAAAGTTGCTGAGGCTGGCCTCGTAATTGAAAATCTCATTCCACAGCCTCCCAAACTTCTACTAAGCTATGGTCTTAAAATTAAAAATACAGTGAAGGAAGAACAAGGAGAATTTTCCTAAAAGGAAGAATTTTCTTGATGTTAACACTTGATGTTCTTTCTGATTACACAATATTATTTTCCTGTATCTAGCCATACATGTTGTCTTAAAAGATGAAAACCTAATCATTTAATAATGATAAACATTCTTTTTTTTTTTCATTTTCATTCACTCCATGTTTATTGTTGATGTCTTAAGCTGTATTTGTGTGTGTGTGTGTGTGTGTGTGTGTGTGTGTGTGTGTATGTTTTCTTACTGGGGATTGATGAACCCAAATGGCATTTTACACTGAGCTACATCCTCAGACCTTCTCTTTTTTCCTTCTTATTTTGTAACAGGATCTCACCCATTTGTTTAGGACCTCACTAAGATGCTGAGGCTGGCCTCTTGAAATTTTCATTCCACAGCCTCCCAAACTTCTACTAAGCTATTCTATTAAAATTAAACATACAACTATGGAGAGCAAGAAGAATTTTCCTAAAAAAAGGAAGAATTTTCTTGAGGTTAACACTATTACATAAAAACAGGCATGTAGTCATAAAACTATTCAAGTGGTTAGGCAATTGCTTTGGAAACAGAATGCTTTCCAATATCATCCTAGGCAACAAGGTACTATATCAGGAATCTTTTTTGATACTACTATAACAACATAATTAGTAACCTCTTCTTTGATATAACAATGGAAACTTGAAATTCATACTGTAAATTCTTTCAGAGTAAGTAGTTTTGAAAATACACCTAACTATTTTAGTTGGAATTAAACAACAAAATCAGTGTGTAAACCAAGCATTATGGATATTATGTATCCAGGATATGCACATTTTAATATTGTTTTATTCACACATTAAATTATACAAATAACCATAGTGAATACTAACATTTTGCTTATAATACTTATAAAGATTAAACATGGATTTATTATGTGAAAAATATTGTGATTTTTTTTTCTATCTCCAATCCCTTGCACAGAACATGGAAATATGCAACAAATATGATAAATGTCATTTCTAAAAAGTATTTCAACCACACATTGGTATTCAAAAATGAATTAAATTAGTGCAATTTTATAAGCAAATTTCTGGAAATCACAAACTTTGTGATTTGTTTTTGCTTTGTGATTGCTCAACAAAGTAGAGAAGAACATGAAAAAATGCACATATATCTTTCAAATGAAAATTCATTGTCAGAACCAGTCTTTCAGAATAGAAATTTCTCAAGTTTAAAACCAACCTCAACACTGAATTTGGAGGCAGAAAATACTAAAATACACTTTTCATTCATACCTTTCCTTGATGTTAGTGAAAAATTGGGATTATTGAGCAAACTTTGTTTTCTTTAAAACTCTTTCTTTACACTTCTGCTTTTTACCCACATAGAATAATCAGAATTAGATTTACCCTCATTCCTTAAACAAGAAAAATGACAAAACACATAAACACAACTTTTTGAAACATAAGGCAGTTTCAAAGGCTGATCAGTAATACAGGAGAAACAAATGTTGCTGGGTCTATAGTTGAAACCAGCTTTTAATTGGAGATAGTGGAGCCAGAGCAAGAGGAGGAGCCCAAACAGAGAACAGTCATCCCCCAGAGTTGAGGATAAGAAACTAGAAGGGAAGGGGCACAAAAGCACCTATATTTACAGTAGCATAAACAAAGATAAGCTAAAAAATATCAGTTTCACATTCCACAGAAGCCACTTGATATTTAGTATGGTTCTGATCAGACCAAGTTTGTGAAGAAACTTCAAGACCAGAGACAGACAATTTCTCAATGGTTTTCCAAATGTAATGATGCAAGAAAAACTTTTAAAATGCATTATTTGCTTATTGAATAATTTATGTTTGGACATGAATTTCTTTAAAACTAGATTTATTTTGAACATATTCTTCTTTATCAAAAATTTTCCACATTTAAATTTTTACATAAATGTTAATTACATTTTCCTAAATTTATTTGCAGAAATTAAATTTTAGACAATATGTTTAGTATTATAAATTAAACATTTTAATATAATATTTCTAATTAGATATTTGTTATAATAATAATAACATGTTGTCTAAAATTAATACATATTGTCTAAAATTAGTAATATAAATTAATATATTTATAATACAATTTAATAAGGATATAACAACTTTATTCATTTAATTTTTAAAATTGGTTCAGCAAGTATGACAAGAAATATGTAACTTAGATTTACTTACTTTTTATTTTGTGAATAGGTTGCTTTTAGCATCTCCATAAATAAGAAAAATGTAGTAGTTTTGAATCATTATAACATGATTTTAAATCACAAAAATTTCGAATCATGTACATTTTATGGCGATATATTCTTTAAAATATCCTGCATGTAAGACTATTTCAAAATCAATTTCCTATTTTAAAATCCATTAAGAATATCCATTGTATCCATCTCTTACTATGTGTTATTAAAAATTTATTAATCAAATGCTTGGTATCATTCTATCTAATTCCGTGGAAATACATGTGATGGTCATTTTTAAGAGGACGAATTGCAAATTTTCACCCAGATATATAACTCTGCATACATGTATTATTGTATTTTCAAAGTGTATTTCCATTTTAGTGTTCTGCCTTTAGGATAATATATTCCATTCTCCTTCTATTAAGAGCATTTCAAATGTTATTTGAAAATTTTGCTAACAAACGAATCTCAGACTCTTGGTATGCCCTATTATACATTCAAACATTTATAAAAGAATTTGCCAACAAAGAATAGCTTCTTTCTCTGACAAATTCTGTTGTCAACAGCTAAAATAATGTTAGTATTTTTCATCTCATGCATATATATTAATATGTATCAGTAAAATGAAAATGGTAGACTGAGATGTTTGTTTTACAGAAGATTAGGCATTGTAGAACTTAAAAGTTATTAGCTATCACTGAGTAAGAGAAAATAAGAAAATTGAAAAGAATATTTATTTTTAAATGTTTAACTTATTTTACTGTGGAGATTTAATAATCAACATGATATTCATTTTTAATCAATTTTTGATTATTTTACTCACTAAAAGCAAGAATTTGTAAGTTATTCTTCTATAAAATTATCAGAAAGCTCTCTGATACATGCCATAGTCTCTAGAAAACACCTATATATACTGTCTTTTCATTAAACATTTATTTTAAACTGATGCACAAAGTCATAAAACTTTTATAGTAATGGAGTGACATGTTTTCATGTATGCATAAATTAAATTAGGTCAAATGTGTCTATCTCTTTAAAAAATATCATTTCCTTTTGATGAAAACATTCATCTCTTTTTGCCCCTCTCTTGAATAACATGGAGGTACAACTTGGAAATAACATTGTCATTATCAAGTTAAATTTTAGTTTTTGTAAATCCTTTGTGTAATTTGCTTATAAATGACCAGTGAATATTGGAATATCTTGTAATTAAAAAAAATCTTTGACTACTATTATTAAAAGACTTACAGTTACAAGCCAATTTTATGTTCATTAAAATATTTTAATTTAAACTTAAACAATTCACCACTGCTTGAAATATATGGTCATTTCTCATTGGGGAAAAAAAGATAAATAAATTCTATACCACCTACACAAATTTATGAACATTTTTGAATAAAATAATGAACTAAATCTTTGACTACTTTGCTCCAATATGATCTTTCATTCCAGTGATATGAAGCTTGATGGAACTGACAGAATTCTTGTTTATTTAGTATTAAGTGATACTAACAAGATTTCCTACCATAATTTATTTTTGAATTACCTAAAATATAATTTGCTGAATTCCTCAGTTAAGGACTCTAGAAGAATATTATTTGAAATTAAATTTGTTTTTAATGCAGTTGAAAGTGTTTTGCATTAAGTATAAATTTATAAAATGGTATTCATAGCATGTACACAAAGCTCTCACTTTCATTTTATAAAATGAATATGGTCTTGACACCCAAACTCAACAAATACAGTTAAAAGAGATGACAAACAAAGATCACATATTACATGGATCATAAAAATTAATTATTAGAAGCCAGATGCTCTGGCATATGACTGTAATCCTCTTTATTTGGGAGACTGAAGTAGGAGGATCACAAGTTCAAGGTCAGCCTCAGCAATTTAGCAAGACCTTAATGAAATAATGAGAACCTGTAATAAAGACCAAAAGTCTTTTGGTGAGTTTTTTAGATTATCCATATAGATAATCATATCATCTTTCTCCATCTCATTCTATATAGATTTATTACCTTTTCTTTCCTGATTGCATTTGCTTGGGTTTCCAGGATAATGACAAAAGTGAATGTTAAGAGGGGACATATTTGCCTTGTCTTGGTGGAAAAGTTTTGTGTTTGTCACCACTTAAGTGGTTAGCTGTAGATGTTTTGTGGTGATTCTTGAGAAAGTTAAGAAAATTCTGCTCTACTAGTTTAATATGAATTTTTTAAGATGAATGAGCATTGGATTTTGTCAGAATACTTTTCTGCAACTGTTGATATGATCATGTAATATTTATTTAGCATTTTGATGTGTTGGATTACATTAATTAAATTAAAACAGCTTTCTACCAGCAGGATAAATTCAGTGCCTTTATGATTTATACTTCTTTCTACATATTGCTGGACTCGATTTCCTAATATTTTGGTGAGTTGTGCATCTATATTCATGAGACATATTGATATTTGTTTTTTTTTTCTTTAATGTCTTTATTTGGATTTGTTATTAGCATCATAAAAGAAATTAGAAAATACTTCAGTTTCTGTCTTCTGAAAAAGATTGTAGAGAATTTGTACAGTTATGAATTACGGGACTGAATAGACACTTCTCAAAAGAAGACATAGAATCAATAAACAAATATATGAAAAAAATGTTCAACATATCTTGTTGAGAGCCATATCCGAGTCCGAATGAAGAATGGCATTGATGCCAGAATGGAGTGGTTGAGAGGTGACACCAGCAAGTCATTGAGATGATAATGGTTATGTTAAGCTGCGTATATTAGACCCCTGCTGTCTGCCTCTGCCTGCTACTTTGGAGTTCTCGCGGGGATTCCCTGAGAGTTCCCATTGGTTGGGGAAGTGCCAGAGGAGGGATTTCCAGTTGATGGTTGCTGGAGGAGCTGTGCGCGTGGCGTTCGGGAGAATGCCCGGGGAGCCTGTGTGAAGTGTGCTGGTGGAGTTCAGAAATAAAGTTTGTTCCTCCTTCAGTGGCTTATGATTTGTGCCCAGCCAGACTGTGGCATTTGGCAGCCCGTGAAGGGAATGCCTGAAGCTCGGAGGTAAGTGAAATTGTTCGCCCCTAAGAGAAGGCGAGAGAATGGGTGACCATTTCAAAAAACAATGTGTTCTTGTTTTGATTTGTTTTGTTTTTGTTTCAAGCTCCCTTCCCTAGAACTTTCTCAGGCAAACTGGGAAAAATGGTTGGCTCAAGGTTTGAGGTTGTTCGCCCCTGAGGAAGAGATAGAAATGGACCACAAATGCACATGTCAAGAAAATAGAAAAATTGATACAATGATTTTTTGTCCCGTTTTTGTTTCATTCTGTTTCTGTTTTGTTTTGTGTTATCTTGTTGGGTTGCATTATCTTTACAGTAGATTAGAAATTAGTAAAAAACAAACCAAAAGAGTGTGAAGTAAATTGTTAGAGGTTCAGACCATGGAGAAAGACATTTTAGATCAAGTAAAAGAGAAGGTCTCTCAAGCTAGTCAGACAGAGGAAGAAAATTTAAAGGAGGAAGAACTATCAGGGAAAAAGTTACAACAGGAGGCTGCTACTAACACCTTTCTATCACCAGAGGGCGTAAGTGTCCAACCAACTGCTCCACCTATAGAGACAACATATGCTATGGTTCCCCCAACCCCCATAGTTGATAGATGGGATCCTGAGACAGGACCTCAAAGATTAGCATGCCCTGAACTTGAGCAGGCAGGAGGGAAGCGAATTCACCATGCTTTAGATTTCAAAACAGGGAAGCAATTAAAGGAGGCTGTAACAACCTATGGTCCCCAAGCACCCTTCACTGTAAGCATGGTAGAATCCATTACCAACTTGGACATGACGCCAGCAGATTGGGCTAGCATGTGTAAATCTGTGCTAAATGGAGGATAATATTTGCTATGGAAGGTAGCCAATGAGGAATTTTGCATGGAGACAGCTAGGCGATATGCAGCAGCCAGTTATCCTCAGAGAAATCTAGATATGTTGTTAGGAAATGGACCTTATGAGGATCAGCAGCAATAAATTAGATATGATCCTGCTATATACTCACAAATTGCTGCAGATGCAGTTAGGGCATGGAAGACTTTACAAGGACATGGAGATTTACAAGATCAATTATCTAAGGTAATACAGGGAGCTAATGAACCTTACGCTGAATTTGTAGATAGGCTCATTCAAACAGCTACCAGAGTTTTTGGGGATATAGAACAAGCAATGCCATTAATAAAACAACTGGCTTATGAGCAAGCAAATTGTTGGTGCAGAGAGGTCATTAGACCATGGAAACATGGAGATTTAAACACATATATTAAATTATGTAGAGACATTAATGAACAGGGGCAAGTCTTGGCAGCTGCAGTACAACAGGCTTTAGATGCCAGGCCAAAAACATGTTACAATTGTGAACAAACAGGACATTTTAGAAAGAATTGCCCCATAGGAAGAGGGTTTAATAAAACTAGGTATCAAAGGGGTAGAATACTGGGTATTTGTCCACGATGCCGTAGAGGGAGACTTTGGGCTAATGAATGCCGTTCTCAAACCACCATAGAGGGTACTCCGTTATCAAAAAACGGACAAGGACCAGGTGTTTACCCACAATATCGTGGAGAAAGGCATCCGGCTCCATTGCCAAAAAATGGACAGGGGGGCCCAATGCTCCGGGGCCCACAACCACAAATATACGGGGAACTGGAGGAACCCAGAAAAACCATGGAGGAACCCAGCAACACCATCAGGGTAGTGCCCAGGACACATTATCCATCAGATCTCTCATCAGATGAACCAGAGGGAGCGCAGGGTTGGACATCTGCGCCTCCGCCAGAGCAGTGCTAACTCCAGAGATGGGAGTTCAAATCATTCCCACAGGAGTAAAAGGACCTCTTCCCCAAGGAACAGTAGGCTTTTTGTTAGGATACAGTTCTTCTACTCTAAAAGGACTTATGATAATTATGATAATCAATTACCTGGGGTAATTGATCCCGATTATGAAGGTGAAATAAAAATTATAGCTAGTTCTCCAAAGGGTATATCAGTAATTTCACCAGGAGATAGAATAGCACAGTTATTAATAATACCCAGCCTACATGATAAATTTTTCAGTAGTATTATAGAAAGAGGTTCCAGGGGATTAGGCTCCACAGGTGTAGATTGGGCTATGCTGTCTTGAAATTTAGATTCTCTCCCAATGCTAAAACTAAATATTCAAGGACATGAATTTAATGGGCTACTGGATACAGGTGCAGACTTTAACATCATATCTTGTCAAGACTGGCTGAAACATTGGCCATTACAAAAGGCCAATCAGATTCTTCGAGGCCTAGGAGTGGCAACTAATCCCCATAGAAGTGCAATGGTATTAGATTGGAAGGATCCTGAAGGATGTGAAGGAACTATACAGCCATATGTATTGGATCATCTTCCCGTAAATTTATGGGGACGAGATGTCCTAGATCAATTAGGTTTGACATTAACAAATAACATCAACCAAAATGCACCCACTATTATGACTAGACAAGGTTTTAGGAAAGGAAAAAGATTAGAAAAACAAGAACAAGGTATAGCAGCACCAATACAAATAGATCAAGGAACAGACAGACATGGGTTGGATTTTCAGAAAGGGCCACTGAGACAATAAAAATTACTTGGAAATCAGAAAGACCAGTATGGGTTCCTCAGTGGCCCCTGACTAAAGAAAAGATACAAGCAGCCCATGACCTGGTCAAACAACAATTAGCAGAAGGACATATACAACCTTCTGTATCTCCCCATAATACTCCCATTTTTGTCATCAAAAAGAAATCTGGTAAATGGAGATTATTGCAAGATTTAAGAGCCATTAATAATGAGATGGTTATTATGGGACCTGCTCAATCAGGGATTCCTCAATTGTCTGCTTTGCCAAAAACCTGGTATGTTTTAGTTATAGATATTAAAGATTGTTTTTTTTCAATTCCAATTCATCCTGAGGATAGTCCACGTTTTGCATTTACTATCCCTGCACTGAATCATGAAGGTCCTGATCAGAGATATGAATGGAAAGTACTCCCTCAAGGGATGGCTAACAGCCCAACTATGTGTCAAATTTATGTTAACAAAGTAATCCAGCCACTTAGAAATCAAAATCCTGAACTACAAATATTTCACTATATGGATGATGTATTATTAGCACACAAAGATAAAAACACATTGCTAGAATGTTATGCCACACTTACAAACTTATTAAAAAATTATAATCTAGAGATAGCAATAGATAAAGTACAATTAAATTTTCCAATTAATTATTTAGGAGTTCTATTATCCTCAACCATGGTCCGTCCACCAAAAATTCAAATACGAGTAGATCAACTCAAATCACTTAATGACTTTCAAAAGTTATTAGGAGACATAAATTGGATAAGGCCTTATTTAGGTATACCAACAGGAGAGTTGGGACCTTTATTTGATATCCTAAAAGGTCCATCAGATCCAAATTCACCCCGAATGTTAACGCCTGAAGCAAGAAAGGCATTAAAAATCATTGAAACATATATGGAAAATATGCATTTGGATAGAATTGATATAAGTTTGCCTTTATTATTTATTGTACTACCAACAAAAAATATTCCTACAGGAGTATTTTGGCAAGAAGGTCCATTATTATGGATACATTTATCTTATTCTCCTAACACTATTCTTACTAGGTATCCTGAGGCTGTAGGACAATTAATACTCAAAGGAATAAAAGCAGCAAAGGGAGTGTTTGGAATTTCTCCCAATAAAATTATTACTCCATATACTATGAATCAAATTGATGAGTTAGCTAATGAGTTAAATACTTGGGCAATAATCATGTGCAAATCTAATGTTTCATTTGATAACCACTTACCATCTAATCCTTTATTGTCTTTTTGGTCATTGCATCCTGTAATTTTTCCAAAAATGACAAGAAAAACACCTATCATGAATGCTCCAAATATATTCACTGATGGGTCAAATAATGGTACAGCAGCAGTAGTTACCCCTGATCAAACTTTTACATTTTTAGTACCCAAACAATCAGCTCAAAAGGTAGAGCTTAATGCAGTTTTACAAGCTTTTGTGATGTTTAAAGATTCTGTATTTAATTTATTTTCTGATAGTCAGTATGTAGTTAATGCTATAGTATCTCTTGAAGATGCTGGTAGGATTTCCCCTTCTTCTACTGTTTTCTCTTTGCTTTCCACTATACAAAGTCTAATCTGGGACAGAAAAGATCCATTCTTTATAGGACATATCAGGGCACATACAGGATTGCCTGGAGCCCTTAGTTTGGGCAATGATTTAGCAGATAAAACTACACATGACATACATATTTTCTCTACACTAGAAGAAGCTATAAATTTTCATAAAAAGTTCCATGTCAATGCTAATACTTTACAAAAGCGTTTTAAAATAACTAAGGAACAAGCTAGACAAATAATAAAACAATGTCAAAATTGTGTGACCTTTTTACCACAAGTTAATCTTGGAGTCAATCCTAGAGGATTGATACCTAACCATATTTGGCAGATGGACGTCACACACTTGCCAGAATTTGGAAAATTAAAATATTTGCATGTTACAGTTGATACTTCTTCTGGATTTTTGATGGGCTCCCTTCATGCCGGAGAAAAAACTAAAGATGTTATAGCTCATTGCTTACAAAATTTTGCCACTGTGGGTGTTCCAAAACAGTTAAAAACAGATAATGCCCCTGGTTATACTTCTACCTCTTTTAAACAATTTTGCTCAACATTTGGCATTACTCATATAACAGGAATCCCATACAATCCACAGGGACAAGGCATAGTTGAAAGAGCTCATCAAACTATTAAAATGTACTTATTAAAGCAAAAAGAAGGAATTGGGAAGGGGTATATATTCCCCAAAGATAAACTTAAAATAACCCTTTTTACTCTAAACTTTTTAAATTTGGATTCATCAGGACTTAGTGCTGCGGAAAGGCATATGTGTCCAAAAAATGTACATAAGCCCAAGGTACTTTGGAAGGATATTCTAACAGGACAATGGAAAGGTCCTGACCCAGTGATTGTCTGGAGTCGGGGTTCTGTTTGTGTGTTTCCACAGGGAGAACAGCAGCCGATTTGGATTCCAGAGAGACTAACCAAAGCGATTTCTACAGACCAAAAAGAAGATGATTTGACTCAAATCCATAAGAGCTGATATCCAGAGCTCCAGCTTGGCTATTCTTACATCTGCAACAGTAGTTCTCCCACACCTGGAGGCTAATGAATAATGAACACCATTAAATCCTATTTCAAATATAAAAAAACCTTGGGGCTTGCTTGTGGGAAAAACTTCAGACCCATTATGCAAGTTACAGGAAAAAGGATGGGATACCCAAAAAAGAGTCAAACCCAGGTGGTAACCAGGATGCTTTTTTCAATATCTATTTTATTATTGCCTTTTCCCACATCATAAAGTTCTATTTTATTTTTTGAGCTCATACAGACCTAGGTTAATGTTTTTCTGATCAGTTTTATTTTTTGACTATGGAGTTTTTAAACATTGCAATGGAGATTTCACCTGTGTAAAGCTACATGGCCTTTACTATAGTTTTATGTGTTGTATGTTATGCGTGCACACTTGTGTTTTGTGTTGTATGTCTGTATGTGCGTATGTCCATAGATCATATATGAGGAGTGCTCATGAAAAAATGGATCCAAATATTTTTATTATTCACGTGATTTACATGGTTTAATTTAAATTGGGTAAACAGCTGTTGAGGATTGTTTTAATATGTGAACAAAAAAGGAGGTTAACAGATCTGTTTGTTTACTTTCACCTTTCCTTTTCATTATATTTAATAATTCTGTTCAAGATAATGTGAATTGTTCAGAAAATTGTTTTCTTAGTACCTGTTTGAATGTTACATAATTTTTTTTTAGCCATCATTGCCAGAATTCCTATCTTCATCCCAGTGCCAGTGAAGACAAAGATAAAACCAAACTACAGCTTCTATGATAGCTATTACAACAACTGTATAAACTGATGCATCAATGAGTAATGTAACTCAACAAGTGATGCTCAATCAAGAAGTTGATTTACTTTGGGAGGAAATGGACATATTAATAGATTTCTCTGCTTTGAACTGCTTGCAGAACTTGCCTGGACTATGTATCACTTGTATGCATTGTGAACTATCTGTTGGTGCAGCGAATTGTGGTAGTGCTGGCATATCTTTGCAGATGGTGTCATCGGTGGTACAATTTTTCCAAAAAGAGCCGTCATTTGGCTTGGTGTCATGGCATTTTGCATCCTCCTCCTTTCTGCTAGTGATGGTCTAAAATTTGGGGGCCAATAGAGGTGAGGCAAAGAACCTCACCCCCCCCCACTGGCACCAAGGCCAAATTTGGGAGCCAACAGAGGTGAGGCAAAGAACCTCACCCCCCCACTGGTGCAAAGGCCTATCCACAAGTATGGCTGTATGCTGGACTAGTAGTCAGTGATGGGTAAGATCCAATTGCAGTGGTACCAACCTAAGACAGCGGTACAGTGGTACCAACCTAAGACAGTGGTACCAACCTTGAGGTCAGCTCATCCGATGACGGGTAAGGACCATATGTAGTACTGGACAGCCTAACAGGCAGGGTCCCTAAGCCACATGCTTGGTGTTCAATTAAACACAAGGGGGGAGATGTTGAGAGCCATAGCCGAGTCCGAACGACACATGGCATTTTTGCCAGAACAGAGTGGTTGAGAGGTGACACCAGCAAGCCATTGAGATGATAATGGTTATGTTAAGCTATGTATATTAGACCCCTGCTGTCTGCCTCGACCTGCTACTTTGGAGTACTCATGCTACTTTGGAGTTCTCACGGGGATTCCCGGAGAGTTCCCATTGGTTGGCGAAGTGCCGTAGGAGGGATTTCCGGTTGGTGGTTGCTGGAGGAGCCGCATGCGTGGTGTTCGGGAGAATTCCCAGGGAGCGTGTGTGGAGTGTGCTGGTGGAGTTCAGAAATAAAGTTTGTTCCTGCATCAGTGGCTCGTGATTTGTGCCCAGCCAGACTGAGGCAATATCTAGCAATTAGAAAAATACAAATCTAAGATTTCATCTCACTCCAGTCAGAATGAAAATTTTCAAGAATACAAGCAACAATACATGTTGATGAGGATGTGGGGGAACTCATACATTGCTGGTGGCACTGCAAATTGGTGAAACCACTGTTGAAAACAGTATAATGGAGATTCTTTAGAAAACTAGGAATGAAAGCATCATTTAACCCAGATGTCTCACTCTTCAGTCTTTCCCCAAAGGACTTAAAATGAGCATACTGTAGTGACACAGCCAGCCACATCAATGTTTATAGCAGCTCAATTATCAATAGCTAAACTGTGGAACCAATATAGATGAACTTCAATAGAAGAATAGATTAAGAAACTGTGGTATATATAAGCAATGGAATATTATTCAGCATTAATAGAAAATAAAATTATAGCATTTTCAGGTAAATGGATGGAGTTGGAGAATACCATGCTAAGCAAAATAAGCCAATACCCAAAAAACAAAGGCCAAATGTTGTCTTTGATAAGTGCATGTTGATTCATAATTGGGGGAGAGAGGATATGGGAAGAATGGAAGAACTTTGGATTACGCAAAAGGGAGGAGAAAAGGGGAGGGGGCATATGGATTGTTCAAGATGGTGGAATGAGATGGACATCATTGCTCTACATACACATATGAATGTACAAATGGTGTGACTGTGATAGTAAAAGCAAAAGTGATTCCATTTTGTCTTGTGACTCCATCCTGTAAAACAACCATTACAAGTAGAAGGGTCATGACCAGGGCAAGAAGTTCTTTTCCTTTTTGCTATAGAAACCTTTGATAACACAGAACTACCTAATGGGGTGTTGTTTCTGTAACTAGGGTAATGGGGCTCTGTTTCTGTAATTGGGGTGATTGGGCTAATTGTGATTGGTTGACTGAACTCTCCCGCTTTTGTAACCTGGCTTGCTTGCATTGACTAGACCCCCAAACATCCCTTTTGCAGTTTTCAGGTTTATAAGGAGTGCCCTTGCAATTGTTCGGGGCTGATCAGGGGAACAGCTTTCTGGTCAGTCGCTACTGGTGTGCTTCAATAAAGGTTTGATTGGATTATAAATGAGTGGCCTGGGGGTCAATTTATGAAACTCTGGAACAAAGTTTTAACTATAATATGACTCTGGATCATATACTACCAGAGAAATAAGAAGTTTTGCTCTTTTGTCTACAATGTAATAAAATACATTCTGCTGCCATGTATAACTAATTGGAAAGAATAAAAAATAAATAAATAAATAAATGTTAAACAACAATGTATTGGTAGAGGTCATTGAAAACCTTTTGGCCAGGTCCTCTGTGGTTTGGAAGGTTATTAATTGCTGCTTGAATATAATAATAGAGGTAGGCCAAATCAGATTGATCTTTTTTTTTTTTTTTTGTACTGAGTCTTGAACTCAGGACCCATCTACCACTGAGTTATAATCAAAAGTCCTTTTTTATTTTATGACAAGTTTTTGCTAAGTTGGCCAGGCTGTCATTAAACTTGTGACCCTTCTGCATCAAACTTCTGAATAGTTGGGAGTGCAGGCAAACTATACCTTGCCTAGCTTGTTGATTTATCATTGTACATTTTGGTATATTATGTCTTTTGAACTATTGGTAAATTTCATACAAACACCAAAATTGTGGGCATAGAGATGATATTTTTTTAAATGTCCGCGGTATTTGTACTACTCTTCTCTTTTCATTTATAGCAGTAGTAATTTCTGTTTCTATTTTCTCCTTTGTTATCCTGGCTATAATCTCATAAATATTATTGATTTAAAAACCTAGCTATTGGTTTAGATTAATTTCCATATTTATTAACTGCTTCTAAAATCTTTGATTTGTGCTCTAGATTATATTACTTTCTTTTACAATCATCATTATTTCCCATATTATTTACTTTTAAATAAGTAATTTCCCTTTTCTTTATTATTATTCCTTGTGTCTGGGAATATGCATAACAGTTTTGTTCATAAAATTCAAAGTTGAAAATACCAAAAATTTCTTCACCATAAATTAACAAGAAATCACCACATATTCATATAATGGAACATTTAAATGGAAAGAAAAGAATAATTTATAGTTAAACACAAAAAAAATGAGTTAACCTTATAAATTTAGTATTGACTGAAAGCAGCAAGACAAAAGGAATATATATTTTATGATTCCATTTATTTGAAGTTTTTTGTAAGGCAAAATTAATACTTAGTGATGGAGTTCAGAGAAGTGAAGGGGTTATCTTGGGAATGGGCATCAGTTTCTCTATGGAGAATAATTAGATATTTAGGAGATAGAGTAATGAAGATTGTGCTATTTGTTTCTTGTACTTTGTGAATTATTTATAAACTGGTATATAATAATCTAAATCATAAAAATATGGGAGATATAATCAAGATAAAGACAAAAAAATCTCACAATTTGGTCATATTTAAATATAAATATGTGAATTTGTAAATCTGTCATCTGATATTAGATTCTATGTGTAAAATATATTTAGATCCATGAATACTGTGAGTGCTCAAGACACATAGCAGCTTTTTGCCAAAATAGTATCATCATATCTTCTAATATGGTAAATTTATTTTATTCTCATGTAAAAGATGTTGAGGTTAATCTACATTTCCAAACTCAAGAAGATATCATTTAGCACACACAATTTAGAAGAATGAATAATAATAAATTAGAATTAGGAAATAAAATCCCACAGCAATAATCTCAATAGGAGATATTTTAATGTGGTCAAAAATCTAAAACCCCTTGACTATTTGTGGAAAGAATAAATTAGAAAATGTTAGTCTTATAGATTTTCCATGTACAATGATGGAAGACAAATAAACATTAGTTAGTGCAAAATAATTTTCTCACTGAACTGAACTACAAAACAAATATAAAGCAAGTGACAATTTTTATTCTATTTTCATGCTCTCACAAATGTTACAATCTAATTTTTATCCTTAATTACTAAGTCTTTCTGATATTACACATTTTGAAAAATGTTAGAAAAACCATGAGTCCCTAGAGGCTGCTATGTAGCTACAAGTTGAGGGTTTTTTTCTCAATATGTGGTTATAGTGTGAAATGTAACTGTGAAAATGACATTGCAGGGCTGCTATATTTATCCTCTCAATGATTTGAGCAGTTCATCAAGTTTACTTAGTTTATAATTATTTTTAACACTTGATGCTACAAACACAACCTGAGAGAAATGTAGCATTTGTTTTCTGAGCTTCACATCATTGACCATAATAGGAACTCAGTACTTGAATTTAATTGAGAAATTGATTGACACCTCAAGGAAACATTATAAGTGAGCACACTGGCAACCGCTCATTGAAAACCCAATCCTAAACAGTCTTATTTTTATCATTATTTTATTTTGAAATTAACAAGAAGTTAGAGGTACATTATCTTTTCTAACCTAATTGTTTCTCTTCTATTTTATAGAGATCCTCCTCATTTTCTTCTTTGTTTCTCTCTAGCTTATTCCAGAGAAATAGATTCACTAGTTGTGAATTAAAATTTTATTGAAAATTAAAAAGGAATATTATTCTATTAAAAAATAAAAGAAATATGAAATTCAAAGCTTTTGTGAAAGCTTTCTCTAAGACTTTTAAGTATTAGAATAACTAGCAATTTTGGGATGGTGAGAATCAAATGAAATACCAAAGAAATTAGGACTTGTATTCAGAAGATTGATTTTGTTATTGTACTTAAAAAGTTGACTTTTTTTGGTAAAATGAATTTACTTCATTATGCTGAATGTCTGTTACTATAAAATCAAATACTATCGAGTTTAATGAGTTATTCCTATGGAATATTAAATAATGTGGACTACATACTTTTGTAACTATAAAGCATAGCAGAAAGTTTTACCAAAGTTCTTTTTTATTCTCAGAGAGTTAAAAGAATAGCAGAGTAACATATGGATTTTCATATGGTAACAAATGTTTGAAAAATCTCAGTGGCTTAAAACAATAGGCAGTTATTTTTCAATCTTATCCTTTGTAAGAGATGTGTTGATCATAATCACACAGATGCCCAAACTGATGGTGCAGCCACTGTATCAAATATTTCCGTTTGCTACACCAGATAGAAAATGGAAAGCCTTGCATTTACAATTAAATAATCTAAACCAAAATTTACACATCCATTTCTGCTAAATAGTTTTATTGGTAGGAGTAGGAAATTCTATAACACCAAATAATCCAGAAAATGTGGATTTATTATGTGCTTAAAATTGGAAAAAAAACATTGTTAAAAACAATAATGAATAACAGAAACATGGAAACTGAAGAATTAGAATAAAATGAATTTTAAGAATTATCTTCATATCCATCATATTTTTAAAAAAATGTCTGATATTTGTAAACATCAACAAGTGTATGGCAAAAAAAAATTCTATTTACCAGAAATATGAGTACAAATAGATGCATGCTATTAGGAGATAATTTTGGAAAATCCTAACAAAGTTAAAGACATAAAAACAATAAATTCCATTATTCAACTAATTATACTCTTAGGAAAAAATACATGAAATAAATTATCCAATCACATAAGTAATTATTAAACTTCATTGTAAGAAGTTTACAAATAGCTTTCATGTCAAAAATTTCAGCATAGAATTAATAAATAAATATTTTACATATACACACCCACATAAAAACGGATATACTAGAATCATATGTAACAATGTAAATAAAATCCCCAAAATACAAATATTGACTTTTGAAAAATAAATTACACAATGATATGCATATTATCACATAAAACTTAAAAATGCCAAAGCATAATTATTTATCATTTATGGCAAATAAACACCTGGCATATACCTATATTTTAATTATATGACATATATTTGATTATGTATATATATTGTTAAGGTTTGGATCTGTAATGTCCCTCAAAGATCAGGTGTTAAAATCATGGTCTCCAATGTGACAAATTTCAGAGTTGGAGCTTTTAGATGGTGCATGGCTAGAGGAGAAGAGTTAGTGGGAACATGTGCTTGGAGACCATATTTGCCCCTGGTATCTCCCCCACCCCCCTGCTTTCCAGCTGACATGATGATCTAAGCAACTTCCCTCCTCTACATTCCCAGGCAAATACCACACAACTAACATATTTTTAAAAGGTGCTTTACAGATACACATCCATTAAAAAAAATAAATAAATAAAAATTAAAAAAAGGTGCTTTACAGAGAATTTTATAGTATTCTTAATGTATATTTTACAAAACTATCTACAACATTTTCCAACAAGATATTAGAAAAGATTCTGTAAGATGAAAAATAAAGTTAAATAATATGTTAGGATTATTTTAAAAAGATCATTGATGATAAATAGGAATAAACTAAGAGAAGAGGTCCCATGCAAAATTTCAGTTCTCGTCTCTATCATTTTTACCACTTAAAAGTAAATGATCTGATGATAAATTTGGATAAAATAGTGATTAAATCTACTAGAAAATCGATGAATCAAATCTAATAAGATAAAACTGTCCAAATGTAACTGTCACACTTGATACCATCACAACCACCCCCCCAAAACACAAAATAAACACTAAGCCCAGATTCCTCCCCCCACTATTCACACACACACACACACATACACACACACAGAGACATGCATACACAGACACACACACACACACACACGACTCCTAAACTTAGCTAAATGTTTACAACTCATTCAGTGGGAAATTTTGCCTTTTGAATTAAAAAAAAATTCTATGTAAGAGAAAATTACTCATATTCCCTTTGACATTTTTCTTAGGTGGATGTTATCCACTTCTGTGACTTTGTGTGATCCTTGGCTCTGGTCTAATGTGTGATAAAACTGCCCTTTAGTTCCTAGTTTGAGAGCTCTGTTTGCGTCCCAGAAATCACTACTCCCTATACATTTCAGAAGACTCAGTGCAAACTCTATTACTGTCCCCAGTAACTAGAAGACCGCTGCAATTTTGAGTTACAATAAAATCAGGAAAGAAAATAAGAAATGAAACAAATGATTTACCAGATAAACCAAAGTTAGCTGATTTCCCCCATCAAATCCATGAGAATCAGGAATTAAAAGGCACATGAAGAGCATGTGAGATTAAAGCAACTGATGCCTAAAAACAAGGACCAGATTGAAAGTCAGTATGAGGAACATGATGGATCACTAGATGTCAAAACAAAACCATTCCCCCAGAAACTGGAAGGAATGTTCTAGGGAGATATTGAGCCAGTGACTGAAGACAGAGGGACCCAAAGTATAGCCAAATGTGTAGATGAGGAATCAGACTAAACTAGGAAATGTCAATAATCTAGGACTGTCAAATAATCTTTGCAAGAACAGCAACACTTAGGGTCCAAATGTTTGAAAAGTTTGCAGACCTCAGAATTACTTCTTATAAGTTTAAAATTGCTGCTAAAAACTGTTAAAATATATCAACCACATTTGAATGTGTATATCATAGGCATAAGGGTTCTCCCTCCATAGGGTTTTACAGGATATACTTTCTATCTGAGAGACAGGATATGCTTTCTAACTAAGAGTAGGTACCATCAGCATGTGAACAGAACACTCAGAACAAGAATGGAGCCTTGACTATGGGTTCCTTAAACTTACGAATGTCCATACAGACATTCTCTCAATATAGAACCAATCTTACTTTCTAATCTCTCCAATACCAGCTACAAATCACTAATATTACTATTTCAATAAAGAAATAGCATGTGCAAATCATCCTGAAACTTTAGTCACATAACTTAATAAACTTATACATTTTAAACTTGATTTAAAAGCATTACTCTTAATATATTTCATGGCTCTCCCAGTCACCCATGTACATTTGTTATGGAAACAGCTAGGCCAGTTCCAGATCTGCTGCATTTGATGCTCAGAACACAGCTACCAATGGATTTGAACTTCCATCACAACCCCAAATTCTGAAGACCAATCTGTATATCCTTAACAAGAAACTAGGGAATCTTCTGAAGTTATTGAATTATTGTATGTAACAGACATATTGAATACTCAAATTTAAAAAGCTCACTAACAACCTGATCAAAATACAATGAAGTCCACAATGCACACAAATATTTCAATCAACACTTTAAATCATCACTTTTTAAGTTTTTATTTCTTAAATATTTTCTTTATTTGTGAATGGACAGAATGCCTTTATTTCATTTGTTTATTTCTGTGTGATGCTAAGGATTAAACCCATACTAGGTAAGCACTCTGCCACTGAACTTCAGCCCCAGCCCTAGATCATCACTTTTAAATAAGATTATTAGTAATATAAATAAGGCAAACCTCCAGGGTGATATTAGAACTCAGAATCTTAGTCTTGGACAAAAAGAAGAAAAATCAGAGAAATTTAAAAACCTTAGATATTAAATATTTGATACAAAATTAATAGATAAATATGTAAAATAATACAGAAATTTACTAAACTTTGGACAGCATAACATAGACAAGAATAATAGGTGAAAATAAGACAAAGACAAGTGTTTGTGGGAGTCAGGGAGAACAAGTTAGAGAGGAGTAGCAAGGGCATTTCCAAGGAAATAATGAAAAAAAAATATGTATATAAGTATCCAGATGGGAAGAAAACTCATAGCCCAACTCAGTTAATGAAACAGATTCATGTGAGGGTACTTCAAAATAAAATTTCAGAAACATGGGGAAATATATGAAAATTTTTCATAAGACAACTAAAATCAGGTAAAATGAAACAGGATTTAAAATATAAATTCTGTCTGATCATCAGTATCATAAATTTGATAGAATTCAATAGTATATTTGTTCAATATTATGAAATATTTTTTTCATGTAGAATTTGATATCCATAAAAATTATTCAGTGAATGTTAAGTATAAAAAAAAATTATTCTTTGGTGTCTCAGGAAATTGATCTGATCTGCATCTTTGTTAACATGTTATAAAGCATTACAAAAGGAAAGAGGCTTGATTTTAGGCAATGAATCCAGCACAAATAGTAATAAGCACGCACACACACACACACACACACACACACACACACACACCCCTCACATGTGAGGTGTATAGGAAACGAGGACATGAAGACACAGAGGTGATTCCCATAATCAAAACAGAAAGAAACCCTAGATCTATTGTGGAGAATAAGAAGAGGAGGGATATCTCCAATGAGGAAAGCAAGGTATTTAATTGTGTGACAGGATTAAAAATGTAGAAAATTATGGTGAGAAATATACTACAATGCTTTTCCATAAATTCAGTGAAATTATGCAAATGAAAAATACAATCATCTATTTGTGTAAAACATAAACTTGAACCAAAATTGAAATACAATTAAAGCATACTGCTTGTCTCAGTATAGAACAATATTTTCATACTAAGAATAAGGGATTTAAACATAAATTTTAAGATCACTATGTTGAATAGAAGCAGGAATGTGAGTTATTTTTCTCATCTAACATAATGTATATTTGACAATATTTATTATTTCATCAAAATTTAGCAATTTTTATTTTTATTTCACATTTTAGACAGAAATATTTTTATTTTGGTGGTCACTTACTTTTTTAAAATTTAGGTTTATTATGTAAATTAAAGGTATACAACTTAATGATTCAATGTACATATACTTTATGATAAAATCATTACAGATAAGCTAATTAATATAACATAATCTTGGACAGTTATCACTTTCTTCCTTTTATTTGTTGTAAGAACACTGACAACAGACCTATTAGCAAATTTTAAATACACAATCAAGTATATTTTATATGATATCCTTATCATACATTAAGAAGCTCTGGATTTATCATTCTGAAAAACTAAAACTTTGTACTCCTTGATCAACATCTCATTTTCCCCTATTCCTAACCTGTAGCAACCTTCATTCTACACTCTAATTGTACGTTGGATTTTTTTAATATTCCACATATAAATAAGATCATGCAATATTTGTCTTTGTCATTTTTCTGATTTATTTCACTTAGCATTGTGTCATTTTAGGCTTATCTATGTTGTTGCAAAAGGGAATAAGATCCCATTATACACATATATAAATGCTTTTTAATTTACAGTGGAGTTACACCACAATAAACCCCTTGCAAAATATCATAATTTGAAAATTTGCTCAATACATAGCGTACTAAACATTGCAACTGAGAAACTCATTACACTATAGAATATCAGTTGTTTACCCTTGTGATCGTGTAGCTGATTGGGAGCTGCAGCTACCAGCAACACAGAAGAATAATAGTATACATTGATAGCCACAGGAAAGATCTATTCTCCAAATTTTAAGTATGGTTTCTACTGAATGCATATTACTTTTGGTCTGAACAATCAAAAATCATAAGTGACGACATTATGAATCAAGGACAATTTCTCTGTGTATCTGTGTGTGTGTGTGTATCTCACATTTTCTTTATTCATACATCTGTCAATAATATTTTAACTCATTTTCCTATCTCAACTATTGTGAATAATTCTGTTATCAACATGGATGTGTAGATCTCTTTGAGATACTGCATTTATTTCCTTTGGATAGATAGCCATAACTGGAATTGATTATTAGTTCATTCTTACATACCTAAACCAGAGAGATTTATTCTATAAGCAATGATTGAAAGAGTTAATAGCTACTTATTTTGAAAATGAAGTTTGAAGAAAATGAACTGTTGGATTTAAGATTGTACTAATAAGTCTTTTCACTTATAAGCAATTTAATATTTTTTTTTAATTTTTAAAATGTGCAATTACAACTGATATTTTTTTTTAAAAAAAGAAAACTCTATTTCTTCAAAAATGTTGTGCTTGTAGTTATTTCAGCAGAGACTAGAGACCTGGTTTCATGGGATATTGAATATGATAACTTTAAAACCAGCTTTAAATCATAAAACCCAATAATTGTGTAATTTATTTTTCAGCTATTATTACTATTCTGTAGTGTGGGAGGCCACTACATCATGGACAAACGTTTTATTCTCCTGATTGGTTTGAGGCACTTTTGGTCATTTCCAGTGATCTGGCCACTTTCAAGTGGCTATAGACAGTAGCCCCATCTTGAGAGTAGTAAAAATGCTGCCAAATATGCCTTCATGTGTGGGCGTGCCTTCCTACATACCCAGGTATCAAGTTACCTTACCTGTCCTTGTAACCCTGCCCCTCTTGACCTTTTTTGGATGAAAATTTCTAAGAACCAGAGTTCCCCCAATAAAAGACCACTCCGGAACATGCTAGCTCTCTCTCGCCAGCCTCTTGTGACATTCCTCACCCTCCCATTTGGGGAGCTTGAGGCCAAGGGCAGAGTAGCCATCCCCTGGCTTGAATTTAAAATTGTTTTATTTGATACCTTAGGAAATTCACTTGAGCGACCTCTAGTTTAGCTGCTTGCACTGGTCGCGGGCAGTGCTGTAGGTTCTGTTAAACTTTTCCTTGTGTCTTTTGCTAAGTACTTAAATTTTATGTTCTCCAAAAATATGTAAATGTGGCTATGGTAATTTGAGAAGAACTACTAAATTAAACTGGATGACAGCTAAACTTCAAATTGTATGTGCCTAGTCGCATAACTTAAATGACAGAGGGCCAAGAATAAGAAAGTTCTCAAATCTGCTAGAGGAAGAAGAAAACCTGTTCAAGACACATTCTGATTTTCAATTTCCATGTTAGAATTATCCATAGTGATTTAGTTATCATTTTAAGATTCATTCATATTCAAATAGATAAATTATTTACTGCTTATTATTTTCCTTATTTTAATAAGCATTGTTGATAAAGGATGTCCATTCTCTTCAGTTACTCTTCACTCATTCTACATCCCTGTACTAAACTTGGCCTCTAATATTATTCCAAACACTCCTCTTTCAACAAAGACTATTATTTTGTGTAAATTTTTATTTCTTGCACTATTTGATCCTGTGCATCACTCCATCATTCTTAAAATGTTATACTTTGTGATGTCTATGAATATATGTTTTCATAATTTTATTTTTGATCCTTATTCTTTATTTCCTTATATTTCAGTCAATTATCTTGCAAAACCTAATATTTCTGTCCAGAGTCTTTCTCTATAAGGGGATGTATTTTTTTATAGTAGTTTCTATTACATTTTTGCTGAGATTTGAATTTACATCTCAATACATACCCTTATTCAAAGCACATGCTGTAACTGCCTTAAAAATATTTCTAAAGAGATGTTACTCAAATTCTGTTCAGCAACTTATGCAGCACTACATTCTAGGAAGTTGTTATAAGGATTATCTCAATTTTTATAAAAATCGTATAAAAGTAATAGTATCATCATTTCTATTATTTAAATGATTAAATTGAAGCACATAATACTTAAATAAGTAGCCCCAAATGCAAACATAATAAGTGTCATAGGAAGATTTTGTCTCCAGAGTCTATTGTGTTACCTATATAAGAACTACATTTGGAATATATTTTGGGCAAAGGAGATGTTCCACCCAAATATTTCCTCTAGTAAGGGAAATAAAATTTATTGCACAACCTTAAAATTGTATAATTACCTAATAGGTTATTTCTGTGGATGACTGGAAGCACATATTCTTGATTATGTCTACAAAATGGTCTTCGCTTCTCCGAAGCTATACTTCCTTCAATGGAGTAAAAGCAATAAATTGCCTTTGCAATTTAAAAACACATTCTTAATGGCTCCTTCCACTAATAGTCATCCTTTCCCTTCCTCTTTCTCTTTACTTTTCTTCATTTTATTTTTGCACAGTCCCTCTATTATCGTTTCCCAGTGGCTTAATGACAAATTCTACTTCTTCATCTAATGAAGCTCAGATTGAGCTTCATTGATCTCTGATACTCACATTTGCTGCTAGGCTTTCCCATTATTTGATCTACTATATTGATCTCTGATTTTCATATTTGCTGCTAGGTTTTGCCATTATTTGATCTGCTATAGACCCATTTGTCCTGATTTTGTTGACTCAGCTCTGTATCACAGAGCCCAGCTCCTGCAGTCTGTGCTTCACATGTTACTATCTGATTACTTCAGTTGAGTTCAGTCAATGGGACAAAGTGACAAATAAAACAAAATGGCATGCTCTCTTTCTGTCCTTTCTTGGCCATAGGCAGACATCTTACTTCCTTGATCACCTTACTTCCTTGGTGTATTTGGCTTCCTCAGGGCACACAGCTTTGACAGGTAACCAAAAGCTTGTGCTCTAGTAGAGCTCATGACTGCGTTTACTGTTCCACTTTTCTGGTGATCAGCAGTACATTCTGTTGCTGGTCTCTAGACTGGCCAAAATTTCCTTCTTAGTTTTCCTGTTTTTAATCTCCTTTTTAGATTTTCAAAGCATTATGCTAAATTCTCTCGATTTAAATGCTTAAAGTGGGTTTTGTTTTTCATCTTTAAAAATAAATCAAAGACAAACCCTTTAAATATTACCTCCTTCATGTGTGTTTTCTAGTCTGGGGTTCACGTTGGTACTTTACTTTTCTGAAACCTCTATAGTATTAATTGCCTTCGTTGAGTACAGCTTAGTATTTACATTAATGTTCCTGTACTATTACTTTGTGATTCTGGTTAAGTATTTGAAAAACTGAACAAAGTTAACAGGAAAGTGGATTCACATTTCTTAAATGCTACAGAGAACACACTTAACTATAGTACCTCAGATTAATAATAATTAGTTGCCATTTTTTTCTGGTGTGTGACCATGAAGAAATGTAATAACACTAAGAAATAGGCTCCTTATAATAAAAACAACTAATGAATGGTTGCCAAGAATGGGGAAACATGATAAATGTTGAACGATAATCTAATTCCACTAATGGTCAACTTCTCCCTGTTCATTGTTTTTTGCATTTTTTACTTTTTATATCATGTTACTTATTTTCAAATGGGCTGAATAAAAATTATATAGATACATTAAGCAAATATTACAGAACAAAGTGGAAAGTTATGTAGAGAAAAGTAAATCCATGAAGTAAAATTCTTATCTTATTATGATAAGAAGGTTTTACTGGTGTAACAAGCAATGAAGTATTATATATGCATATACAGAAGGATGAAGGGATCTCCTTACAAAAGAGCCAATGGAAAAGACTTTAAAAGTCAACCTGACTTTTCTTTCTTCTCCCCCCTGCGTGTTTTGTGGTGCTGGGGATCAAACCCAGGAACTTCTCCGTAGCATTGGCTATACCTGTGGCACTCAACTTGTGTCTTCATGTACTTTCAAAATGTGCAGAACCACACACAACTTAAAATGAGATTTGGTGTAGTTTCTCAAGAGAAATCCATATCCATAATGGCTGAATAGTAATTGCTTTAGAGAAAAATATGATAGGATGATTTATCTGATTAAAGTAGAAACTGTAAATATCCTTTCTACATTGAGTTCTTACTAGGTTGCAGAGACTATTTTAACAGTATTGACTTTATAAATTCAATGGACACTATAATTCTGTGAGATCTGTAAACATGGTACTCTTACTACCTTTTTTTAAGCTGAGAAAACTGAGTCAGGCTGAGGGTAAGCAACTTAAATCAAATAACTAGACAAATATAGATACATTATACATTATAGAAAAATAAAGAGTTAGAAATTGAGGCTCAGGGAGTTTGGCTATAAAGCTTATGCTTTCCTTCCAGCTCAGCCTGACTTACATAGAAGATCATATGACTAGAAAGTTCAATCTACACTTATTAAGCTGACCCTCTTTTACAGGTTAAAAAAAGTAGCAGAAGGTCCACTGAAGGTCAAGTTGCTCAGAAAATATGCTCAAAGTATTCGCAGAACTCCGCATAGCTATTTTTCCAGGGAGGCATTAGAATAGTGTTTTCAAATTTGTCTTCTAGTGCAGGAAGACTGTCTTAACCACTGATTTGCCTTTTTCCATTTCTGTAACTTTGGGTTTACTATTAATTAGTATCTAAATTAAACCAATAGCAAATGGAAACTTTGTAAGACAATGTATAGGCTTTTATTAATATAAATCTCAAGATTTAGTTAACCCTCAAAATTACATAGGGACAAAAGACTGATAGTTATTATAAACTACCTACAGAAAAGCATGAAAATGATCGATACATATGCCATTAAAATATTTCTTCATTATAAATAATAGTAAAGACCAAGATTCTCTTGTGTAGAGTTACACATGGTTATTTCTCAGTGATGAGATCTACTGGATATGTTATCTAAGAACAAAAATAAATATTCCATTTATGCTCAATCTACCACAGACTTTCAATGAGTAGTACAAGTACAGGGTAGATGTAAGAAATCCTATAAAATGTTCACCTATCCTAGTCATGAAACTGGGAGAATATGAAGGCCCTCTGTTTACTCCTAAACTCTGGGAGCACTATTAGGTAGTTCATTTATGTTTAATGATGATTTTTAGATAAAATTATATAAAATAACATAGGAACTCACAACTTATAAATTGTAATGAAAATGTAATATCAATGTTATTTTTGAATGTGAACTCCCACTGTTGATTATATAGTTACATACTTTGTCTAAAAACTTATTCTGTAAATCTGATACTTTTTTGATACAGTGAAAAAGTCAATAGGAATATTCACTTTTGTATATTACTTCATCTAGCATGCTATCTTTAGTTTCCAAATAAATTAAACATCATATGTTTATTACAAGAGGTGTTATAAATCAAACATCACATTTCAACCATGAATAATTTTTCCAACAAATATATTAAGGTATGATATTTTTACAATCCACTATGAGTGTGCAAAACTCATAACTTTGCAAAACTGGGGCATTCTAGATTGGAATCTTCAGGGATTTAGAATAGAGTTATGTATGACTGCCAAGATTATTGATCCAAAAATGTAAAAATTATTTTACCATGTACCTAGTACATACTGAACCCTATTCTAGGTATTAAGAATATAGCAATGAAAAATGAAACTTCTTCCTTTGTAGAGATTATATTTTATTGTATGTGAGTGAGGAAGAAAGATAATAAATACTAAACCACAATTACTGAGATAATCAAAGAGACTAAAAGATATTATAGATGAATCAAAGAAATAATGTGAAAAAGAATGGCTGAGACTGAGAGTAACAGCTACTTTTAAATACAATGTTTTGGAAAGAACTTCCTGGGAAGATTGTATTTTAGCTGTAAATTTAGCCAACTTCCCTTCTACTCTTTAGGACACCATTAATTAGTAGATAAATTGAACCAATTGTAAATGGAAATTATGTAAACAAGAGCCACTTGTAACTACCTTCGGGAAGAGCACTGCAAACATAATAAGCAACAATACAAAGGAATGCTTTTATACATTGAACAACCAATGAAGACATATCTAAAGCTCAGTTAATAAGAATACATGTGGTGAGAGATGGTAGTATAGAGGGGTAAATGTAGAAGCATATAAACACTTAAAGCAATTTTAAGATTTTTACAAGTTATTCCAATTTCAAAGAGACTATAAGAGGAGCTAGATGTCAGAACAGTAGCAAAGACTAAGAGGAACCACAGTGGAACTCATAAAAATAAAGGTGAAACAAAGAGTTGGTTTTAGGAATATTGATTTATGTTAAGGATTTGTCAGTTTTGGTACAAACAAAAAAGAGAATTAACAATTTAAACAGGGAAAGTTAAATATGGGGAATTATTGACTCTAACAGATGTTTAGAATTGTGAGAGATCAATAAATAAGAAGTATAGAGAACTCTTGAAGTAGATGAATATTTTTGTATGGAATCACCAATATATTAGGACTAAGAGCATTATTAAGAATCTCCAGCCCTTACTTTAAGAAGCTAGCTGAATTCCAGACCTTGTTGGAGAGGGTGCATGATTCACTGAATACCAAGAAGTTACTAGGGTTTGCAACAATAGAACTTAATGAAAATCTACCTTTTGGAATTTACCAACAATATATGCAAGTTAAGTGAGAGTAGTTTGTTATAGTGATGTTTCATTGTTGTCACCCACAAAAATAACAGTCCAAGGTGCTGTCAGTCACAAATTTATCCAGATAGATACCAGGTGAAAACATTA
This sequence comes from Marmota marmota marmota, assembly GCF_001458135.2. Classification (NCBI taxonomy): domain Eukaryota; kingdom Metazoa; phylum Chordata; class Mammalia; order Rodentia; family Sciuridae; genus Marmota; species Marmota marmota. The sequence continues at coordinate 37,052,812 of NW_026000211.1, forward strand.
TACAATGCATGCTGTCCACCTTGAATGACAAGATTCGGACACTGGAGGTGTATGTGCTAGAGAAGGTTTCTGAGCACCCACAGGAACCAAACAATAATAACTCTTTGCCATTTCTATGTCCTTATCTATTTCTATATTGGCAAAGCTTATCTTCATTTAATCTGGGAAAGGAAAACAAGATTTGAAGGCTCTGTTTTGTTTTTTAAAGAATAAGCAAAAAAGTGTACGTTTGGAGCTGATAGATGACACATTGAAAAAGGACAATGTATTTGATTCAAAATCTCCTCCAACTCCTATCATATTGTGTAGTGCTCGTATCAAATAGGTATCCATTCCTATGGAGTAATTTCTATTGAAGTGTTCCCCAGATGTAGAATGGGTACAGTGTTTGGCTTATGGATAAAACAGTCAGTTTTCTCCAGAGAAAAATAAAAAATAGGAGACACACTTATAGATAAAAAATAGGTAAGTTGGTAGGTAGGTAAGTATGTAGATAGATAGAATAACTAGCTTTGTATACCTGTTGCCAAAATACCTGCTAGGAACAATTGAGAAGAGAGAGTGTATTTTGAAACATGGTTGCTTAGGTTCAGTCCAAGGATGTCTGACTTCATTGCTCTGGGCCTAAGGTAAGGTGGAACATCATGGCAGAAGGAAAATAATGCAGGAAATCTACTAACTTCAAGGTGACTGGGAAGCAGAGAGAGAAAATGGAAGGGACCTCAGGGAAGATGAACATTTCCTGGGCGTATGCTCAGGGACCTACATCCTCCAGCCACTCCCCACTTGCTTACAGTAACACCCAATTATTTCATCCAAACCAGGATGGACTGATAGGTTACAGCTCTCACAAGCTAATAATTTCACTTTCAAATATTCCTGCACTAACAGGAGTTTTTCAGGGACACCTCATATCCAATCATAGTAATAGATAATACTTGACAGTTTGATTATAAAGAATTGTGTTGCAGTTAGAGAAGCTGACATACTCCAAGATATGCACACTGCAAGCTGGAGATATAGGGGAGGCAATAGTGTAGGTTCCAATTTAAATTCAAGTTTGATATTCGAGCTTGAAGACAGCTAGGCTAAAAGAGCAAATTTTCACTTAATCGTATCGTTATAGTCAGATTTTAGTATATGAGATGATGCCCAATCTCATTGGGAGGGTAGAATTTTTTACTCAATCTAATAATTCAAATGTTAATCTCATCTAAAATACCCTCTCAGACTCTCTCAGAATAATGTTTAGCCAAATATCTGGGGGATCCCACCAATTTGGCACATAAAACCAATCACACATAATAAATGAATGCTGAACAACTACAACAACAAAACAAAAACAAAACAAAACAAAACAGTTTAAAACCTTGAACTGTGAACTTCTTACCAACTAAAAACAGAAAGCACTTGTTCTTTCTTCACTGAAACAAGAACAACAAAACTGAAAAAATATATGAAACAAAGAGTTTAAGAAACTGGCCCCCTGAAAAGAAAGAAAGAAAATGATTTTTGAAAGACAAAAGCAATGAGGCAAATCCTAAAGATACACCTCCTTACTACCTTGTGAGAGTTTCCCTGCTGCAGTGCAAGGAAAGGGAATTCAGGTTGATCCTGATGGGAATCCCTGAAACATGGAAATTACTTCAAATGGTTAGGATGGCCAAGATGTTGAGAATTTAGGATACCCCAGGGGAAAGAGCTATGCAATAAAAGAACTGCAGGTATTTGCAGAGGGATCCCCTTTGGCATTCAGCAAGTGCTAATCAGTGCATGGATGTGAGAAAGCAGGCCAGAAATGAAAAGTAAACCATCAGAGAGAAATAGAAGGAATAGTATCTGATGTTCATTCAACACATGCATATTTGTTAATATGATTACAAAAGCTCATAAATCAGGTGATATTTGGAAGTAAAACCAATCTAGATCTTGATTCAGTCATGTAAATAATTAAGCCCAAGTTAAACGATGCTCTAGTTTCATAAGAAAACAATATCATACTACATGCTATAGCAGAGATCAATAATATTTACGAGAATTAATATTTACGAGTACCCAATAAAGGGAAAAATCACTACTATCTGGCAGCTTATCATAAATTGCCAGACATGCAAAGAAGAAAGCTGATAAAATTCATGATGAGGAAGAATATCTACATTTAAATGAAAACACAGCTGATGCAGATTTCAGAAACAATAGGCAAGGACATTAAAACAGTTATATTTATAGATACTATGTGTTCAAATCTAATAATCACATGGAATACAAAAAAATAGTCTTTGCAGCATATTAATGATAAAACTACAATTTTCAAGATGAGAAATATAAAGGAAGGAATTTATCACAGATTAGACATTATGGAAGGATATTCTAATAAACTTGAAGATGTATCAGTAGAAACATCCAAAATGAAAATCAGAATCCAACAATAATTTAGCAAATGACAAGAGAAACAGTTAGTTAAGTCAACTTAAAATAGCTTAATGTGATTATAAGAAGAATCGCCAAAGAATGAGTGTAATAACTATTTGTAAAACTAAAAGCCAAAAATTTTGCAATTTTGATGCAAAATATAAACCCATAGTTCAATGCAGTTCAACAAGCCACAATCACAGGAGCCGAAAAGAACATAACACCAATGTTTATTAAACTACACACTACCTGTGATAAAAAGGAAAATCTGAAAAGCAGTCACAGGTAAAAAATGGCACACAGGCATGATTAGAGAAAAAAAAATATAAGGGCTCTCATCAGGAACACCAACTGTGAGGAGATAGTGAAATAACATCATTAAGTAATGACAGAAAAATTTCATCAACTCAGAATTTTTTAAAAAGCAAACATACCTTTCAAAAACGAACACAAAATATTTTTTTTCGATCACACGTTAGTCAATAATGTTAATCTTCCAAAGTACAAGATTTTATTCAATGTTAAAATCAATTTCTGCAGGCTGAAATGAAGTTATACTCTGTGGAACTATGAGGTTGCCAAGCAGGAGACTAATTTTTCCCCCATTCACAAAGGACATTTAGAAACATCTGGAGATACTTTTATTTGTCCCTGTAAGAGTTCAGGTACTACAAGAAATCTAGGGAATAGAGGACAAGGATGCTGCTAAACAACATCCCACAAAGCACAAGGTAGCCCCACCCAACAAGGGATTTTCTGGTCTGAAACATCAATAGGCAAGCATTGAAAAATAATGTTTTGCATATAAACAAAGCAAGAAAGCACTGTTTTTTTTCTCATGTTCAAATCTCTTTAAAAATCAATTGAATTTAGAGAGCCACCGCCCACGCCTGCAAGGTAGGCAGACCTGCGACCGACAGGGAAAACAGGCCCAGCGGCCCACCAGCATGGTAGACACATCACCCCAATTGGAGGAAGGGCCCAGCTGTCGCCCGCAAGGTAGGCAGACCACACGTCCCGGAGAAGGGGCCCAGCGGCACACCGGCCTAGTTGAAAGATCACCCCAATTGGAGGAGGGCGCAGCCGCCGCCAGTGCCTGCAAGGTAGGCAGAACTGCAACCTGGAGAAAGGCCCAGTGGCCCGCCGGCATGATAGACAGATCACCCCAATTGGAGGAGGAGCACAGCCGATGCCCGTGCCTGCAAGGAAGACTTTGCAACTATACAAGAGCAATATAAATATATAGGGGGAAAATTCAATAACACAACATTTTTGCCAAGCAGGAAGAAACGCGAGCAGTATGAAAAGACAAGGAAAGAAAGGACCACAAGGAATGCAGGTCAACTCAACTTTAGAAGAGGTAATATCTGCAGCAGATGGAATGTCAGATAAAGAATTCAGGATATACATGCTTCAGATGATCTGGAGTCTCAAGGAAGACATTAGACAGCAAAATCAGACAATGAAAGATCACTTCGACAATGAATTACATAAACAAATCCAAGAAGCAAAAGATCAACTATAAAGGGAGATAGAACAAACAAACAGAAATCCTAGAAATGCAGGAAGCAATAAACCAAATTAAAAACTCAAATGAGAATACTACCAGCAGAGTAGAACACTTAGAAGATAGAACATCAGACAATGAAGACAAAGTATTTCAACTGGAAAAGAACATAGACAGCTCAGCAACACTGTTAAGAAACCATGAGCAGAACATCCAAGAAATCTGGGATAACATAAAGAGACCAAACTTAATAGTCATTGGGATACAGGAAGGTATAGAGGTCCAAAACAAAGGAATGAGCAACTGTTCAACGAAATAATACGAGAAAACTTTCCAGACTTGAAGAATGACACAGAATCCCAAATCCTAGAAGCCTACAGGACACCGAATATGCAAAATCATAAGAGATCCACACCTAGACACATTATAATGAAGATGCCCAAAATACAGAATAAGGAGAGAATGTTAAAAGCTACAAGAGAAAGGAAGCAGATTACTTTTAGGGGTAAACCAATCAGGATAACATCTGATATTTCAACACAGACTCTGAAAGCTAGAAGATACTGGAACAACATATTTCAAACGCTGAAAGAAAATGGGTTCCAACCAAAAATTGTTTATCCAGCGAAATTAAGCTTCAGGATGGAAGATGGAATTAAAACCTTCCATGATAAACAAAAGTTAAAAGAATTTGCAGCTAGAAAACCATCTCTTCAAAATATCCTCAGCAAAACATTACAGGAAGAAGAAATGGAAAATAACAATGAAAACCAACAGAGGGAGGTAGTACAGTAAAGGGAAAAAATAATCAAAGAGGAAAAATCAAACCATGATAAGTAACATAATAAACAAATATGACTGAAAGAACAATCCATATCATCAATAATAACCCT
>NW_026000211.1:37060512-37162474 GCF_001458135.2 Marmota marmota marmota
TTTTTTCTCAGCAAAAGAAACAATAAGAGAGGTAAATAGGGAGCCTACATCCTGGGAACAAATCTTTACTCCTCACACTTCAGATAGAGCCCTAATATCCAGAGTATACAAAGAACTCAAAAAATTAAACAATAAGAAAACAAATAACACAATCCACAAATGGGCCAAGGATCTGAACAGACACTTCTCAGAGGAGGACAGACAATCAATCAACAAGTACATGAAAAAATGCTTACCATCTCTAGCAGTCAGAGAAATGCAAATCAAAACCACCCTAAGATACCATCTCACTCCAGTAAGATTGGCAGCCATTATGAAGTCAAACAACAACAAGTGCTGGTGAGGATGTGGGGAAAAGGGTACACTTGTACATTGCTGGTAAGACTGCAAATTGGTGCGGCCAATTTGGAAAGCAGTATGGAGATTTCTTGGAAAGCTGGGAATGGAACCACCATTTGACCCAGCTATTCCCCTTCTCGGTCTATTCCCTAAAGACCTAAAAAGAGCATACTACAGGTACACTGCTACATCGATGTTCTTAGCAGCACAATTCACAATAGCAAGACTGTGGAACCAACCTAGATGCCCTTCAATAGACGAATGGATAAAAAAAAATGTGGCATTTATACACAATGGAGTATTACTCTGCGTTAAAAAATGACAAAATCATGGAATTTGCAGGGAAATGGATGGCATTAGAGCAGATTATGCTAAGTGAAGCTAGCCAATCCCTAAAAACAAATGCCAAATGTCTTCTTTGATATAAGGAGAGTAACTAAAAACAGAGTAGGGAGGAAGAGCATGAGAAGAAGATTAACATTAAACAGAGATGAGAGGTGGGAGGGAAAGGGAGTGAGAAGGGAAATTGCATGGAATTGAAAGGAGACCCTCATGGTTATACAAAATTACATACAAGAGGAAGTGAGGGGAAAGGAAAAAAAAAACAAGGGGGAAAAATAAATTACAGTAGATGGGGTAGAGAGAGAAGATGGGAGGGGAGAGGAGGGGAGGGGGGATAGCAGAGGATAGGAAAGGCAGCAGAATACATCAGACACTACTATGGCAATATTTAAATCAGTGGATGTGTAACCGATGTGATTCTGCAATCTGTATATGGGGTAAAAATGGGAGTTCATAATTTACTTGAATCAAAGTGTGAAATATGTCAAGAACTATGTAATGCTTTGAACAACCAACAATAAAAATAAAAATAATAAAAAAAAACTAATGAGAAAGTAGTTAGCAAAAATAAATAGGTTACATTTTTTATATGCTTTGAAAAAAAAATCAATTGACTTTAAATTTAAAGTATATCAGCTATGAAACAAGGTGTTTTAAACACATATATCAGGAAAGAGCACAGTTATGTAGATTACATTGTAGGAAAGGGGGGGAGAAATAAAAGTATATTATTGTAAAATTCTATATACTCTGTGAACGAATACAATGTTGCTTATAAATACAGTGTGCTGTGATAAACTATATATGTATGTTATTAACCAACCATTAGCAACCACTAAATCAAAAAATGTTTTTTAGCTAATAAGCGGATAAGGGAGATACAATGGGATCATATATTCTTTCAGTAAATTTATAATTCCTTATTGGGTGAAATTGAGAGCATCTGTTTCAGTCTTTGGCTACTCTACCCTATATTTTCCAGTCCCTCCCTCTGCCCATCCAAGAGTCTATGCCTGTACTCCTCTACCTAATAACTGTCCTTCATGAGCAACCTACTGAGGGACTCATGTCACAGACTATCATTTTAATTGAAAACACACCAATCCATTACAAAAGTTTGGACTTTTCTGGTAGCCTAGTTTAAGTCACAACCTTATTGTAAGATATATAAGTATATCTAAACCAAGAATTATGACCTGAGGTCCTTTAAGTAGAGCACTCAATCATATGTGCCTGTTGCTAAATGTGAAATATTAAAAGTTTCAACTATATCTGTATCAGATTCTGAGGAGCACACAACAGTACCACATAAGACAGCGTAGCTCTACGCACAAGTTAGCCAGCAGGCGGTGGCTCAAAGTGGGTGCTGACTTCCAGCAGCAGAACCTATCCCATGCCAAAACAAAAGAAGGGGATTCCTGGAAATGGTGCCCACTACCTAGATGTTCTACTCTTGATGCCAATTATTATGTGCCGCAGTCTGGCTGGGCACAATCAGAAGCCACTTGTCAAAAGAAACTATCTTTATTTTTAGAACCACACACGCCAAACAAAACAGCCTCTCACAAAAAATCCTCAGAGCCTCAACTGCCACCACCGGCTTTCCACAAGCCTCTCTCTCCCACACAAGCTTCTCCCCACCTCCCACAATCCTCCTGCTCTTGAGGCCGATTGGCTGGGTCACGTGGGCGGAGCCAAAAAAGTCCCCCAATGAGCAGCTCCGTGGTCTGAAAGGGCAGGGAAACAGCCCAATGAGCATCACCGCAGAGGAGCCAATCAGCTAGATGTTGCTGGGGCCGAGGAGCCAATCAGCTAGATGTTGCTGGGGCTGCTGTGAGCCAATCATCAGCCCGCAGCTGGAAGTTTGCTGGCAGCTGGAAGTTTGCTGGGGCCCCTTCGGCTGTGGCTCTCAACAATTATGCTCCCCTTAAAGAGTAGGAGAGATCCCTACCCAACATTTGTATTGGATGCCAAGTCTGATGAGGACACACACAAAGATGATATAAAAATGTTTACTATTTATAAAATGGAGGGTTTTGAGGGAAAATAGGACAGTTCCCTCAAGGTCTGAAAAAGCCAAAGAGACTGGCTGGGTGTTTCCATTATGACTAGGTAGTGGGGCTGGAGTAAGAGTTCCTGCACAGAGACAGGGACTTATATACCTTAGGTCTCCCACAATGCCACAGGAGAAGGTATTGGACTTGCTCATGGGCTTGTTCTGATGTGGGAGGGGAGAGGCCTAAACAATGTTAGAAGTCAAACATCAAAAACTCTCAGAAATTCTTTCTTTGTTACAATTAACAATTTGACAAGAAATAAAGTGATGATCCTAAAATGTATATGAAGGAACTCGAATAGGCAAAATTAAGTATGAAAATAAATGATATGTAGGACAGACACTATTTGAATTCAATATTGATTATAAATCTGTAGTCGTCAATCAGTATGAAAGTACATAAAACCAGATAATATATGAATGAAAAAAGAAAAGAAAATCCAGAAGTAAACATGCATGTATTAGAATTAACAACTTTTGGCAGAACTTCAAAAGTAATTCACTTAAGAAAGTATAGCCTCTCAACCCATGGATAGCAAAAAGAAAGAAAAAAGAAAACTTTAGTACTACATACTCTTCCCCACAAAAAAATAATTGACATGTAAATATATGTATGATTTAGAACTATAAATTTCTAGTAGAAAATTTAGAAGAGAATTTTTGTTATCTTGAGCCATGCAAATAATTCTTAGATATAACAACAGAATCATGATGCATAAAAAACATGATAAACTAAACAGAATAATAACTGAAAATCTCTTCTAAATTCATTATTAAGACAATTAAAAGGGAAAACACAGACCAGCAAAAAATTTTGCATACATATATCTGGTAAGTGACTTACATCTGAACATGTTTATTTTTTTAATATTTATTTATTTATGTATCTTTAGTTTTAGGTGGACACATTATTTTGTTTTTATGTGGTGCTGAGGATCAAACCCTGTGCCTTATGCATGCTAGGTAGCATTCTACCACTGAACAACAACCTTAGCCCCTGAACATGTTTCTTCATAGCAATAATATTGATGTTTTGGCCTTGATTTTTTTTTTTAGTGGTCAATGTATCTATGTCCTGTTTCATTTGCTGATAGCACCACCTTCCAAACCCACACCACTTTTGGGATAATATGTCCCACAAGATGGGGGAATTTCACTGCTGGAAAACCTATATAAAAATATGAAAAAGCTCTGAAATATGAATAAAATGTTTCAAACAGAAATTTTGCCACAGATGTGCAAATTTAAAATAAGAGCATGAATATATACTCAACCTAAATATTTGTTAGAGAAACGTAAATGAAAATGTTACTACAATATAATAGAAGAATAAAATGAAATATACATATTGTACCAAATGTTGGTGAGAATGAGGATCATATTAAAGTATCATATATTGCTGGTAGGAATGTAGAATGACACAGCAACTTGATAAAACAGTTTCTTTTAATGCACGTTAAACATTCAACCATATCAATCAATCACAGGACAACATACCCAAGCAAAGGAATAATAGCCTACAATAAAGAGAGATCAACTTTATTTTGGCCTGGGGAAGGGGTGGTTAATCAGTTATTAAACCAAAGGGTGCTTAATTTCTGAATCACATCACAGTCCATTTTATTTTTTATTTTGAGTTAGGGTCTAGCTATCTCTAAAGTTCTCTAAGTTGCTTAGGGCCTCAATAAATTACTGAGACTGGCTTTGAACTTGCAATCCTTCTGCCTCAGCATCCTGAGTTGCTGGGATTATAGGCATGCATCACCTTGCCCAGCTTGGATCAGCTACTGATACATAAAAACTATTGCTGAATCTCAAAAAAAAAAAAGTATGGAGAAAAAAACAACCCAAATATGAAACATTGCAAAGTCTATAGTTGTTTTTTATATAAAACTTTGATAATTTAAACAAATCTAGAGCACAAGAAAGTAAATAGAAAATGGATTAAAAACAGGGTCATATCAAAGAGAAATATTTTCTATCTGACATGTGCATGGTAAAAATTTGCTCCCATTCTGTAGGCCCTCTCTTCACCTCATTAACTGTTTCTTTTGCTGAGAAGAAGCTTTTTAGTTTGAATCAATCCCGTTTATTGATTGTTAATTTTATTTTTTGTGTTTTAGGAGTCTTGTTAAGGAAGTTGGTTCCTAATCCAATATGATGAAGTTTGGGGCCTACTTTTTCTTCTATTAGGCACCGGTCCATTTCCTAGGTCCTTGCCACTTTGAGGTGAGTTTTGTGCAGGCTGAGAGATAGAGGTTTAATTTCATTTGATCCATATGGATTTCCAGTTTTTCCAGCACCATTTTTTAAAGAGGCTATCTTTTCTCCAACGTATGTTTTTGAAGCCATTGTCTAGTATGAGATAACTGTATTTATGTGGGTTTGTCTCTGTGTCTTTTATTCTGTATAACTAGTCTACATATCTAGTTTGGCGACAATACCATGCTATTTTTGTCATTATTGCTCTGTAGTATAGTTTCATGTCAGGTATAGTGATGCCACCTGCTTCACTTTTTTCGCTAAGGATTACTTCAACTATTTTGGGTGCCTTATTTTTCCAGATGAATTCTCGGATTGCTTTTTCTGTTTTTAAGAGGAATGATGTTGGGATTTTAATTGTAATTGCACTAAATCTGTATAGTATTTTTGGTAGTATGGCCATTTTGACAATATTAAATTCTTCCTATCCAAGAACATGGGAAATCTTTCCATCTTCTAAGGTCTTCTTTAATTTCTTTCTTTACTGTTCTGTAGTTTTCATTGTAGAAGTCTTTCACCTTTTTCATTAGTTTGATTCCCAAGTATGTTTTTAGTTTTTAGATTTTTGTTTTTGTTTGTTTTAGGCTATTGTGAGTGGGGTAGTTATTACTAATTTCTCTTTGAGAGGATTCACCACTGATATATAGAAATACATTTGCTCTATGTGTATTGATTTTATGTCCTTCTGCTTTGCTGAATTCATTTATTATTTCTAGAAGTTTTTCTGGTGAAATTTTTGGATCCTCTAGGTACAGAATCATATCGAGTAGTGATAGCTTCAGTGCTTATTTTCCTATTTGTATCCCTTTAATTTCTTTTGTCTAATTGTTTTTACTAGAATTTCAAGGATTATGTTGAAGAGAAGTGGTGAAAGAGGGCATCCTTGTCTTATTCCAGTTTTTTGAAGGAATGTTTCCAATTTTTCTTCAACATCATTTTACAATGTTGAGGTATGTTCCTACTATTCCTAGTTTTTCTAGTATTTTGAACGTTAAAGGGTGCTGTATTTTTTCAAATGCTTTCTCTGCATCTATTGATATAATCAAATAACCCAATCAGATACATGGGCAAAGGAACTGAACAGACACTTTTCAGAGGAAGATATACAATCGATCAACAAATATATGAAAAATGTTCAACATATTTAGTAATTAGAGAAGTGAAAATCAAAACTACTGTAAGATTTTATCTCAATCCAGTCACAATAACAGTTATCACAAATACAAGCTGCAAGCTGCCAGGTATGGTGGCACACACTTGTAATCCCAGTGGATTACATACAATACAGTAGATTGCTTATAAAGCCAGGCAAAACTCCATGGATTAAAAATGAGGAAAAGAAGATATTCTTTAAAATATTTAGATATGTATGTGAAGCTCATTGTTGTCTTGAAAAGGGAATATATATATATATATATGTTTTAATTACCCCCTATGTTAGGTAGGAAAATCTAGAAATTTCCCCTCTTTTTCCCAAGAATGAAGATCAGGTTGGGAGGTCATATGCATTTGCCTTTATAATGACTCATGGGGAGAGAACATAGCAGAAATATCAAAGTAAGAATGTGAATATTATTAAAATTCTGAATAATAAAATATTATTAGGTCAGATATCACTTGTCCATTGACACAAATTAAGGATATAGCAACCCATAGGAAATTTGTGGACATGATGACGTTGAACATCTTATGAGGTTAAAACACTTCCTTGGTAGGGGCCAATTGAGAAATCATTATTAATTAGAAAGCCTTATGTGAATGCTGAGAACCCTCTGATTTGTTGAAATGCACCAAGAGGGCTATGCAGGGGGGCAGTGTAGAATCTATAAGCATCTTCAAGTGGAAACACTTTCTCTGCAGGAATTGATATAAATTTCAGACCAGAATCTTTATAAATACAAGAATACAGAGGTCATATTGAATTCCTGAATTCTCTTTACACTTATGAGGTCATGAGTCTCTATTCCTTTATATACCCTCTATACTCAAAAACTATTTTGAAAAGACTTAAGGTACAGAGTACATTGAAACCAGACTGAGTTATCCAAAGAGACAACTTGAATGAGAAGCCAACACTACAAAGAGTTAAATTAAAAGAATAAATATCAAGTTCATATACTATAGTATAATATTTTATTGAAATAATATAGACAATGGAGTTTCTCAGAATTAATACATTAGTTAAAATAAAAGATATTAAACTTTGTTTACATATGTGAACAAAGTATTTACAAATTTGAACCTTAATATATCCTTGGATATGCCAGTCAGTTAGAATACAGACGAACATTATTTAATTTTAAACATATATTAAATGTTCTTTGAAGCCATAAAATTGAATAAAAATATAGCAGCTATAACAACTGGGTTCTATTTTATTGAAAAATATGCTTATTTTTAATATCAATTTTAAGGCTAAATTTTAGCATGAAAATTTAAAACTGTTTGTTGTTAGTGGACAACAATCTTTTATAAATATTCCCTAAACACTCTTGCAATATTCAAGGTGATTTGCTTTAAATGGCAGAGCAACTATCTGAAAACTGTTTCTTAATATCAGCTTAGATTTGTTAGGTCTGAAAAAAAAAAAAAAACATATTTATACTTCAATAGTTCCCAAGCAATCTGCTTTGTTCTGCATGTGCTTCAATTCAGTTTCATAAACAAGTTGTATTTTAATCCACTCTGCTATTAAACTGATAGCTCTCTTTTTCTTTAAGTTTCATAGCATAGACTTACAATAAAAGTTAAAATGAGAGAACATTTTTTAAAAGCTTGTAGTTTCAATAGTTTCCCAATCATTTTTTTTTCATTCTGAATATATAATGATTCTGAGTTGCTGTTTTTTTAATAAGAAGTGTTGCTATCTTTTTACATTTTTAAAAATCTCATTTATCATGAATATATTCACTTAGCTGCATTACTATTAGGACATATGAGTAATAGCTATTTAACTATAAATTATAGAGTAATCAGTATTTGAGATGATCAAATGAGATAAAATAAAAGACCTCTGCCCTCTAGAGATGTGCAGAATATCTTAAAAATGACTCTATTTTCTTTTCTCATATTATCCCTCCTGTTCCAGTGTAAAGTAATTAAAAATGAACTCATTTAAAAACTATTTATTTCTTTGTGACAAATATTTATTATAGAATATTACAGAAAGTGGACTTTATTTAGGATAAATAAAATAAATATTTTATCATTCAACACACAATGCAGAATTATTAAAAACTACATATAATAATATAAAAATTATTTATATCAATGATCCAATCAAAATAGAGATGAAAGCAGTTTGTTACATTATTTTTTTAAGTTTCAATGTTAATATTTTTATCTGATATTGTCAAACATGTCTATTAAAAATATTTTTATGTTTTACAGAAAAAGTGGGCATACTTTCAAGATTAATTACATTTAATAGTGAATACATAAATCAATATTATCCTAACACCAAATTTACCAACCAACATGAAATTCCATGTCACTTGCATAAAATATAAATACATTTAAAGACTTTTTAAAAATTCCATCTTAGACAAACAGTATATTTAATTTCTTCATTTTCTTGTTTCTTAATTAAAATATAATTTGTAAAAGCATTAATTTATACAAACCAATATTGAAAGTAAGATATAATTGACATGTTAAAAATAAACATGAATGTGAATATTCTGGAACAAGTTGGGTTAAAGTTTATGGTCTTCTCATCATGTGTCTTTTGATTCTGGTTAGTATTTTTCTTCTATTTTTACAGGAGTCTATTCTTATAAAATGTGGATAATCTGCTCATGTGTTTAAAATAGGAACTCACATTCATCATTATACTTTATTTGAACATCCATGTTTTAGTCATTTATTCAGTAAAAGGGAGATACTTGCTGTAGTCATAACTCCTAAGTTCTTTAAAATCAATTTAGAGGTGGCGAAGAAAAATGTAACCAAAGATACAAATTAGGCAGAAGCGATTGTTGCAAAGTTTCAACAGAGCAGATCTGGAAATATGTTGTAACCTTAAAGCATTATGTGAATTTAAAGCTGCTGAATTTGGCAGATCAGATCTGAAAGGCAATAAAGACACTCTCTTACACATGATAACATTTATACTAGCAATAATATGAAAACAAAAAAACAAAAGTGAAATGTGAGAGAGAAAAAGAAGAAATACATTGACAGATTGGAAATGGGTTGGGGCATCAATACATGGGGTCATGTAGCTGGTGAGTCCCCAGGCAACTTCTCTGGATCCTGACTGGGAAGTCCCCAGTAGAGCATCCTCTCCACTGGTGAGACTAGAAAGTCTTATTCCCAATGGGCCTCTTTAAACACAAGTTAGAACAAAGAAAACTCTGTTCAACAACCTGCATGACTTATTGATCCCCTTAAGGACATTTCATCCTCCCAGGGACTTAACAGATCCCCAAAGGGAGAGAGCCTTTACCTTGAGATCAGTGAATGTTTCTGAATTCCCATGAGTGAACAAACTCAGGGAGAAGTTTGCATTTTTTAGATGTTCCATCAAAGATGCACAAAGGTCATGACAGGCACATGGAGAGAGAAGATCTTTAATATTTTCCTTAGCCCTTTATATGCTGAAATACTAGAATGAGGTCCATAATAATGCCACAGAACATAATTGCACTTGATGGTCTGTAATTCAAAAGTATATACCCATAATTAAAATTTCATTTATATTATGCTTTTCTTTTCCTCTTCTTAAGTTAAAAGCCCCAGGATTTTCTCTGGTCATTAGAATATCTTTCTTACAGGTTCTGTTCAAAATTCCTACAAGTTATTTTTGTTTTGTTTTCTGTGGTTATTTGGGGGGCTTGCTGAGGATCAAAACCCAAGGGTCATGTATGCTAGGCAAAGGCTCTATCACTGATCTACATCCCTAGCCCATTCCTACAACAATTATTGTTAGTAGGCTGATAGGCTCTTGATTATTGCCTTTAATTTCCAATGTTATTTACACTTTGATCTGTCCCTGGGTTATAGTCCCCTAAGGCCTGCAGTAATATGGAGTCTCTTATAGCCTTAGGTTTGGTTTTGTCCGGGACTAACATGTTGGGTACAGTTTTGAACCATCCTCAAAGAAGGTTGTCTCTGAATAAAAAAAAAAAAAAAAAAAAAAAAAAAAAAGAGAGAGAAAAGAAAACAAAAACGTCTTGGCCTATATTTAAAGCAATTATATAGTATATTCCTGTGGTATCTTTCAATAGCATCATTGTTTTTCCCAATAAGCCTAAAATAATTACTTAAATATTTAATCCTATCTTGGTATTGGCTTCTCAGATGTCTGAATAAACACAAGTTTATTTTCTTTCACTATAAATATACAAAGATTGACCACATAGTTAAACATTCTATCATTCTCTATTCTTCCCTAAATCACTCAGCTGTTGTCTTTTAGAACTTCATTCTTTTCTGTAAACATCTAATAATAGTATACTTAGAATAATTCTCCCATAGAGAAATGTTGTCATTTTATATTTGACTGAAAATAAATCTGTGTACTACAATCATAATTGGAAGAGATGTATTTTATTGTTATGGCTTGTCATTGACTATCTTCTTGTTGAAGTGGCTGTACAACCACTAGAACCTAGCTGATGTCATGGGGAACTATTCATTTCTCAAATGCATAAATATATTTTAATTGATAATCTTTTTTATAACTGTCATGATTAAATGAATCAAAATACTTGAATTTAGCATACATTCATGGTTGTTTCTTTTAAGAAGTAATTCTTTCCTCACCTAAAATTTTAAACCAACAGTATATGGCCTACTAAGGAGAATAATATGCAAAAATAATTCACCCATGTAATTCAGATCCCAATAAGAGAATACTTGACCCAAATATCACCATTAATTGGGAAGACCATAAACATATCCCATTTTATAATAAAAACCAGTTGCCAAACCATGGATTATGTTTGATGCAAGATTAAACAGTACATATAACCTAATCAAAATTTTCTCTTTATAAATTATTTGTGAACATATAAAGAAATAATTAAACATAAATGTAGTAAATCTCCTTCACATGCTGCTTCTAGGGTTTTAAAAATAACTACTTTTCCATTTGCAGTAATCTCTATGTTTATAATGCTATTGACAACTTTATCACTGAGAATACTCTTTGTTCTCAATATTTATGTCATTGATCTTCACATTTGAAGGAAACTTTTGTGATATATGGAAATGTGAGTCAATTATTTTTCTTCAAAACTTGGAAGATATTTGTGATATAAGATTTCATTTTTCTATTGATGAGTCAGCTGCCATTTGTGATGTTCCTGTGAAGTACATGTGTCTTGTTTTCCTGAGTTTCCTTTTATATTTTCTTTTATTTACTTTGCAAATACATAACATGATATATGCCTTCAGCTGCATTCTAAATCAAAACTTGAGAAAGAATGTTGGTGGAAGTCATTGACTATTGGAATGTTCTGAAGTAAAGGGGAGTGAGTGAAGCATGAAAGGGCATTGGAGGAAAACCTAGTCAAACAATATGACAACAGTTGCAATGGAGCTCTATGTTCCAGGAAGCCATGCAGTCTTTTCTTTCTCTACAGATTATGTTAGGTATTCATTGCATGAAGATTTCTACTGTGAGAAGAGTTCAATCTCTTGAGTGAATGAGCTCTCCTTAGTCTAAGAACAATAAACTGGAAAAGAGATAATTATGAACTATTGGAAAGAATGGTTACCAACAGAATGGAAATCTGTGTCCAACCTGATAAATAAAATCATGCTGGGATATATACTGTGTAATGACAACTTAGTTGTACTTAGTTGTAATATATTCTGAATTTGTTCACAATGGAGATTGTAATTGTTTTCAAGTTTGTGTCTTTGAATTTATTATGAGTTGTGGAATATTCTTAGCTTAATAATAATATTGTTAATATTAATAATAAATATTAGTAACAGTAATATTAATTAGTAAATACTATTATTGTTTTTTTTACATAGGTTTATTTTCACTTTATCACTTTGTTCTTTTCCTAGGACTTCAATTACATGTTCACTAGAATTTTTCACTAAATCAAACATATGTTAATTTTTTTTTTACTTACAATTCCTTTGTCTTCAGTATAAATACTTTATTCTAGTCTAAATTTATATTTAAATGTTCCATTTGTGTATATTTCTGATCTAATTTTTACCCAGATATTTAGTAATTAATTGATGTTATTGTACTTTTACATAGTAAAATTTGCATTTGATTTGGTTTATAGTTTCCTTTTTCTGCTGAAATTATCTTCGTTGTCTTTAATTCTTTGAATTTATTAATCAGAAACATTACAAAGCTCTTATGACACAACTATGTTAACTGAAGTCCTGCCTGTGTTCTTCACTTTTTAAATTTGTTGTTTGTTTGTTTTCATTCAAGTTATGTTTTCTATTTTCCATGGTGATTTTTGACACTACATTAGAAAAAATTAAATGATTTATTATTAAATAACGTTATTTCACTCCATGAAAAAATTAGATTTGCTTTCACTGATAAATGGTACTTATAATCCTAGATCACATTTGGTAGGAAATTGATAATATTTAAATATGAGTTTCATTCTGTGAAAGCTGATCTATTTCTCATGTATTATTACTCTTAGAATGCAGTGTTTTGATGTGTAGACTAAATGTCTAGAAAGACTCTGAGTTCAAATTTTGTCTTTTCTGCTCTATGAGTCTGCCTACAAATGTGATTGGATTCAGAGTTTATGAGTACCTTGGACTTGGTTGATTTCTATCATGCCTTGTATTTATCTATTTCTTACAAAAAGAAAAAAAAAATATCTTCACACAAATATTTCCCACTGAATTAAATTATAAATAAAATGGTAGAAGACAGATACTTTTAAGTTAGCCGAAATAGACCCTTGGCCAAAAGTATATATGACTACCCAATAAAGAGAATATACATAATTTTCAAATAAATATAAACCATGAAAAATGACACTATCAAACAATTTAGATGCATTATACAAAGGTTACCTCACAGTCTCGTAATGCAAATGTTACAAAATCTAATCATACTTTTTACCTTAATATAATTATTTTCTAAAATAATGATCATTTCATTGTTTCCTTGTAGAAAACAATGGCATAAATATTAAAATTGCTGATATCCTTCTATGTCTCTTTCTCTTTTTCAATATTGTTCATAATTTTTCTCTCAACACTTTGGAAAATTTTCAATTGCCAGTTTTCCATTTCTATTGTTCTGCCTTTAAGTGTGTCTTATTTTTATTCCACTTAGAAATTTTCTAATTTTACATTATATATTCTGTATTCTAGAATGACAATCTTCAATATGAAAGTACCTTTGTTATATTTTATAAAAGAAAGCTCACTATAGTTTAAAGTTGCATAGGAATTACTTTTCAATGATAACTAAGAATGCAATTTACTACTTCATAAAACATGCTTCTTACAAGATAAAAATAAATTTTACTGGCATTAAGTGCAAATGAAGTCACATTGATATACAAATACAGATTTTTTTTTACAAACAGCCCACTTTCATTAGGTGGTAATGAACATTAATTACCATCAAGTCACAGTGTGGTGACTGTCAAGTGTCCAATACTTATCAGGTTTCACAATCACTGCTGGTGGTGTGATATGATTCCTCAAACAAGGTGATTCATTGAAAGCACAAAACACTGTAAAATGATACCCTGCTTTTAGACCCATCTTAACACTTAGAATATCAAGAAAAACTTGACACAATGAACACTATATTTTTAAAAATCTTTTTAATCGATTTGAGGTTTACAAAGGTAAGAAGAGTTTGGGGTTTATTCTGGTAGTGTTGACTCACAATTGATAATATTGCTTCACTACCAGAATGAACTGTTTCGTTACTCTAAAATGATTAAATTTTAGCTGTCCTATTTCAAGAGGATGATAAACTAAATTTTAATGTTCTAAAAAAATAAATAAATAAATAAATTTTAATGTTCTTTTACAAATCTTATAACAATTTCCACAGATTTTAAAAATGATTGTTTTACCAAATAAATTTTAAAATGAACTTGATTTATACTGACTGTAGATGTTTTAAAAGCTAATATAAATGATTGAGTGATTGCTGAGCAAAATGAAAAGTAGGGAATTTAGAAGTTTCTTTTTAAAAAATTCACTAATCATTGCTTTGTTTATTTCTATCTATTCTATATTTAACTATAAGAGACATCTTGAGTTCAAGCATTTATTTATTATATTTTTAAGACCTAGCAAAGCAGGGATGAAAAAAATCCCAGATGTGTGATATTACTTTACACTCCTATTAGTATTTCTTAAATGATTGTTGTAATAGACATGTTTCTAAATTCAGGATATATTGCCAATTTTACATAAAAAAATCTTCCTTTATTCTTCAAGGTTGACTTGTTTTAAACTTCAAGTGTCAGTTTAAATATGATTGTACTCTCACTAATATGAAGTGTCCCAACATTATTTTTATGCTTTTTTGTACTATTTGTTTATATATTTACATAGACATATATTGCATATACTATATACCTTAAATATTCTATTGTACCAATTGCTAGTTTCCCATATTGCAACATGACACATAAGAAAATATCTAGACAATTAATCATTTTATTCTAAGTACCCTTGAAGGAGTAATGCTCTAGTTTGAGAAATTCCATTTAAGGTATTGTTGTTGTTTAGTACTTCTTCAGTGCTGTGACCAAAAGCCTGACAAGAACAATTTTAGAGGAGGAAAAGTTTATATTCTGCTCATGGTTTCTGAGGTGTCAGTTCATAGATGGCCACCTCCATTACTCTGGGTGAAAGGTAAAGAAGAACATCATGGCAAAGTATGGTACAGAGAAAAACAGCTGGGAACATGGCACCAGGAATTAGAGAAAGAGCTCTGTTCACCAAAAACAGAATAAACACCCCCAAGGGAATGCTGCTCAATGACTAACCTCTGTAGTCATACCCTACCTGCCTACACTTACCACCCAGTTAATCCTTATTAGGGGATTAATGCATTGATGAGGAAAAACCTCTCATGACCCAATCATTTCACTTCAAAGCTTTCTTCCATTGTCTCTCACGTGAGCTTTTGGGGAACATCTCCTATCTGAAACAATACACTAGTTATCATGCAAATTATCTTTTCTGTAGAAAGAAATGTATATTTTTGTTTTAAAGGAAACTCTCAAATTTTCTACTGTTCATTGTTAAAATTATATTTGCCAACAAGTTCTGTTTGCTGACAATGGAACATAAAAAATGATGCACCATTTATAGATCTCAGCAATTCCTCCTAAGCACTTGCCAGTGCCACTCAAAGGGAGTCAGGAGTTCAAAACTTAATGCTCTAATAAAGTCCTACTTCCCATAGTGAGCCATTTGCAGTGATACCACATCATCAGTAAAGTGAATCCAGATATCCTATACATTATGGCAAACAGTTTCAAACCTCATCTCCCTACAGCACTCCCAGTGAAATGAAGCTGAATAAAACAAATCCTGATTTTTCACATTTACTGTTATTAAAGAAGGGAACAAAGTAGTGCCAAGGGGAATGAAAGAATAAAGCTATGGCTATTCGGTTGTGAAGAAAGTAAATTAATAAAACTAACCTCATTTCTTTTGTACATGCTTTCAGTAGATGCCCCTGGAGATCAATTCCCTTTATGGAATAGAGAAAGTTTGGGGGATGCACTATGAAGATTTGTAACTGGGTCTCTCAGTAATATTTGCACTAGATATGTCACAAGGAACTAATGTATCACCTTGTTTGCCATCTGATGCTTGGTTTCTTTTTCTATGTGCTCTTCTTTTCCCATGTTTACTAGAATCTTTGATAGATATTATATTTTCAATAAATATGCCATGTAAAATGTGATCAGGGGAAAGAGCAAAAACAATCCTGTGTGTATACTCCAGAGAATTCTTTAAATCTTGAAAATCGGATAATACTCTAAGCTCATGTAAAATATTAAATCCATCTTTTGCCATTGCTGTACAAAAATTAATATAGTATGCTAGGAAAGCCTTTATCCACTATGACAAACTGAACAACCTCCAGGCTGTTCATCTGCCAAGATGAGGATTTTTTATTTCAATGGCTAGCTGAGTGATGTATGTGCAGATATTTTCAAACCTGTCTGCCTTCCTGTCTCTTTTCTTTAGTGGATTCCATTTAAAAATTAGTCCAGCATCATTGAATAGCATGCAATATAGGAATGCACTTCTCTCAAGAGATAGATGTGCACACAGACATATTTCAATTTTTAAAGAAGAGAATGAAGCCAAATACTCCAGAAAAAATATATATTTGTCAGAATCTGAATCTACCAATGATTTTAGACTTTTCCCTTGATGATGGTTTTTCCAAGATTTTTTGTTCCATATAAATCATCTCTTCTGCATTAAATAACTCAAAATATGAAAGATACAAAATTATCATTCTGGTATAATTCAACAATATTTTATAGAACAAAGAAATTGTACATTTAGTATAGTATATTTTTGTTATTCATAAATAATGGATTTGTGAACTTAGTTTAACTATGTAGTATTTAATCTACTGTTCTGATTGTTATGAATCAATGAATCATTATATCTTGTATATAATACATAAACTTTCCATATGTTCATTTTCCTGTAATACAATCCTTTCTAAATTAATTTACAGAGAATATATTCCATTTAAAAAGTGAATTTATAAAATTCTATGGATCTACCAGTTAAAATAAAAGATGTAGATTCTAGGTTAGAAAAAGACAGTAATCAATTTTTTGTTCAACTAACCAGCTGGCATGAAGAATTTCCTGAAATTGTGAAGCTTCTTCTATTTCTCTTTTCATTTTAAGACAAATTGCTTTTTTTTTTCTTGATCATTGCATAGTGACAACTTTTTAAGTGTCGAATAGTATATTATAAACAATCTCCAGCAAAGTTGGCAGAGAATGTTGATTCCTGAGTTTTTTTTCCTAAGTATTAAATTATAGAAGGTGAGTCTTAGGATATGATATTTAAAGAAGATTTCAGGTTGGTTTTTAAGGAAAGATATCCAGTCCATGATTCAGGAGCCATAACATAAGCAGAATAAAAACAAGTAGGATGTTCTGAAAATATTTGTGTAAAAAATTTTGCTCAGTTAATTGCTGAACATAAATTTTTATCTATGAAAAGTGAGAAACATAAAAGTGGTTAAGCATGAGAACAATAAAGTGGAAATATTTTCTGAATATTGCATGTATATTATTTAGTTCTCCCTAAGTGTATAAAATCAGGACTTCATGCTGCACCCAAACACACACATACACAAAATGCACATATATTCAGACTAAAATATTCAATATTTTATATCAATTTTAGGAATTAATCTCTTTGTTGTTCATATAATCCTTTCACCAGCAGAAATTCCTTTGTCCTTTTTTGGGAAAATCATTAATTCTGAAAACTCATATCCATCAAGTTCATATTTTATATTTCCACTTCGATTTGGAATAAGCCAGGTTTCCAAATTCCGCTGGTTCCTTTTAGAAAGAAATAAGTGTTATCAATATAGTAGAAGCCAAGCATTTTCCACATTAAAAGAGTCATTCTTTCCATAACATATTTTAATAATGCAGATGAAAATGTTTTTAATACACTTGTTTTACCTCTAAAAATCTAATTTAATCCTACATAAATAAAAACTAGGATTTAGCAACAATACATATGTACTTAAATAGATGCTGATATTTTGTTTAGTGTAGTAATAAATGCTGATCAACTCAATTTGGTTTTAATATAGTGTTTTAAAAATCTAGCCTTTGTGGGATCCAAGATGGCATGCTAGAGGAAGGCCGCATTCTGTGTTGCTCTGGGACCTGGGATCCAAGTAGTGGGAATACTGTTTCTCTGTGAGTGATTAGAGGACCCTGTCAGCTCCTTCCCATAGGAATCGCAACTGCCATGCCATGTAGGTTTCCAGTCCTCAGCATCAGCACAGGACTCCTGGCCACTAATCCATGAATGTCCTCTGGGTGCCCAAGTAGGACCACTGGCATTAGCACCCATGCAGGGCTGCTGGCTGGTCACCTATGCAGAAATCCCAGTCACCACTCCCACACAGGACACCGGGCCAATGCCCAGGTGCAGAATTCCAGCTGCCACTCCTGTATGGACCCCCATCTACCAACATGCGAGGTTCCTCTGGTAGCCTTCATCTTGGGACACTGCAACTACTTCTGCAGTCCCCTACACATGGTGGAATGTACCCGGGACACTGTACTGGGTCCAGAGACACCATCCTGCCACAATACTGCACACTATAGAGCTGCACTTAAAACACACTGCTCAACACCAATTCCTGGCCCCATGAAAAGACCAAATTTAAGAGTTATTGGGACAGAGGAAGGCATAGAGTTCCAAACCAAAGGATAAACAATCCATTCAATGAAATAATATCAGAAAGTTTCCAAACATAAAGAATGAATTGGAAAACCAAATACAAGAGGCTTATAGGAGGCCAAGTGTACAAAATCAAAACAGATCCACACCAAGAAACATTATAATGAAAATGCCTAGAATACAAAATAAGGAGAGAATTTTAAAAGCTACAAGAGAAAGAAATTATGATATATATAGGGGGAAACTAATTAGTTTATATGCAGATTGTTCAACCCCGATGCTGAAAGCTAGAAGATTCTGGAACAATATATATCAAGCTCTAAAAGAAAATTCATTCCAACCAAGAATCTTGTATCCAGCAAAAATAAACTTTAGATTTGATGATAAAATAAAAACCTTTCATGATAAACACAATTTAAAAGTATTTACTAGAAACTCTGTAATAGAGAACATTCTCAGTGAAATATCCATGAGGAGGAAATAAAAAATGAAAATGAAGGGCTGGGGATGTGGCTCAAGAGGTAACACGCTTGCCTGGCATGCATAGGGCACTGGGTTCGATCCTTAGCACCACATAAAATAAAGATGTTGTGTCCACCGAAAACTGAAAAATAAATATTAAAAAATTCTCCCTCTCTCTCTCTCTCTCTCTCTCTCTCTCTCCTCTCTCTCTTTAAAAAAATGAAAATGAAAATCAGTAAAAAGAGATATTACACTAAAGGAAATACTAATCAAAGAAGAAACCAAGTCAAGTTAAATACAAAAAAAAAATAAACAAATATGGGCAGGAATACATAACATGTCTCAACAGTAACCCTGAATATTAATGGCTCAAACTCATCAATCAAAAGATACAGACAGGCAGATTGGATTAAAAGAAGAAAGATCCAACAACATGCTGCCTTCAAGTGACTCATCTCATAGAAAAAGTCATCCACAGAATTAAGGTGAAAGGTTGGGAGGAAACATACCACTAACATGGGACTGTAGAAACAAGAGGGATTTCTATCCTCATATCAAATAAAGTAGACTACCGCCAAAGACAATCAAAAGGGATAAAGAAAGACATTTAATACTGCTGAAGGGAAGCATACATCAACAAGACATAACAATTATAAATATATATGCCACAAACAATGGAGCATCTACATTCCTCAAAAAAACTCTTTTCAAGTTCAAAAGTCAAATAGGACACAACAAAATAATTATGGGTCACTTTAACAAATCTCTTTCACCACTGAATAAATCTTTCAAAAAAGAGGTAAACAAAGAAACTATAGTGCTCAATAATACAATAAATAACTTAGAGTTAACTGACATATACCGAATATTTCATCCATCAAAGTGTGAATACACTTTCTTCTTAGCAGCACATGGATTCTTCTCTAAATAGAGCATATATTATGCCACAAAAAAAAAACTCAGAGTAAATACAAAAAAAAAAAATAGAGATAGTACTCTACATTTTATCAAATCATAATGGAATGAAATTAAAAATCAATGTTAAAATTTTGAAAAAAGCTACTCTCAACACCTGGAGACTAAATAATATGCTATGAGTGAACAATGGGTTGCAAAAGACATCAAAAAAGAGATTAAAAAATCTTAGAGGTAAATGAGAACACTGATACAACATATCAAAATCTCTGGTACATTATGAAGGCAGTATTAAGAGGAAAGTTCATTGCATGAAGTTCATTACTTAAAAGAAGAAAAAGTCAACAAATAAATGACCTAACATTACATCTCAAAGCCCTATAAAAAGAAGAACAAATCTACATCAAAAGCAGAAGACAGGAAATAATTAAAATCAGAACTGAAATAAATGAAATTGAAATGAAAGAAATGATTGAAAAATTGACAAAACAAAAAGTTGGTTCTTTGAAAAAATAAATAAAATTGATAAACCTGTAAGCATGTTAATGAAGAGAAGGCAAGAGGAAGCTCAAATTCTAAACATCCATGATGAAAAAGAAAATATCTCAATGGCCACTACAGAAATACAGAAGATAATTAGAAATTATTTTAAAAATTTTTACTATAATACAATAGAAAATATCAAATGCACTGACAAACTTCTAGAGTCATATGCTTTTCCTAAACTCAATCAGGATGATATACACAAATTAAACAGATTGATTTCAAGCAATGAAATAGAAGATACCATCAGAAGTCTACCAAGTACGAAAAGCCCAAGGCCAGATGTATACACAGTTGAGTTCTACAAGACTTTCAAAGAAAAACTAATACCAATATTCCTCAAATTATTTTATGAAATAGAAAAGGAGGGAACATTTCCAAACTCATTCTATGAGGTCAATATCACCATGAGTTTGAAACCAAAGGCACATCAATGAAAGAAAAATTCAGACCAATGTCTATAATGAATATAGATACAAAAATTCTCAATAAAATTCAGCAAATCAAATACAAAAACATATCACAAAGATAGTGCACCATGATCAAGTTGGATTCATCCAAGAGATGCAAAGTTGGTTCACAAAAAGAAATCAACAAATGTAATTTATCACATCAATAGACTTAATGGTAGAATCATATGATCATCTATATAGATGTATAAAAAGCATTTGAGAAAATACAGCACCACTTTATGTTTAAAACACTAGAAAAATTAGGGATAACAGGAAAATATCTCAATGTTTTAAAAGCTATCTATGTTAAGCCCCAGGCCCACATCATTCTAAATGGAGAAAAATTGAACGCATTCCTTCTAAACACTCGAACAAGTCAGGGATGCTCTCTTTCACTACTTATATTCAACATAGTTCCTGAAATTACAGCCAGAGCAATTGGACAGACAAAAGAAATTAAATGGATATAGATACAAAAAGAACTCAAACTATCAATATTTTCTGACCATATTATTTTATACCTAAAAGTTCCAAAAAATTTGACAAAAAACTTCTAGAACTAATAAATGAATTCAGCAAAGTAGCTGGATATAAAATCAAGACACATATCAAAGACATTCATGTACATCAGTGACAAATCCTCTGAAAGAGAAACTAGGAAAACTACCAGATTTATAATAGTCTCAAGAAAAAAAAACTTGAGAATCAACTTAATGAAAAAGGTGAAAAACCTCTATAAATGAAAACTACATTGTGCTAAAGAAAAAAATTAAAGAATATCTTAGAAAAATGAAAGATCTCCCTATTCTTGGATAGGCAGAATTAATATTGTCAATACTACCAAAAGAAATATATAGATTTAATGCAATTCCACTCAAAATCCCAATGACATTATTCACAGAAATAGAAAAAGCAGTCATTAAATTAATCTCGATAAATAAGAGACCAAGAATAGCCAAAGCAATCCTTAGCAAGAATAGTGAAGCAGGTAGCATCACTTGACCAGAACTTAAACTATACTACAGAGCAATAGTAACAAAAACAGCATGGTGTTGGCACCAAAGTACACTTGTTTACCAATTGTACAGAATATAGGACATAGAGACAAACCCACAAAACTACAGTCATCCCATATTAGACAAAGGCACCAAAAACACATATTGGAGAATGGATAACCTCTTCAACAAATAGTGCTGTGAAAACTGCAAATCCTTATGCAACAAAATGAAATTAAGCCCCTATCTCTCCCCATACACAAAGCTCAACCCAAAGTGGATCAAGGACCTATCAATTAAACCAGAGACCCTGTGCCTAATAGAAGAAAAAGTAGAACCTAATCTCTATCATGTCAGATTAGGCCCTGAATTCCTCAATAAGATTCCTATAGCACAAGAAATAAAATCAAGAATCAATAAATGGGATGGATTCAAACTAAAAAGCTTTTTCTTAGCAAAAGAAACAATCAGTGAGGTGAATAGAGAGTCTACAGAATGGGAGCAAAGTTTTACCACATGCACATCAGATAGAGCACTAATCTCTAGGATATATAAAAAACTCAACAATCTTAACATCAAAAATACAAATAACCCAATCAATAAATGGGCCAAGGTACTGAACAGACACTTCTCAGAAGATGCTAGATAATAAACCAGCAAATATATGAAAAAAATGTTCAACATCTCTAGCATTTAAAGAAATACAAATCAAAACTACTCTAAGATTTCATCTCACTCCAGTCAGAATGGCAGCTATTAAGAATACAAACAATTAGTCTTGGTGTGGATGTAGGGAAAAGGCAAACTCATCCATTGTTGGTGGGACTGCATATTGGTGCAGCCAATATAGAAAGCAGTATGGAGAAAACTCGGAATGGAACCACCATTTAACCAAGCTATCCCAGTTCTAGGTTTATACCCAAAGGGCTTAAAAACAGCATACTATAGTAACATAGCCACATCAATGTTTATAGCAACACAATGCACAATAGCTAAATTGTGGAACCAACCTAGATGCTCTTCAGTAGATGAATGGATAAAGAAACTGTGATATATACATTCCCAATGCAATGTTACTCAGCATCAAAAGAGAATAAAATCATGGCATTTGCAAATAAATGGATGGGGTTGGAGAATATTATGCTAAGTGTAGTAAGCCAATCCCAAAAACACAAATTCTGACTGTTTTCTCAGATATGAGGATGCTGATACATAATGGGGTTATGAGGGAGCATGGGAGGAATGGAGGAATTTTAGATAGGGCAAAGGGGAGAAAGGGGAAGAGAAAGGGTTAGGGTAGAAAAAGAAGTAGAATGAGATGGACATAATTACCCAAGTACATGTATGAAGACACAAACGGTGTGACTCTACTTTGTATACAAGAGTCATGAAAAATTGTGCTCTATAGGTGTACTATATAGAAACTGAAATGCACTCTATGTCATTTATAAAAAATTAAAATAAATAACTAAAATTTTAAAACATCTAATCTTTGCACTAGTCCTTATACATATACTCTGAAATCTAGTAACCATAAAATGAGTGACTATTTTCCAATTTTATGATTGTATTATTGATTTGAATGTATCACAGTGAACTCTATAATCATTAGATACAATTTAGTAAAGCAATTGTGTAGAAGTTCAATTGATATTTTCACAACCCTTTCTTATTCCCATAATAAATCCTTGAATATTATTTTCACATGACCTTTGTAACTATATCTGAATTTGTAAAAATAGTTACATAGCAATTTCTTAACAAGTCTTTAATTTACACGATTTAATAATGAGCAATTTTTCATTTCATTACAATATATTAATTTTAACAAAATAAATGCACAATAGCTAAATATCAATTCTTTAATTTCTTAAACAAACACCAAGAGAGAATGAAAAGTATGGCCCATGGTGAGCTATTCTGAGAACATAGGAAAATACATAAGGGTCCAGAATAAAGTTATGTGACTTGAGAGGATGAAAAGGCAAGTTTTTCTGTTCTTTTTGGTACTTAGGAACAGAGTGAAGGTTCTCATGTAGTGGCTTTCAAAGCTAAGAGTGGTAGTGACAGATTTTCTTATCAGCCTGCCCACATGTGGAATAAAGAGGAAGAGTTGGGTATGGAACTTGAAATCTGTCATCAAACATAAAAAAATAAGTAAATATGTCACTTTCACACTAGCATTCAAAAGGAAATATACCTACTAGAAACATTTTGAATAATTAGCTCTCCATCCTGTAAAAGCTATCATGGAGGTTTTTGATGTGATTTTTCATGAAATAATCATTTTCTAACTCCTTTCTGGGTTTCTGACATTCTTCCATGTTTAAAAGAAGACATATCATCTTATTTGAACAGATCAAATACACTGAAATGTTGGAAAATGTGTAGACAAGTAAGAAGATATGGAAGTATCTAAATATTCATATTTTCTATATGAAACAAAGACTCACCTGATAGAAAGTGTGTTTTACCTGACTTAAAGGGCTAGGTCAGAGAAGACTTCATGAATGACTTCTTGAACTTGGGTATGGAGGTACATGTCTATTATCCCAGCTACTCAGAAGGTTGAGGCTGGCAGGAGCGTCACAAGTTTAAGCTGAGCAATTTAGTGAAAACCTGTCTCAAAATGAAGTTTGGAGGTGTAGTTAGGTAGAACATCATTTGCCTAGAGAATATAGAGGACAAGTGTACAAGTTAAAGATCAGATTCAAAAACTATTTAAAGTGATTTAGGACAAGGTGAAAGGCCTTGGATTCAATCCCAGTACAAAATGAAACACAACACAGCAAAATGACAGCAAACAAACAAAAAGAAATGACTTCTTCAGTAAGACCAAATAACAAGAACTAAGTTTGGGGGGCAGGCATCGATAGCATTCTATCCAGAAACAGAAATTTGTGTAAACCTGTACAAAGGTCCTAAAGTGGAAAAAATGCTGTATATTTAAGCAGTGGAAGAAGGTCAGTTTGGCTGCAGGATGGAAAGATATAAAGACAAGAAGAAGAAAGGAGGATTCGGAATCAGAAGAGGCTACATTTAATACTCTGTAAACTGAAACCTGAAGGTTTTTTTATCATAGGATTTTTGTGAAGCCACACTTATCTTTACATTAACCTATTTTATTTATTATTTAATAATTGTTAATCATGCTTGCAAAGTAGAGAGTATAGAGGATAAGACTGCAAGTTAAAGATCAAGTTCAGAAGCTATTTAAAGTGGTTTAGGACAAAAAGTGTGGTGCTCTCTTAAAAGTGATGTAATGGATAGATAGATAGTGAGCTGAAGACTTTGGAGTATATTTTTAGAAGAAACTGATATAATTGATGAAGAGAAATAAGGTACAATCCTGTAATGGAAAGTGGTTTATCTTTGTTGTTGTTTTTTTTGTTTCCTTAATTGGCCTTATATCATTTACTAAAGTGGGCCACAGGAGCAGTAGTGTGCGAATTAGAATAAGTTAAACATGCATCTTTTTATAAGAATCTAACAAGCTTAATTTCATCATTTCTTAAATAGTTATTCATCAACTACTCTGTAGTAGACTCATGTAACAAATGGTATAGGTACCTTTGAGTTTACTTACTTTTATTTCCCTGTGACCTTTGACTTTCACTAGTGAGAGTTATTTTTCTCTTGTGTAGTATAGTAAACAATGCAAAACAAAATCATTAGAATGATGACTTTTCTGTGTGTTGAAAAGAATATAGTCAAAGTATCAGAGTCCTACTATGTTAGAATGCTTATTTCAATTCACAATACTACTTCTTCCCAAAGTCATTTCAAAATGCTTTGCTTCAGTCCCATTTTATTTTAAGACATATACTAATAATGCTATTTTGCCATAACTGCTTTGGATCTGAATGGATCCTTCAAGATTTATGTTGCACCTTTAGCTATAAAATCCTTACAATATCTATTTTTTGGGGAAAGTTTTGATGTTATCATTTTTAGCCTCAATCCAGTGTTATTTCTTTTAATGTGAAAATTTATAAACAGGCAGTTTCCACTCACCAAGATCTTATGGAGTATAGCAATATTCTATATTGCTAGAAGATATTTATCCTTGTTTATTCACCTTTACTTCATTTGTACTGTCAAGTTCTTAAACCATTAACAATAAAAAAGAAGTAGAAGTAGAAGAAGAATGCAGCATTTTGAGAAAGACTTACATAATTATTGTAGCTTCTTTTACTTCCAGAATTTCTTTACTATAGATTACTTTAAAAGATACATTTATTCTAACACATCCACTTTTTATCACTTTCTGCTTAACACAACTCTTCATATAGTCAGAAGACACTGACAATAACAAAAATTTCCCTGTACTTATTTCAAAATGAGTATGATGATATAATCAGAAAAATCCTGACGATGCAGATAGGTTTGGAGAAATAAAATTATTTTGAATATTTGTTGAGAAACTATTATGTACTATTTTATGATAACAAGTGATTTTCAGGATGCAAT
Source organism: Marmota marmota marmota (assembly GCF_001458135.2). Taxonomy (NCBI): domain Eukaryota; kingdom Metazoa; phylum Chordata; class Mammalia; order Rodentia; family Sciuridae; genus Marmota; species Marmota marmota. Next base: position 37,086,735 of record NW_026000211.1, read on the forward strand.
ATTTCTTGCATGTAATAGGTTGACAAAGCCCATGTCAATGAAAAAGAACATAAATATGAAACTTTATATATGACAGTCTATGAAGCCGCATTCTCATAAGCATAAAGAAAAAATAGCAATAAAGAACAAACACAGTCTCCAAATGTAATTTTAACTCTCATTCTAGAATTATTCCCATAATAAGTTTTCAGGTGAGCAATATAGTTGGCAATATCACTCACTATAGTAAGTGCCTTTTCATAAAATAAAAATATTAAACCACATTTTTAAACATAATTTTTCTTTATACTAAGAATATTTTATATAATGATTTCAGTCATCAAATAGTTTATAATATTTTAACACTTGTTCTTAAGTATTAGATTTAAGGCATTGATGTGGAATACAATTGTATTTATATGCATGTGTACAGAAATTTATTGTGTGGAGAGTTGCAATCTGATTGTCATATGTATGTTACATTCTGCGAACCTATTGAGAATACTTAATGTATAAAATATACTTAAAAGCACTTTGGAACCTAATTTTTAATTTCTATTATCATTTTTAGTACTCTATCATCTCCCTAGTACAATAGCAATCTGCAATAATATATGGCCTAGTTATATATGGCCATGGAAATATGAAGTACAAAAATTTTGAATGCATCATGAGTAATAGCATGATTTATGAGAAGCTTTCCATGGCTATAGTGTTAAAAAAAAATACTGCTTGAGTGGACTTCATAAGGATTATTTAATTAAATACATACTTGGATGCATACTATATAAACACATAATTATATACAAACACACACAAACACACATATGTGTGTGTTTAGATATGGATATATGTATACAGATACTCCTTGACTTTAGATGGGATCATGTTTTGATAAGCCCATCATAAGTTGAAAAGACTGAAAATAAAAAATGAATTTAACTATTGTAAATGGAAATAAACATTGATGTGGCTGTGTAACTGTAGTATGCAGGTTTTAAGTCCTTTGGGTATAAACCTTGGAGTGGGATGACTGGCTGAATGCTTTCTCTGATATGTGGATGCTAATTCACAATAAGGGGGGATCTGGGATATAGCTCAGTTGATACAGTGCTTACCTAGCATGCACAAGGCCCTGGGTTTGATCCACAGCACCAAAAAAAAAAAAAAAATCACAATATGGGTTTGGGGAAGAATAGAGGTATTTTGGACTAGACAAAGGGGAGTGGGGTAATAATGATTGTAGAATGAATTAGACATTATTACCCTACGTACATATATGATAATATGACCTATGTAACTCTACATCATGTACAACCAGACAAATGAGAAGTTATACTCCATTTATGTATTATGTGTCAAAATGCATTCTACTGTCATCTATAACTAGTTAAAACAAATAAAAAGTATTTTTAAAAATATATTTAACTTATGTAAATTACAGAACATCATAACTTAGCAACACAGTAAACTGTAGAGTACTGATTTACTTCATGATTCTATGACTGATAGGGCTGTAGGGTTGTGGCTCACTGTGCTATCCAGCATGTGGGAGAACATTATACTGCATATCAATGCCCTGTGAAAAAAAATTAAAAATTTTAAATTCAAAGTCTCTTTCAATGAGACTGCTATCACACCATCATAACAAGTAAGATGAACCATGATAAGCTGGGGATTGAACGTGCTTGCATGCATACACATATAATGTCTGAAGTTCTACACAACCTATAGTGAGACCCTGACTCAAAATAAAGCATACAAAGGGATGGGGATGTGGCTCAATGGTTAACCCCCCTGGGTTCACTCCCTGGTACAAAAAAAACAAAAAACTATAATGTATTATATATTACAATTTAAACATTACTGGCCTTATAAAAACATATATCTAGGAGAAGAAAATGAATTTCCAGACAGCAGGTTTTCGTTTTTCCACATCCCCATTCTATTCCTATGGCATTCCCAGAGCTTTTATTCCAAGGTAGTTGCTCTTTGATATGCAAAAATAACTAACTTTGTAAATGTCCTCATTGACTGCTTCCTTTATTTTTCCTTTGAATTTAATCTGTATTCATCAACTGGAATTTTGTTTTTCAAACAAAATTGTAGGGTCACCAGGATTGAGATTCCCCCAGACTCTCTGGCATGTTGAGGAAAATTGCAGCTCTTACTGTGGCATTATAAACACTTCAAAATATGCCTCTATCTTCCTTTCATGCGTAGTGACCCAACTACCCTCCTGCCTTTAACCCACAGTAGAGATGGTTTTCAAGACACCGAAAATGATAACTCCATTTCCAGGCAATGTACCAGTCTTTCCATTAATCAAGCATTTCCACATTCCCTGAATTACCTTTCCAATTTATTAGTACCTCTAGCTCGGAAAGAATGCTATTTTTCTGTAAAAAAGCCAAATGTTTGAAGTTCTGGTATACCTGGAGACAGAATGAGTTCCTATTTTCTGTTTTGGCAACACTTTACTCCTATTTCCACCATAGGAGTTGTATATCACAGAATTTGTTACAGATGATTTAACTTTTAGATACTGACTTTCTTCTAGGTAGCAAGTTATGCACCCTATAATGTAAATTTTGATAATTTGTCTAGGATGTAACTAATATACACAACTTACAAGTGTATGTCAGGATACAGAGAGGTAGTATACCTTCAACTACTTACTGCACTTCTTAAGGGTTACTATTGTTTTAAACAACGAAACAAAACAGAACTCAGACTGATTCAGATGTTATTGTTCAAAGTACTTCTGTGGTTATCTCTTAAAAGAGTATAATTGAGAATTTATGCAGGATTTTCAAAATATTTTTTTTCACTCTAAACTCATAAAACAGCATTTATTAAATAGTTGAAATTGTAGTTAAACAGTTCAGTTTTAAACAAGTTGTCCTATACATTCTGCATCAAATTTTATCTTTTCTATGCCAAATATCTGCATGCTTTGAAATTATAGGTATCCATTAAAAGCAGAAAAAAAATAAAATCTTTGGAGGTAGCATCTGAACTTTTTGTTTCAATTAACTGTTGATGTTGAAGTAGGGACTTTTTAAATATCTTGATTAATTTAATAAGAGATACAATTTGCAAAAGTAATTCTAATAATATTATTCCAATATCAGAGAAGCTTAAAAATGACAATTAAATTTTGTAAAAAAATAATATTGTATATATATATAATATTATAAATATTATAAAATATAATTTATTATTGATATTAATACATTACATAAAAATAATTATATTTTACTAGAAAGTACATTGGTATAACTTCTTTCCCATAAGTCTTTAAACAAATATTTAAAAACTGACAATTATATAATATAAACCTTAACACCTTGCATGGACATGAAATTTAGTTCTCAAATCATTTTTCCATTCTTCAGGAAATCCTCTTTTGATTGCATTACATTTAAATTAAATTACTAGATTATCGTTGGTCATTACTCTAAAAAACACTATGTCCACTAATTTAGAACTAAACTTATTAATTAGGTACAATGCTTGTTCTGTCATGAAAGAGGAATTTTAATGATTAAAGTCATGAAACATAATTGACAAAGTAACTGGAGGAGTCATAAGGAAGATTTAATAAAATACCTGAAAACTTATACTCAGAGAGAACTTTGTCCTAGGACATGTCTCAATACCAATAAATACTAGTGATGACTTTAATCATTTAATCACCTCTATTATCCAGTTTATAAGTCACATTTTGTACATCAATTATATATTCTCAAAATATTCATATCTTGATTATTCAGACTGCTGACAAATTTAACAGTTTGTTGAATATCTGAGAGTTGATAAATGTTTGAATTGTCACGGGTAAACAAATAGCCCACCAAAACTGAGATTGTTCTTCTTCCACATTGTATTTCTTTTCAGATTTGCAGTGGACATATTTTGCCTATTTCTATTTTGTTTCCTGCAAACTCTGCAACCATAAATGTAGTGCTAAGATTTCTGTGACTTTTCTTCATTCCTCTCATCTGTGGGCTCCTATATCCTGTTGATAGAATGTGTGTAAGATTTATTTTATGGCTTAGAAGATTATCATGGAGTACTAGCTGATTGAGATTCTTATAAACATTGAATAATTTTTGAACTCATTCATCTAAAATTAGGTTTCACATTTTCATGTTGTTTTCACACAGCAGTGTTCTTCAGAAATTCTTCAGTTGCTGTTATGATAAAAAAGATCTTAAAGAAACCATGGTTGAATAATTGCCTCCAAGTCCCACTGTATACACACATACGTAAAGCATTATGTGCTTTTATTTCTGTTTGACATTTTGGTTCTTATAATAATTTGATCTAAAGAAAAAATTGGTATAATTTTTTTAAAGCATAAGGAAGGAACTATCTAATATTTCCAGAAGAATGCTAAAAAAAATCCAATCAAAATCCCCAAACTAAAACTGATAGACTCTGGTAAGGAATTCAGCCCCATATGTGAATATAACATTATTCATGATAAAAAATTTATGCCAAGAATTCTAATTTTTGAATAGTTTCAATTATATGAAAGAACTGGTGGTAAATGATTAATTCCTGATATGAGCACCAATGGCATCTACTTCCAGACATTGCATCTTTCATAAACTGCATATTTTTTTTTTAGAAAATATCCAAACATTGCCTATAAACTTATTCTGGAATTGATAAATATTGAATCTGGATAACTTTCTTTTCATTTGAGAATGACTTTAAAATAACCATGTTTTGTATGTTAAAAAAAAAGTGAGGAAAAATGCCAGGCATGGTGGCACATCCTGTAATCTCTGTGGTTTGGGAGACTGAGGCAGGAGGATCGCAAGTTCAAAGGCAGCCTCAGCACACATAAGTTGCTAAACAACACAGTGAAACCCTGTCTCTAAATAAAATACAAAACAGGACTGAGGATGTGGGTCAGTGGTCGAGTGCCCCTGAGTTCAATTCCTAGTACACCACCTCCCCAAAAAAAAGTGAACAAAAAGAAAATCTGAATCTTGACTCAGAAAAAAAATCAAACAAGAATATACTATATCATGTATAGGTGAAAAAAGATTTGGAATAGTAATACCCAAAAATATATAGCATCTATAAAATAGAAATTGAAAGAAAAAATAAGGCAATATCGAGAAATGAAAGGAATAGGAAGGAATGAAAATCAGAGGTAGGTTTTTCAGAAATATAGCAAGGAAATTAAACACTAATGGAAAAATTCAATAACCATTGGATAACACATGCTATAGTAGAGGATTACTGATGTCAACATGAGTGTAAAAACTTGAGAATGATCCTTTGAGTGAAGGATAAAAAACGTCAGACAAATAATATTGAAAGTGTATGGACCAACCTAAAGAATCATAAGTCCATTGAGAAAAAAAAATTGAGTAAATCAAATGAAATCACTATTTTAAATATATTGAAGAAAACATCATTAACATAAATATAGTGCCTAAGAACACATTTTGAGAACATACATCTAGAATGTAAAACATATATTGAATGTTTGAGAACACAAGTGTTTTAGATAGACACAACAAATAAGATATATTCCCCCCAAAAAAACCCAAAAATCTAATTTTTGAACTCAAAATCAAAACAAAGTAAAAGAGAAATAAGTTAAGAAAAAGAGAGAAAGAAGAAAAGAGAGAGGTAGAAAGTAGAGGGAGAAACAAGTGAGTAGAAAGAAACTGAGTATATTAAAAGTAGTTTCCAAAATATTTAATATGAAAAAACAATCACAATCTTTTATTAAATAGATAGAAAATTGAAAATATGTGATATTTCTATTTTTGAAATCCTAAAATATGTATGCATTGAAATATTGAAACACATAAGAAACTATGCTTATAAATATATTTTCTAGGGCTATCCATAAAAAAATAAAAGAAAATGTTGTGAGGAAATAGTGATATAAACTATCAAAAATTAAGATAGGCTGATGTCAAAAAGAACAGATACAATATTTAAAATATTACAATCTCTAAATATATTTAGAATATAGATGATAGAAAAAGTTTAATATTCTCTATCTACAAAGTTTTAGTTCAGTGTTAATGATATGATACCCCTATAAAAGTTGGCAACTTAAAATAATAGGCACCCTATGAAATATTAATTATTACCACCCAAGAAATAGAAGACAGACTAATAATAATAAAGTGATATTATTTTGCACTTCTTAACTTGTTAAAGGTTGAGATTAGTAGCTAATTAAATAGTATCAATGATATATATCAGTAGGTGACTTCATTGAGTTCCTGGCAATATAAGTTAATTCAAAATTTCTAGAAGGCAAATTGGAAATGTATATTGCAAGACATTGAATTTAAAAAAATTCTTCATGCAAAACTCACTTGGTTTATAGGTTAAATTTCCATTTCATTTTCAGAAATGTACATGTATATGAATTCATTAAAATGCTATTTGTTATCAAAAAAAATCAAACAACCTATTTTAGTGAAGTAGTAGATTCTTTAGATAAATATTCATATTAGCAAAAGTGGAAATATTACAGCATCATTAATGTGTGTGTCTAAAAGATGTTACAATTATAAAAGAGACCTGATATTTTACTTAATGAGATTAGGCAAGTAGAAAATTATATACATGATATTATTCCAGAATTTGAAATCTAAAATATATGTTCACTATGATAATATAAAATTAATTTCTAACTAAATTTCTAAATGTTAGAAATGGAGGTAACATATTTTCATCATATTCTCAGTAGAAAAGTATTGTTTTTTATAACTAGAATAAAACAATGAATGCCATTTGAAAAATAAAGTAAAATGAGTTGAAGTAGTGTTAGGTAAACAAACCGCTGGCATCAAGAGGCATTTCCTTCTCCAGCTGCTCTTCTGGCCCATCAGCCCTTTCATAGCAGTGAGATGCCATTAGAGCAGGTGGCTGCTCATTTTATTTTGATATGGAAGATTAACCTCAGAGCTATTTCTGCGTTTACTAGAAAACACTGAGTCATGACAATTGTAAAAACTATCTCCACCGATATGCAATCAAATTCTTTTATACCAGGGCTTACTCTCACATGGGATGAGTGTTAGTGAAGGATGTAAATTATTTAGAATGTCTAAATTACTTTTTTTTTCCCCTTAGTCTCGGTCCTTGTGTTAGCTATTGGTGTATGAAAACAAAATGGAAGGTTTATCTTTGAGTATGCCACAATATTATTAGTTTTGGTTTTCACATAGTAAAAGTGGGATTGTAACTAGTAAAGTTGTGTTGAAGAAACTGTTAAACAAGAAACTGTTTATAACCCAAGAGAATGGATTCTTATCAATTATTTTTATTAAAATGAATCTAAGTCTGCCCATATGTTCATCTTTCTTTCTTCTTTTAATAGTAGCTCTGCTACATTCCCCCTGGATTTCTTTCATTAATTAAGTATCAACACATTTTAGATTAATATTAGGACTGAGGCTAGTTTGACCTTGTAGTTGAAATAGTCTTCTTTACCAAGGATGAGACATGGAAGATAAATTTAGAAGAAAAAAATAATCGACATGTAATGTGCATTGTTTGGTTGGTTCAAAGAATTAGCCTTTGTGAATTTGACTAGAACATTAATATTATCACACTGCAATCAGCATTTGTCAGTTTTCATCAAGAATATCATTTACTTCTGTAGTACTATCTTTTGTGTTTTCAGGCCATGTAATAGGAAGTCAATTGATGATGAGAGATGGATTGCAGTTAGGAAATTATTCACCATATAAGAAAATGGCAACAATAGATATTTAACCTCAGAGCAAAATAAATATATGTTGAAGTATCTACAGCTAAATTTTCCATAGGCCTAGAATACATACTATTTACAATTCAGGTCATACTGAATACTACTTTATTTTTTTAAACATTTAAACTATGTATTTTATTCAGTATATAAAATAATAACATAATTTAACTTTTCCTAATAAGGCTGTTTTGTTCAGCTTTTTATAGATGATATCTTGGCAAGCCATTAAAATCTAAAACTGTAGTAATTTAATGTGTTAATTTTTGATGAGATATTTATCTTTTTAAAAATATGACTGTGAAAATTTTTGTATTTCAATTTACCTAGGCTACAACTCCTAATTGTTTGTCAAACACTTGTCTAGATGAGGTTATGAAAGTGCTTTTGAATGTGACCAAAGTTTACAGTTAAATTTTAAATAAAGCAAATTACTCTCTACAGTGGGCTTCATGCAATCAGTTGAAGATCCTAAGACCTTGACATTTCTCAAAGAAACAATTCAGCTTCAAAAATGAGACTTAGAAAAAAGTAACTTAATTCCAGCATCATAGCCTTCACTGACATTTTAGAGTCAAGACCACAGCACCAACTATTGTTGAAGGTCCAGCCTGCTGACCTGTCCCAGGAATTTTAGACTTGCCAGATCCCATAATCACATAACTCAACTTCTTAAAATCTTTCTCTCTCTCTCTATTACCTGTTGGCTTGGTTTCTTGGAGAACAGAGAATAACAGTTTAATAATTTTAATAAAATGACCTTATATAATTGTGAGAGTGTTTCATAGGATAGAATTATTATTCTATGAATATACTGGATTTCATTGAATTATTTTCCAAAATTATTATTGACATTGCTCATTCAACTTAACCACCTGTGCTATTGTTACCTTAACAATTTTACCAGTTTGATGTATGTGGAATGGTATATCCCAGTGCTTAATACTTTTTATTTATTGCCAACGTCATGTTAGGTTAGAAAGAATTGTTAATACAAAAGAAAGAAAAAAGAAAAAAGAAAAAAAAAAAACATAAGAAAGACAGAAGTTAAATTGCCCATCTATCAGTTATTTTGTTTAAGACAACAAATACCAATTGGGATTTAAAGTGTGGGATGCTATTAGGAACTTAGGAATCTTATGAGCTCATTTGATTTACTGTGGCTTCAGGGAGCATTAGTTCCAGATTGTATTTTCACAGCAGAGAGCTCTTTCAGTGGTTCTTACACTTCTACATGGTGAACAATGAAAGTTCGGTAGTAGTATTTATAATAATATATGGTCAAACTGATATGACAAGGAATAGAGAATCATCAATACATAATATACCTTGGACCATAAACATACATAGAATTTGCACATTTGAGAGGGAAATGATATATTCAGAGAGGGAAAAAATGGCATATTGATGAATATAGTTATCTAGGAAGCAGTTGCAAATGAGCAACTACTGCTCAAAAGAAAGGTCAAGAAGGTTTTATATATATAAACACACAATAAAAACAATTTCATGGTAAAAGTAAAAGAAATCAAGAAGTTTAAAACAAAACACATTCTTTCAATGTTATATTTAATGACAAACATGAGTGGAGATATTTTGGGAGTCCTCATGTTTCTTATCACTTTGTTATTTGATCAACAATTTTGAATATATGTGTTTCCATTTTCTATAATAACATAAGAAATGGGCATAAGCATGTTATTGATCTATTTAAATGTGATAAATATGATTATAGAGTTAACAAATCATATTTTTTTTGGTACCAGAGATTAAGCCCAAAGGTGCTTAACTACTGAGCCACATCCCAGCCCATTTTATATTTTATTTTAGACAGTGTCTCTCTAAGTTGCTAAGGGCCTCACTAAGTTGCTGAGGCTGGTTTTGAACTTGCTATTCTCCTTCCTCAGCTTCTGGAGGCTCTTGGATTACAGGAGTGAGTCACCATTTCCAGAGAGTTGAGAGATCTTCACAGGAATATCCAGGGTTTGTTTTGAAGCAGCACTATCAGCTTTAAATACTTCAACTATTTCTGGAACAAGGTAAATCATAAACAAACTGTAAACTTTGGAAATTATAGATTAATCTCTGATTTGCTGACAAACAAGAGCTGTTCTCTCTTAAAAATTGTCCTCAGGGTCATATCTAAGCTCAAGTGATGATCCCTCAGTTCACATAACTTTGTAACCACTTGCTTTAATTAAATATAAATATATGTAAATATATAAATAAATAAATGTTTTTCCACAACAACCATGAAAACCAGGAATATAGTTTTAGTCAATGCTGGAAGAAACTAAGTCTTCAAGTCAACCATAAATTCTCTGTTCACACCAACTTCTTAGACCATCTGCATCCATTTTTCTTTGTCCACATTTAAATAGATCCTTCCTTAGAAAATAAGAAGTGTAATCTTTTTAATCTATTTTTTATTGGAGCTCAGATAATTTCTCTCTGAATATGTGAACATCATAGCACTTTGTTATTTGATCAACAAAAAATGATGTGGCAACTATAATCATATTTATCACATTTAAAGGGATCAATAATATGCTTATGCCCATTTCTTATGTTATTATACAAAAGGGAAACATATATTAAAATTGTTCATCAAATTACAAAGTGATAAAAAGTGATTATAATACACAATTCAAACAAATAGTATTTACAAGATATACTATTTTAGCATAACCAGAATTTGATTAATGGACTCATTGACTTTTAGTCAACATTCCTCCCAAGGAAAATAAATGTTGTCACATCCTCTTCTCCTAAATGTATGACATTTTCTAAGCGATTTAACTGATGGGCTTAGTTTGCTTAGAAGAAGTTCAAAAGATGACTACATATTAATACAACTGCCATATAATATTGCACAAGAAAATGTAATATACATGAATATAATATAGCATGATATGAGATTGTAAGTTTAGTTACAGAGTCACTAGATAAATTATATGTTTGTTTTCCTTATAAATGATTTAAAATACTAGTTATATTAAGACAAACGTTTCTGTAGATTGTTCAAATACTACATCTTGCTCTGTAATAAATATGACTTAAATTATGTTCATTATAGGTAACATAATTTTCTTCTGCCTTAGAGTTTTCATCTCAATAATTAGGATACTATTACATACTTTATAGGGTTTTAAGGATAAAATTATTTACCAGCTAGAACAGCATATGATATATAATTTCTCAATAAAAAAATAAAAGTAACCTAAGTTTTTTGTTTCCTTGTTTTTCAATGGCTATAATTCAATTTTCTTTCTGTTTTTGTTTGATATTTTTGGTTATTTCTCTAATAGAATTTCTCAAAAAAATATGAAATAAAATACACTCTAATTTCAGAATCACTATATCTAATCTGTGACATCTAGAATCAATTAGCAGAAAATAACTTTTAATATTTTCATATTGTATAGAGTCTCAAAAGTTCTAGAGTTGTCAATCCATGGCAGAAATAAGTTTGTAAAACTGCTACAATCAAAATCTTGTCTTCTAATTTTTTTAGAAGTGTGAATTTTATTCAAATGAAAATGTTGAATTATGTCACAAAAGTTGAAAACAAAACAATTATTTTTTTTTCTGTGTTTAATTTCACTGGAAAAAATTCACATATATAGTGAACAAAAAGTTTAACACAAATGAGCTCATGAGGAATATTTAAAAAACAACTGTGAAGAGATAATATCTGTAATATATATATGTGTGTGTATATATATATATATATATATATATATATATATATGATACTCCTAAATATCTTCAACATTTTAAGCTACCCATTATAAAGCTCTGAAAATTTAATAACATATTCACAATCAGCAAGTTTTATATATACATACTATCCTATACTTTTAAGATTAAAGGGACATAATAATAACAGAGAACTAAAAACTAAATGGTGCAACTAACAACTTTCAAATGTGAAAAAGGTAAATTAAGTCATTCTGTTTATTCATGATAAATTTCAATAGTATAAGTTCCTATATAAAGCAATCAAGAAGATTTGAGAAGAAGAATTAGCCTAATATCTTAATTTAACTATAAAATCACAGGTCAAAAATAATTCAAATATATATGGAGTTTTGATTATATCACCAGAAGATTCTCAACAATTTGAAGGATAAGAATATTAAGCAGGTTGATAACTTTGTAACCCCCAACTGATTGGAGAATAAAGTTAAACAGGTGGTGATGACAGATCTGGAATTAGCCTGAACAAGTGATAATCCCCAGAGGTCAGACCTGGTTTCAGTTTTTAAAAATATTTTTGGATGATGTGGTTGAAGTAGTTTGAAGTATAATATTTGTACTTTGTAAAAAAAAGTATCCTGAAATTGTGTATGTGTGCACATGTGTGTATTTAGTTATAAATTCATTATAGTTTAGAAATATAAACTTGTATAAACCAATATTCTTACAAACATCTCTTGAGAATTAAGCCTTTCTTCTAATAAGTAATAATTTTACATAGAAAGTAAAGTTCTCTCAAATGCTTGAAAAATACAATAAAATGAGGATTTTGCACACCTATAATTTATAATAATTTTAAGTTATTTAGTTTATATTGAATCATTACTTTTAAATAACTTGACCAAAAATTACAAAAGGACTTAGGCAATATAGTGAATATTATATTGCCATCACTCAATGCTGAGAGCCATAGCGGAGTCTGAAGGAGGCTTGGCATTTTTGCCAGAATGGAGTGGTTGAGAGGTGACGCCAGCAAGCCATAGAAATGATAACGGTTATGTTAAGCTGTGTATATTAGACCCCTGCTGTCCGCCTAGGCCTGCTACTTTGGAGTTCTGGATACTTTGGAGTTCTCGCAGCGATTCCCAGAGAGTTCCCATTGGTTGAGGAAGTGCTGGAGGTGGGATTTCCGGTTGGTGTGTGGTTCCTGGGGGAGCCACCTGGCGTTCCTTCGGGTGAGTTCCCAGGGAGCATGTGTGGAGTGTGCTGGTGGAGTTCACAAGTAAAGTTTGTTCCTGCTTCAGTGGCATCATGATTTGTGCCCAGCCAGACTGCAACAACTCAACTTCCCGATTCTTTAAAGATTCCTTATGTGAACTGAGTTCATAAAGTGAACTAAAAAAAGTTCCTACCTTAAAATGAAAACCCTCTGTAAAATTTAAATATATTTTTCTTCACCTTATAATTATTTGCATGACAAATTCTAATGACTGTTTCCAAAGTAAGCCTGATCACTCAAATCCCACTATAAACGAAATGCTACAAAAAATTCAGAGATTTTTAAAATGACTTCTTAATGAATAATATTGTAAAATTGGTGTAAAAGAGAGAAGCTTCAAAAATAATAATTTTAAGATTTATTTTCCTAATCATTGAGGAAAGCAACTTTGTAATGTACCTGAGTATAATTTTTGACACTTTGTTCCTGATTAGAATTAAAGGAAAAGTCTTTGCAAAAACTGGTTATTCACATTGGCAATTGAAAGTGTTGAAACCAATCAATAGAATTAGTAATCCTAATGCAATCTTGGTCTTGAAGCAAAAGACAGATAACAATCTGATTCCTTTGTTGGCAGATGTATTCTAAATTTTTTGAATGAGAAGAAGTTCCTTGTTGTGTAATGATGATGTGTGAATAATAAGTAAGCAACTGTAGTCACTTTATCATAACCTTTTTGCATATATATGCATGCAAACCATAGAAAATTTTCATTCAGTACAAAAATAAAATGAATAATGCCTTAAACATTGTGATTTTCCTTGTGAAATGATTGCTTCCATAAAGATGAATAAAGTAAACAAGCAGGACCCATTAAAGCATGTTGGATTGAACTGAATTGTCTATTGCACACTCAATAAATCTTTTATAAGTTTATTTCTATTGGTTTCAAAACAGTTTAATTTACTGTAAAATATAATAAGGTTTCTGTCATCACTCTGTAATTTGTAATGCCTTAATAAAGTATATGATGTCTTATACTCAACTTTTGTGGATAAAATCTAAAGTTTACTGTGTCCTTAAAATCTGAGTACTGTAGTGAAAAAGTGTATATTTAGTACAGAAGCAATAAATATTTTGCAGGCAATATTTGTTGTTTTGAATGACTTTAACATTTTTTGAAACAAGTAAATGTGTCCATTGTGGGCCAGCTTTAAAAAATGTCAATATTTCCACTATTTCTATATGTTCACTACCAGTTTAATAAAGTTTGTGTGCAAGAGAGACCTATTTTTTTTCTTAAATCATTGCAACATTAATGATTAATTTCATGAAATCAAGAAAAATGCTGGAGACTTAATATATTAGATGAAACTTGACAAGTTCTCACATGAACAGCAAAGTTTTTTTTTTTTTCTGCAAACTAGTGGAGGTACAAAAGTAAGTAGTCCTTAATTACTAAATAAATGAGGTACCAAAACCAATGCTGTGGTCAACAGTGATAAGCCTAATAAAGAACATGATTTTAAACAGTGGACATTATTTAAATAATTTTTCTCCTTAGGTTCTTCATTATAATCTGCTATTATTTAGTTCATAAAGTGAACTTTTGTTTAGTTCATAATATCTGCATATATATAATCAAAAATTGTTGCATCTGATAATTGCTAAAGTCAGTAGTACTCATATGCTGGTATAAATTAATTTATCCATCTACAAGTGAAAAAACATTAATGTTTTTACATGGATTTAAATATCAATAAACTCATACTATCTTGAAGCCACAAAGGTGAATATCTGTACCTCAAAATTGGGAAATGTTGTCGCGACCCCTCACCGGCAAGGGAAAACACGACACAGGATTCTTCTTTCAGCAGTTTATTCAGGCCTTGAGTCATGTATCATCTTCTAGTGCCCGCCGCCCGAACACACCCAAGCACAGCTTAATAAAGCCCCCCGCATCCCAATCCTAAGCCACCACATGGATCTCTCTCATAGGGTGGTAAGGGATTGCGCGCCAACTCTCCATAAAAGGAGTTGTTTATCACAGGCCACAGTGGAAGCCGGCGCCATCTTCTAATGGCGGCCACGGTCTATAAGAATGGCTTACCACAAAATGTTTTTTCATTTCACCTAACATCTTCTAATTTATTCTGAGAATATGAACAAACCAAAGACATAAATACAAATTCAAACTTCAAATGAGTTTCTGCAAGTTGATAGATTTTTAATGAATATCTTAAATACCATATTTACTTTTCTTTGATGAAATATCTTGAAACTTTGGAAATATGCAGATTACAATTAAACTTGAACACAATTGCTGGTTAGCAAAAGTACTTAATGTCTTCTGTTTTTCTCATGACTCTTGTTGTCAAATATCCATTTTAAACAGGGAAACAATATTTTTCTATTTTCTGGAATAATTAGAATATTCTTTTCAATGTGATCATACAAAATGTTGTGGGTTCCTCGTCCCCATGTTTAATTGGGTGTATTCAAGTTAGAAAGTGTTCCTTCACCTATACTGGAGTGAGTGATGTGGTCATTTAGTGCAATGCACCAATCAAAACTCATTAGAAAAAACTAAACACATTTAATCCTGTACTAAATCCATGTGAAAGTCTAGGAAAGTTGAGACCACAGAATAAATAGCACTGGATATAGGCATACTTTTCTAACTTGGAAGGATATAGTTAGATAAAGAAAAGAAGGAATATATATTAGAGGTCTGTGGATAAGGTTAATAACTGAACATATTTCAATGAGAGTTGCATCATAGAAATGGCACATACAGAGGAGAATAGGACAGAAAAGTCAGAATGATGACCAGAGAGCAAAGGATATTTTATTTGTATTAACATCTGAATTAATTCATATCAGTATTCTATATTGGATATCTGATAAATTCTAAAGCCATAAAAGATAATAAACTGTATGGTGCAGAACAATTTCTTTGAAGGTAATGCCATTATTTTGAAAATCCAAGTCCTAGCTAATGTTGATTTGCCCTGTTCTTTGTAGAGTGCAGGAATTATTACTAGTTTAGTTGTAAGAAAAGCTCTTTTGTTCAATATCCAGAATTAGAGTGAAATTTACTATAAATTCATTTCAAACATGGAAAAAGAAAATAAAGACTACTTTGAAAAAAAAATGTAAAGATACATGCACATATCTATGCAGCATTGCTATAAAAATTCAGGTTTAAAGGCAAATGTGTTCGCATTCAGTTCCTTAGCTCATTTATTGATTGGGTTATGTGGGGGTTTTGTTGTTGTTGTTTGTTTGTTTTGTTTTGTTTTTGTTTGGTGTTTTTTTTTTAATTCTTTATATATCCTGGAGTTTAATGCCCTATCTGAGATGACTCTAAAGATTTTCTCCCATTTTGTGAACTTTTTCTTCATGTTAATGTTTCCTGTGCTGAGAAGAAGCTTTTCCATTTGATTTGCCATTTATTGATTCTTAACTTTACTTCTTGTGCTTTAGGAGTCTTGTTAAAATAGTCAATTCCTAAGTTGACATGAGGAAGATTTGGGCCTACTTATTCTTCTACTATGTGCAGGGTCTCTGTTCTGGTGCCTAAGTCTTTGATCCACTTTGATTTGAGTTTTGTGCAGGGTGAGGGATAGGGGTTTAATTTTATTTTGTTACCTGTGGATTTCCAATTTTCTCAGAACTATTTGTTGAATAGGCCATCTGTTCTACAGTGACTGTTTTTGGAGCCTTTTTCTAGTATTAGATAACTCTATTGATGGGGGTTTGTCTCTATGTTTTCTGTTCTGTAACATTGGTCTACGTGTCTGTGTTGGTGCCAATACCATGCCATATCTGTTACTATGGCTCTGTAGTATAGTTTATGGTCTGATATTGTCTCATTCCAGTCAGAATGCCAATTATCAAGAATGCAAGCAACAATAAATGTTGGTGAAGATGTGGGGAACATGGTACACTTATACATTGCTGGTGGGACTGCAAACTGGTGCAACCATTATAGAAAGGAAATATGTAGATTCCTTGGAAAACTTGGAATGGAACAACCCTGCTATCCCACTCCTAAGTCTATACCCAAAGGACTTAAAATCATCATACTCAGTGGTCCAGCCATGTCAATGTTTATAGCAGCTCAATTCACAGTAGCCAAACTATGGAACCAACCTAGATGAATGGATAAAGAAAATGTGGTATATATACACAATGGAATATTACTAAGCCCTAAAGAAGAGTGGAAATATGGCATTTGTAGATAAATGGATGGAGCTGGAGAATATCATGCTAAGTAAAATAAGCCAATCCCCAAATATTTTCTCTCATATGTGGATACTAAATCACAATAAGGGGTAGTAGAAAAAAATAGAAGTAAGTTGGTTAGGCAGAGGGTTAGGAGGAGGTATGATGGTCGGATGGATAGTAGAATGAATAGGACATCATTACCCTATGTACATACATGATTATGACCAGTGTGATTTTACATATGTACAACCAGAATAATGAGAATTTATACTGTATTTATGTATGATGTGTCAAAAACATATTCCACTGTCATTTGTAACTAATTAGAACAAATAAAAAAGTCAAATGTGAGCCCCTGTACAAACAAAATAAATAAAATTAAGTATTTCTGAGATGCAATGGTGAGGTAGGCAGAGGGTAAGCATTCCTATTTTAAAAGAGAGGAATAGGAAAATAAGTCACTGTTCAAAGCAAGACCAAATCCAATACAGCAAATGTTATATCATAAATCTCCATGTCTAGCATCTCAAGTACACTGTAGAAGGATGTGAGCTCCCAAACCTCAGGCAACTCTGTCCCAATGCCCTTGCTGGTTGCAATCCACATGGTCATTCTCTGTCTGGCTCTTTCAGCTGTCTGCATCTTTCCTGGGAAGGCATTGCTTGACATTGGTGTCTTTACTTTCCTAAGTTTTTAATTTTTTGCAGCTTCAACTCATCCAAAATTTCATTACATAGTCCCAATGGCACTGTTTTGAGGGACTTTGGTCCTCCAACACATAGCATGGAATCCCCAGATTTCATTTAAAACTTTAGAAAAATCCACCATAACCCCATAACTGGAATTCTGCTTGCCTGCAAAACCAGTATCATGCGGATTATGCCGAGGTTTAGTATACTTGGGCCCTGGGTGCAGCTATACCTGGGTACACTTGAACCAGGGCTGAAGCACCCTCTGAAAGTCTTCTCAGCTGAACACAGAGAAACAAACCCAAGAGAAATGGTTCCCTAGGTGGTCCTAGGTAAGCATTTTGCCCTAGAGCTATTTAGCAAAAGGAACCCCTCTGGAAAGATGTTGAAACAAGTATGCATTTCTGTTAGAGTCTGTAAACAAGTCAAAATAACACCTGGCATTTTGCCAGGGGAATGTTAGAGTTCGTAAACAAGTCTGGATGGTGCCTGGCAAAATGCCAGAGGGAGTGGTTTGAGAAGTAACAAAAGCGAGCCATTAAGTGTGGAGATTCCTTATTGGTTGACTGATGTATCTAGTTTATGCTAATTAGATAAGCTGTGTGGAATGTATAAATACTGCTCCTGTCCTGCAATAAAGGGCTCCTACTCCTGCTGTATCAATCTACACAAGTTGTTCGTCACCCCCCGGTTATTTTGCTGCAGCCGGACTGCGGCAGATGGTGGCCCGTTACGGGGAGCCCCGGGACCCTCGGGGGTAAGTGACAAAAAAGAAAAAAAGCTGCCCGTCCATAGATAGGACGGGAGCAATCTGCTCGTCCCTAGGCAGATAGGGCGAGAGGAAAAATGGCCATTTTAAGAAGATGGAGAAGATTGATACAGTATGTTTGTGTCTTGTTTTGTCTAAGTATATTGTATTGTCTTTGTGATGAAAATATGGAAGGGGTGAGAAGTAAATTACTAAGGGAAGAAGGCACCCCAGTGGAACCAAGAATAGTTAGGGCATACGTTGATGGAAGCCCAGGAACTCTAGTCAGAAAGAAAAAGGAAGTTCAGAAGAAGAAGAATTATCAGGAAAAAAGTTGCAGCAAAAGGCTATTACTAAATACTTTTCGTTACCGGAGGGTGCATGAAGCGGAGAGGCGACTGCCGAGTGTGCAAGCCGGTCACAGCGCAGCAAGGATTTTCCAAGAGGCGGCGGCGACTGGCCCTTCCCCGCCTCCTGGCCGGAGAGCTGGCTCTTCCACTGCCGCGAGCCCAAATCCAAACCTGACCTGGAGGCACAGTCTCGCGGGCTCTTGCTCCCTGTGCCCAGTAGCAGTTTGAGTCCGGGACACTCCCCAGGGCCATCTGGGGCTGCCCAGGACGCTACAGCTGGCAGAAGATGCTACAGGCGTCCCTGATGTTTGGTCATTTTCAATGCCAATATCTAAACTACAATGGTTCTCCCACACCTGGAGGCTGATGAGTAATGAGCACCATTAAGGCCCATTTCAAATGTAAAAAACCTTGCGATAATGTACTAAATTGTTCAGAAGGTTGTTTTCTTAGCGGAATGCTACAGGATTTTCTTTAGCCATCTGGAGTTCCTGCCTTCGTCCCAGTGCCGGTAAAGACCAAGGTGGAAGAATTTCCAGTGTTGCTGAAAACCGGACAAGACTTTGGCTGAGAAACAGACGAGACTTCGGATCAAGCTAGCTGCCTGCAGAATTTACCTGGACTGTGAGTTAATCTATTGAGACACTGCTTTACCTGGACTGAGACAACAAACTGTAATCTATAACAAATTGTAACTCGGTATCTTTGCTAACAGTGTCATTGCTGGTATAATTTTTCCAAGGGCTTCTTGCATGGAGCCATCAAGTGGCTTGGTATTGTGGCATTTTGTATCCTCCCTTTCTGTTTGTGGCAGGTTATTTATGGTGTTTCTGTAAAAACCACTATGGTCGTTATTTAAATTAAGCAAAAGGGGGAAATGTTAGAGTCTGTAAACAAGTCAAAATAACACCTGGCATTTTGCCAGGGGAATGTTAGAGTTCGTAAACAAGTCTGGATGGTGCCTGGCAAAATGCCAGAGGGAGTGGTTTGAGAAGTAACAAAAGCGAGCCATTAAGTGTGGAGATTCCTTATTGGTTGACTGATGTATCTAGTTTATGCTAATTAGATAAGCTGTGTGGAATGTATAAGTACTGCTCCTGTCCTGCAATAAACGGCTCCTACTCCTGCTGTATCAATCTACACAAGTTATTCGTCACCCTCCGCTTATTTTGCCCAGCCAGCCGGGCTGCGGCACATTTCTATATTATTTTCACATGTAATGAGTGGGGTAATCTTTGCAAATTCCTGAGATTTCTTCAGGGCATCTTTCTTACTATATTAGTACAAAGGACCTGACTTTTTTTAATCAACACTAACTAATAACCACACCCTCCTTGGCTCAGATTTTATAGTAACTTTTCTGGGACAAAGCTACAAGTTTTTTAAGTTTTCCTGCTTTGCGCCTTTTTGAACTAAAAATTTGGCTAGAAGTAGCCAGTCATTCCAAGTTTCTTCCTAAATTCTGTGCTTCATTTATATTTTCTCTGAGAGATAAACTGTTCCATTACCATAAACTCAGACTCCCACAAAGAGTGTGGGAGAAAAATGCATTGAAATTCTTTGCCGCAATATCACAAGGTTCTCTGTTAAGTCTCATTCCCAATAGAACACATATTTCCATATGAAACTTCATCAGCACAAACTTTACTGTCTACCTTTCTATCAACAATCTCATCATTTGAGCCCTTACAGACTCACTTGTGAAACTTCAGTTATAGCAGTCTAGGATTTTTGTAGATTCTCCTCTGAACTCTTTCAATTTCTCCTATGAACCAATTCTAAAGGCTTCTTCACATTTTCCGGTAAATAGTAACATAAAATCTACTCCACTTATCAGTACTAATTTTCTGTATTAGTAATCTTTCTGATATTCTAACAGATAATTAGCATATAAAGTTAAAGGGTTATGTTTTCATGATTTTCTTGTTTTGTGGGCTCTTTTTCTTGTTGGACTCTAGGCAGCACATGATATTGGGAGAGCATGGCAAAGACTCACCTAACCTCATTGTGAACCAGGAAGCAGCAAAAGAGAAGGGGCAGAGATCCTGCAATCCATTTAGAGTACACCCCCAATGGCCTAAACCCTTCCCACGAGACCTCACCTTTGGAAGACTTCACCATCTCCTAAGAATATAACACCTGGAGACCAAGCCTTTAACACATGAACCTCTAGATCCAAAGGGTTACTCCAGATCCAAACCATACCTAATAGCAACAGCAGAAGACTGAAAAGTTATTCATATATGTAATATAATGTCTAGATCTACCATAACAACAGCTACACAAAAATATAAACTCAAAACCACCATAGTTGAATAAAAATGGAATTCTAAAAAAAAAAAATCAAATAACAAACTGGAAAACAGAAAAGAAAAGAAAAAGGAGAAACAGGTAAATTTAAAATCAGTGCTGCAAGCTTCAAATTTTGATAAAACAACTATAGAAGATCGGCAAAGATTTAGAATGATTTATCAACATTAAACAACAGGATCTCTTTATGAAATGTTCCACTCAATAGCTGCACAATTATTCTTTTCAAGTGCCATATGAGTTATAAGAAAGTAGGAAACTGTTATGCCAGATTCGTAGGACCCCAATAGACCTTCAGGAGCTGAATCTGATGCAATCATACAAGAATCTTTATTGCGAGCTCGAGCCTGGACTCACAACCATTCTGACATAGCAGTCCCAGGGAGTGAGTCCTGGTCCTTTGTTCAGTGAGATTTTATAGGTTTGGGGGGGATACTCTATGCGTCACAGCATCACACAGCAAATCGTTCCATACCACGGGAAAATCAAACAACAACTCTTAACATTCATTAGCACATTCAATGGTGGGAACAAGTTGGGTAGGGGTGATTGGTTAGTACAAGAGGGGGATTCCTTTGAACTGATTGGTTTAGGCCACAAGGGGTGTAAGTGCTAAACTACATGGTTTCCCAACTTGTTATCAATCACCATAAACTACTGGGGGGGTCATCTGGCATCCCAGGTATTTTCCCTGTCTCATGCTGATTGGAGGTTGCTAGGGGGTTGCTATGGGTCCACACCTAGCCTAACTGAGTCAGGGACACCTGGTGCCACAGACCTCTCCTGTTATTTACAGACAAACAACTCAGCAGGGTGGTATATGCTTAGGAGTGCTCTGTGGGTTTTTCCAAGGACAAGGGTCATGCCCCTTTCCTTAGGACAGGCCTTGAGGTAGAAGCTGCTGTTATTTATTTATTTTTAAAAATGGAGTCACATTAGTTTCTCAAAACAAACATTTCAAAGAACTGAAATCAATAGATTTTATTTTTTAGCCATGATGGATTCATACTAAAAATAATAACTGTAAAAAAGAAATTGAAAATCCAAGTAAATTATATATTTCTATAGAATTCTTGCAACAAAAAATTATTTTGTACGGTAGGGAAAGAAACACAAGATATATTGAATTAAAAAATATAAAATATGACATAAATAAGTTTGTGGGATCTAGCTAAAGCCTGGATGAGAAGGCTCTTTATAGCAATAAATGAACAAATTAGAAGAGAAAGAACTTCCAAACTGAAACTCTAAACTACTACCTGAAAGATATTTTTTTAAAAGAATACAAAAATAAACTCAAAACAAATAGATGAAAGTAAATAATTAAGAAAAGAGGAGAAATAAATTAAACTGTAAACAAAAAATCAAAGCATACATTTCAAATGGTAAATTTTATATTATGTGAATTATTTTTAAATGGTAAAACAAAAAAAATCTTAAGGACTTTTTTTGATTTTTTATTGACCTTTGTGAAGGTCAATAAAACTAACAAATCTTTAGCAAGATTCAAAAAGCATAAAAGGGAGTAGCCACAAATTAACAATATCATAAATGATCTTTCTATAGATTCTACAGAAATAAAAAGGCTAATAAAGGAATACTACCAACAGTTCTACACACATAAATCTGACAACTTGAACAAAGCAAATCCTCAAGGACTGTAAGCTACCAAAATTCAACCAAAAGACAAAAAAATTCTTGACATAATATTTGTATGTAGAATTCTGCAATACATAAACATAATTCTATACCAAGACCAGATTTGGTTTATTGTAGGGATTAATATCTAGTTCTTTATTTAAGTATAATTCCTGTGTTACCAGACCAAAGAAAAAAATCAAATGATCCTATTGTTAATGCAGAAATGGCATTTTGTAAAATTTGTTAGTGATTCATATTATGAACTGAATTTTTACCCTACACCCACAAATTCATGAGTTGAAGCTCCAATTTCCATTTTAACTGAATTAGATATAGAGCTTTAAGGGGGATTATAAAGTTTAAATGAGGTCATAATGGAGGTGTCCTTACCCAATAGAATGATGTGCCTTATAATCAAAGGAAGAGGAGATGTCTCTTTATGGATACACACCATGTAAATGTCATGTGAAGAAACAGAAGGAAGACAGATGTTTACAAGCCAGGAAGAAATCACTCATAAAATCCCAATATGCTAGCACCCTAATTGTGGACCCCAGCCTCCAGAACTGTGAGGAAATAAGTTTCTGTTGTTTAAGACACCCAGTCTGTGTTATTTTGGCATGGCAGCCCACGATGAAAAAGACACATGCTAAAAATTATCAGAAAAATTGGAATGAGAATTGTGAACTGATTGAAGATACTCGAGAATAAATCAATGGTTAACATTATATTTCAATGTTAGGACTGAATGTTGTCTAAAATTAGGAGCAAGGCAAGAATGTCTGCTCTCACAATCCTTAATATAGTGTTGACACTTCTAGTTAGCACAATATGGCTGAAAGATTTATCAAAGACATGGAGAACAGAAATAAAGATATAAAACTGTCTCCCTTGGCAGATCACATGATTACTTACATAAAAAAAACAAAGATAATCATTAAAAACTCAATGATATTTCTACAAATTGCTATGCCCATGAGGACTTGGAATCTTTTTTTTTGAATGTGTAATTTATTCTAATATTTATATTAAAAGGCAAGAAATTATAATAGGTAAAATAATTTTAAATAAGAAAAATTATGGGAGAAATAAATCTACTTCAAGAATATTTTTATAGCTGTAGCAATCAAGGCTACCTAGTAAGGTTGAAAGGAAACATAGGTCTATGGAATATATTGAAAAACCCAAATAACTGCACATAAATATGCACAACTGACTTTTGAGGTAAATAATCAATTCAATGGAGGTATACTGGTGCTATAGCAATGGTGCTATGCTGGTGCTATATATATATTTCCCCCCAGCAAAAAAATGTGGTCTTGTGAGAATCCCTCTTACGGAGATTAAAAAGTTGGGATATATCCTAAAAGAAATATTTGCAAACCACCTGACAAAGAATTAAAAAACACATAAGGAACTCTCCAAATTCACTAGGCTTTTAAAAGAGTTAGTTGTTTTAAAAATGGGCAACATGTCTGAACAGACATATTGCTGAATAGAATGTACATATAGCAAATAAACACACACAAAAAAAAACATAAATGCAAATTTTACCTTCCATAGTGAGATATCACCGTACAATTATCAAAATGGCTAAAGTATGTTTGTATGTGTGTGTGTGTGTGTGTGTGTGAGTGAACATATCTAGTGAGAGAGAGTAACAAATATTGGGAAGAATTAATTGAATATGTATCATTTATACATTTATTACTAGTAAGGGCTTGGAAGATTTATTGGCCATATAAAGATCTTTGGTTCGTATAAGAACATACATGTAAATGTTTATAATATCTTTATTGGTAACAATCAAATAATAGAATCCACATAACATTGAAATGTAAAATTGATGCATAAACTCTGGTACATCCTGCCATAGGATACTACTCAAAAGCATAAAACAATGAACTATTGATACAAATATCAACCTGGGTGAATCTTCCTAGAATTAAACTTATTGAAAATAACAAATAACTAATTTCATAATATGATTCCATTGGTTATGAAATTACAAAATGATAAAAATGGAAAACTGATTAATGGTTTAAAGATTAAAGAGGGGGTAGTAGGAGAGAAATGGCTGAGGCTATAAAAAGGAATGTGAGTTACTTGTGGCAATAGAAATATTTTTGTCTAGACTGTATCAATTTCCTAGGTGTTATTTGGAAATATATATGTATAAGATGTTACCACTGGAAATAAAGATTACATAGGCTCTTTTTTTTGTATTATTTCTTCCAACAAAATGTGAATTTAACTCAAAACAAAAACTTTAGATCAGTGCTGTAGCACATGCCTATAATCCCAGTGGCTCAGGAGGTTGAGGTATGATGATCACGAGTTCAAAGCCAGCCTCAGCAATTTAGCAAGGTTCTTAGCACCTCAGTGTGACTGTGTCTCTAAATAAAATACAAAAAAAAAGGCTAGGGATGTGGCTCAGTAGTTAAGCATCCCTAGGTTTAATCCCTAGTACCACCAAAAAAAAAAAAGAAAAGAAAAGAAAGAAAAGAAAAAAAAAACTTTAATTGAAAAATTTTAAAAGTCACATAGACTGTGGCTACCATATAAGGTGCCACAATTGTATATAACAACTATTATATCCTATGTTTATATATTCTCCACTAATTTGTGAAGAATTTACACACATATAATTTAGTAAATAAATATTCTAACTGAAGTATCTAGCATTTGATATATAATAAATTTTCAACACATGTTAATTGTTAAATTTTTCAATATATTTTATAGATATTTTGTATTTTCTCAATTTTAGACAAATTAGATTGTGAAAATTCACTAGTTGAAATAAGAATTTTATCCTTTCATGTATACTGTGCCAACAAAGAACTATTGTTTAGTAAACTAAACTCTATCAATCTTTAGCGAACAGTAAGTATTTGTCCATTGAACATACTAGTGTAATGAATGAAAGTCTATCTTTTAAATTAACCCATTAGCACACGTCCTGAGAGAACTAACTTGTTTCTTCCATGAATAGATATGTTTCCGTCTCTCAGAGTACCTAAGGGGTACAAGTGTGTGCTTGTAACTAAGGCAAAGAGAGGCCAAATGCTGGGATTACTGAAAAAGTGGATGGAACAGAAGGAGTGAATCTGGAGGCACTATTTTTGTAGGATACATTTATTTGTCAGTGAACAGGAGGTAAGTGCCACTGGGTAATGGTTTTGGAATTAAAATCAGAATCTGAATGGAGAACAGACTATAGAAAGCAAGAACATTGCAGTTAAAAGAGATTTTAGGAATACGTAAGATTCCAAGTTAGAAACTCCAGGAAAGGGACAAATTTGGAAGTCAAATTTGAAAACTATATAAAAAAGAGAGATTTAAATTAAATTAGCAGGATAAAATTAATTACTAAATTCCCTCTTCCAACTCTTCCTGAAACTTCAATAAATATAAGTCAAAAGTGTCTTAAGTATATCTTGTCCTTGGTTACCTTAAGAGAATAATGCTCTTAAGATCCGCTTAAAGTGATGATTTAAGATGTAGATTCCTGTGATTATAGTGAATATTATGCTTAAATAGGACTGATAGGTATTCCAGGCATCTGCAATCAATTGACAACCCTAGAACTATGATGCAGATATTAAGACCAAACTTAGAAAAAAAATTCGGTCCTATAATTTAGGAAAAGAACCCTCTTCTGTACCTTGGAAAAGAAGGAATTCTCCAGGAATGACAAAATGTCTCTAGAGATGAGGTAATAGATTTGCATCTGGAATTATTTACCAAAACTGCATTTGATAAGGATTAATGCACCTACCATAAGGTATATTTATTTGGTCCTTAAGATTCATTTCCCTGTGCTTCACATGACTAACTTAAATTGGTAAAATTAATTATCACAGGTCATACTTCAATTTGCCTTCCTCTGACTACTCTTTTCTTCTTGTTCAATAAATGGTACTGTGAAGCAGGGGCACATGATTTTGGGTAAGGTTGCTGAACACCATGGAGAGCCATTTTTAATAATGGGTCAACTTTTTGACCTTAGAACTAAGAGAAACTAGGTTACTTCTCTAAGGTGTACTGATCATAACCCTCCTAGAATTAGTGCCAACTAGGCTAAATGAATGGAGTGTGTAAATTACAGAAAGTAGATACGTTGTCAGTTTGACTTCCTAACCTTCACCAAAGTGGGAGTCAGTGCCCTCATTAATGCTTCATTTTCTCAAGTTAATTAACTAGTGTATAGTTCAGTGTCCTCATTTTTAAAAAATGAAATAATAGTATCTTATTAATCTAAGGTGTTATGATGGCTGATTTTTTTTTATAAAATAATTCAAGATCAGTGAAAGGATAATGTTGAACTTAAATCTCTTTAATATTACAGTTAAACATATAATTACTGTTGTAAAATATATAATTAAAATATACTTACAGCATAGGATGAGGCCCAATATAAACATTTTACCATATTTTTGTAGCCTATGTCTCCATTATCTGTTTTCAATGCAGACAAATTTTAATTGCTACTCAAGAGTGCTTTTTTAAAATTCTCTTTGCCATCATTATAACAGATACCCATGTTCTTTTGGCATTGGAGTGTCTTGGGATAGCTTCAAAAGCCTTTAAAGCATCATCAGGCTACATCATGATACCTCTAATCATTTTCAATATCCAAAATCTACACAGACAGCTTGTTTTAGGACAAGTTAACTAGATTAACAAAATAATCATGCTGATGACTGCTGTGAATCTATATTTGGTCACATTCCTTACCATGAGCTTTCAGCTTTAGGAAAGCTCTTATAAGTGGAAGAAATAAATGTGTTTTTATATAGTGCTTACAACATTACCATGAAAAGATGACTCAGTTAAAACTATTAAAAACTTGATATTCAGCCAGAATAATTATTTTATATCATATATTGTCAAATGTAAGACTACTTGACATTTTTGCTCCATTTTTCTTATTGTTTATAGAAAGTATGTAAAGCACATATACACATGTATAGATATATAAAAAAATGATGCATGATATTTACATATGGATTTATAAGTCAAATTACATTTTAGTCTCCTGTTCCTGTTTATCTTCTCCGAATTCACAATGTGATCTATGAACTCTGGTCATTGTGACGCAAAAGCAGAGATCTATTGCTATAGCTGAATCTTTAGGATAACACTGCTTAACATAACAACTCCAAAAATGCAATCTAAGTGAATTACAGAATTAACACATGTAAAAACAAATAGACACAGTGCAAATGTCAAATTATCTTAATAACTGGTAACAAGTTTAGAAAGAATGTGTGAGCAAGGGCCATTTACATATACCATGCACAAGGGAATAATTTCCATTGTGTCCAGGTGGAAAATTGAAGATTTAATTTTTAAATTTGGTAAATAAAAAAATTAAAATCTTATAAGTAAACAGCTGTTTTTTAGTCCCAGAAGGGATAATTATGTATTTTATAATTAATTTCGGTTTCTATTAACTTATTATAAAAACTGGAGTTTATTTTTATATTTGTATTTAATATTTTCTTTGTATTAAATATTGATCAATCCTTAGGATTCTCTCCTAGGTTCATTTCTAATTTTACATTCTTTTCCTGGAAATCATGTCCACTCTTACCCAACATTTTTTTGTTCTTATGTTTATTTGTTCTTTCTGGATCACTACTGGGAACTACAACCTACATACCAAATTGTCTACAGGGTAATACTACTTGGATTCCCATGGACAAGTAAGAAACAGAGCATCCAAAACTAAGGAAATTGTCTTTGGTTACTAAAATATCCCCAACCCCAATGAATGTTTTAACTATTAGCCTAATTGGGTAGATCACACATTTAAATACCACCTTACTTTCTTCTTGCTTCACCTCTTAACATCTACAAATGTTATTTTTATTTCACTTTCTAAATTGTTCCCCAGTCCTTCTGTTTCTTTCTAACTCTACTTCTACAACTCTGGTTGAAGATCTTGCTATGTCTAACCTAGATTTCCACATGTCTAACCTAGATTTCCACATGTCTAACCAAGATTTCCACATTGCTCTCTAAAGCAGTTCATCTTTTCCTGCCATCTTACTTCTAAAATTTCTCCAGATGCATCAATGGTAAATTTTTCTGCCCTAAAGTGACATTACCTGAATAAAGCCATGTCAGAGGCTCTTTTCATTGATATATTTCAAACTACATATCATACCTGAAATTCCCTTAATAATCTGGTCTTTGCTAAATTCTGAAATCCTACCCTTTCTCACTTTTCCCCTTTATTCCAAATTCAGAGTGAGTGGTAGTAGAAGAATGACGGTCAGCTTTCTGAATATGTCAATACCCTTATCTCTAAAGAGGCATATTTTCAACCAAAAAAAAAAAAAAACAAAAAACAAAAAACAACTCTGTTTACCTAGTTCTCTGTTTCTTTAACAACAAAACTTGAAATTTTAATGAACTCTTTACTTGTTTTCTCACCTGCTTTGCCTTCCCATCCACTGCATCCCATATTCAACTCTAATATACTTGAGTTCCTGTTAAGAATTTCAGTGCCTAAAAGATAGATAAAACTAATAGTTTTCTATTGGTTGTCTTGTCATTTTCAAGAAGCATTTCTATTCTCCCATTCTTGAAAAAACAACTTAGTCTTGGCTTTTGTATGAGCGTCCTTCATATATTCCTGTGATTTTACTGGATGGCTCTGTTTCCTCCTTATCTTATTGAATATACCTCTTTTTCTTCATATCTGTCAGTAGGTACTAGATTAGTTAATTCCATTTTATGCTCTAAACAATATCACCAGATCATCTAATTCTGTCCCATGATACTAAATAGCATCTCTGAACTGATGATTCAAAAATTATAACTGACTCTCTACCAAACTCCATACTCCTGCACCTAATTGCCTACATGGCGGCTCCAATTAAATACATCAATTAATCTCCCTTTAACATGTCTTCTCTAAATTTACACACCTTTGTATTTTTTATTAACACATGTTAATCATAAATATTAGTGGTATTCAGTGTGATTTTCCCATATATGCATATAGTATTCATTGTCCATATTCAACTACCATTGTCTATCCATCTATTTAAATGGCACCATCCATCAAATGGTAAATAAAAGTTTCTCCAAAATAGTTTATTCCATTTATTTTCAAACTGATATATAAGATCTATTTTCAACTGCCTGAGTTCTGCATTCAGAGCATTTTCTCTGAACCTCAAGTCCAAAGTCAGTGATTTATTTTTCCCATTGCCAAAGAGTAAAATCTTTAATAGCAAGAAAGATGTCTGTCTATTCTATAATTATGATATCAGAACTACCTATTAAAATCACAAATATTTATAAAATTACAGAGAGTTTAAGTAAATTTCATGATAGCATATTTCTTACACCCCTTAGATAAAAAACTAAAGCAAAAAATTTGCAAACATTACTTAATGTGGTGTTTCCAAATCTTTTGTGTGAATGTGAAACAACCGTAGATATTGCTAACATGCAATTTCTGATTACGTTTTTCTGCAGTATGGCCTGAAATTTTGCATTTCTAACAGACTCTAAAATGAAGCAATTCTTGGCTGACCACACTTTCAGTGGTCAGCCAACTACACCATGTAAATATTTTGAGCTATAATTCAAATGAAATTTTGGAGATCAAGATACAACAGAATCAACTTTTCTTCAACTCTAGGAAGTAGTAACCCTGCTTTTCATTACAATCTATTAGAACTAATATAAAGAAATTTTAAAGCTAGTTGTAACATAAATAATATTAATTATAATGTGAATAAGATTTTTAATTTAAATAATGTTAATAATTTAATATAATATTTATTTTATATTTACTTATCTCCATATTGATTAAACTTCCTCTCTAGGGTTAAGTTACACAGCTAAAACATTCTGCTGTAATTAACATAAAGAAAGATAGTACTGTAAATTGAAGGTAATAAATTATCCATAACATATGGAATAATCACTCATTACAGATGAGAGGAGATTCTATCACATGATTTCTTCTTGTAGTAATTAAACATAGTTAAACTACACATATTTTGACACTCTTCTCTTCCAGAAAGTGAGTTATTTTTTTGAACAAATAGATGTCCTTTTAGGTCATATTAAAAGTGGATTAGTAGACCAATTCTGAAAGTACCACATTTTACTACATTTTATATTTATCTGAGGATCAGCAAACAATGCTATTATTTTAAGTTATTATTTTAATAGACTAAAACAATTCTGAAGCTAGAATATTATAAAAATATTGAAATTACCTATGGATTAATAAAGTCACTTAAATATATTTACAATTAGTATTAATACTCTACACTATTGTTTAAACTAATGAAGCACAATAAAATTACTTTGATAATATAAAGTATAAGATACTTAACTCAATGAAAAGTTAATCCAGATTTCTATGGGGAAAAGTGAATAAACCTTTAAGGTGTGCAAATTTGTATGCAAATAAGCAATGTCTTCTGCTTTAAAACTGTACAATACAGTTTCTGATTTAACAGTTCTGTGGTTACTACTAGTTCTATTAAGAACATTTACAATAATAAAAATTAAATTTCTAAAATTGTAAATGAAGTATTTTGAAATTAAACATACAGATTTTTTCATAAAGTCATGACAGAACAGAATAAATAAAACATGTATGTTTGAATCCATAATAAAAACTTTTCCAACTCTGATCATGATTAGAATTTTATCCTCTAGGTAGACTGAGTGTTGCAGGGTAGCCCTTAGACTAAAATTTAGAGAAGGTTTTGATACACACATAGATTAGATTAGATTATGTTGAACACAAACAGATAGTCATTCCTAACTATCTTGATTTGTGAAAAAAAAAGTATTAAAAACAGGAAATAATACATTTTTAACAGCTTTCTTATTTTTAGTGTATATTTTATCTCCTTCAAATATTTAAAAACCTGTGAAATAAGCAAAGTTTCTATGAATTTAATTAATTCTTACACATACCATCATTTCATAAAAAGTGTTCAAAGATAAATGTTTAATCTTTTCATAGAATTTTTAAGAACTATTTTGTAATTATATAAGGGGAAGTATTATCTAAAAGTTTAAAAAATCTGGAAATTAAAGTACCCTGAAATATTTATGGATCGATCCCAATTATTAAGTTTAATTTATTGAGTAACTACTCTTTGTATGGAATATTTATACTCCTTTACTCATATTTCCAAAGAAAGGACAAATTTTGGGAGGAATAAATCAGGCCTCTCTGTCTCCTCTCCATACATCATATAGCTCTATATAAGAAAGTATCATTCTCTGAGAGGAGAGATAGAGAAAAGAAGAAATTCATTTCATATAGATCAACAAACCCCAATAATTGACATATTTTTCCCCACAGGTATGAATGAGTGTCCTATCAACATGAAAGAGTGCTACAGTGGTCCAATTCTTTCCATTGTAAGGTGAATAATTAGGAATTGTGGAACCAGGAAGGAGTTGTAACAGTGAACTAAAGTGCAAATCTCAGCAATCCACAGATCATATCTTTGTTTTATGGACAAATTTGGAAGGGTTAATATTAATAGGACTGGGGCCTTTTTAAATTTCCTAATATATAAAAAGCAATTAGAAGGCAGTAAACAAAGTACCTGTGGTATAAGTTAGTAATCATTAATACTATTATTTATTATATGGATAAACATCTTTTGTTCTCCATCTCTTTGAATCCTTTGCCCTAGCTGGTTCTTCAGAAAGGTAAGATAAAAGTGGTGTTATTTGTCACTTGGACACCAAACCAAAT
Organism: Marmota marmota marmota; assembly: GCF_001458135.2. Classification (NCBI taxonomy): domain Eukaryota; kingdom Metazoa; phylum Chordata; class Mammalia; order Rodentia; family Sciuridae; genus Marmota; species Marmota marmota. Next base: position 37,119,116 of record NW_026000211.1, read on the forward strand.
CACTGAATGCTTCATAAAATATTAACCTTGTGCTATGAAGGCAAGAAGTTGTGTAATTTGATCCAGGCCTCAGACTTAGTCAGTTGGCTAATTTTGCAACATACTGTATGACTGACTGACTGACCGCAAAGCTGTTATCCTTTCCTTTTACTTAGTGCCTCTAAGAAAAAAAGTTGAAAATTAAGCTCTAAGTTGTTCTTTGTTGTTGATCTAAACAACAATATCAACAACAAAATGAAAACACCTTTTTCATTTGATTTGTCTACATTCGATGTAAAGGGGAAAATCCATTTAAAGCATCAAAGACTGTTTTCCATTTAACACTCCAAAATTCTAATAACATTCTGTGTAATGGACATGAGAATAATACCAATAATTTTCACATTTACTACAAAGAAATTTTATACAGGTGAATTGATTCAGTTGTTTCTATTTAAATTGTTCAATCTTAAGATTAAAGTTCATACTTCAAATATCAGACTGTTGTTGATTCTTAGTACATATTTGCTGATGTGATCAATAGTCATTTTAATAAATTTTTGTAATGATGTACATTTTAGCATTGATTATCACGATTTGTAATGGTTTAATGTTCAATATTTGGTTAGTGCTATTATAAAATTATCAAATATTCTATCACAATATTATTCTTTCTCCTATTATTTTTACTTAGATGTGAAATTAAGGGATTGTATCCTTTAGATGTTTTTAAAACTCTTATCTCCATTATTCTTTGTTCAGTTCAGTTTAACACTTATTATGAGCCATTATTAACTCTTTATTGGTAGATATGGGATCATGTTTTTTGTTTGTTTCCTTTTCTTTGATTAGGAAAACTCTCCTGCAAAGATGAAGTGGACATTTATAGTGGTGTTTTGCTCATATCAGGTGATGAATTAATTTTTACTGAATTAAATGATACATTTTTCTGTCATTTCTCATTTTTTATTTATTGGAAAACACATTTGCCTCTGAACCTTGCAAGATATGCAATTCTTCAAGTAAAAAGGAGTAATTTATGTTTCTTCACCTCATGGATTTCACATCACTCAGAAACACTTGGAGAGGCTTTCAATGAGGCATCCAGGAGAAGGCTCAGTGGGATGTCTGACAGTTTAAAGCAAAGAGAGAGGAGGATCTGGAATTTGTAAGGATGACCTACAAAAGACACCAAAATAAAACAACCTTTCTAGCTTTATGTTTCCCTTTTTCAATAAGAAAATGAAGCCTCTGAAGTACACAACAAACAGGTGATCTGTGTTTTTGCAATTTTTACATATCATTTTAGCTCTGTCATTTCAGACTGACATTTATGTTTCTTTATGGTGGGTGCTATTTCATTATATGACACAAAGAAAAAGTGTCAAACACAACATATGCACTTGAATAAATGAAACTAAATTATTTATGAAGTCACCCCAGGGAGATGTGCCTTACTTATAAAATTGTTCAGATTCTTGGATAAAAAAATTAATTAATTTTGTTAAAATGGATGGCATCTATCACCCAGCAGTAAGTTATACATACTCATGCTTATAGCTTATCATCTGAAGCGTATGCCTTCTTATTTGTAGTTATTATACATACAAATTCCTATCATTGGTATATCATTCCCAGTATTCTACAATGGGTAAATGCAGGACAGAAATTATTTTATAATGGTAAATGTAATAAATATGTTTGAAGAAAATTTAAGGGTTTCTTTTCAGAAATTTGCATAAGACCTAGATAAGGAAATTTAACAAATAGCCAAATTGAAGAATTATTTTAACATTACAACTACAAGAGTTGTTAGAATGAGTAAAATTCTGCCTACATAATTTTCTCATTCATGGTACCAGTGATGCTAAATATCATTATAGGAAATAAATATTAATCATCAAGTTAGTGAGTATGAATTCATTATAATGTTATTGCTTGTGACTTTTGTGGAAAAGTATAAAGAAGAGAGAAGATGAAAGTACAGATAAACTTAGGGGCAAGAAAAAAGACAAAAAGTAAGTAAAGAAGAGGTAAATTTAATGGAAAAATGCTCACTGTTTTGATTCTGATTATATAACCAATTTACATGTTCTTATTTTAAGGTATATGTTTATTAATTGTATTAATATCAGGTATTATTTTCTTTTTTTCGATTTCCTTATTTTTTATTATTATTAGTTGTTCAAAACATTACAAAGCTCTTGACATATCATATTTCATACATTTGATTCACGTGGATTATGAACTCTCATTTTTACTCCATATACAAATTGCAGATTCACATAGGTTACACATCCACTTTTTTACATACTGCCATACTAGTGTATGTTGTATTCTGCTGCCTTTCCTATCCTCTACTATCCCTCCTCCCCTCCCCTCCCCTCCCCTCCAATCTTCTCTCTCTACCCCATCTACTGTAATTTATTTCTCTCTCTTGTTTTTTTCCCCTTTTCCCCTCACATCCTTTTATATGTAATTTTGTATAACAGTGAGGGTCTCCTTCCTTTACCATGCAATTTCCCTTCTCTCTCCTTTTCCCTCCCCCCTAAAAGCTACGTTATATTCATATATTTTCTTTTATTCTACTCACCAAACATTGCTGTAGTTAGATGTGACAGTAAAGGTCTGGCAGAAATTAACATTAAAAATATAATATGGTTATTAGGTCAAATGTCCTTTAACTTAGGTTCCTGTTGTTTCTACTTTTTTATTTCATATGTCATGTAAAGTTTTCCTAGGGACTGTCATAAACAAATATTAGTGCTTATTTCTCACATCTATGAGATGTGAGTAAAGCGTGAACATTTTGCCTGAGGCTTTTATTTCAGTTTGTTTTATGCCAACCAAATTTTTGTTTAAAGACATTAAGAACATTTATGGAACATTCCATTGAGGGGTTATGCATGGCATGCTCGCTGATGATATACTGAACTGCCATGTGCTATCACTTCTTAACTGAGTTTTAAAGGTTACAGATGAGGTTGATAACAATATAAAACCATAGAGAGATTGTATTATGCCAGTGTTTGAGTTTTTTAAAATATGTATGAAAGACTAGATTCTTTTCCTAATACTTGCCATTTTCTTTTGAACTCTCAAATGTATATGAGAAATTTGTGTGGTGAAGGAATAATCAGAGATGATTAGTGGTTATAGATAAATATATTGAGACTGAATATGTAAATGTAAATTACAAAAGGTGAGAAGTCAATTAAACACAAAAATTTGATTTGAAAATGTTATAACTGTAAGATCTTAAAGTGGGGAATAGTTTATAGCTAATGCAAAGCTTCTGTTACAGTTGGTCTTCTAATTTTTGTCATCTCATTTATGTCAACTTACACAAAAAGTAAAACATTTTAAGCATGCATAATTATAAATAAAAACAGAAATGCAGCATGGAATTATAAGAAAAATGTTAATTATTTTTAAAAATACTTATTTTAGTAAATATATTTCTTTTCAATTTAATCTTTCTTGTGAGAAAAAATCTGTCTCCTTTTCTTACAATATAAAGTTTCCACTTAAAACATATTAATATCTTTTCTAATAGGAAGTAGGAGTTTTATAGGTTCATCATTTTTATTAGAGGTTAAATCTTTCTGAAAAAGCTATACTGTTGAGAAAAGATGTTTTTCATAAGCTTTTATGGAATAACCACAATAATAAAAAACAGTTTCTTTCAGCATCAAAGCTCAATGGTACTTATTACTCCTCCATCATAGTCATAAAAATGTGTCCAGCATAAGAGTAGCATGTAGACCTGATTTTTCATGCATGATCCCCAAGTCACTATTAATCTCAATTACATCTGGTCCATGTACAACAAGGTCATCATTACTTGCAAGTCTATTACCAATTCAGTTTTTGATGCCACTGCCTGCCTTAGAATGACATTTGGATCTGATAAGGGCTATAATGGGATAAAAAGGAAGCCTCAGTTATAGCATTTACAAAATTTATAAATAGTTTATGAAGATTTCTTAGAGGGAAACTCTACAAAGTATATGGCAGGATAAACTCCACAACAGAAGAAGCAGGTGTTTTGATATAGGATAAAAGATAAATACAGGGTTGGATTTGTACCTCAATGGTAGAGCGCTTGGTTAGCACATGTGAGGTACTAGGTTCAATCCTCAGTACCACATAAAAATAAATAAATGAAATAAAGATGTTGTGTCCCTCTACAACTATAAAATATTTTTTAAATGATAAATACAGTCATGTGCCACATAACAACATTTTGATCAGTGAAAAACAATCACATATACCCAGGGGTGGTAGCACATGCTTGTAATCCTAGTGTCTGGGGAGGCTGAGACAAGAAGATTGTGAATTCAAAGCCAGCCTCAGCAAAAGTGAAGGGTTAAGCAACTCAGTGAGACCACATCTATAAATAAAATACAAAATAGGCCTAGGGATGTGTCTCAGTGGTTGAGTGTCCCTGATTTCAATCCCTGGTACAAAAAAATATATATGTAAATATGCAATGGTAGTCACATAAAATTACAATAGAGCTGATAACTTCCTATCACCTAATATCATTGTAGTCATCATAATGTTCTAGCACAGTGGTTTGCAGAGATACTGGTATAAACAAATGTATTGCGCATGGATCATTACTTACAGTAGATAGGATTTTATCATGATAATATGTGATTCTATTACTGGCTTATATATTAACTCTACCATATCTAAGTCACTATTTTAGAGTGTACTCCATCTTCTTTTTATAAATAGTTTACTGTAAAACGAAGTGCCATATTACATTAGTAGCAGTCGTATACCTCTAGAGTATCCAGTCTCTTGATTGGATCATTTCTTCCTGTGCTTAATTTAATCTCATTGGTTTGTTCATCATGGTCCCTAAAGATGCATAATCCACTGCTAATGTTGCCAATAAGAGCCCACGTAAGTGATTGACCTGGAAATTGGAAGTGATGGGCTCTACATAGGTGGTAAATCATTGGTGTTTGTTGTTTTCTAGTCAGGAAAGCAGCATTCCATCATAGGTGCAATCTTGAAGATCAAGAGCAAAGTGATAGGAATCAAGGTATGCATATGTAGAATAACCACACTGAACTCCACTAATATGTACAATGAATGCATATTAATAAAAAAATACCATAAGATCCTAACAGAGGAATAGCTTCCTTGAAGACAGCAAGACAAAATGTAAAAAGGGCTTCTATCAGATATGGAGAATCATCTAATGGACTAAAAACCAGACATAAAACTGTATTCCCCTCTCAGCTCAGTGGCCAAAGCAAAAAGCTTGTTGATGATGTTGGAAAAACTGCTAGACTGGAATGTGAAGTTGAATTTTCTGCTAGCTCTTGGTAGTTTAAAGAATTTAAGAATCATTATTCATTACATAATATCAAAGTGAATGGTGAGTCTGAGTGCTTGACATGAAGGCAGCTGAAGGCTTTTTGGAAACTACATAAGCTGATTGTGCAGGAAAATTACTTACCAGAACAAATCCAGCAAGAGCAATTTGGCAGAGTAAATCAAAGCAATCTGCTGGTGCAAACTGGGCAGAGATATAAGCTATACCACCTAGATTTGTGTAAAGTACACTGTATGATGTTCAAGCAATGACAGAACCCCTAATGACACTTCTCATATATCCTTATCATGAAGTGATATATAACCACAGAGATAATCTAAGATGATTAATTTTTTAAAAATATTTATTTATTTATTTTTGAGGTGTAGATGGACACAACACAATGCCTTTATTTGTATGTGGTGCTGAAGATTGAACCAGGGTCCCGCCCATGCTAGGCGAGCACTCTATTGCTGAGCCACAATCCCAGCCCCTAAGATGATTAATTTTAATCATAGAAATAATAAAAGAACCCACTGTCTCATAAAAAGGAAGACACATTCTTGAGGTCCAAGAGTTAAAACTTTTTTCTCACAATAAGCAAAAATCAGAGTATTAAATATAATATTTCATTCTTTAAGTAGAGAGAGCTAATGAAATCAGATAACATATTCAAATCCAATAGTTCCCTCTGTGACTGGTGATGGGTCCAATTAAGGACCTTATTCACAGAACAACTTCCTGGGCTCTTAAATTATAAGAATAGAAGTAGAATCATTTCAAGGAGAATCAGGAGAGAGAAGAAAAGGGAGGAGGGAGAGAACAAGAGAGAAAGAAGACAGGAATAAGTGAGAGTTGGAGAATATACAAATAAACAGTGCTAATATTTATCTTTGAAATATAGTATTTTAATTATTATGTACCAGGCCCTCTTGTATGAATTTTACAGACCATAATAAATTTCTTCTTATAATTTCCCATTTTTAAATGAAATTTTAATCCTCATTTCATAGATGAAGAAAACTAAGGTTAGGTATCTTGCCTTAGGTCACACATTGTTTAATGCAGAACTAAGATTTGAGCCCAGGCAATCTGGACATGGTCCATTCTCTTAGCTACTCATGCTGTGATGAAATTAAATGCTACAATAAAAAAGAAAGGGAAGTTCAGGAGGGGAGACAGTAGAGAAATGTCTGAGATAAGAGATTGATGAGTGAGAGGGATATGAATAGGGAGACAACATCAGAGATCTGAGTCCAAGATTTGTGAGTGATAGGAAGTAGCACATAAGATAAGAGCAAGACAAATGATTCTAACCTTGACAGAGATGAGATAAATAGACAAAGGAAGAAGAGAAGAAATAAAAGAGAGAAAGCACATTTAACTCCAGTAATCTTCTGTCTACTGTTGCAAAGACAATTCACATTTGTTTCTGTAGTGTGTTATGATAAAACTTCAGAGAAACCCAGGTGTGCTTAATTATGTGGAGTACCTGAGAGGAGTCAAGGGTCAAAAGTCATAGTACTGATTAAAAAAAAAAAAAAAAGATAACTCGCTCTTTGTTAGATGAATAAGTGATGGCTACAAAGATTAAAAACAAAAGAAAACAGAAACCAGAGGAATGGGAAAGACCTGGGACTGGAGATTCTGTAGATTATGCCATCTGTTCACCATTTATTCATTCTTCATTTATTTAGTAAATATTAAGTGCTGCTTCTCTGCACTTGGTTAGAACTCCCAAAAAGGGTGCAAGTTACATTAAAAAAAAAAAGCATGCCTAAAATGAACTGAACTAACTGCACATTTACTCAGAGGCAACCCTGAAATCAAATAGCCCAATGATTCATATTGATAGAACTTGATGGCACAAACAATAAGTTGATTGAATTGGAGAGAAATGAAGAAAATCCAATAATTAAAATTCACTGATTTACCATGCATTCACTTTCATTGTGAACAATTGATGTATTGGAAGAGCTCTAGAGAAATATGCTTGTTAGGAAATGAGGGAGAATATTCATCAGGGTTCAACCAGAGAAACAAAATATGTTGGAGAGCTATATTAAGAAATTTGTTGCAATAAATTTTCATAAACTATAATGGGGTCTTCTTTATGAAACCCAAAGTCCACAGGGGATGCTGTAAGAAAAAGCAGGCTCAAACCTCAGGCACAGGTTGAAGCTGTGATTTCTCTAGACCATAGGATGAATTCCATTTTTATCAGTTCTGCTCTGAATACCTTTCAACTAATTGAATGATACTGGGTCAAACTATCTTAGATTGTGCCTCACTTAAGTCAACTACTTATGGATTCATATCTAAAAATATATCTTCTCATCAACACTTAGTGTTTGATTAAATAATTGGGGACCATAGTCTAGCCATGTTGACCTATAAAACTGATGATCACAGGAAAACAGGATTGGTTTGGACATTCTATGCAATGTCATTGCAAAGAATGGTTCAGCCCGTCTTCTGGGATTTGAGCTGATGGGTTCTAATTATCCCAGCTGAGGCACCAATGACAAGTTTTTGCATCCCCACATCAGTCAGAAGCTATGGGGCCAGGGATGGAAAGCAAAACTTACTAAGGAACCATGTGTGGGTACATTGACCCAAAAGAGATATAAGTAGAGGACCATACCATTTACTGAATAATTAAAAGTGTTGGTGTATGACAATGAAAGCTTTCAGTTTAAGCTACCCTAAACACTTATTGACATTCAGACTGAGATTTATGGTATTACATAACTCAAATCAACAAACAGGAACAGTATATCCTATGACCCTTTTGCTGACTAATGAAATACTATTTGTACTTCTTTTCTATCAGGTTCCTTGCATGGGCCTCATTGGCTCCTGCTGAAGTTCACTGACAGCTGTAGAATGATGCCCTACATAAAAATCGACAGATGTGTCAATTTCAACTTTGGAAGCAGTCCGGCAGTGAAATTAAAAAAATAGGAATTTTTCCACCCACTCTCACCCTTTCACCTATTTCAAAGGCTTAAATTAACTCTCAGATTTGACAATTCTGAAATTGTCCAGAGAGATGGTAGGTTCTCTATATAATTTGTACTTAGTTTTAGAAACCTAGGATAACTTGTTATAATCTATGTTCAAATAAAAAGCATATTTGTCTTCTCTTCCTATATGGCTTAGACACTGTGATTCACTTAGCAACTTCTGTTCCTCAATGCCCTGCTGTGTTGGATACTTCCAAGGATAAATGATATAGGTGAAAACTGCATGGTGACTAAATCAATAAAATAATTAATTAATAAGCAAATCGAATAATTCATTCTTCTGAGCTGAACTTATGGAAAGATTGAAAATATGACTGATTTAAAAAAAATATTGCAATCTTAGAAACAACCAATCATAATAAAAACTGCCTATATACATACTATTAAATAAGAAAACATTTGTCCATCTTAGGAAAGTATTGATTTACTAGGTTTTTTTTTCCAATTTCTTTCTCCCTAAATGTGTTATTGTGTTCATTTTAAATGTGACTTAACTTTAACCTTAATCCATTAGAAACTTAAAAAGATTTATTAAAAAGTAAAAAGAAAACCATAGATAAATGTAAGTACAAAGATATTCATATGCAATATTAGTAAATTTATGATGCTGGGGCTGTGGTTTTTAGCTCAGCGATAAAGCACTTACCTAGCATGACTAAGGCACTGGGTTTGATCCTCAGCACCACATAAAAATAAATGAATAAAATAAAGGTCTTGTGTCAATCTGCACCTAAAAAAATCAAAACAAAGAATGTAAATTGGTGCTTTAAAAAATAAATATGTGATGCTCAATTCTACATTTCCATTCTTAGAACAATGTCACATTTTAAATGTAAAATCAAAGATATTCCAAAATCTACAATCTCATACTACTCTCAAATCACACATAACCTCTCAAGATTGTTTCACATTTAATCACAACTGGACTTTTTTCTTTCCATCACAGCCACAGCCCAATATTTTATCTTCATCTCTTCACTCATTTTCTGTGCACTATCCCACTGAACCATGCCTCATGTGACCCTTATAATGTATTGTCACATTCTCACCCTTGCATAGCTTTGTGCTAATGGTTCTTCTCTTCCTCACAAACCTCTCTCAGAGATTAAAACAGTCAAACAAGAATGAGTAGGGTAGGTTTCCACATATTATCATATTTATCTTATTTCAAACAAATATCTCCTTTCTTCTTTCTTTTAATCTTTCCTTTTTTCCTTCCTTCCTTCTCTATTCCCTCATTCCTCTTATTTTTTCCTTCCTTTCTTACTTCCTTCTTCCTATTAACCTACCAATCTCTCATCTAAATGTAAATTGGGAAATAATTGATAAAAATCATAGTGAATATTAAATCTACATGAATGCATATTACTCAGAGACTTAAGTTTTTGAAGGAGAATATTTGTTAATTCCTAAAACATTGCTAAAAGTAAAACAATTCAAAACAATTTTTATTGTAAGAATGTCTATATCATAGAAAATAAATATAAATAAGAGTGATTATTCCTGTATGGTAGAAGGACAATTTTTGTTTTCATGTATATATTTATATGCATATATATATATATATATATATATATATATATATATGTGTGTGTGTGTGTGTGTGTGTGTGTGAATGTGTCTATGTGTGTGCTTCAAATATGTTTAATAATTTTTTTAAATGTTGTTTATAAATAATTATTCTATAGTTTCCATATTTTAAAATATTATATCATCATTAATCATCCTTCCTCCTCTCCTGCTTTCTAAAGTCAATCAAGTCATGCACAATGGTACAAGAGCCAGCAGAGATGTTAACAAAATTACATAAAGAATTTTTTCTAGGAAAACATACTACTTAGTGTTGATTGGTTTATGAATGTTTTATTACTGATTCCATACACAATTTGGGTGTTTTATTGTATTCATTCATTGTCAATCAAATGGGCTGCTTATCACCTTTACTCTTTCCATCGTGCCTGTGAAATTCTTCACACTCTTCTTAGGAACAGCTGTTGCTTCCTGAATATTCAGTCTCCAAATGTGGAATACTATCATCATTTTAAAGATAATATATTGTGTTGAGTTGTGTTAATTTGTGGCACAACATTAGAAAAGCAAGTCTGGTTTGCCCTTTTCCTGTGGGTCTGAAGAGGGGGCACTCTCCCGGACTACCTCTCTGTTGAAGTATGAATATTTAAACATGTTCTTGCCAGATTATTCTTATATTGTACACTAAGCCAGCTACAGGGTGGCTTTGGGAGTATAAATGGCTTAACTCACTTATGTTCATCTCCTTTAACATCCCCCTTAAGACTCCATATGTACAGAAACTGAAATAGAGTATGCCTGCTCTACAAGTATGCATCAGGGCACCCACCCAACTCTACATTTCCAAGTAGATTGACACCATAAGATAAGCCACTACTATGTAGATAGTCAGGAGTTACCACTTTAAAAAAAAAATCATTCTCTTCTACCCTAAACTAGCTATAAACTAATCTAACTTTTTGATTTGGATTTAGTTTCTATTCCACATACTTTTTAAGTTTTGGCATCTTTAGTACTACATTGACCAAACTCCCCAATATCTACTCTTTTCATTTTCCTAGAGGGGAATGAAAATGAAAAATGAAAAATTTGATTTATGAAAAATTAGACAGGAAAAGATTTGCTGTCCTGCAGTCATGCATTTTTAAGAGAGATTTTCCCTCTAAGTTAACATTGTTTGCAGATAAAAATTGCCTGAAATCTCATTTCTTCTTCATGATTTCTAAATGTAATCTAATGAAATTATGAGGAAAGTAACTCTGTAAAAGTTCAAGGAAGAAGAAAGTGCTTATAAGACAAATGGAAATATTTTTCTTAAATAAATTAAACAAACAACAACAACAAAAACATACTATAACTACAACCACATTCTTACACTGCTGGGGAAAAGTGACTAAAAGTAAAATCTCCTATCACAAAAACTTACCCACAAATGTAAAAAACAAAAAACAAACAAAAAAAACCAGTTTTATTATTTAGTAAGCAGTGAACCAAATGTGATGTACACCACTGGCAATCTACTAAGACTTTGCAGAAACCAACTCTTAACTTTTGTACAATAATTACTACTTGTCTACTGCAAATACATATCAAGAACCCCAGTGGTTGCTTGAAACAACACACAGTACTGAAGTATGCTATATTCTTTCCTATGTGAATAAAACTGTGGTAAAGTTTAAGTTATATATTAGGCACAGAAATAAAGTAACAATAATAAAATAGAAGAATTACATAAATATACTGAAATAAAAATTGTTTAATATTTATTTACTTCTGAACTTTTTTACTTATTATTTTCAGAATCCAGATCTCAGAATGCAAAACCATAGATTAGTGTGGACAATTATATAGACAGACAAATACAATCCATTACTTGCATGTCTTGAAGCTAACCATAATTAGTCCTCAAGAAAGATCTTCACAGCATAGTTTTCACAAACAGATTCTTTCTTGAATCACCTAGGAATTGGGATAGCCATCTATGTTTCCTCTTGGCCTTATTCAAAAAGAAAATTAATTTTTATGATAGTAAGCATTTTTCAACTTGCAGAAACCCACCTTTTCTCTCCCTGTTAGACTTCTTCCTCCATAACAAAAGAAATGGGAAATAGGGACCCTGCTATCTTTCTTCATGATCACATTTCAGAAAGAGTCCCCACATCCTGGAGAAACTATTCATAGGTTCTAAAGCTGGCACGAGATTTCTCTTGGAAGAGAGTTAGCATTTAGAGATTTATGTAAATTCCAATAAGAAAGAGAAGGCCTTACATTTAATAGATTTCTAATTTACATATTGTAAGAAAATAAGCTCTAGAAATATCTACCTCTATTATAACTGAGAGAATTGAGCTTCTTATTTTTATTTTGTAATTATGCTTACAACACACTCAGAAGAAGGGTTAACACACACATGCACACACATGCACATACACACACATATACAGCATATGGAGGTAGATCAAGTACAGACGATAGCATATAAATGTACAAGAATGTTAATTGTTTCTTCTTGGTCTTGTCTCACTTGTAAATTTTTATAAAGCTCTTTGCTGAAATGCCAGTAGCAATATTAAACTAAATTATCTTATGTGTTTTAACCTGGTCACTTCTAATGTAACACTATGTATATTACAGAGAACCCTATATATAGACTGGGGTTTTAGGGAGTGACTTCTCTTTACTGATTGCGCTCTACCAGTGACTCACCCCAAACATTCTACACTCAAACATTCCCTGTATTTTATAAGATCTATTTTATGTCATGGGAGAGATCTCAGGAAACCAGCAAGAAAATGACTAATATGCAGAATAGTTTCAGCTCTTAATTTGTTCTCCAGATGCTTGTAAATACTCTGGAATCAAACAAACTTCCCTGTAGAAATTTTTTCCCCCTTTCTGGAAATTTCCCAAATTCCATTTCAATATTAGTCCTTTCAATTTCTTCCTTAGACATTTGATAGTTTTGTGCTGGCAGCTTCTTGGTTTGTGTTGAGAAACTTTTGAATTCATTTCTTTTCTAGACCTCCTGCCTGAGTCCTGCTGTTAACACATTTGGTTATTAGACAATTACTCTTGATTGACTCTGTTTATTCCCAAATTTTCCTAACTTCTATGAGATATTTCCCTTCATAACTTCTGACTTGTTTTCATGATTTATTCAAAGATTTCAGACTATTTCCTTTAATATTTTCTTGTAGTTCATTACTAAATCTTTATCTCATTAAATCATTAGGGTTTAGAATTATTTGCATTACCCCAAAGTAAAATACCTATTGTTCACAATAGAAAAATGTATTAAGACTAGTGAACAGTTTATATTCCTTTGGAAGGGGAAGAGAATAAAACCTTTTATATACCCTTGGCTTTATGGCCAGACTGGGCTTAGTTGTACCTGCCATAGCTCATAAGGTAAATCCATCTCTGTCCATCACTCCATAATTTGAGAAAACACTGCTTAAAGGTTAAAGGTGAGTTGTGAAGCATAAAGCCAGGGAAAAAAAACACATTTTCAATAAATATGGAATCTAGAGAACTAAGAGACCCCAAGATAATTGCCTGTAATAGTGTGTATTACTTTCCCTGCAATTTTCACAATCAAATTTTAGTCCTATCATTCTACTTTCAACAGTCAGATAATAGGCCACACAGGTATTGCAGAATATTATAGTGTAAAAGTAAAACAAAACATTTGTCTTAGATATTACTTCTAAAACAATTTAACACTCCACACTGTACATTTGTAAGATTAGAAGAGTCTCAACACATTGATGCAAATCATTTAAATTAATATCATTATGAGTTTGACAACATGAATATATATTTTTAGTACAAAATTTGATTATGAATACTCTTTGTATCTGAAACTTTATCATCAGCTTTATTCCTTATATCAATGTAATGATTTTTAGCCCTTCTAAATTTCCTCTCATTTCATTTTGTTTATACCCTTTGAATGCTCATGCATGTGTCTCTTGCTACCATGTAATTGCATTTCAGGAAAACTGAATACTTTTCTTTTCTTCAAGGAGACCTCTAGGAACTCCTATTCAGCACTGGACAAAAAAGAAATATTTTTCAAAGAATATAAAATGTATATTCTCAATATAAATTGTTAAAATAAGAAATGACTGCTATCATTTTAATGTAGCAATGGAATTTAGTTTCAGCAATGAAGTTTAACAGGAAGGGATGTCATTTAGAGCTTTAATTTCCATTCAAGTTTCTCACTCCAATCCATTTTACTCAAATTATACATAAAATAAAAATAAGTAAATATAATGATTAAAATAGACATTTGGCCATTTTGTAAAGCTTCAGATATAGCAGCTGAATTTAAAAACAAAGAAATGGGCAATCATAACCTTTTAGTTTTCAGAAGCCTCATAAAATCCCATTGTATTTCATTTTAAGGGACTGTCTGGCTTCAGTTGATAATGAGTAAGCCATAAGCCTGAACTTCAGAATCATTATTGATTGTCAGGAGGGTTGAATTAATCTAACTGAGTCCAGGTCAGTCTGGTTCAAAGATGGTTAGATAAGATAATAGATTTATAAACCCACAGGACTAGAAAGCAATAGTAAGGTCATGCATGCCCTTCATTCTTCCTTAGGCCATCTCTACCAATTATATGTAGAGGTCATGGAAATTTATAATTGGGCATGAAGTGGTGACACCTGAAATATCACCAAAGTAACTTCATATAATTTTAAGATTTTGAAATTATTTCGCCATATTTTTGATAAAGAAATGTTTACACTATTGTTGGCCAGTAAAAAATGATAGCTATCTGTAGCGCCCCCTTGCCCGCAAGGAAGACGCAACACTCAGGAATCTTCTTTCAGCAGTTTATTCAGGCCCCTGACAGTTCTTCTCCTCAGTTCTCTTTCTCTTCAGTTCTCTCCTCCGGATGCCCCTCCCAGCCTTAATAAAGCATCTCAAGCCCCAATGCAAAGCAGCCACGTGGAGCTTTCTCATAGAGTGATGAAAAGTCATGTGCCAACTCTCCCAAACAAGGAGTTGTTTATCACAGACCACAGCAGAGCCAGCGCCATCTTGTAATGGCGACCATAATTTGCATAAACGGCAGAAACGGCTCACCACAGTTCCCCCTTTTTGTTTTCTTAAAACAATACAGGCGAGAGTAGAGGTCCTATCCCACTGTGCAGAAGTGGCTGCAATGTATGGTTCAGTCCTAAGGAGGGCCCTTCCCTAGACCTGGTCCCATATCAGCCGACGCCTTTTTTCGTGGGGCGGGGAGTGAACGCGTCTAACCCGCATGCAATAGGACATGCTCTCCTTGAGGTCCATGTCAAGGATCACTCAAGTGCAGTGCTTTGCCTCGCATCCTGTATCGTGGCGATGGTGGACGAAGGGGGATAACTGAGGCTGAACTGTGGCTGTTTATAACGACAAACAAGTTGACAGCACCCTGAAAGAAAGGCACGGACTTTAAGACGATAGAAAAGCACTAGTGTGGAAACCCATCTGCGTGCAATGGCAGTAAAACCGGCAGAGTGCAAGGGCTTTCCAACACTAAGAGAATAGCAAGGAAGGTCATGTCGATCCCAGTGCAATGTTATAATAACTTGGGGTGCAACGACCATGACAAAGGTTTACTGTTTAAGATGCGCAAGCCAGACTTGAGGCGAGTTGCCATTTTCTAAAGCTGCAAGAGCTTGTATGATCATAGCCTTATCATGAGCACTGCGGGCCTTAAGGCGACAGAGAAACCACAAACAGAGGAACATACCGAAGCAACACATTGCACCAAAGATGCCTACCCCCACCCACTCTTTGAAGAAGGAAAAAGCAGAAGATATCCAATCGGTGAATTGACCCAAAGTCACTGGATCGACACGGGTACTGTTCAAGACAGCTATCTGGGTTAGTTGAGACTGGATCATGTCTTCCGCTGCCATGGACCAATTTCCAGCCAAATATTCGCCAATGATGCGGGAGGCATTCCTGGAATCATTAAATCTGACAGAGGTTATGCATAAATGTGCACGTTGGTCAACACAACCCAAAAGCACCAAGTCAGCCAATTCTTCTACCTGAGCTTGGAGTAAATCTATTCTTTGGTTGGCAGCTAAAATCCCTGACAAAATATGTTGATTAATTGTATTTTGGGATTCAAGTATGGTGGAAGTTTGTTGAACAACTTGATTAATGGTGGCAGCAGTTTGTACTTGACTGGCCATAGCCACTCCGGCCGTAACCGCTGCAGCAGCAGACACTGTCACAGCTGTCACTATAGCTGCTGTAATTCCAAAATCCCTGCGGACTCTAAGTAGTTCAACAATGGGGAATTTATCTGGGTCCGCAGTGACTGGGATTGGGACAAAAGTTGGAATTTTCATAACCACTGCCGTGGTCCAGGAGCCATTCCAACACTCAGACAAATAGCAGGTAATATTAGAACAGTCAAGCATCCCCGACGAGGTGTCATTAGCCAAAAGGAACAAGAACGGGGATTGAACGCAGACCATTGCAGGGGGTAATGTGGCATTATATAGCAAAGAGTTGAATGAAACAGATGTAAGTCTATTACCTCGTTCATTCTCCTTAACAGTGCCAGAAACATTAGCCAGCCAGCTTTTGACTCCCAGCAATTGAGCCAATGCAGAAATATCAGCTGAAGCCCCCTTCTCATTAGAAATCAGCCATTGAAACCAGGACCAACCTACTCCTGTAGAGGAGTTGGCACTGTTATTAAAGTTATAAACATACCTCTTAAGAGAGGGGGAAGAGGAGAAACCTTTAGCAACTTGATGTTTCTCCCAAGAATGATCCTGACAAGGCGTAAATATTGGAGGGAAACCAAGATTAGGAGTACAGTAAGGAGAGGCCTTGAAATGAGTGGCATTGTAAGTACTATTAGAAGAAGGAGGCACTGGGATTAGTACCTTGGAGATAATAGCCAAGGTAGTTATGTTAGAAGCAGAGCTATTTGCGGGGGTCCCTGAACCTGATTGCTCCCCTGAAACTACTTGGCTCAGTACAGCACTGATAGTGTTCCCTGAGACCTGACTGGACCGCAATGGGTCCTCCCAGTTAGTCAAATTTTTGGTCTTAAGGTTAATGCAATTAGCGTTTCCAAGGCTGAAACAAAACACTCCTGTGAGATTAACTTGAGATTGATTAAAAATGCTCTCCATGTTTGAGCATGGAAAGCTCTCCCCGAAATACCTCCACCATACGGCGGTGGATCCGGGGGATCGCTTTTCTTGAGCTCCTGCTTATCTCTGTTCCCTTCTCCTATAGTGAAACTCTCTAGCTGACGAGACAGCCTCCCGAGCTCCTCCTCCTCATCCTCCTCTCCCTCTGACCCACTTTCACATGGGGGAGTGCGCAGCGTACTGAGATCTGGATACAAGCGCCTCCTCCCCTGTTTCACTCTCTGCATACTCCCCTCCTTCTGAGATATCTCACTCCCTGCCGTTTCTGATTTCTCCTCATGTAATTGCTCTAAAACTTCTTGTCCCTTTGTAAGTGCCTCCTGACATCTGCCATCTGTAAGGCAGCTACGGACCATTTTCCAAAGGGGTATCACCCCACCCTCTAATATGCCCTGCTCAGAAGCAAAGTCAAGATCTCTGCCTAATTTATCCCAACTAGGTACAGTAAGGCTGCCCGAAAATGCAAACCACGGTGCAGCGATATCCACCTTCTGTAAAAATCTCTGTAAAGTACTATGTTTCACTTCCAGACCTTTAGAACGTAACAGGCCATCTAGGGCCAGAAGAAGCGGACTGGAAGGCACAGCACCCATGACACAACAACAAAAGAAGCACAAAAAACAAAAACAAAATGACACAACAAGAGACACACAGAAAACAAAAGCGAAAGTAAAAACGAAAGTACACAATGCAGCTGCTGCCCCGCTTTGGTCGCGGGTCCCACTTACTTGGGACGATTCTCCGCTTTGATCGCGGATCCCACTTACCTGGGACTACGGTGCACCCCCCTGACTGCTGAAAGTTCTGGTTCCCGGGTCTCGGCACCACTTGTTGCGCCCCCTTGCCCGCAAGGAAGACGCAACACTCAGGAATCTTCTTTCAGCAGTTTATTCAGGCCCCTGACAGTTCTTCTCCTCAGTTCTCTTTCTCTTCAGTTCTCTCCTCCGGATGCCCCTCCCAGCCTTAATAAAGCATCTCAAGCCCCAATGCAAAGCAGCCACGTGGAGCTTTCTCATAGAGTGATGAAAAGTCATGTGCCAACTCTCCCAAACAAGGAGTTGTTTATCACAGACCACAGCAGAGCCAGCGCCATCTTGTAATGGCGACCATAATTTGCATAAACGGCAGAAACGGCTCACCACAGCTATCATTTACTTTTTCATAGGTGATGAACTGATAACCAGAAAGTTAATTGGATAGTGCAATTTTAACTAGCAAAATACCAGTAGAACAAGAATTAGATTTTCCAGTCTTACTGGTGTTAATTTCACTCATAAATTCATTCATTATATTTTTATTAAGACTTATCTTTCAAATTTTAGAGAAAATATAATTTTCTGAGGAAAACTTTATGTACATTCTAACATGTATTAGAATAGATTGTCTTTTTACGGAAATTTATTGCTTATTTTCGCAGGCATTTATCCTAGAGTATGTAATATTTAATACTGAATAAAATTTAATGCATGATTTGTTGTTGATATCCTCCTGTTGGAGTCTCTGACAGTAGTACTGATGTCTTAGTAATTCTCATGCTCCCAGTGTCAATGCAGTGCTTTTGCACTTCAGATTTGTTTTTTAAAAATTGGTTAAACTTAATTCATTCATGTATTTTATTGATCTTCTTAAATATATAATTACCATGTAGATTAATAACTATAAAAGATACTGAGATAGAGTCAAGCAGTTTCACATGTTACTATGAACCTGCCATTCATCACATACCTAATGATTTCAGTACATGTAGAAGGATACACTAGTGGATATATGGTCATTTTCAATCAGCTTGAACTTATATTTCTTTTTTCCCTACAAATGAATATAGCTTCATATAAATTGTCAGCCATGATCATTTGTTGGTAAAAATTTCAACACAAAGTGTCTTAGAGCAAAATAGTTTGTTCTGGGACGAATCACATGGATGGCCTCTTGTAATTACACATATTTAATGCAGATAGACACCTGATGTCCTTAAGGATGGATTTAAGTGGTTCCTCCCTCAATCCTGCATGATGAGATACAAAACTCTTGCTTTGTAGTCAATAGAAGTTTTGTTTTTGTTTTTTTATTCATAAATACTAGAGAGAGAGATGATAGTGGGAAGGGAGAGAGTAAATTTCCACAGAATTTTAAGAAATATATGGAAAGAAATTATTAACATACTAACTTTATTTAGACATTACATTTTCTAGAAACTCCTTTCAACTCCTGCCCACCCCTGTGTTTTCCTCTCATTTTCTGTCATCTGAGGTATAGAATCTATTTTGTATGTAATAATGAAATAAAGTCATTATTTGATAATTATGTAATTTTCATATTATAGAAAACTCATTCTTTAAAATAATAGGGGATAATGTTGTGGTTCACTACATGGCAGCTGTTCTTTTTATGCTTTCCCATACAGCAATTAAATCTTTGAGCCTGGGTTTCAAGGAAAAGCAATGTCTTTATGGGTGGAAGATAACATTGAACTTAGTCATTTTGATAGTCCAGAACTTGATTTCAATCCAGCATCTGCATCAGTGAAGACTAATTTGAAGCAATAGAGCAATCATGTTAGTAGCACTGAAACATTAAGAAATTTACTACATATTACAGAAAACATAATTTTGTGTAAGATTAGATTATGAATGATGTTATCTCAGGACTCATACTTATGTTATTTAATAATATACATATGGTCATCTTTTATAAGAGGATTTTTAGAATTGGAGGAGCCACGAATTAAGCTATGTTCTGAAACAAGTTAATAACTTTATGACATGTGGTCAAAAACCAAAAACAAATGTTGGTATATTTAAAACAATAAGCTTATATTCTATGTCAATATGGGCATGATATATAACTTTATAATTTATGATTTATGATTTCAAAGCAATTACATGTTTTTCCACAAAATGAAAGAGAACTGATTATTTTCATAATATTTTGTCTATTTTTAAAATTAATAGACCTTTTTTTCTAAAATCTGCACAGTAGAAAATTAAAACTTTCATAAAATTTGAAAAAAAACAACATTAAAATTTTATTATTAATTATAGGACAATGTTTAGGGAAAAGGTCAAAAGCTAAATAAGTTCAGGTTTTAAAAACTGTAGTTAAAAATAACAAAATCTGTGAAGCTTTTAAACAGGAAATAAAAAAAGACTTAACACAGTATCTAAAACAGTTTTTAGGTACACTGGTGAGGGGACAAAAACAGCAGAAGGTGTCATAATTCTTTGACAGGTAAAATGACTAATGCATATAACCATAGATTCTAGGCTACCCTGTGTCTTGTTATGACAAAAATGTTTATTGTGTTTTGGGGATCCTAGAACACATTCAGATTCAAAATGAAAACATGTATGTCCTGACTTTTGAATTTGTCTTCACTATCTCTAATGAACATATATTTGACATGTCAAAATCTGTTAAAAATTTCTTTTTCACATTTCCTTTTTATTGGGGTAAAAATGAATCGCATAGAATCTATCATCTTAATCAGTTTGATGTGTGGCACAATAGTGTTATATACCTTGTTGCGCTCACAGATCTCATCTTGCAAACCTGAGACTCTATAACCATTGACTACAACTCCCTTTGCTGTCCACCTGCCATCCTTTGCAACTACCATACAATTTTTTTTTTGTTTCTAAGAGTTTGACTGCTTTAGATATCTTATATAAGTGGAATCATGCAATATTTATCTTTTTTTTGTGTGTGTGTATGTGACTGGCTTATTTCACTTAACCATAAGTCTTTGAGTTTTATCTAAGTTGCAGCATAAGACAGGATATCCTCAATAGAACTTAGAATGCTAAAATTGCACTGGTATGTTTTTTTCTAAAAGTTACTTAAGGAATCCAAAGTGATTTTCTTTTTACATTTTAAAGCAAAAACTTTTTTGTAAATGATATGCTATGTGCACAGATGCTTTCAAACTTTTACTTGGGTATAGGTCACATGCATTATGATGATGTATTTACTTATATGGACAGCAGTAAATGATTTTTTCTTATTTGGTGAAATAGTTACATGTTATAATAATAGTTATATTATATAAAAATTATGTCTGGAAAGTGTAACTATATTTACAATTGAATAAATTAAGAACTATCTCCTTGCCCAAAACAATAATGGGTAATTGCTATGGTTTGGATATGGTTAGTTCCCATGAAAACTTCTGTGGAGGCTTAATTCCCCAAATAATGGCAATGAAATGTGGTTATACCTTTAAGAAGTGGGGTCTAGTAGAAAGTGATTAGGTCATAGTGGTATTAAGGACCTGACATACTTCTCCCAGGCTTTGGTTAGTTCCTATGAGAGTAGGCTGTTGTAAAAGAGTAAGTCTGGCCTCTCCACATTCTCTCACTTCCTGCCTTAGCATATGATGTCTCTCTCATGCTCTTCCACCATGGAGAATCATCCATTAATATTATGATAAAGCTAGGAAGCCCTCCACCACCAGAGGCTGAAAAAATGAGGCTACCATATCTTGGGCTTTCATTCTTCAAAATCATATGCTAAAATGAACATCTCTTCTTTATAAAGTACCCAACTACAGGTATTTTGGATATTTTGTTCTAACAAACTCAACAGACTAAGATAAAAGAATTTGTAGAGAGTTTATGATTGATCATGTATTATCAAACTAAAGATCTCAAGCTAATTTTTACATTTTCATCCAGGTTGAATAGCAGTATAAATCACTTTCTACGACCAATTAATTTAAGTCACTAACTCTTATAGAGGAGGGTAACTCTATTTGAAAAAGCTTGAGCTTGGGGAACATGTGGAAATAGACTAAATTAGTATACAAAGATCCATAATTTAGGAGAACCTAGGCTTAGACCTATTGATTTGGGAGCCATCAACATACAAGTGAAAACACAGAATAAAAATAAGAGAGTCCAGAGTAGTTACCAGAATGAAACTCCTTCTCAGTCACAGTTAATCTGCAATCTAGTCATTTGATTCAAGAATAATTAAGAATTCACTACATACTTAAAGGCAAAAATTACACTCAAAAGTTCTGGTAAACCTTTCGTTAAAACTAGCTTGAATAAAAACTTTACATACAGATTGACCTTCAAGTGATATTTAAGCACATCTTCCACAATCACTGCAGCTCCCTCGCCCCCAAACATCTCTTTACTGAAAATAATTTGATATTTCTTCACTATGTACATAATGTTTAAACTGTGTTCTTGAAAAATCCTATGTAGATGTCAGTCATCTATCATTTAACTCACTATATTATAAATACTTATTTTTTTGTCTGCTTTCTGCCTTCAAATATTGTGAAATATTTGAGCACAGGGACATAGTTTTATTCCTCAGTCTGGCACACTGTAGCAACTTCATTGATTTTATTTATAGTGGTCCATTTATTTGCAGTCCTGAAAAATAAAATTGAAATTGTGCCTGACATTCAGCGAATGTTTACTGAGTTAGCAGTTGACTTAAAAATGAACTCTTTTCTGTCTATGGTGTTTGGTAGGATATTGTCCACCATCATTTCACTGCTAATGTATGTGACCTCCCCAATGATGAGTAGCTGGTTTCTCCACCTGATTAGTCTTCTTAATTGTGAGATGGTTTCATATTCCCAAAGACTATAGATTGACTTCATTCAATTGTAAAGTGTAAGGGTGTGGTTGTTTACTGTTATTGTCATTTCTTTGAATAGGTGTTCATTCTGTTCCAAAGAAATGACTTCATTTATGTAACCATTCCCTCACACATTTGGGGATTTCAGATTTTTTGCCAATGTTTATTCTAGTCTTTCTAGTTTGCAAAATGACCTTGATAAAAAATACAAAACCAAATTTGGAAATGACTACTTTTACTCTTTCTATATTATCTTTAAATAAGATACCATCTGTCCCAGCCATGGTCTTAAACTTTCTAATTCGTTATTTTCTGTTTATACATAAATATGCTTCATGAAAGAGACTTTTGAAAGCATTTTTTGGGTTTTTTGCCTTCTTCTGTCACTGTAGGTTAAATTTTCCTGAATTTGTCTTTGATTATCCATCAAAACTGCTATTTTCTGGACATCTTCAAAAAATAGTTTCAGAGAATAATCGTGCTATCACAGCAGTTTGTTTGGATGTTCATTTTCTTTTGTTCTTGTTTTATATATTTTTATTAATTGATTATAGGTTTTGAAAATAAGACTAAGTTAATCAGAAACAGTATTAGTTCAATTCCAGTACCCTAAGGCCTAATTCCAGTACCCTGAAGCCCCTGCCAACATTGGTATTAAGCCTGGTATGTGTGCATTTTTCACCAAAGTAAAAGTTTAAAATGTGCACTTTTTAAAGCACGTACACTTACTTTCTCATTTTGGATGATATACAGCATACTGCTTGTTAGAAAAGGTTATTTATAAGATTTTTAGACACCTGCAATGCAATCTGCTTGAGGATTATTACAATAGCCTGATTTAAATATCAATTTTGTCAGTTTGAAGAATTAGATTTCTACAGTATATCAAAATTGACTTCTGGTTCTTAATAAGATGACAAACTAATGTGGGCTGCTGACTCCTTCTCTCAATTGTAACCCTAGAGATGCTGTAGGAGGGAAACTGACAGAATTGCAATACTGGTGGAAGTTTTGAAAAAATCCTAAGAAAAAAGAAATGACTTAGGTCTCAAAAAAAAAGTGGAAAACTGTATCCCAGAGTAGGGAGAGGGAGTCCCATATACTAGGATACCTGGATGAAGAAGGGAGACAGCTTTTGGCATGCAAGTTTTTTATCCTCACCTTGCACTAAGTCCCTCATATTTCATCTTCTCATGAATGAGAGGCAGAAAAATAGAATTACCAGTATTATTGCATAAGGGTACAAGGATGAATGCTAAATCCTGCTTTCTTGAGGATCTGATAACTCAGGACAGCACTGAGTCTGCCCTTGGTGGTCCTTCTCTAGCCCATACACCAAAGATGAAAATACCTAAGAAAACTGCTGGACAGGAGGGTTAGGGAGCTCACAGAGAGACAGAATACCCTGCTGAGTAATGTGGAGCATTTCTAAAGGGGACCATTTGAAAGATGTTCTCAGAACTGAGTTATATACTAGACATACCTTCCCACCTGGGGACAGATTTAAATAAGAGAACAGAATTCAAAACAAAAGTGATCTTTTGTTGGGAAAGAGAGGGATTTTACATGAGAAGGGAAAGAGCTTCTCAATAAAATATATTTCTGAATGTATATTGAAAAGTGAACAAAAATTATTATTGGAGGATTTAGTATGTTTCTCAAAATGATAACTTTGGAGAACACAAAAGAACTAAAGTTAATGAAGATCTGAATAATCTAATAATTACCTACAACAAATAGGTATCCATTTACATCAAATACAAAGAGTATTTATTGAGCACATTTGAAACTTGAAAACATTAAACAAGTATCAGAACATAAGTTATACCAAAGAAACTTCACATTACAGTCTAAAATAGCAATGCCACATAGTGTTTTGTGACACAATGGGAGATTATTAGGTGCTAGTAATAAAGTATAAATTAAAAACTAAAAATTATAAAGCTCTATAGAGATCTAAAAATAAATAAAATACAAAGCAACGGAGTAATTCTTCAGTTAAAGAGAAAAAAATGAAAGAAAATATTCAGTGCTGATAATTAAGTTGCAATCATGTCTGTGAACAAATATTGACCAAATCACATTATTTGACCTCTTAGCATAATTTAATGTCATTGATCATTTCCTTTCTCTTGATACACAATTCTTTTATTTGCTTTTTAAACTATAGCTCTGAATATTTTTTGAGTTTATTTCTTCAGTCTCCTTGCAACCTAATCCTAATTAATCTCCCATGAAAGTTTCTAATTCCTCAAGATCATTTCTAAACCCTGTTCTCTACTTTCTACCACAGTACTAGACACTCATCTATTTACCTTCCTTTAATGATCAGATGCTCCCAAAATGTGTCTAACTTTATGCTAAGTTCATACCACTCAAACTTTTTAAGTGTCAGACCCATATATCCAATACTCTGAAGTCTCTGATTATCTAAATGCAGATCACTCTCAAGATTTTGAAGAGTATACTGTAACCTTTGTCCCTCAATTGGATTTCCCCACAAGTGTGATGTTGACAATAATACCTAACACATTCATATATTAACCAGACCTTAATAAATATGACAATAAGATGTTCCTTATCAAGACTCCTAAAGCTCAAGAAATAAAATAAAGAATTAATAAATGGGATGGATTCAAACTAAAATGCTTCTTCTCAGGAAAAGTAACAAGTGATGAGGTGAATAATGAGCCTACTTTTTAGGAGCAAATTTTTGCCACACTCACATCAGATAGAGCACTAATATCTAGGATATATGAACAACTTAAGAAACTTAAAACCAAAACAATGAATAACCCAATCAATAAATGGGTTAAGCAACTGAACAGACATTCTCAGAAGATATACATTCGATCAACGAATATATGAAAAAAAAGTCCAACATCTCTAGTAATTAAATAAATGCAAATTATAATTACTCTAAGATTTCATGTCATGCCATTCAGAATGACAGTTATCAAGAATGCAGACAACAATAATCTTTGGCGAGGATCTGGGGGAAAAGGCACACTCACACATTACTGATGGGACTGCAAATTGGTGCAACCAATCTGGAAAGCAGTATGGAGATTCCTTAGAAAACTCTGAATGGAACCACCATTTGACCAAGCTATACCACTCCACAGTCTATACACAAAGGACTTAAAATCAGTATACTATAGTAATGAAGCCACATCAATGCTTATAATAGCTCAATTCACAATAGCTAACCCATGGAACCAACATAGATGCCCTTTACCAGATGAATGGATGAAGAAAATGTGGTATATATACACAACAGAATATTGCTCAGCATTAAGAGAGAATAAAATTATGGCATTTCAGGTAAATGAATGGATTTGGAGGATATCATGCTAATGAGGTAAGCCAAACTCAAAAAACCAAAGGCCAAAACATGCTCTCTCTGATAAGTGGATGCTGATCCATAATGGGGGCCGAGGTGTAACATGAGAAAAATGGAGGAACATTGATGGGGCAAAGGGGGAGGGTGGAGTGGAGAGGGGGCATGGAGGCAGAAAAATGGTTGAATGAGATGGATATCATTACCCTACGTACACAGATGGTGCAACACTATATGGTGCACAACCAGAGAAATGAAAATTTGTGCTGCAATTGTGTACAATGAATCAAAATCCATTCTGCTGTTATACATACCTAATTAAAATTAATTAGTTAAAAATAATTTAAATAAATAATAAAAAAGATGTCATACAGTATATTTACTATATACCTAGAATGTTGCTAGTAATTAGGCACTCAGATATTTTTATAAGTGCTGTGTAACATGAATAATTACATAGTCCCAATTTTCAGACTGTGAAGGTGATGCAGATAAGTTTTTAATATTCTCATATTGAAATAATTAGGAAGTTGCTGAGATACTGAATGAATCCAAGTAGTCTGACTCCAGAGACCTTACCACATTCTGTTCAGTTCTATATTCCTCAATACACATTACCAAGGAAAAGCGTAGTCCCATCTACTCTATTTACTGGACATATATTACTGAGGGTATTTAGATTATTCTAACAAATAGTCCCCTAATGTGTAAGGGTCAAGTAAACTGAAATAATGCTTAGTTCAGAAACTATTGCAAATTTGGGTGTACTTGGAGAGCAGATATTCCCTCTCATATGATGGTATGAGATTTCAGTCTAGTTCTGACACATGGTTCTGCTTTTCCCTATGAATTTATTACATATGCCTCAGCTTGGTAAAAATGGGAAGAACTTGGAAGAGTACAACTTTTATGAGTTCTTTTGGAATTTGCTCACATCACTTCTGTTCAAATGCCATTAGTTAGAACTCATTCAGTAGGCGACACCTAACTGAAGAAAGAAAATTTAAATCCAATCTACCTATCTACTGTCATTGCTTTATTACATACATTTCCATTGCCTTTCACGTTGTTTACATACACAAACTCCATATAGTTAGCATGATATATATACATATGTACTTTTATATACACACACACATATATATATGTATGTGTATATATATATATATATATATATATATATATATATATATATATATATAACCATTTCTAGTTTATTCTTTCCTTTTTGACTAAACTTGATTATGCCGAAACCCTTTAAATTCCTTTGCATTGCTTTTGAGGAGAACTGATATTCTCCCTATTCTGTGCCTAGCAGTACAGACTATCTTTGGGTTTGTAAAAGACATCTTCCTTTATGTAACCACAGATTTTATACATGCTGGCTATCTCTCCAGCATATCACCTTACCTTCCTTCTGGACAAATTCTAATCTTTATTTTTTTTAAATCTATCAATAAACTCATTTCATCAGGGAAACTCCCATGGTCTTTGTGGCTGAAGTATACCCAAAATTTTGCAGTGCTTCTATTATTATATTCCTGACAAACATTTGATACATACACTTCTTCTACTTTTTAACATTACCATAATTCATTATAATAATTTATTGTATTTTCATATGCATATTAGATTATTCCAGAATGGAAAGACAAATATCTATTCTAGACATTTTTTTTCTTATGCCAGCACAATGTCTGTCTCATTTTCCAGGTGTACGAACATGTCTGTAAAAATCAAGAGAATTGATATCTATCTATCTATCTATCTATCTATCTATCTATCTATCTCTTTATTGTTTTGGGGATTTAACACCCATAGTTTCATGTATGCTTAGCACATGCACTGTCACTGAGCTACAACCCTAATAACTCCCACTTAATTTTCTATTCCATAGTTCTTTGTTATGTTGCTTAGATTTATGGACTGTCTTTACTTACTAATTGATAGAAAATGAATGGTACCTATGACTAATATATTAGTACGTTCCAAATGAGTGAGGTCATGAATACCAAGCAAGAGAAATAATTTGCTAGATCAATAAAGTTGTTCAGATATTACCTAAACAGTCACATATCTTACTTCTTATGTTAGATATTTGCTATTTTATAAAATAAAAATCACTGGTAGGTATCCATAATTGAGTATGTATGACATGTTGGAAATTCATATACACAGTGTGTATATGAATTATTTTTTATATTTACAATAAAATGATAATGATTATTTTTTATGAGGAAATTGAATAATTTCCTGAGGATAAGAGATACTGATCTCAGGAGAGCCTGATTGTAGATCTGTCCATAAATGCTTTCCTTCTTGGAGACTATCCGAGCAAACTTCCCACCTTTCACTACATAAATGTATGATTCAATCTTCATACCTAGAGGAATACAATCACTGGAGAAGTATCTATCATTTGAGGTGTGAAAAAAACATTTTTTTGGAAACTTCTCTTCTCCAACACTGTACATTATAACAGATTAAGCTACAATTAAGAAGCTGCTATGTTTGGGTACTGCTCCTAAGAAAACTGAAAAACTGGGAGGCAACATTTAAGTTTTAAGTGGCAGTAACACCATGATTGCATTCCCTGGAGCATGTATACAGTCATCAGTTCCCCAAATGATTTTTTTTTACAAGAGCTCTATTTCCCCTTTGAACTTTTATAAGGAACAAATTTTTGTTGTTCTAATATGGAGTAGCAGAAGCTAGGAAAATTCCAGTACTAAACATTGAATTTTACTTGAGAAATATGTACATCCTAATTTCTCTAAGTCTATATTAAAAAGTTAAAAATGGGAAGAATGGAGTTTTCATGTGTCTTAAGTAAAGCTATAAAAATAATCTTCATTAAAAATATATACATGTATATAATACTAGAACTATTCTCTAGGAAGAGGAAATTTGTTTACTGAGGTTTTATTTTTAAGGTGGTAAACCAATGCTATGTTTATGGGATGCAAGGAGACAAACTAGCACAACTTATTCTGA
The DNA here is from genome assembly GCF_001458135.2 of Marmota marmota marmota. Classification (NCBI taxonomy): domain Eukaryota; kingdom Metazoa; phylum Chordata; class Mammalia; order Rodentia; family Sciuridae; genus Marmota; species Marmota marmota. The sequence continues at coordinate 37,148,088 of NW_026000211.1, forward strand.
GTCTGATTTATATGTGGTTCTTCTCACTTTTAGACCTGTGTTGTTTGTCACTGTCTCCAATAACTAATGTGTGTTTTTGTAATATACCCTAGATTGTGTTTACAATCTACCACCTTGTTCAGAAATTACCCTGGTGACTATGAGATGTACATAGAAGAAAATGGCCTTTTAAATCTCAAAGAATCCTGAATCACCACTTTTTCTCACCAGGAGGTTTACAGAATAGAAACCAGGATAGAAAGGAAGATTGAAAGAAAAATGATTGCTCTCCCTTTCATATCCAAAATGGGGAATTCATTTAAATGCACCCAGGATTATTTTCTGCCTCTTCTTATACAAAATTCTGCACATCTACAAAATGCAGGGAATACAAAGATGAAAAAGATAAGCCCCATGCTTTACAGCTGAATCACTTAACAAGGAGGATTAGAAGAAAGAATCTGCAAACAGTGGAGATTTCTCTTATGAGTAAAGGTGGCAATGACTGTAGGAAGAGAGTCCCAAACAGCTGTTGAAGGATGAGATGAAATAGAGAAGCCACAGGCATTTGGACAGAAGGTGCTCCTAGCACAACACAAAACAATTTCACATAGTCACGGATGTTTGGAAATTGAAAGCTGCAGACAGACCACCCTGTGTGTGATCATCTGAGATGCATTGGCTCAATTTCAGCAAAACTGTCATGCAGCCTCAGGGACAGATCCATAAAAGCAAAAGCTGAAATTGGGTAGTAGGTTATAGCTTCACAATTCCTGTTTAGAAAAAAGGAAAAAGCGTTGGAAAAAGCCAGACATTGGTATGCATGAAAGGGCATCAAGTATGATTTCATCAAATGTGTAATAAAAGTCATAGTATCAACATCTTCTAAGAAAAATAAAACTAAATCACTTCTCTATGGACATTGAGCTTTTTCAGTTTTTCTTAAAGTTTTTGGCAGTTGCACTATTGACTGCAGGCTGGTCTTTGAATGTTGAGGACTGAAATTGGTCTAGAGTGGATGTAAATCATCTCTTCAGTTTTCTCAAAATAAATTGCTGCCGTTCTTCCTTCACAGACCAATGAGAAAGGGCAAGACACACATATTTCTTCTTGATGGGTATTTTTTAAACTTCATTTATCAAGACAATTTTACCAGTGTTCGATTAGCAATTGTCTTCTAATTGTTCTGACTCCAGAATATATTTTTTTCATTTTAATATTTGGCATCTGAGAAAGAGAATGACTATATATTTCATGAAATATTCATGTGTATGTATATGTAAACACTGATATAACTGGTGATTAATCCTCAAATGAATTAAGGGGACTGACTTTTAAATGAGCTTCATGAAATAAAAGGATTATGGTTTTTAGACTTTTTTTCCCAAATAACAGGAAGTTATTCAACTCTATTTAAGTTCAGGGGAAAGAAATAAAAGAAAAACTGAGCAGAAAGAAAAAGGGAAAAAAGAGGAAAAAATGGAGAGGGAGAAAAAGATGAATATAGTATATAGAAGAAAGAAATCATAGCTCATTAATAAATAGTTCAAATGCTGGAGACTAGGAACTACACAGCTATTGGGTTTCCAAAAGATATGACTGCAGGTTCTCTTTCTAGGGCTAAATGTCATCCAATCATAGTTCCTCATTGAGCATAGCAGCCATTCTTTTGTTTCTCTGCATCCTGGCTGTCTCTAAATCTCTATGTACACAGATGACCATGTGAGTGCTAGAAATAAAGCATAAAGAAATAACTAAGGTCACCTCTCAGACACAAATACAAATGCGATAGAGATTCCTATTGGTCCAGTTTACATCAAGTGCTTGGTCTTCCTTCCCTTCAGGTATGGCCAGAAATAAAGGGTCAAGATTGTCAGGAACATTTCTCAGTTTCCAGAAGAGTCTTCAGAAATATGGAAGTGGATTTTACTCTGAATAAATAATTTAAACTACAAGTTTTAATGATTGCATTTGCATATGTGAAATTAGTAATGTGTATGTACATAAAATCTCACATACACATATGCAGTTAATGCCATGAAAAATATTCTTTGAGAACAGTTCTCTAAACTTAAAAAACATTAACTAGACTAAGCCATTGATATATTTTTAGAACTTTCACAATTCAGTTTTTTAGATTGATGTGTAAAAATTATATATGCTTTTTTCTTAAAGAGAGAGAGAGAGAGAGAGAGAGAGAGAGAATTTTTTAATATTTTTTTTTTTTTTTAGTTTTTCTTTTGGCGGACACAACATCTTTGTTTGTATTGTGGTGCTGAGGATCAAACCCTGGGCCTCACGCATGCAAGGCGAGTGCGCTACTGCTTGAGCCACATCCCCAGCCCCAAAATTGTATATGCTTTTGCGTGCAACATGATGCTTTTGTATGTGTATGCATTGTGGAATGATTAAATCAAGATATTTAATGTAAGCATTATTTCACATACTTATTATTTTTGTGTATGATAAAAAAAAAACACTTAAAATCTAGGCTACTGAGGTTTTAAAAAATTATTGTGGAAATTTGATGTGAAATTAAACTGTACATACTGAAGAAAACAAATTGGTAGATTTGGTCATTATAGTCATCTGTATACAATGAATTTATGATGATGAATGCGTAGGTAAGTTCCAAATTTTTCCTTAGAAATTTTCTAAGTTATTCCTCTCCAAGTATTCTTTTTCATTTTTAATATTTTCCATTGTTATAAAATTTGTATTGTCTAGAAACATATATGAATACAGTAATAAAAACTACTTTTTTCTATTTTTTTTTCACTTGGATCATTTATCTTCAGATACATTTATATTGATGTATTTAATATTTCATTCGTTTAATTGTTGAGTAGTATCTTCTATTGACCTTCTAATGTCTTTATCCATTCACTTATTGATGAACATTTGGGCTACTTCCAGTTTTGGGATAATACATCAGAACTGTTGGTACAGGTCTTCATAAGAACATTTGCTTTTATTTGTTTTGGATAAATACCTAGTCATACAATGTCAGAGTTTGTTTTCCAAGTTTTCAGTCTCTGTTCCCACCAATAGTCTATGAACATTGTCCTATCTTCAGCCTTTCCTACTACCTATGATATAATTGTTCATCTTACTTTCAGTCAATCAAATGTACAAATGTGTGTATAGATAGTGCTGTATCATTGTGGATTTCATTTACAAGTGTTTTATGATTAACTATGTTGAGATTTTCATATAATTGTTTCCAACTGATATATTTTCATTAACAATTCAAATACTTAACCCACTTAAAAATGTGACCTTTTAAAATTTAAATATTTATTTGTAATAAAAAGTATACATAGTTAAGGTGTACAATGTGATATTTTGATATCCATTGTGAAATGATTAATAGAGTCAAGCTAATTAACACTCATTCTTCATTTGCTAGTTTTACATTCCTGGTAAGAGCACTTAAAATGTTAGAGGGAACTGAGGGAAGATGGAAGGGAAAGAAAGATAAAATACTAGGCAATGACATTGACCAAATTATATTGTTATATCATGTCCATATAAAAATGTGTAACAATGAATTTCACTATTATGTATAGTTATACTGCATAAATAAAATTATGGAAATAAAAATAAAGAAAAAGATCTGAACTTTTAGAAAATTTCAGGCATAAAATAGTAGAATTAACTGTAGTCAAAATGTTGTACCTTAGGACTTTAGAACTTGTCTATCCTACATAATGACAACCTTTTACCCTTTGACCTGTACCTCCGCATATCTCCCTTCTCCTAATTCTGTGGTAACCACCACTCTACCTTGCTTCTGTGAATTTCACTTTTCTAGATTCCACATCTAAGTAAGATCATGCAATATTTTTCTTTCTGTGCCTGGATTATTTTCATTAACATAATGCCCTCTAATTTTATTCATATAGTAAAAATATTTAGTTGTTTGTTCCCAGATTATTGAATTATAACATTTTTTTATATGTTATACTTTTGATTTTTTTGTTGTTGTTAAAAATAATTTGCAAAAAGGACAAAATTTGTACTTTGGCTTCTTGTTTTTCATGCAATTCAGTTTAATTGTGTTTTATTTCATTTTGAATTTATATATATATAAATTATATATATATATATTTATATATTTATGAATATATATATATCTTCAAACTCAGTCATTAAGATATCCTGCTAAATTTAAACTTTTATTTATTACCTTTAAATCCATGACTAATTTGTAGTTAATTTTTAATAAAGTAGAAGATAAATACCAAACTCCTTATTTTTAATTTTTTTAAGCAATACAATTTTGTCAGTATTATTTTGTAAAAAAATTGATAATTTCCAAATTAAAATGCACTTGCATATTTTTCAAAAATAATTGTTCACACATATGGTCTATTGAATTCTACCGATATATGTGCCTATGTTTAGTACTGTATGACACAAGCTGTATTATTGTGGTTTTGAGATCAGGTATTAGGTGTTCTAAAACAATTATTTTTTTTCAGTTTTGTTTGAATGGTCCTAACTATGTGGCATTTTCATATACATTTTAGGATCAATGTACATAAATAACCTCAGAGCTTGTCTGGGGTTAACTCAAACCTGTAAGTCAATTTGAATGCTATAGACATGTGAATTATATGAATTATTTTGACCCACAAACACAAAGTATTTTACATTTATTGAAGTTTTATTTCTTTTAAAAATATTTTTGATAATAAATATATGTCTTATTTTATTTTGCAAGCATATCCATATATACACATAAAAATATATGTCTAAGAATTTCACATTTTTATACTATTATAAGTATTTTCTTTTATTTCAATTGTTAATGTCTGAACTACTTCAATTCTTTTTCCACAAGAGTATAGTCATTGAAGGTTAATTTTGATAGGGATATAATATAGCTTTTTAAAATTTAATTGTTTTATATTTGAAGGTATATTTTTATGAACAACATATAACTTAGTACTGCATCTTTATAGAATCTAAAAATTTCTGCTTTTTAAATAGCAATTTAATTTGAAACCCTATATAAGATGTGATTATTGATATAGTTGAATTTAAATCTAACTAAAATCTTTCCATCTATTGTCTGTTTGTCCTATTCTTTTTTATTTTTCCTGTTCACCAATTACTTTGAACTAATAGAACAATTTAAATCATCAAAATTTATCTTCTTTGTATACTATTTATTAAGGATTTGTTGTATTAATTGACACATCTACCTTAATAACTATTATACTATTTTACATAAATTTTAAACTTTGAAATCTTTCATTTTTTCTTGATTTTTTTTTTTTGCCATTCTTACCTCTATACACCACAGTATTTATCACACCACAGTAAGTGGCTGTATATTTTGGCTGTATGATTATCTTTTCAAGCAAACAATATTTTATATTAATCCACAAAATTCTACTCTTTTTTTGCTTTTCATACCTTTCTGTAGATTTCCATCTGGTTTCCTTTGTCTATTACTTCTAGGAATTTGATTAACATTCTTCAAGTGCAAATCTGCTGATTTTCTGCTGAATTAGTTCACGATTTGTAATTTTTTAAAATAGAGATCCAAGATGGCAGAATAGAAGAGGTCTTGTTTCTGGCTGCTCTGTGTATCATGAAACCAAGAAAGCAGACAGACAGCTTCTCCACAAAGTGGGTGAACAAAAATAAAAAAAGGTGGCGGGGGTGTGGTGGGGTGGGGGCTACTTAATGGAACCTAAAACTGGACATTCAAAGCAGACCAGGGTCACATGAATTTGGATATAATAAATTAAGAAAAAAATTCCCTAGCAGCACAGTCGCTGCCATAACTGGGCCTGAAACTTTAGTTCTCCCCATGAGCATCATAGAAGGATAAGGGAATTCAAGGAACACACATTGTTAGGAGACCTGAGATGTGTATTGGTATAGAGCATTTAGAGACCAAGGACATTGCCCAACAAACCTGAAGGACTTGCTGCATAATATCTATGTGTGGAGAAAGAAGATGCCATCGCTTCGTGTGACCTGCAGAGCACAAAGGAAGGAAATATTTTGCAGTATTGTTGCAGAGGCTGGAAATGGAGGAGGCTGATGCCTGACAAACTCGAGTTTAGCCCAAAATACAGAGTGTGCTTAAATGACCAGAAGAAAATCAAGCATGCAGAGAGGTTTATACAGGGGAAAACTGGTCACAGAAACCCACTCAGCTCTACACCTTCCCCTCCCATCCAACGGTTTGCAGGACCAGCTTGAAGAGATACATATAGCTGGGAAGTCAGAAAGGTGGGGTCAGGAGAAATTGGAGGGTGAACCTGAGACCAGGAAACCTGGCGTCTGCAGGTGACATAGGGGACTAAAAATTGACTCTCCTACCACATGAGTGGAGCCCAGAGGAGATCCCTGGGGTAAAGTCTTCCAGCATGTACTGGTGCTGGAGGTGAGTTAATTTAAAATCTTCAGACTTATTAGCATTCAGTGAAGTGCTTAGAGTCCATCTAAACCTAAACACTGCCTCCAGGAAATCCACCTATGGGATTACTTCTCTCACTCCAACAATCCAGAGGGTGGAGCATCACACTCCAGAAGACCCCACCTAAAACTGCTGAGAAGTTGAGAATATTTCAAACTCCAATGGAAAGAATTCTTTAAATTTTCATCAATAATTTTTTTTTGTGTGTGTGACCTTAATGGTGCATTTTTTTTTTCTTTTTCTCATTGCTAACCATTTTGAAGCCAGTTATTTTATATGAATTACTTTTTTGTGAACTGGGATATTTGATTGTATATCTTAGTTTTGTATTATTTTATTTTTATATTTTTTAAATAAAATTTCACTTCATATATATTTTTGTCATGCTTGTTTTCCTTGATTCTCTTTTTTTCTTCTGACAACAGCTAATCTCTATTGTTCTCTTTCACTTTCTTTAAACTTTTACATCTGTCCTTACATCCCTCATAATTATCACATCCTATATCACTTCTGTTCTCTCCTTGTCCACCATTTGAAACTATAAACATTTTGCAAATTTACTATTTTTATAATACACAATAACTGATCACATCATGTCTGTTTATTGTGATAATTAATATTGTAGATGTCATAGTGGGAATTATTTGGTTTAATGCTGTAATTTGTTTGCCTTCCTCATTGTTATTATTTGTTTTCCCCTAAAGAGTGAGGTAATGAAAACCTTCAGGGACACTATAAGTCCATGGGATAGAAACTCTACTGTCTCAGATCCATACTGTTAGCTTGGTAGTCACACAAGTAACATGAAAAAGCAAGGGAACCAATCATCCCAAGCAAACCAAGATACTCCAATAACAGAATCCATATATACCACAGTGGAAAAAATAGCAGAGAAAGAGTTTAAAATATACATAGTTAAACTGATCTGCAAAGTAAATTATAATGTAAGAGAGCAAATTCAGGTAGCAAAAGATCACTTCAAAAAAGAGAGAGAGATTCTGAAAAAAAAAATTTTGAAATGAAGAAAACAATAAGCCAAATTAAAAATTCAGTAAAAAACAAACATCACCAACAGACTAGACCACTTGGAAGACAGAACCTCAGGCCTTGAAGACAAAATATATAATTTTGAAAATAGAGTTAACCACAGAGAGAAGTAAAGAAACCATGAACAGAACTTCCAAGAATTATGGAATAGCATGAAAAGAACCAAATGTAAGATTTATTGGGATAATTGAAGGTGTGGAAATGCAAACCAAAGGAATACACAATCTTTTTAATAAAATAATAACAGAAAAAATCCCAAATTTAAAGAATGAAATACAGAAGCAAATACAGGAGGCTTACAGGAAACCAAGTGTTCAAAATTACAAGTGACCCACATCAAGTCACATTATAAAGAAAATATATTACTTTCACTTTTGTTTCTGAAAGATATCTTTTCTGAGTTTAGCATTTTATATTATCATTTTTAATTATTTCAAGATTTTGCTTCATTGTTTTCTGAGGAGTGTGTATATGTATTTGTACAGGAAATCTATTGCCACTCTTATATTAGTTCCTCTATTTTTTTTTCTTCCACCTCTTTGTACTCTCAAAATCTTATCTTTATCATGATTTTAGTAATGGTATTTTATATGACGTGTTTTGGTATGTGTTTCTTCAAATTGCTTGGTTGTGTTTCATTGTGCTTCTGGAGAATATAAACTAAAAATCATCATCAAAAACTTAATATTCATTTTTTATTGTATACAAAGTACATTCATACTAATTCATGTCTTCATACATGTACTTTATATAATAATGTCCATCACATTCCGCCATGATTTCTAACCCCACACTCCCTCCCTTCCCTTCCCACCCCTCTTCCCTATCTAGAGTTTGTCCTTCCTCTCATGCTCCCCCTCCCTATGCAACTATAAATCCAATCCGCTTCCTTATATCAGAGAAAACATTTGGCATTTGGTGTTTTGGAATTGGCTAACTTCACTTAGCATTATCTTCTCTGACTCCATCCATTTACCTGCAAATGCCATGATATTATTCTCATGAGAGTAGAGAATCAATGAAGGTCAGTAGTGTTCTTTATACCATCCTGAAATAATTAAGCCATTTATTCTTAATTGTTTCAAAACCAATTTCAATTTTATATAATAGATATTTTTCCATTCCTATATTCTTGAAGTTTTGTTTGAAACACAATAAAGTTAATTACAAATAATTTTATTTTTCCCAGGCTAGTGTTCCAACTTGTTTTGAAGAGCCAGGTTAGCCTATAATCAAGACTATACTTTTCCTCTTACTGTAGAGTATATTTCTGAGAATAGTACCTGATGTTCTGCGAATGAGTTTTTCCCATTCTGGTTGAAGTGGATATAAACTACACTTTATATTGTGTGAACTTTTTCTCTCTCTTATATAATTTTTTTTTTTGCTTTGTATTTCCTTACATGTGTGAACTGAATAATATCAGCTGAAGACTCAAAGGGAGAATGTTATAACGCACTTGTTTACCTGTTTTCTTCAGCTCTTTTCTATTTGATACTTTGCCTTCTGACCTCCAATAATCTTGTTCTTTTTTTCTGTTTTTTTTTTAAGTTTGTTCTTTTTAGATATACATGACAAAAAAGTGTATTTTGACATATTATACATACATTGAGTATAACTAATTAGGACCACATTCTTGTGGTTATACATAATGTGAAATTTCACTGGTCATATGTTCATATATAAACATAGGAAAGTAATGTCTGATTCATTCTACTGTCTTTCCATTTCCCATCCCTGTTCTCTTCTCTTCTTTATCTAATAGTCTTCTTGTTCTTGACAAACAAAAAACCATATTTTTTCATCCCAAGAATTCCCTTGGGCTCTACCCAAGTTCCTCCCTCCTATGTCACCACCTGGAAACTCTCCAGGTAGTAAGAGGACACAACTAGAGATTACACATGAGTGGAGGCCTCTTTCCTCAGGTATCAGTATCCCATAAAGTCTGATATCCAATGCTGGAAACCATTTATCTGTACATTCATCCAACATTTGGGTTTTTTCAGGTAAGAGAGTAGAACTATTCATCCTGATTCCATCATTTTTAGGGACATGCCTAAAATAATTGTGTGTGTGTGTGTGTGTGTGTATGCATTATAAGGGTATTATCTATTATTAAGATAAATTATAAGTAAAAGTAAAAGTAAAAACAGCCCAGGGGTATCAATTCTTAATACTTCAACCCAAATATCATATTCTTTCTGGCTTCAAGAATAAATATTTCACCTTAACAATAGCCTAATATATAATTATAAATCTGAAATGTCTTCAATGTAAAAAGGACAAAGAGTAATTTAGGATAAATCTAGGATACTGGTTAAAATAATTGTGTAGATAAGTAGATAATAGTGTAACAAGTTGAAAGCTTGTTACTCTGTTAGTCAACTTTGCATCACTGTTACCAAAATATCAGTCTGACAAGACCAACTTAGAGGAGGCAAAGTTTATTTTGGCTCACAGACTCTGATATTTATTGTATGGGGCCCTGATTCCATTGTTCTGGGACTAAAGTGTGGCAGAACATCATGATATAAAGGCATGTTGGAAAAGTGCTACTCCATTCATGCCAATAAGCAAGCAAAAAGAGAGTGGGGGAAGGACTGCAGGAGAGATGAACCCTTCCAGGTCATGCTCCTACCTCCTCAAGCCACACCTCACCTGCCTGGAGTTCTCACCTAGATAGCTCATTCAAACTAGGATGGACAGGTTAGGTTAAAGCTTTTATAATCCAATCATCTTACTTCCGAATATTCCTGCATTAATATGGGAGCTTTTGGGGGACACCTTATATCAATATCACATTAGTTATATAATGCAATAAAAATTATATGGGTACATTTCTATGTTCTGTGGAGTCAAATACCACTTAAGATCATTTAAAACTTGGGTTTACTAATTTATTGGTGTCTTTGAAATATCTAAAAAAAATGATATTGGGAAAATTTCTGTATATCTCTGGAATTCATTGGAAGAGGTCACAGATTTGTGATAATGTTAATAAATAACTAATTAAATCCTCATGTATAGTGAAAATTTCATAAAGAGATAACAAAGCAATAAGATTAAATCTAATGATGTGTTTTGGAAAATTATAGTATGTAGACACCAATTAAAAATGAATCATGGACTGAGGCTGTAGCTCAGTGGAAGTGTACTTGCCTAACATATGTGAGGCACTGGGTTCAATCTTTAGCACCACACAAAAATAAATAAAATAAAGGCACTCTGTCCATTTACAACTATTTTTTTTAATGAATCATGTAAGAAAACAGAATAATAATGTTTCTAAAAATTTATTATTTAATTAAAAACAGTCTTTTATAAATAAGAAAACAACCCAAATTTTTTATTCTGTAACTCAAAACTGTTTGTTTCTCATTTCTGGGTTTTATTATAAAAGCCAGTGTCTGCTGTTACAAAGAAAGTACCATAATTTACATATTTATTTTGAGGAAGAAAAAGTAATGCTATTAAGATGGGCCTAAAATGGGCAAATGCATAAGTGGATCATCATATATCTGAGAAATTTCACATCAGCTTGGAGCACAGTTTGTTTAACAGATGTTTACTGAGTGCCTATCATATTATAGTCACTGTTTTCAGGGCCAAGATATGTCACTGAATAAACTAAACAGAATCCCTGAACTGCTGAAGTCACATCAGGCTAAAATTTATATAATTCAATTCAAAGTGAAAACACAGGTTGTTTTAAAAAACAAAACCACCACCAAGAACAATCAGAGATTTCATGGGGAGACAGTAGAGGATTCAACCAAACAGGTGCTTCTTCTCAGCACAATGTTCTGTGTGCTCAGGAAGATCACACTTCCATGAAACAAACACAGCAGGAAATTAAATCATGGGATGATATATATGGTGAAGAAAGCTCTAGATGTAAAGAAATAGTTCCTTCAACTCTCCTTCTCTTAACTTTTTTGTTGAATATAGGAATTTAAAAACATATTTTCTTTTTAATGTGCCTTACAACTGTATTACAACAGTCATTTGACTATTCCAAGAAAATTTCCATTACAAGGTTAAAGACTAACAGTTATGTCAATATTTTAATAAATTTGTGCAAAGTCCTATATAGGGCACCTACTAAAAAAGTTAGCTCAAAATTCTTCAACAATTATCATTTCACTTATACTTATCTTCCCAACACTAGGTTTTTCTTGACAACTGTACACATATAATTTATTTTGAAAAAATATGATTTGATCATATACAATTATAAGATTCTTCAGATCTGAATGTTATTTTCTTCTATTTCATTTTTTTCTGTCTCCCTGCCTCTTCTACTTACTACCTATGTACCTACACTTCATAGCTTCAAACATAAGTAATAAATTAGAACACCATTAGTATGAAAAAAAAACCTTTCTGTTTTAGGGGTTACATTTTGTGAATTAGGTATATGTTCTAGCAACTAGACCGTTGTCCAACTATTTTCTGAATACACAGTTTCATTTTGGCAAGCATCTGCAAACAAATATTCAACTTACAGATTCTAGAAACCTGTAATATTGTCTTGTCAGTGTTTGTGTACTTTAATTTTTCAGTGAGTTGGAATTTATATCATTGAATTTATTCTTTAGCTAGCATGAACCATACACCTTAGTTTAAGTTCATATTTAAAAAATTTGTTAGATGTTAAAATTATGATTTGGTATTTATGTTTCCCATTATTTTAGAATTATCAAATTATGATTCTAATAGTTATCAGTTTTTCTACAACTACACTATCAAAATTCATATATATCGTAGCAATGTCTTCTTCATATGAAAAAATATACTGTCAATTTAGTCTTATCATATAAAAAATTGTTCTTATTTATAAATTATTTCCTGTATTAAATTCCAAGAACTTACAGGCAACAAGAGATATGACATTTGAGGATGAAGAATGATTACAGACAATTAATTATACATTTTTTAAATTGTACTTTCCTTGCTATAAAATGGCTATTCAATCACTGATATTATCTTAATTCCTATGTAGCTTAAATTTGATATTGATTATTCTATTTGGTTCTATCATAAGTTAAATTGTGTTTACTAGGCATACAACACTGAAGATAATTTTTCTTAGATAAGGGTCTATATATGAGACATATCACACACTTTCTAATATGTCAAAATTCATATTATTCCATAATAAGCCACTTAACTTAATTTTTGAGTTTATTATCTATTCCTATAAATACACTGATAAATTATGAAATATCATTGGGTAGACTTATTTTCCATAAATAAATATTTATTCGATATATTCTGTGAACTCAGAGATTTTCATCTTAAACATTTAATTGTGATGAAAATTATAAAACTTGAAAGAATTATTTAGAAAGTAACATTGCTGCTAATAAACATTAATATGATACTTTTTCTTCTGTGTAAGTTTATAAATGTCAAAAAATTAAATAAACTTTTATATTTTCCTGTATATCACATGCAATCTACTTCTTAATTATTAGGAGATAAATTCATATACCTGACTCCCAAATCATTTTTTTCTTATATTATGCTGATAATTAATATCTTAGTATTTTAGGCACCTTAGCTTTCATAGTATAGCTTCTATATAGTCATACAAACCTGAATCGGATTCTAAGTCCTTTGATTTACCATAGTGGAGAAGATTCTACAAAAATTTTGATTCCATAACCAGGTCCAGCTACTTACAAGTTTACCAAATATAGATCTGTCCATCAATAAATTTTTCCAGGGACTTCTACTACAAAAATGGAGAAGATGGAAACATTCTCAAACTAAGACATATAATAAAATTCTAGTTGCATCCCAACTTCTGGATCTAGTATTCCTGAGGCTATGCTTTACTTCTAAACTCTGTCCTCTGGTGATATATTGTTTATCCGATCAGTTCATCCTTTCATTCTTGAATTTTTTGTATGTGTACTACTGCTATGAGACCAGCTAAACTTTCAGCAACTAAAAGATGAGCCACTTGAATTTAATGAAAAACTAAATTATATTAGAAAATATATACAAAGGGTGATCAATTAGAGAAATAGTAAGATCTAATAGAGTACTATCTTTTCTTTCTTGAAAGTTAGCAAGATTGAAAGTTTTATATTATGAACAATTTTATTTTATGAAAAATAACAGAATGTGACCACCACAATCTAAAGAGAGTAAATTTGCAGTATCAGGATTCTCACAAAATTTTTGACCTTTGGTGGAGACAAGCATCTAACCCAGGATATCTGCAAGGAGAAAGCTAAAGATTAAATGCTAAAACTTCATTACATTCAAGTCCTATTACCAGTTTTCCCTGTTAGCCAAGCCTATAGCCTGGTATCCGAAACAGTTCTTTCATATTAGCTTTGTAGTACACAAAGCAAGGTGCAGTAAGATGAATACTACATTTGAATGAACACAAAGGAAACACCTAGCCAAAAAAAGAAAAATAATAGACTACATCGTTGACCCAAGGATCATGTGAAATGAAAAGATCAAAGTGAAGAGTAAGAATTAGACAGCAGAATGGAGAAGTGGTATTGAAGTTGGGAAAAAAAAATGGTAGATGCAGTGTCCTGCAAGTCTAGTAAAACAGCACATCAAGGAGAGGAACGTGATCTACAATCCTAACAATACTAATGGATCATTTAAGATGAAAATTGAGACTCAAATGTTGGATTAATCAACAGGTAGTCATTGATGCTCTTGATGAGGAGTTTCACTGGAATTTAGGGGAGAAATGCTTATTTAAAGCAGATTTAGAAAAAAATGAAAATAAAGATATTAAAGATTTTGAGTAAACATATGGAGAAATCAAAAATATCAGCAGATATGGAATGGATTTTGGGGGGATGGGAAATACAGTAGGAATTTAGAAAAAACAGTTAAGAAATAAGAGCATATTTTTTATACACGTTAGTACATATAGTGAGGAGGAAAA
>NW_026000211.1:37165836-37174209 GCF_001458135.2 Marmota marmota marmota
AGCCAGAATTTTTGAAAACTAGTCCCCTGAGAAATGATAGGTGGGAGGAAGTGAGAATGACATTGCATTTCTTACCATTAAATCAATTTGTGAATTGGTAAATTGCCCAGAGCAAGAGACTTAGAAGTGAAGCAGAATCAACTGAGAAACCCAATGTAGTCTAAGGTGGAGGAATAGTATTTATCATTTAAACTGACATTAGTTCCAAGGCAAATTTTGGAAGTATTTTAAGATAAAATCTTTAACCTTAGAAAATGATTAGAGTTCACTGCCCTAAACCTTAATGGAGCTTCATAATGTTGTTGTACTTTTGCTCTTTCTTCATAGCATCCCTTTACATAATCAGTTTTTTTTCCTGTTTAATTCTTAATCTGTGTGAATAGATGTCTTTCTCATTTAAGATATAAAACTTCCACAAAGATATTATAAAGACCTATTCCTCTTGAAAGTACACAGGCAGCATTGGTTCAATACTTCTATTAGGTGTGTTGTATATGTGGATTGCTAGAAGATTAGCTGAATATTCTGTTCTAAAAAAATACTATTAAGAAAGATAATAGATGTATTTTGTCATTATAAACAGAAATAATGTTATATTGACAAGAATAAATAAATGAATAATTGTTATTTAAAATAAATGGAAAACTGATGCTAAATTCCAAGCATATCTATATATTTCCCTTCCTATTTCACAAAGTAGAAATCAAATGGTCTGAGTAATAGCCGATTGTATTGTTCATAGAATAAGGATTTTAGTTTGCCAAGTTATACAGTATTTTAAGGAATCATTTACTTAGTAAAATAAAACAGAACAAAAACCTCCAATTAAAGCTGAAGAAACACTGACACTTTTTCTAAAGTTCTTTTGTTTGTTTACCTGACATTTATTTTACTGTTATTTATCCATTAACTTCAACTTGAAAAAAAATCTAAGATAATGTACATTGTTTGAATCATCAAACCTTTATATTTTTATCATGCAAAATTGAATGAAAATGACTTTATGTTCTCTCTAGGAGACAATTAAAGATGGTGAAGTATGGTTAAAGACTACATGGATTGAGCCTCAGGTAATCATAACTGGTGCATTAATTTTGGCTAAGAAAATTCCCCCTTTAAAAATTGGTCTCTGGATGTGCTATACAGATTTCTTCCACCTCTTCCCATTAAAAGATTGGAAGAGATGTGGACTCAAGCCTAAGAGACTTTAATTCTAATTTAAGCTGTGCATCAACAAGCTTTTTTTTTTTGTCTTTAAACAAACAAACTAATCTTTTCTAAAAGGAAATTAACTTATCTGTTAAAGGAAAGAGTTAAACTGGTCAATTTTGAGGATTCTACATTACCCAAAATTCATACTGAATCTCCAGGTTCAACACCCACAACTTAAGTGTGTTGGTTTTTGCAATATTAGGAATTGAAGTTAAAAACCAAGTTCATTTTTTATTGTTTTATCAGTTCATTCAACAATCTGTAGCATAAGTTTGCTTTTGTCATTGTCTTTGAAGAGTTCTGTTGAATCTTTCTTTCCCACATTCCAACGGCATCTCAGGCATCAAAACATCATTTTGTAGGCACTGCTGATTTAAAAGAATCAGGTCAAGTTTAAACTTCCATTCAGTATTCATTATGTCCTTTATTCCTTCCCTTACTCACATGTTCCCTCTATTTGAGGAGGAGACACTTTTTTTATCTTTTCTTGTTTTCTCTTTCCTGAAAGGCTAAATGGCAGTTTTCAAGAAAACAGGAAGGGTGATTCACTTCCTTTCCTGGAACAACACACCCTTTTCTCTTGCCCTTTGACATTAAAATTCTAGATTCTCTAGCATTTGAATTCGGGACCAGCACTAGCACCCTTCAGGTTCTCAGGCTTTCACCTTTTGAAAAGTCAAACCATCACCATCCCCATCTTTGGACTTCAACTAACACATTACACTGACCTCATTGATTCTCTAACTTTAAGGTCTATGTTGGTACGTCTAAGCCTCCATAATCACATGAGCCAATTTGTCTCATTAATTCCCCCTCACCTTTCTATCTAGACATCTATCTACTCTCTAGATATCTAGATATGTAGGTAGCCTATTGATTTTATCTCTCTGGAGAAACCATAAATGATAAATTTCACTAAGTGTGGATCATAAATTATGCATGCAGAAAAGGAACTTAGAGTTTGAAAGCCTAGATAGTAGCCTTTCTGGAAGGAGACATCTTTACAAAGTTAGGGTATGTATTGGGGCTTTGAATACATACATATATATATACACACAACACATACACAAACACATACATGCATTTATTTATTGGCACGCAGACACTGTGATTAGTAATTGTGGGATTGCAAAGTAGTATTAAACAACACTTCAAGGGCTTTTTAAAATTTTTAATGGTAATTATCATGACAGTTGTTAAAGGAGCATACAAAGAGACAATAACAATAAAGAGTTATATATACTAAAGTAAGAGACATTGATGAAACTATGGAGTAAGAAATTAAGGCCTAAAACATCTAAATATATATGTATATACATATATATACATATGTGTGTATATATATAGGTATATGTGTGTATAGGGACAGTATTGTGTACAGAGAATTCATTATGTGTGGAGAAAATTTCTTTATTGAGCCTTTCCTATAGACTGTAGAGATTTGTTTACAAGTCAATACTTTTCCAAAGACTTTAAGCTTTTTGTTGTCATACAGATACTGGAAGATAATGTATTTTAGCAATAATCAGACTTGTCTGAAAATCTGTCATAACCCTCTGTTTCATGGATTGGAATACTGTGTTAAGAGTAAGAAAACATTTTTGAAATTGTTACTATGTAAATGCAAATGGCCATATATTTAAGAGACTTATCATTGTCAAGCTTGGCTTTCTTTGTGATATATATTTTGTTGTGTTATCCACTATGAAGGGAACAAACAATAGTGTACTAAGCCTAGAAAACCTCTTCCTCAGGCTTTGTAATTCAATTTCCATGTAAGTGGCAATTTTCCTTTGGTCATTTCTTTGACAGCTTAGAAGTTCTTATAATAATGCATGAGTGAGATTTTTAAGTTAACAACTTACAATGAATCTGGAACATAAAAGGTAGCCTCTTCTTAGAGTCTTTTAAGTCAAGCATTTTATCTATGAGATAGACATTCAGCATGGGCAGTGTTTCCCAAAGAATCCTATCCCATCTACATACAAAATATTTATTGGTATAATCTTGTTCATAAACAGGATTTCATAATTGAGACAGTTGTATTCATTTGCATCAATGTCAACTATGTTACTCCCTCCACCTTTTTGATGAAGTGACATGTGACAGGATTCTTGAATCATTCAAACCATGTAAGGCTGGATTGTAATAAGAACTAGACTGGTTAATAACTTTCTGACATAACCTCCAACTCCAGCTTCAAGAAAGGTCACTTCCTTAAGCATATCAACATACTGTAGAGAAGGAAGCACTATCACTCTCATTCTTGGTCCATTATTAACAGTTATTTCGCAAGTTTTTCTATCAAACAAGTAGATATTCTTTTAATACAGTGAATAGTATTATCTACAGATCTTTCTTTCTTTATAACTATTGTATGCATTCTGGTATAATTGGCAATTTGGCACACAGCTTCATAATGTGTTCCTTTATCAAAAGATTTTATGATACTCTCATTGCCTTTATTCAACATGCATTCTCGATTCATATTTCAAAGAGAGTTCAAGGGAGATTAAAAAGCAATGTCTAAATAAGAAAGCAATGAAGAAACATATTCAGAACAAATGCAAAATATCAGATAAGGACTTTCACCTGGTGTGACTCCAAGTTACCCCTGTTGATATGTATAACATTTCAGTCGCTCTTGTTGGTGCTCTGTATGCTTTTCTAAAATTGCACAGAACTGAAATTCTACAAATTTATTTTAAATGTAATTTCTAGTATTTCTTCATTTTTTGTTAAATGTGTATAAATTATTTTTTAAAATGACTCCTAAATATTAGCCAGAATCAGTGACTTAAAGAGTATCATTGAGCCAAGTGCAGTGGTGTATGTCTATAATCCCAGCAGCTCAAAAGGCTGAGGCAGGAGGATCACAAGTTTAAAGCTGACTTCAGCAACTTAGCAAGGCCCTAAGCAACTTCATGAGACCCCATTACTAAATAAAATATAAAAAAACTGGCTAGGGATGTGGCTGTATTTAAGCACCCTGGGGTTCAATCCCTGGAACCATAAAAAATGGTAATATTGAAATTTATATATTCTAAAGGAGGATATTAAGACCCAAAAATCTTTTTGAAGAGGATAACAGGTTTGGAAGGGTATACACATAGTTATACTATCTTCCCACTTGGATATGTCCAAGGAACAACAACCAAAGAAAATCTTACTTTGGATTTATGACCATTTTGGGTGAGAGTAGTATTATTTGAAGCTATTATGATACAATAAATAGATAAAGCAAATAATCAATAATTTCCAAGTAATTAGGAATGAAGATTTACAGTACAAAAGATATATAAGAGATCATTAAAATCCAATATCATAAATTTTTAATTAGGAGTTGAACATATGATTAATTTTGTTTTATAAAAATTATGTATTTCTTTACAATTCCCACTGAAAAATCTTGTTATTACAATTCAAAAGCTAAAAACTCTAGGGCCTCAAAAACCATTCTCTGAGTCACATTTTTTCTGTAAAAAATGTTAAATAAAAAATGTAAAAAAAAATCCTATTTCTAGGTTTTGAAAAAATGGAGTTTAAAATAAAAGTTGAACAAGATAAGGCTCAGGAGGCTGAGGGTGGAGTATTGCAAGTTCAAAGCCAGGCTAAACAACTTACACAGGCTCTATCTCATAAGAAAACATTAAAAAGGGGCTGTGATGTAGTTCAGTGTTTAAACACTCCAGGGTTCAATCTTTGGCACCATTAAAAAAAATGATAATGTGAGAATATCAGCAGAACTCAGGAGACAGCCTACAACAACAGTTCCCATGAGGTAAAGAGATGAAATATTTTAGACCTCAAAATTGTGAAGTGCTTTAAATAATATAAAAATTTATCTACCTGTAATGATATTTAGCTAGAAATATAAAAGCCTCATTAGTCATCAATTGAGGTTACTAAAACACCAACTAATTAATCTGAATATTTATTTAAATAGAGATTTATAAATCAAAAAACAAAGATGCAATACTAAAATGGCATGTACTGAAGTATTCAGAAACAAATGAGATAATTTTGTATTGGAATAGATGAAAATTTAAAAAAAATTAGAAAATATATTTTCTAATTTTTTTCATGCTTATATCAATATCACATGATATGTATGCCTTTTATACCTTCTAAAGGGCAATATAAAAATATTACACTTTTCAGTTCGTCTACTACCATCCACTCTTATCTCCACCTATTCACCCATCATTTTACTTAGCATAGGTGCCAAGTAACATCACAAAGTGAAGTGTGATCTGTCAAGTAATATACTTTACCATTTTTTAGTCATTAATTTCTTTTAGGTATTTTCTGGAATAAGAACAATGTCAAATAATTATACCATAAAGACTACTTTTAATATTTTTTAAGAGAGCCCAAACTGAAATGCAGTAGGCCTCCTGTATTCAATGATCTTGGATGTTCCAGAGCCCAAGAATCTTATTAAAATATCAATAAAGAGGGGCATTGTGTTGCTTGAGTTTCATTATCATGTTTAGAAGTAATCTCTCCCTTTTGTATTCCTGAAAAGAAAGTTTCATATCCAAAAAAGAGACACTGGTGTTTATTCCAAAGGCTTTAAAAGGAAGAATGAAAATAAAGTATAAATTAAAAAAAAATAGGTGCAAGTCTTAAGTGTTTGCCATTAATATGGAATTTAAAAGGGTGATTGAAATTTAAGGGCCCAAATATAGCACAAATTGAATGCTAAGCAACATAATCTGTGCTTGTATTGACAAGAAGAGATAATACACAATATTATATCACAAGAGATATATTGTACATCATGGTAACTATTAAAACATGTTTATTCTTGAAAATTGCCAAGAAAGGATACTCTAAATGGTCTCACCACAGAAAAAGTGACAAGTATGTGAGGTCATGAATATGTTGTTTTTAATTAGCTATTCCACAATGTTAGTGTTTATATACATATTTATATGTACACATATATAAACATCAGTTGTATACCATAAATATATATAATTTTGCCATTTAAAATGCCATTTATTAAAAAATAATGTTCAAATCTTATACTTATAAATTTGTTTTATAATAGTTCAAAAGATACTGATTCCAGTCCTCAGAAACACAAGAAATGTACTGAGGGACAACTCAGGACTTTATTGTGGAAGATAAATTCATTAGGAAAAACAAGAGCTACTGTATCCATAATCTGATATTCCTGAAAATAATATTTAATGATGGAAATCGTCATTACTAGTTGGTTAATGCAAAGTAAAATACATTATGACAACATTTGACATGTCCCAGAATTTCCTCTAGAAATAAAAAGGAATTTGAAGGGAAAAAGAAATTTCAAAAATAAGTGAATAAAAATCAAAACAAGAAAGAAAACTGCTATTACTTAATGTGATCCTGTTTCACCTACCCACACTTTCTCAAACTATTAGGACTTAGAGTAACTTGGATTTATGTACAAATAGAAGAAATTTTAAAAATGCTGATTATATTATATGCATTCATGACTATGTCAAAATTAACTCCACAATTATGTAAAACTACTTGAAACTAATAAAAACATAAATTAATAAAAAAGTTTTCTTGACAGCATGCAAAATGAAACCTTACCTCATCAAAGGTTTTCTGTAAACTTATTGCCTTTTTATGATATTGTAGATATATCACTAACTCAAACTACAGTCACAGGCAAAATAAATTTGGTAACTAAACACTCTCCTTTAATACTCTTCTTTATTTATAACAAAAGATGTTTTCATCAGCCAGTATTTTCTAAAATACTGCTATTAGATATAAGAAGGCTCTGGTGAAAATATAGAGGTAGGACAGGAAACTCAGTAATACTATGCAAGATGAGTCAATAGTTCATCTCAAATTTGAAGGACTGCACATTATTTATGATCTATTCACCTGATACATTTGCTTCAACCCATTCTGAATTTGATCATTATAAGTAGACTGTGCATTTTTTTCTTTACTGTGAGGACTGAACTGAGTCCTTACCATAGACATCTGGCTTCTAATGACCTCCAGTGAACAAACACAATGACTACAGTTTATTGGGTCAATGATCTGTGACCAGAAAAATTATCTAAATCTATTTTGACAACAAGAGTTAGTGAATAATATCCTTTAAAATATTTTTGAGAAGATAAAGAATAGAAAAAAATAAAATATCTCGTTAAAGTCTTGCTAACATTGTAATTATTGGATAGGCTGTAAAATAAATACTCATTTTACTGAGAGTCACTAGGTAATAATTGTTTGATGATACAGAAATTAATTTCAGGTCATGAAGCATACCAAACTGTTAATTTCCTGAGTTTTCAGAAGGAATAAAAATGCAACATGCCTGCCTACAAGTACATAAAAAAGAACATAATACAAAGACTGAGAAAATACCAAGTAAATCAATCCTTCTGTTAATTATAGAATTTTACTGGAGCTTTGCCTTTTTACCAAAACAAATTACTTAAAAAAAATATTGTGAAGGAACATCAGGATATGCTTGACAGTTTTCGTTTTATCCAAAAGGTCATCAGTGTTGTTGATTGGATAGAAGACAAAAGTAAATTAACTGCTGATCAATAGAAGGTCATTTCTGATCTAGATGAGATGTTTAATCAGTGTATTTTCAAGTGTACTGTTTACCAGTCATAAATATTTTTGACACTGCATGTAATATCATTAGGGTATATGAAAAAAATAATCATAAAGAAAACCATCACAAACTACATGATGATTATATAAAAAACTAGGATAAAAGAATAATAATGATTACTTTTGTTTCAATACTACATAACTTATAAATCCTGGTTTCTCTTAAATTAATTCAAAGATTTTTTTGATTTAATTTTCTTATATGATAGTTTATAAATTTAACAAAAATGGTAGGATATTACTTATAATCAGAAGAGAAAATATTTGCTATTCTTATTGCTGCTCAGCAGTGTGATGAAAAATCTAGACAATCAAATGAGTAAAGAAAGTCACAAGGGTAACAGGAGTGAGGGTTTTGGGTGATGGGGTGAGATTGATAGCATCTTAGCCCCAATTTCATTGACTTCTTGTTGACAACACTGTGAGTATGTTACATTAAGTTTTATTATGAAAGTCATAATAAAATATTTAACTGGACCAATGTAATCACTAAAATTTTGAAAGGTTAGAACAAATGTGAGG
>NW_026000211.1:37177017-37183091 GCF_001458135.2 Marmota marmota marmota
TTACTATAGTTGAAAAACTAAACATATCCATGAGGCAATATTTTTCATGAATATTGGCTTATTTCACTAAGTATAATATCCTTTAGGAACACACTTGATAACTACAGAAAACAAAATTTCAGGAACCTTTATTATACTTTGCATTGTGTCTGTAATTGGCCAAATTTCACTTCTTCCAGGACTTTATTAATAAGTGTGCCTGGGAAATATGGTTTCCAGCTTTCTAGTCTATGTAAGACACTAACAGTAGGTGGGAATTAGATTGAAGGAAATTCCATAGTGGGCATTACCAGAATTCAGCAAAGAGATTTTTTTTTCAATCTATTTACAAATTTCAGGACAATTCTGGGAAATATTTTAAAAGGTAATAGAAATAAAAACAATATGTTAAAAATTCTAATTTTGACCTGGTTTATGGAAGACATCACTCTATCCCTTATAGTTTGGATTGTCAGTTACTTTATAAACTTCAAGGAGCAAATATGTTCACCTGTGACACTTTTCTGAGGTAGGGAGCATGAAAAGTTTCTGCTCTACAGTAACATTTGGACTGGGATTATTGAACCAGTGATAACTGGCAAATAATCAAACCCTATAGAACATAAAAGAGTTTCTTAATCTGTAACTTGAGTCAAGATCAAGATGAGAATTTTCACGTATGTGCCAATGTGTGCAATAAGCAATGTGATTTAAGTTTCAAAAAAAATTCACACTAATATTTGTTATTGTTCATAGTAGGTGCAAAATATGTTATTAATGTTATTTAAAAATTTGTCTTCTGTATCAATTTCTTAGTATTTCAGAGATAAGGAATTGTCATCAGGAAGTGATTTGGTTGGTATTTAAACAATCTGAGACACACTGCTCACTGAATCAGTCTTATAATTGACCAATTTGAGATAAATTGAATAAAAGTTAATATAAATAAGATGAGCTGTCACTGTGTTAGGCTAGTTCATGCTCTGTAAATTCCAGATTTCTTATTTAGCTGGACAGAGATAGTCAAGGTAATAGCCCAGAATTATAGGTGAAAGTATAATATGTCCTCTGTCCATCCCCCAAATTACTTAGTAGAGAATTCAAACTTAATATCCCTATTTTTTATTATTATCCAATTAATTTTTCATATAGTCATTAGACTTTATTATGTCATGTTAGTAGTCAATAATTCAACCAATTTGCCATTAGAATTTCCTTATACTAAAGTACCAAATAAAGAAATAAACTCTGCATCCTCTAAATTGACTAATAGCAATTTCTCAGATATTTATGAATTTTTTTAATGGTGGTTGTGTTCTTTTGCTTTAAGAAAAATTATACTAGAGATTGTGGGAGCTACTAATTATCCATTGATATATAATTTAACTATTTTTTATAAATAATAGAGAACAAGTTTCTTTGGATAGAAATACTAAGCTCTAAGACAAAGAGGACCTAAGTTCAAATCCTGGCTCCTACAGTAGTAGATACTTGAGTTTAGGCAAGTCACTCAATGACTGTGAAACACTGTATTCTCCTCCAAAAAGAAAATAAATCACCCGACTATGGATATGCATCCAGCACTTCATAAAATTGTATCACTGAAATGAAGCATAAGTATGTAAAGTACTGGAACATGAAGCAATATATTAAGATTTCAATACATGATAATTCCCTTTCTTTTCATTTTCTTTCCAAATTATGTAAATAATAGTAAAATAATGATCATATATTACAACTTGCTTATATTTTCATCAATAATAAATAAATAAATAAACAAGCAACCAAACAAAAGCTGTAACATAATTTGCTAGAGAAATAAGTAGGCTAGGTACCTGCCAGGGACTAACAGTCTCTGGAATGGTTCACACTGCAGATAGGGTTTTATTATCATTGCAGTGGTTACAGAATATCTGTGTGTGTGTGTGTGTGTGTGTGTGTATGTGTGTGTGTGTGTGGGGGGGTGTGTGTCTGTGTATGTGTCTATGTACTTTTGTTTTGCTTTGTTTCTTGTTCTACATAGACCTTAAGACTGTGCTGCCAAAGAAAAGAAAACTTAAATGAACAAGTCTATGAAATCTAGAAAACACTGCAGGAAAGGACAGCTTATTTAGAAAATATAATTTGTGAAAGAAGGAAAGCTGTGAGTCAAAAAGTCTCACAAGTTCAAAACTCCCTATTAAACAGACAAGCAAAATGGGCTGAGACAGACGATTTCATAAGATTTGTGAAAACTTTCATACTTTTCCACATATTTTTGAATTGTCATATTGCGCACACACACACACACATATTCTACCATGATTAAGTTAGCAATTACAAATGAAAACAATTTGCATGATTATTTAGGATGTAAGATTAACTAGGATAAATTGATCAGCACCATAGGATGAGTTATGCAAGCCAGATCAAAGAAAGAAAAGAAAAATATCTCTTTACTTTTCTTTGGTGGTTCACTCTCTTTTTCCAAGTGTTGTTAAAGAGTAGAAAAGCTGAGCTGATGAATGCATCCTGTATTAAAAAGAAAAACATGGAGATCTGATCTATTTATTATCATGTGACATATATTTAAGTAGGTTTAATAATTCAGTGTAGTCAAATATTAATTTATTTGTTAGTGCCTAAGTTATTATATAATGTATATACATTTTGTTAACATAGATATCTTCCAAAGCAAGAATATGAACATAATTCTGTTCTTTAAAAATAAAAACTTAAAGCAATTCAATTAGTAATCTTCTAGACAATTTACCATTATAGTAAAATAAATGCTAATTAACATGCTATCCTATCAACTCACTATAGTTATTTAGTTAAATATCAGTTAAATGTTCAAATTCTTTTTAAGTTTAATGCATTAATTAGTGTGATAAAGCACATTTACTGTTTTCCTTGAGATAATTATATGGCACCTAAATTAACTCATTGCTATTCATTTAAGTTTATTACAATATCATGTATTTAGTGTACAACAAATGTGTAATCTAATTAAAATACTGCAAAATGCTAAGGTTTATGTTATTCTAGACTCTTTAAGAATAGTCCATTAAAAGTTTTAGAAAAAATTGTATAAATTGTGTTTTAGTGAAAATTGTCCATTTTTACATATTTAGAGTTATGAATATGTGCATTTATCAAGATATAGACATATACTATATTAAATAAATTTCATATTTATGTGTATTTGAAATGAAAACTCTTTTATTTATAAAAGTAAAAATTATTTATCCTAATAGATGTCAGTATCTTTAGAAAATCACATATGAAATACATATTTTAATATATTTTGTGAAAACTCTTTTTATAAAAATTGTTCAGAAATAAACTTGAATAAATAAATAAGAAATAATACCATAAAGTATGGCATTAGAAAATATAAAAAATAAATAATTAAAAATTGCTTACAAATAAAAAACAAACATATGTATTAAAAATATGTTTTTACTTTCTATTTTTTACTTATTTTCAAAGGTCTTTTTTCCATATTGTTACTTATATCATCTTTATCCTTTAACATTTTTAGACTTTTAAATCCTAAATTCACATAAATAAAAAGCCTTTTTCATTGTTTTTTCCTCATTTCATCAAGCATGTACCTGTTCTTTATTTATATTATAAGCACTTAGAAATTTTTAAGATTAATTTTACCAACAGTTTATATTTACAATCTGCTTTTTATTTTTTTCCCGAAGCTGTTAAGATTACTCAGCATTTCTGATGTGGAATATATAAATTACTGGCTTCTATTCAGACTAGGTTTTCAAACTAAGCCTAACTCTGGTTCTTTTCTTCTAAAGAGTGTTGGGTGAGCAAGAAGCAATTACCCTGGGAAGACTGAATGTATGTCATATATAACATGGGAATGTGTACTCTATTGATAATTAGGGTGGAGGCTACTTGTATTAAAATCTGAACAAACAACTTGTCTACATTTGGTCCATACCCTGAGCTTTTATGAGCCTTTATGTGTGGCTAAATATAAGGTGATGGGTTAATTATTTCAGAGGAAAAAATTTCAAGGCAGCACAGCATTCAGGCAGTGGTATGGATATTGCTAAATACTTTCATATAAATTCACAATGAGAATTGAACACAAAAGAGAGCAGAAATATTTTCAAAACTTACAGTGTCGCTGAAGAAAAAGAAGACAAATAGGAGGAGGAAGAAGCAGCAGCAATAACAGCAACAGTAGTAGCACAAATAAAATTAGAGCAAAGGAGGGTGTGGTTGCTAAAGTGATCAGAGACATTCCAAAAAAAGTCAAGTACTTTATGCCTACACAAGAAAAACAATGTCTTGAGAGCATATTAGGACTTAGCCAGACCTTGCCCAGCACAAATTTAAGGAGGTAAAATTGTAAACTTGTTTAAGAGATTTTGTTAAGGAAAAAAAAAAAATGAGCATGGGCACCCTGCTCCTATAGGACTTCCAGGAAGTTGTTTTCCCTTGTTCAACCATGCAGATATTCAAAGGTCACTGTAAATGTGGTCCAAGAAGGCCCATCTACCATGCTTGCCAACAGTAGACCTCGTCATTGACCAATTATACTAATATTACCGGCACATAAAATGTAAGAGTTTCAGGATTATGGAGGCTTCCACTGAGATATTAAAACAACAAAAACAAAAAACCCTGCAAAAACAAGTACTGTGTGGCAGGGTCAAAAACACTGTGGGAAGCCACTGGAACTGTCATATGGGAAGCTTTGAAAATAAATTGAAAACACCAGAAAGTTAAACATGACCAAAATCTGCCAAAGAAACCTGCATTGCCCAGAGCCAACTTAAGACAGAGGCCATACAGGCTGCAACTGGCAAGGCCACAGGACAGGAGGCTTTAGCCAAGCCCTTGAGAGCTCATAACTTGCCACCATATACTCTAGGTGCTAGGCATGGAGCTATAGTGCTAAATGTTTGCTCTGCTGCATTTTGGGCTTGCTTTGACTCCATCTCTCTCCACATCTACATTCCTCCCTTTTGTAATTAGAATGTTTACCCTGTGTCAGTTTTATGTTGAAAGTATATACGCTGTTTTTTAAATTATGACAGCAGTTCATGGTTAAGACTTTGCCTTGAGTTTCAGAGGAACCTTTGGACTTAAGCTTTGAAACCATGCTAATATTGTTAAGACTGTGAGGACTCTTGAATATGGATTAAGTGCATTTTACATTATGAGATAAACACAAGGCTTGGGTAACCAGGGTGAAATGTTATAAAATGTCCCCCAAAAGCCTTGTGCTAAAGACTTAACCATTCTGTGTCACTATGGGTGGTGGTTGAAACTGGAGGATAGAATCTGGATGTGAGGAGCTGGGTTACTGGGGAATGTATTCTTAAAGGAAATAAGAACATTTCTTGTCCCAATCCCTTTCTCTGTCTCTGTCTCTTTGCTTCCTGATCGCTATGGGTGAACAGCCTTCTTGGTCACACACCACCACAATGATATTCTGACTTACCTCAAGTCCTAGAAGATAAAACTAGCTGAAATTGGACTAAAACCACTAAAGCCAAGAGTCAAAGTAAATCTTTCCTCTTTTAAATTGTTCATATCAGCTGCTTTGTCATAGCATCAGAAAAATATCTAACATACTCAATTTCTCATTTTGCCTTAGTAGAACTAAGCAAAATGGCTAAAGATTGCTTGCAATGCACACAGAAAGTGTTAGGTCTAGGTCAGTAGAGAGTTCTAGAATTCTATACTGTCATACAACAGTGGTCAGACTATTAAGAACTAAAAAGACATTTATTATCCATTCCAAACATACATGCATTTTTTTTCTAAGTAACTTTAACCTTATTTAATAATTTGATATTAGACCAAAACACTAGATCAATAGAATTGTGCATTTAGGGTATTTAATTCTTCATATAAAAAGTACAATCTGAGAATAGATGTACAATATGGTGCATAAAATACATACATCAGAAAATATATCTTCCAACTTTATTTGTGAATGTAGTTCAATTATGGATGCATTCTTGGGACAAAAGAAGTCATTCATCATATTCTTAACACTTGACAGAGAAGGAAACATGAAAATAGAAGTCAATAACTAGAACTGACTTGACTTGCCCAAGCCCAAATTAATTATCATT
>NW_026000211.1:37184494-37196109 GCF_001458135.2 Marmota marmota marmota
ACACCTAAGGTAAATTTTGTGACAAGTTGAAGCTTTTCAACATAGGTGAACCTTTTTTTGATAACACAAGAATAATTAGATGCTTGGTTGAAAACATACATAGGAACAATCTGTGAGAAAGTGGCCATCTCATAGGCTTGAAAGTAGATTTGAAAGCATGCATCAGGGAATAAAGTTTCAAGATTTTCATTTAATGTTTCCATTTAATTTTTTATGTAATACTTAAATGTGAAATGTAGTTTTTATGTGACAAGTTCTATAAGAAAAGTATCCAATTTAATCTAAAATTTTTTGTTTCATTTTTGTAAGCAAAATGTGTACTTGTTTAGGAAAGAATTCCATTAAGGAGGGACAATATATTACCTAAATTTATCTCTCTCATATTGCTGGAAAAACCTTTACTATTTTATCTTCATCTTTTAAATCTGACAGTTTGTATTTAATTTTTATCAGTTTTGTCATTCCCATTCTTCAAGCTGCATGTGGGCTTGAATATCTTTCTAAGATGTATTGATTTTGGTCCTTATTTAAATATTGTAAAAATTACTATTGATTGTCAGAAGAATAATTCTGATGTACTCCCCACCTCCACAGACTCCTTCATTACCAGCATCTTCATGCTCATGTTGTAAGGGTGACTTTGACTGGGAGAGAACTAAATAAAACTAAGGTCATGCTTACTGCTCTGTCCTTGGAATACTCTTCTTTTGGCAGCAGCTTTTCGTATTCTCCCTGCTCTTCCTGCAGTTTTTATACAACAACTTGTTCAGATATGGAACTATAGTACTGTGTCTAGCTTTGTATCCATGGTAGCAATTTTTGCCCTAGTTTTATTTGACTTTTCATTTAATTCTTCACAAAGGGCATTCATTCTTTTGTGGAGCAAGCTAATGAGACACTGGTACCAGAGCCTTGGTTCTTATGTGCCAAAAACAGCATCTTGCAAAGCTGCAAGACATATGACCTTGGGGAGTAGGTCTCATTGAGTAAATTTTGCATTTCAAATATCTCCAGACATTGTCTTACAATATTAAAGTTTTTCAAAAATTAGACATAGAAGTGGATAGGTTAATTTTCATTAAAAGATTTTTTTTTATTTTTTTACTACCAGAAGAAAAGCTCTTTCCCCAATTTTCTATTTGTTGAGTATTATTCAGGTTTTCTTTTCTTTTCTTTCTTTTTTTTCTTTTCTTTCTTTCTTTTTTTTTTAGAAATACAGCATGTACAACTTTCACTAAATGTAGCATACTGATGATAATTTGATAGTTAAGGTCAAGAAACTTTTTGTGCCATTTTATAAATTCTAATATGATTTCAAAGCCATGATATAGTCAACCTCTGTTAGTGATAATTAAATAAAATCAACTTTAAAATAGAATATTTGAGGAAATTTTTATGTAAAATAGCAATTCATTTAGTAAATATATTTATCTTTTACCAAATAATACAAAACAAAAATGATAAAAATGGATGAACCATTAGATGATGTCTTTACCATTGATCAATACCTATTTATTAAACTGGTTAGTTCAGCATTATGGGTTTACAGGGGAAGAGATACAAGAATCTAACTCCAGTTATAATTTTCTATTTCTGTTTTTCTACAAATCAGTAAAAATAAGGCTAGATATAGTATCCTCACTGCTTTTGGATCAGAAAACTCCAACATTGTATTTAAAAACTTAAATTTAACATTTCAAATAATACACCAGCTTTGCAATCACCAAAATTGTCCAATAAAAAAATTACAAACAATTTTATGTACTTTAAATGATACTAAATGTCAGTTTACACACACACACACACACACACACACGAAAATATTTCTAAAGGATTAAACTAATTTGCTGTGTTACCTTTTTGTTTTGTTCATAATATTATTTATTAGAATTTCTTACTACATTTCTGAAAACTGCATTGTATTTAGTATGCATGGCTTTTATCATTCTACCATTTTTACAATATATAATGATATAACAAATTCACTGAAACTATTCAACAATAGTTTATTATTGGCATTTATTATCTGATATATTTGGAATTCTGCGAAATTCAGTCTCATTGCATTAGCAATACAATTATATAATGCTTTAATTTTCTTAAAACACCTGCTAAAATTTAAAAAAACTGTGTAAGATATACACATCTATTTTAAAAGCAATTTTCACTAAAATTGTATAACACTATACCTGATAATGTTTATTCTTTGTTTAAGCAATAAAAGCAACATTAAAACCAAGTCTCATTTTGTTGACTAGCAACCAAAGGTAATAGGAGATCAGAAAATGTCATTAAATGAGTTTCCTAGAATAAAACTGACTTTGATTTTAATGAGAATAAAAGTATTTGTGTTCCACTTGAATGATATTTGAATGATACTTTATAGTCATAATTTCATATTTTTTATCAGATACCATGGAAGAGGCAGTGCTTATATGCTTAATAATAAGATTTGTCTCAAATTTAATAAGTGGATAATATATTTAGCAGAATAAATTTAAAGAGTATTTTTAAACTAATTATGCACTGATGCATTAATGCTAACTAGCAACCAGAAAAGGAGAAAAAAAAATTAGTGAAAAAGAGAAAGGAGTATATTCTGACAGAAAGCTATGGAGGATTATGTTTCACAGAAAGGTAATTGTCACAGTCTAATAGAAAATACTTTTAAAATTTTTGGACAAGATGGGTAAAATTACAACTTTCAAGATAAATCACAGAAGTTGTAATTGTTACTTAGGATAAATTCTGGGAGAAGGAATAAGACATGACAGAAATCATCTTGAATTTCATGTGTCTTTATTCATATTGTCTAATGGTAAACCTTGTGTAATTTTGTCAGCATGCTTTAGGTATGTTTTTAACCCTTTAAATTAAATTTCAACTGAAAACACTTGCCTTTCCTTTTCTTTCAATCTCAGACATCTCAGTATCTTTTTCTTGAACTGTTCTGAGGTTTAACAAGACCTTTCCAGAGACACATCATCCAAAATATTAAAGAGTTAAACTGGAGATTATAACACATCACCAACATGAAAAAGAACCTCCTCAGAAGTTTCTGAGTCACTCTCCAACTTGGGGTGAATTTCATTACACCTTTATGGCTCTCATTTCCTTCCTGTCAATCTATTCCATTTAACAAATTAGTTTTTTCTTTTTTTTTGTCAAACAACATAATTAATATTTATTGCATCATTCTGACCCAAAGCAGTCCCTTTAAAATAGGCACTACTTTAAAATCAATAAACAATTAAAATAAAATATTTTATATTCTATTTTTTCTTTAAATCATAAAGAGAATACAGAAAACATTTTTAGAAAAAAATAATAATGTGATTTGTTTTCTATGCAACCATTCCTTAATAGCTCCACACCAACCATGTTTTTCCTTTGTCTAGAAATCACAATTTATATTCAGTGCAGTTATATCCCTCTACATTTTGTTGAAATAATTGATACCATGCATTATCTTCCTAATCACTCCCTAATATTCTCTATGCCTAATTAGCCCTGAATATTCTCAATGCATGCTTATACAATTTCTAACATCTAGCTAATTTTAAGTACTTCCATTAAACATCATTAGATATCAACACACTTTTCTTCTGAAAGTTGTGTCTGCATTTTCATTGTTTATGTCATCTAGTGTGCAAATATAAAATATAAGTTGGTGCTTCTATAACTTCATAATGAATTGTCCTAGTTTTGTTATCCCTGTTTTTCCTGCTCGTTTTTCTCAGATCTTTTTGATAAAATAACGTCATGCACAATTAGAGGAAAATCAGGAAATATATGTAAAATACATTGAAGAGGTCACAAAGAAAATAAAATCAAAATTAAAACAGTTAAAGTGAATTTACTGGGACAATCTTGGTATTAATTAGTAGAAATAGGAAAAAATATCTGAAAATTAATAGGAAAATAACACACAAAAGCACAGTTTGAATCTTTAAGTAATGAGTATTAATCATGATATGTTATTTAGGATTTTGCTGACTTGGAAGTATTTCAATGATTTTTTCTGTAATTTATTTGTTTTAATTAAAATGAATTTTCAGTGAATTACATGTATAATGAAATGGATATTTTTCTTAATAACTAAAGTTTTCACAGATTCATTATAATTTCTTTGTACACTTCTCTCTCATTTGCTTAAAATGTTTCATAATACGATTTGTTTTGTGATTTTTCTTCTATGTAGGTGTTCTCTTTTTTCCAAATTGTTAGTATATTCTTTATAAAAACAAGAGAAACGTACACTAGCTATGGTTTAATCCTTCATTATGATTTAAGTTCATATCTCTGGTTGTATATCCAATTGTTGAATTTTTTATCATTTTATGATAAAATTTACCCTGTGTCCATAGTTCTTCTGTGGCAGTGATTCAGGCATTGTTTTATATCTGATACTTAGTGTCTCCTTATGACACTGTATATGCAAGTATCTTAAATAATAATGTGCCTTACTGCAAAATTTAATTAGATAGATAGATAGATAGATAGATAGATAGATAGATAGATAGATAGTTTGGCTAGAACATGTGATTGCAAATCTCTCTGATGCTAAAGATAAGTCTGCTTAAAGTTCCAATTTAAAGTGTTTGCTTCTGCCTTTACTAATGCATATGCTAAAGCTGACTTAAGCACCCCTTTGCCCATTCTTTTAATCTCTCTAGATCTTATTGAATCTTAAATCTTCAAGCATAGTATTTGCTTTTCCTCTCAATTTTGAATCATCTGCTACTCAGCACTCTATCCAGATTGTTAATAAATATGTTAAATAGCTAAGGGCCTGAAACTAATCCTAGAGGGCCTTACTGGGTGCTATTTTTTGAAAGCCCAATATGTTCTATTAATAATACCTATGCATTTTAATATGGTTCTCCTTTTGATATCCACCATAAAATGTTGTACTGGAATAAATTTTAATAAAACATGTTTGAAAATAGGCTTTCCAAATCCTCTATTTTGAAGTTATTATTAAGCTGAAATCAAAAGAATATCCATACCTCTACCAAAAACAGCATTTTTATATAATTCTATCTAAATCCACTTTAAGCAAGTGTAATGGGGGAAAAAGGTACAACAATAAGGAATCATACAACAGAAAACCTTTGGGCTATACATAGCCAATTACAAATTTTTCTGAACCTTCCTTGGGGTACCCCAAGGTACAACTAGTGCTGTGAGCATTTAAATTGATTACCTTGAGATTTATTCTTTGTTAACCTCAAAGTACTGAATTCATATCAAAAGTGTCTTCTTGCATTAAAGCCCATATGGATTAATAAAAGCAGTGCTAGAAAGGACACTTTCAGTAAGACAGTCCCCTTGAAACTAAGCTTGCATGTGTAGCAAAAGATGTTGGTAATCTTAAGACCTTAATTGTCAGAAGCAACTGGGCACATTTAAAGGCCAGGTACTCACTAGAATTCAAGTCAGCTGTCACTGAAATGACTTGTCTACCAATATTTATCTGGATCTTACAGGAATTACCTTTTCCTCTTTCTTATAGGATTATTTCATTTATGTATGTATCATATAAGTATATGATATTTTTATCAAAGTAATTTTTATATTACTGTTGATAGTCAAGTAATTTACCTAAATTATATATTCTTTGGGGTAAGAGACACAGATGTGTAATATGTAAGAACAGAAAACCCAAGACATTTATGTTGAACTACAAAAAGTAATATCATGTTTAGATCTATAATTATGCTTAGACTATTTTCAGAACCACCGGATTGTTAAACCAAAATATCTAGTCATAATCAAGGTTAAACTTAAAATGAGGATTTCTCTATCTTTATGTCCCTAAATTTATATATTTGCCTTCATATACCATTCAATTAGAGTGGTGCAAACAACTCAAAATTACTTGAAGGCAAAATTAAACTACACTTTTATCCTTCTTATATAATATATACGATATTATTCATACAATTCATATATCATTCAAATTGAGAGTCATATTTAAGATATTTCCCCAAACCAGAAACAACTCACATCTTCAATAAAGAAGAATGAATACCAGGGAAGCAGAAAACTAGGTAAGTCAAATTGACAGATTAAATATGCAAAGCAGAAACTCAGACACAAAATATTTCCTCCGCAGGAAGACAGAAAGCAAGTTTTGATTGCAAACTGAAGTGAATCTACTAAAAAGAAAATTGTTTATAAGATTTTGTATGGGTGCTGTTTATTTTTACCTAGTATGAGAAAATGTACTATTAATTCTGGTGGATGCATTAGTCCTGTGACAAGAAATTCCTTGTTATGTGGTAGAAAANACTAAATTTTTTATCTGACAACATGCTTTGCATTTGAACAATAGCATTTAGCTCCAAACTTTATCACAAGTTAGAAAAGATACTGGAAGAGAAGTCTATGTGGAAATAGTAAGTATCAAGAAGAGATGATAAATGGTTCATTCCAAGAGATGACCAATATATGCAATTGAACTGCATGGACAGGATTTCATAAGCGGAATCATCACTGTTGGAACAAAAGAGATTTTACCAATGGGCCTTTTAGGAAGTCTTCATGATTCTATTCATTTTAAATTGAATAGGAAAGACAAATAGCCTGGAAGGAGTAGCTGACCACTCATTCCATAAAGAAAAGCAAGTTGGAATTGAGTCAGAGGAGCAAAACATGGAAGTCCTGAAGAGATTATTTATGGAAGATATAAATTTTAAGTTGGACTTTGAAGGATATTACCATTTTACATTGCCAGTATGAGAAATGATAGCATGATCTGGAATGAAATGAATGTAACCTAACATGGCAAAGCACCACTATTATCATTCACCATTATAAATGACATTTCTTCATGTTTTCATTATGGTTAGTTATTACGTAGTTAATTAGGATTCATAATGAATGTAGGGTACATTACTAATGTTGTAATTTAATAAACTTACATGTCACCCAGGAAATATTATTGTACTTTGTTATGCTAAAGTTAATGCCTTCTAAAAGTATACTAAAACAATTTGATTTCTTTTTTTTTTAATTTTTGTTTGTTTGTTTTATCTTTATTTAGGTGGGGAGAGTCTGGACATAAACTCATTTTAATATAAAATGAAAAAATATTTTGAAATGACTTTGTGGGAATTCCATGTTCTTATTTATTCACATATATATTTTATTCCTTAGCAATATTTATTTCTTCCTAAAATTGATTATTGAGAGTCAAAATTCTTTTTTTTTTTAGCGAGAGAATTTTTTTAATATTTATTTTTTTAGATTTTGGTGGACACAACATCTTTATTTTATTTTTATGTGGTGCTGAGGATAGAACCCAGAGCCCCGAGCATGCCAGGAGAGCATGTTACCGCTTGAGCCACACCCCCAGCCCTCAAAATTCTTTATGGATAATTAATCTAAGGACTTTGAGAAAGACTTACCAAGTACTATTGATGTGAAATATTCCATTTACCTATTTAATAATACCTCTTCAATCTTTCAATATGTTTGTGCCTCTTTTAAAAAGTTATAGCTAGATAAGTTATACATAGAAAGATAGGTCCTACTTTATGACAACTTATGATACATAATTTTGTTAAATATATTTAACCACGTTATTAAAAATTCAGATTTATACATTCTTCAAATTTATTTAAAAAATCTTTATTGCTTTTAAAACTGTCCACTTAAGATTGGATTTAGCAATATCTAATGTTTCATTCATATATTTCCAAAATATCAATTTTATTAAGGCTATGTTGAATGTATCTTTCTCTGAATATCACCTCTTCTCTTATCTCCTATGATTATTTTAAACAGGTTTTTGCAGCAGTATAATTTAATTGTAAAGTGTAGTCAGGCAATCTAATTTGAATTTCTTCTCTAATGCTTCAATCTGTGATTTCTGAGAAGTTACTTATTTCTCTTTGTCTATGTTCTTCATCCAAAAACTGTATAATAATATAACTACCTCCTGAGGCTTTCCTAAGATTTAACAAGATAATTTATGAAATGAGCTTGACAACTAATGAGTATTCAATGAATGTTAGCTATTATTATATCAATTAGAAAAGTACTTAGAAATCATCCCTTCCTATAGTCATATAAAAATTCAGAACCTCAGCTTCAGTTTTGCCATTATATTTTAAAGTGTGAATTATAGCCCAATAATTGGCTGTGAAAACAGTTAGTTCGGTCTGATAGCATTACCTACTAATATAAAAAATGGAACAGAATAGAAAAAGGTTATTAGATCACATCAAATATAGTAAGATTAAGATATTTTTTCATGAGACTTTAATTATATGTATATGTATATTTTCTATCCTTTAAGTCCCTTAAAATTAAAATATAAAAACCTATATTTTTAACATCATTATAACTTTTTCTGAATAATCATGGAGTATTTAACTTAATCCTAGGGATTTAACTAAAATCCCTAATATGTGCAATTTTTGTTGTGTTTAAAGATACCAGATGCCATGCTGTAAAATGAGTCTTTATAATATAGCAGTCCACTTTAACAATGAAAACACAATAGAAAAATTAGTTTCACAACAACATAAGAAATCTTCATAAAACATATCCTACCTTTTTACTAAGAAGATTTTTCTCCAGACATACTTATTGCTCATGATTCCTAAATGCCATGTACTATTGAAAACCTTGAAATATCTTTCTTTCCAACAGTTTTCTCCCATTCACCCATAAGTTGCAGCTCAAATATCTGCTAATCAGGGAAATCTTGGCAAATTTTCTAAGTAGGTAGCAGTGTTTCATTCTTTTCACAACAGATTGAACTTTGTTGTATTTATTATCATATTTATGTGTCTATTTCTATAAAAAATAAAATAATGAAAGAAATGTTATTGGTGTATTCTTTCAATTAAAAACTTGAGCAAACATCAAATATGTTACCAATATAACTTGATCTAGCAAAGATTGTTATATTTATGAAAATATTGTATTTTTCTTTCTTGCAAGTCAAATAATTTAGACAAATATAAAATTAGGGAAAATTAACTACTAAACATCAATATTGTATAGACATTATCATCTACCTGTCAGTGTAATATTTTGGAAATGTGGCCATTCAGATACATATTAACTACTTGAGAATTCTGTATCCCTCCAGTTCCTCCACAATCTTTGAACTTGATTATGTTTAAATGAGTAATATCCATTTGATTTCCTATTTCTACATTCTTTTTTCAGAATTAACATCATTTGAAGATGTATATGTTCTCATTCTTAATTTGCCTTACTTGAATATAATGCATATTGGGTTTTTTTTTCTATTTTAGTGTTCCAATAACAGTTAAAAGAAGGTTCAAGTCATGCCCCTGATGTTTCAAATGGAAGTAGGATTTAAATTGTAAGTTATATCTGTAAACTAAAAGTAGGTACTTTTTCTTATCCTTCTAGGAAAAAGAAAGGTAAAGTAAAGCACTCCTGAGCTTCAGGGGAGTGATATACACACATCTGAGAGTAAGAGTGATGGAAAATTGGACTTGAATAAAAGAGATGCCTTCTTACGTCTAGCATGAATTATTTAAGTACCTGTGTTTTTGTGAGAGAATTTGAGAAATATCCTCTTCAACGAGGTGGCCATAGAGCTTCTAAATTATTTTGTCTAGAATCTTTGAAGTACCTAGGTTTTAAACCAAAATCTCAAATGCATAAAATTAATAAGGCACTTCTTAACATTGAATGAACAACCTAAAACTCAGAGAAAATATTTAAATTAGCAATCAAAATATGAACAAGAAAGAAAATTTGCATGGCAATTATGGGGGTGCATAATGTTAATAAGCAGTATGAAGCACCCATTTTGCTAACAATGAGTTATTTATAGTCTAAATCTCTGTTTTTAACATTTTGCATGTTGGCAAAACTTATAAATTTACTAACAATCTCAATGTAGCAACTTAAATTTCTCAAAAAGCTTTGAAATTTTTAATTTTATGATGTCATGTACATTTTTCAAGAGAAATGAGCCTTCTCACTTGCAGAGTATAGTGTAGAAAATGCAGAAGACACAATACATGCTACATTCTCAGAACTCAATTTCTGGGTGGAAAGGATAGAATTTTAAAGATACAACAGTTAGATAAAAATAGATTACACAAAAAAATATGTAAAATAGGTGGTTATTCCGAGTTTAGAAAAATGTAGATTCTTGACTGATAATCAAGAATAATAATATTATAAAGTTAAGAAAGTTTTATAATTATTAATATTTAAAATATATAAATGTAAAGTACAAATATTAAAAGGATACTAATAACTTCAATATTTTGAAGTTTTACAATATTAAAAAAGTTAACAGATGACAATATTTAAAGTACCTTAAGATATCACATGCAATAATTCTACAACATAGATATGATCTTACAAATAAATAAGTGACTAAGAGCAAATGCGTTATTCACAATAATCATTTAGTTGGGAGAGGAATCACTCTGTGTATCTTAATTGTATTGTAATTTTGTCCGTTTTGACTTAAGTAGATAGAATGTGATTTGAGTCGTTTCATGCAAAGAAAAGATCATATTTCAAATAAGTCTGATAATGGTTTATTTACAGTCAGTGAATAGAATGGATTTGTTCATAAATTATAATTATTTTCAATAATTAAGGAAAAAGTTATGCATACTGGGTAAACACAGATTGCTGAGGAAGGCAATTGCCTATAAAACAAAATATGTTGACACGTGATATTCATTTCACTTTATTATCATGACCAGTCCTGAAGTGTGTATAACTTTGTAAGGTCTAATATGCTCATATACGTCAATTAGATGTCAAAATATTTTTTTTTCTGGAAACTAAGCCTTAAAGTGATAAAATTATTTGCAAATAACATCCTATAGGTAGTAAATAAGAACCTCAAATGACAGTAAAAAATATTTTTTACAAATTCAACATATTAATAATATATTTGAAATACATGTAACACAAATCCAAATTCAACATAGTTACAATAGTAATAAGCCTTATTAACTTGAAAAGATATGAAGTGTAATAAGATAAGCACTGGTTAATTTAGTGCCAATAATGAAGATCCATGGGGTTTCTCCTAAATTGGTCTTAGAAACAATTTTTGCAGTTTTTAAAATATTGGTCATGCTCATGCATGTTGATGTCTAAAATCTGCTTCAGCTTTAAATTAAATATTAATATTAATAAAATATTAATTACACGGATTATTTTAACATATTATTGTAATACCAATTAAAATAGGAACAAAAATATTCAAGAAACAGAGAATAGTATGTGTACATTTGTTAGCATTTTGTAACTGAAACCAAAATACCCAACGAAAACAGTTTAGAGGAAAAGTTTATTTTGGCTCACAGTTTCAGAGGCTCAGTCCATGGCTAGCCAGCCAGTGTTCCGGGCTGGAGATAATACAGAGTGTCATGGAGAAGGGACTTCAGGGAAAATGGAATCTTCAAAAACAGACCCTCAGTGACCTACCTTCTCTGGCCACACCCCTTCTGCCTACAACTACCACCCAGCTTGTTCATTCCAACTAGGATGAACTGATCAGGTTATAACTCTCATAACCTAACCATTTTATCTCTGAATATTCCTGCATTAGCATAAGAGATTTGGGGGCATACCTCATATCCAAACTATAA
>NW_026000211.1:37201098-37216268 GCF_001458135.2 Marmota marmota marmota
CATATAAGATGCTAAATATTGATTAAATAAAATTAATTATATCAATTTTAGCAAAAGCAGTTCATGAGAGATTGAGCACCAGTAAATAATAAGATAATCATTACAATAAAATACGAGTTATTAAAGTCATTTTAAATGTTTCATCATACTTTGAAGAAGCCAATACAAATATATACTAGTCATTCTGTATTTTTGTTAGGACAACATGCTACTTAAATTTTTCAGTATAGGTCTTGAATTTTTTTTTAACTTATTCTTACAACTGATTAGCAATTACCTATACTAAGTGGAGATGTGAAGGACTCTTTAGTTGGGTTTACCTTAGACATCTATATTTAGATAAAAGATACAGGGGGAGTCAATATTCAGTCACTGTTTAAAGAAGATTATTTTAAAAAAGTCTGTCTGAAGTTTGCAAAAATAACACTTGACAGAGAGCGTGATATAACTATTGTGAACATTGTTATGTATTTTGTGCTGCCTAAGAAAATTGTGTCCAAAATGAATCTTCTGTCAGGCTTTAGTGGAAAACAGAGTTGTCTGGATTTGAGGCTGCTTAAACACAGTCTTTGAGTACACAACTTTGGAACAGAACTGCAAAGATATACAGTAAAATAAATCCAGTCATTGATTTGTAGCTAAGCTTTGGATAACGTTAACAAATATTTGTCAGAGAAAAATATTAGATTTAAGTTATCTTATTATGGTCAGCTGTGAGTATTCATTGAAATGACTATAGCTTCTGTTCATTCTAGACCAACAATTATCAGAGAAAGACATTTTAATATCTTTAGAAGATTTTATGTAGGTTATCCAGAATTTGCATATTGCTTCAGTCATTTAAATCTACTTCATTAAAACTTGAATTACTGTTGTGTATAGAAGATTTTAAAAATGGATCAATTAGGTCATCTGTATTATGGGGACAGAATTTCAATAAAGCATAGCAAAATTAATTATCTTGATCTGTGATTTGTCAAAAGCAATATATTAAAAATAATCACCTACCTATAAAGAATAGGAAGTATTGATTGATTGATGAATTATATACACTGTATCAAATAAACTGGATTGTTTTTTAGAATCATTCATTTTTAAATTTTTTATATTTAAAATTTGTTCTTATAATGCTGATAACATCAGGATAACAGCTTTATAGGATCCACATAAGTACAGTGGCAGAGGACAAAAAAGTTGAGAGAATCCATTCAAGTTTAAAATACTATTTGGACATCTCATTCAGAACACAGTTATTTAATTAGAAAAATGACATTGAAAGGAAATGGGACTGAAAGATACTTTTTTAAAAAATTATTAATTTAGTGAAAATGATGCACAAGCTTGGACAAAGTCAGTTCCCAGCATTTTAACATGATAAATTTAAAATTATAAATACATTTTCTGTAAAACTCTCTACAATTTCTGACTTTTTAATATTTCTTTCATCCACTGAATGAAATTGATTATTATAATCATTTTCATTGCTTTAGCTTCTTCTTCCTACTTCCCTGTATTCTTAACCTCTCAGTAATTTCCAAGTTCATTTTGAAAATACCCATTCAGAGACTAACAGTTCTGACAAAAAGACAGCCTGAAAAACATATAGCAAGTAAATATTTCTTTGGTACACTGAGATGCTATAGTTCCAAGAGATGTGAGACACCCTACCTAGTTGTATAGCATACAATACTCACAACATGTGGTGGCAGAAAGTGTTCGGCAGACTGGACTGGTTCTACCTATGCTCCAGCAGACAACCTCGGAGCAGGGAGTAATCAGAGATCGAAACCAAAATAAGGACTTAGAGACAGTATGCTACAGTGAATCCCATTGTTATGTATAAATATAATATACTAATACAATACTTTTTTAATAAAGGAAGTTAAACAAGAAAAGGGGCCGGGCATGGTGGCCTGCCTATAATCCTAGCAACTCAGATGGCTGAGAAAGAAAAATTGCAAATTTAGAAGGTCTGCAAGTTAGCAAGACCATCTTAAAATAATAATAATTATATATTGGATTATATATTGGATTGCTAAAATATTGGTGTTGATTAATAATTAATATTAATATATATGGCTGGAGATGTACTTCCGTGGTAGAGCAAGTAAATATTTGTTTGGTACACTGCTACAATTCCAAGAGATGTGAGACATAGCTTACAGTGCTCAGACCCTGTGGTGGAAGGAAGTGTTTGGCAGGTCAGACTGGTTCTGCAATTAGAGTACCCTTGATATCCCAAGTACCAGGAAAAAAGTAGAGAGGGAGACAGATAAAGAAATAGGGCAACAGGTCTTAAAGTCCAGAATTTGGGCAGAGAAACCCAGGAAGGAGTATGGCATCTACAGAACTGTTGACAACATTCTCAGTGTTGACAATGATGAGGTACTCAGTTCTGATGATGCTGGTGCTCTGAACAAGTCTGAGTTAATGTCTGAGTTAATGTGGGGTTGCTTAGATGTTTCTACTAGTGACAGTAGCTCAGCTCTAATGATGAGAACTAGGTTGTTCTTTCTTCTGTAAAAGAGGTAGTCAGAATCTTTTTGGTTTCTTTTCTCCCTGTCTCCTGTTGAAAATATAAAATTTCTCTAAAACTGGTGTTGAATCTTCCACTACATTAATGACCTCTACAGTTATTGCAGTATGTGTACACCCTTTTAAAATTCAAATTAGGCAACATTACTGGATGCATCTGCCTAGACAAAGCTAACTTCAGTAATTTTCAAAGGTGCAAACTTGTATACCAGATTACATAAAACTTTTTTTCACTGAGGGGCTCTATAGTAGAAATTCAATTAATTATCAAACTGTAATATAATGCCCTATTCATCTTTTTCATACAATTTTGCCTTGGGCATTATGAAGAATTTATATTTGGGAGATTTTCAAGTCTTAGTTTTTCAAACTTGCTTTTTACTTTGTTCTTTATGCTGAAATTATAATCATAAATTTCTTTTTATATTTCTTCCAATGTAAGTTTAATCCTTCCATAAATGTCTACTAACTAAACCAACTTCTCCATGCATTCTTTCCTTATCTTCTTATGCCACTAACTTATTATTCTTTGAACAGTGACAGTGTGGTGGTCAAGGCTATAAACCACATGTAGATCTTTATCACGTTTTTCTAAAAATGAATAAGGGCTGCTGTGATGGGCATGCTGTGGTTTCAGGAAAGGACAAGAAAATGAGAACAAAGTCGATCTCTGCTGCTTCTACTTAACATATATTGCCAAAATTAATCTAGTGATACAGGAACTCAGACCAATTGACATGACCTGCAACAGAGATACTTATTTATCAATTTCACGATGCTTTTCTTTGAAAACTTACGTGTATTATATACAAACATTCATATTGACATTAGGTTGGAGCTATCTACTTCTGATTTCTACAGCTTTGGGCTGGATTTGTTTCTAGAATGACATCTGTAGTCAGATTTCTCAAGTTCAGTTGCTTGCCCAGAACTACTTGTTTATTTAATTTCAAATTTATACTCATACTGCTTTATACTTAGATTTCCATATGTTGTGCCATTCTGTCACTGAGTACAGTATGTTGAGTACAAGGTGTCATATATTTATCTCATTTCCATAATTTTTCTGAAACTTTATTAGCCTGAATTCCTAAAGTTTGGGGTTTCATGTAATTAAAGCAGCAATGATCTTGTTAAATTAGGAAACAAGACTTAGAACTGTCAAAAAGTACATCTACTTCTACTTCTTGCTTTTATAATAGAAAAGTATTTCAAAGGAAATGTATTTCACAAAAAAATAAAAGTTGTGATGGCTCAATAGGACAGTTTTAATTAATGTTTAATTTTAACTGAAATTTTTTCTGAACATAACTTTATGAAAATCCAAAACACAGATCCTAATACATAAATACAGATATTTTAGTCAGCATTTAATATGTAAAGGATAAAGAGAAATAAAATTTCAAAATACACAGAATAAGTTAAGTAAAAGATTAACTTCACTAATGTTAATTGTCATTACTGCAACATTTTGGTTACAGAATGCTACTTATTCTTGCAATTCTGCCATGCAGTGTATTCTGCATATTTGCATTTTTATTTATTTATTTAGGCTAAGAGACACATGTTTATTTTCATTTTCATTTTTTTCCCTTCAGTGCTAGTGATTAAAAGACTTAAGGCATGTTGGGAGCAGCACTCTACCACTGAGCCACAGTCCTCACACTATACTTTAATTTTCAATATATGCCAATATTGCTTCTACCTTAAATCTAAGTTTTTCCAAAACTGCAATGAAAATATCTTCAAGAAATCCCTAAATTCAAAAATGAACTCCCCTTCAGTTTGAAAGTAAGCAAATGTC
Organism: Marmota marmota marmota; assembly: GCF_001458135.2. Lineage (NCBI taxonomy): Eukaryota > Metazoa > Chordata > Mammalia > Rodentia > Sciuridae > Marmota > Marmota marmota. The sequence continues at coordinate 37,205,438 of NW_026000211.1, forward strand.
ACCAAGAAAAAATATTGACTTTTAAATATGATTATGTTTTCATAAAAATACATAAAACACTTCATCAAGAACAAACAAAAAATATATGAAAACTAACAAAGAAAGATAGAAGAAAAACCAAGATGGAACTGGGAATGCTCAGTTCTAGAATGCCTGCATAGTATGGGGAAGACCATAGATTTCATCCCCCAAATGCAAAAACCAACCAACCAACAACAACAACAAACTACCCACGCATCTATCAGAAGATGTGTCAGCATTTCTTTTCTTTTTTTTTCTTCTTTTCTTCTTTTTTAGGGGGTGGGGGGTGCCAGGCATTGAACCCAGGGATGTTTAACCACTGAGCCATAAATGCAGCCCTTTTATTTCATTTATTTATTTATTTAATTTTATTTTGAAACAGAGTCATGACAAATTGCTTAGGGCCTCACTAAGTTGCTGATACTGTCTTTGAGCATTCTATACTCTTGCCTCAGCCTCTGGAACCACTGGGATTATAGGAATGTGCCACCATGCTTGGCTATGAGAAAATATTTCTATCAGTCAAATAAAATTCATCTGAGGCTTTAAATGCAAAAAAAAAATCCTCAATTAATTTGACACTTTTATTTATACTACATTTTCTAAGTGTTCTAAATGTAAGTAATAATGACTTTGAATTGCTGCAATTCATTTGAATCTGGTTTGCTTGTATTTCACAAGAAAAAATTCATCTGTATTTTCACCTACCAACTCACCAGAGGCAAGAATCTGATTTGAGATACAAGAGTGCTTGCACAATGAAAACATAATCAGGGCCTGGATACCCAAGTCTGAAGCTGTGAAATGATGTGTGAATAATGAACAAAAGAGACCTGGGGGAAGGTGAGAGTTAGTAGCAGTGATTCCTGACCACAGTGGAGTGTTTTTTTCACTTATAAATTGATTCTTACCTAATCCTCACTGTAGGGGAATGTTAGGATGGGTATCCTTCTCAGCTGACAAAAGGGACAGTTTAAATCAAAAGCTTTTCAGTTTTCTACCTAAGGTCACAGAGCCAGGAAGACACTGGATAAAAACAAAAGCAAGATATTTGAAAGTCAACACTAATACTATCCTCATTGCACATACCACTTCCAAATTCACATCTCCCTTTCATGTGATAGAAGTGAACCCTTTCTAAATTTACTTCAGAGGTTTAGGTATGCATAGAACTCCTAAGAATAAAAGAAATGACTTTGTAATTCAAATCCATTTTAGAAATATTAGTTACACTTTAATTTACCTCTTAATTGGAAGTTTACATTCTTTTCTTCAGGGGAAAAAAATATCCTTACCTTTTCTTGCAAAGTTTGGTTGGTTTGTCTTTACTTTGATCATGGCATAATGGAAATGTGTAATATTACAGTGTTTTTGTGACTGATGAACTGTGGAAATTCCTTTTTTATGCCTCAGTAGTTTTTAATTTCACTATTTCAATTTCCCAAATTGTATTTAGTTTAGCAATACACCATATTGTTTACTGTTCCTATGCCCTCTATTAGTTTTCTCACTGTTGTAACATTTGATTGTTTCTTCAGCTCTCATTTGGCCAGTTTTGCCCTTGAAAAAGAAAAAGAAGTTCCTATAAATGCTATACTAGGCATATCAAGGGACTAAATTGTTCATGGGAATGCCACATTTATAGATTATATTTAAGAAAATAGTAAAGCAATATAAATCTTGTCATTAATTTACTATCCAAATGTTGTTTTTATTATTTATATATACATTACTACATTCTGTAAAATGTAAATAATGCTACTTGCTATTTTTCTTTGAATTGCTATTTAGTGACTTGATCAGTCTTGAGGATCAGAAAAGTAGTTCCCTGAAGTAGATCTCCAGATATTTATGTGAAACCTTAAAAAGTAAGGGGACATTAGGCACTGGAGAGCAGGAGATATTATAGGTAGAGAAAACAGCTTGGGCGGAAACACACATACACACACACACACACATACACAACTTACAATGAATCATAGGCTTTCACATACTTCAAATTTATTTAAATATTAAAAAAATATAACATCTCTGTGTCTCAGTTTATTCACCAATAAGATGGGAGTAATTGTAGTTAATAATGTGGTTTCTATGAAGATTAGAATTATCATATGTAAGCTGCATGGCAAAAAGATGGGTACACATTAAACACTAAATAACTATTAGCTATTATGCTAGCAGATACGTGTACACAGACAGGTATTGATACAACATTTTTCATGCTTTGCTGAAAAAAAATTGTGTGAAATGACATGCCAACAACAACAGAAAAAAGAACAATGAGGTTAATTTTGAAACATTAAATACAATATAGACTTAGTCACAAAAACAATACTAATACTAAAAAAAAACAAAACAGTAGCACAGTTAAAATTCACTGGCATTTGGTACCTAACATCCAGTCAACAGATCTTTGCAACCATGAATCTTGGAACTCTAGCTTTTCTTTTTAAGAATGAAAATCACGTACATTTTGTACTTATAAAGATGGGTTTCTAATAAAGTTAAATATTTATTCTATCCACTTCAACTTAAATACATGGATCAGTAACAACAGCAGCAACAAAAAAGAAAAAAAGGTTTAATATAGCAGAGAACTTAATGTAATGGAAATTGTAGCTAATTTTGAAGCCACCAAATCACACTTGTACTAAAGGAAAAGGAGTTTTTACAGGATTTTCATCTTTATTTTAAGCTTCCATGTATTTCTAAAGTTTTCTCTTTAACTCATGGGTTAAAAAAATGCCCTTTGAACACAGCAAAATAACAAAGTTCTGGGGTAATTCCATATAAATCAACACAAGTTACCGATCATACATACATCATTACATTCTTTACAAAAATGTATGAATTAATGTACATTAAAGAAATGTAACTGTAGAAGAATTCTGCTTCCACACCTAAACTTTGAATATCAGTAGAATTTTTTTTCTCAAAGATTCAAAAATATTTTTAAAATTTTTTGTAGTTGCAAATGGACAGAATACCTTTATTTGTTTATTTATTTATTTATTTTTTATGTGATGTTGAGGATTGGACCTAGTGCCTCACATATGCTAGGCAAGTGCTCTGCCACTGAGCTACAGCCCCAACTCTCAAAATATTACAGATATATATATATATATATATATATATATATATATATATATATATTCACTTGCATTTGAGTTCTACTAATCTGAGTGCAAATCAGATCATGCAAAAGTAATAGAAGACTATTTTTTTTCTTAAAATTTAGAAGATATATTAAGTCCTGCTGGAAGCAGCTTTCAAAGCCTTGTGCTCTATGGGCTGAGCTAGGGACTGAACACCACTCCCTTCTTAATGAGGAAGTGTTGTTCTTTCTTGGCAACCATGATACAGAGGTCAATTTAATTTATTTCTACAGGACTGATGGTTCCTTATTCACTGCTCATGAAGTGGAATACAATTTTGAGTCTTTTCATTAGTCATTTCTTAAAAAAAGAAGTTTCAGTCTACTAACTCTAAAAAGATTTTTTTAATAATAATGTGTATGTTTCAGAAGTACACCATGAAAAATTGATAATTCAATCTTTAATCCTTCCTTATAACCCTTTCATGGGTGTTCTGTATACTACTGGCCAGCCTTCTAGCTTTCCACTCCCTGCCAGTCACCCTCAATGTATTTTCATGCCCCTTTGCTCCAATCAAAGGGCATTACATATTTTCCTCCCTCCCCAGAATGTTCTTCCTCCAGTGACATGATGAACTCTAAATCACAATTATGTTGTCAGTTCAGGCATCATCTCCTCAAAGAAAGCAATTTTACCTTAATTCTATGAGTGGGATAAAGCCTTCACAATTATATTATTACATCTCTTGATCATTGTATTCATATATATATATATATATATATATATATATATATATATATAATACTGTATTCATTTCCATGTTCATTTAATATTTCGGCCTCCTTTAAATAAATCTGTTTTATTATGGCAGTAAATCTAACATATCCCCAAATAATTATATCTTCTAATAAATGCTTTGTAAATATTTATTGAATGGATCAATTAATAAACAGGATAAAAACTATTCAGATATACATGTTTCTATAAAAATTTGGATAATTTCCACTAAAATACTGATAAATCTATGGAAGACTAGTTTTTATATCTCCCTAAAGTTTCTAACTGGAAAGAAAATAGGGATCGTTATATATGAAGAAAATGATGAAAGACAAGTACTCTGCACTATGAGAATCTGTACATGTTCTCTTGTTTCTTTTTGTAAAAAATTAATTTTCTGGACTAAGGATAGTTTTGGATACAATTTCATCTTTTGTGATCTCTCTACTTCTCCTCACTTTATTTATGTGAAATCATTCTTTAGTGATATCCTTCACCAAAGAAAATCCTCTACTACAAAGGGCATCTGATTTGCCTGAAATGGGGAGGATGTAAGATTCAACCAATTACCACCTTTACAATGATTCTAAATCTCTGTAAATCTATGCACAATGTATTTCCAGTACTCTTCACATGATGGAAGAACACAATGAAACAATTCAATAAGATTTTTTTTCTGATGACCATTGATTAAAAAAAAAGGAACATGGAAGTGTCGTATTTTGAGGATATTTCTTACCATGAAGTTGTAAAACCTAAGACTGTCTAATCTCAATATGTGAGGAGATAGCTGGTCCAAATAGCATAGCAATTAGGTAATTTTTTTTAATTATAATTTTGACTTTTAAATAAACCAAACTGCAAAATATTTGTAAGTATATAGTTGAAGTTGATTTTATTGACAAAAATAAATATTAGAATAAATTTGTCATCCAATTTTTTTTCTAAGTCAAAGTACTAAAATAGGTTTTTGAAATGGGTTTATTGAGGTAAAATTTACATGACATAAACTGCATGCAATTTTAGTGTCAATACCGTATTACTTAAACCACTTAATTCAATGTTTTTATGTAATACAATGATTATATAATTAAATGGTTTTTCTTGTTTACAGAGTTGTGCAATCATCATGACAATCATTTTAGAATATTGTAATTACCCTAAGAAGAGAGATTACCAGCTAAAAGTCTGTCCTCATCCTAAATCCTTGCTCCTGGACCTTGAGGACCACTAATTTACTTTCTATCTCTGCAGATTAATAGATATTTTATATAAAAGGAATCAATCAATATACAATCTTTTGTGACTGATTGCTTTCCCTTAGTAAAATATTTTCAAGGTTCACCTATACTATAGCATGTATCAGTACTTAACTTCTTTTTTGGAGAATAATAATCCATTATACGGAAAAACAACCTTTTGTTTATTCTTTCATTAGTTGTTGCACTTTTGAGTTATTTTCATTTATTTGCCTTCTATAAATAATTCTGCTAAGAACTTTCAGTACAATTTTTGAGTGAATATATATTTCTATTGCTCTTAAAGTGTATATATGTAGGGATGGAATTTATCAGTAATATGGTAACACTATATTTAATCTTTGGAAGAACTATCAAATGGTTCCAAGCAGTCAAATTGTCATTAGTAATACAAGAGAGTTCCTATTTTTCCACAATCTGGGGATCTTTTTGATCATAGTCATTTGGATAGGTATGTGTTGGTATCATCTCATTATTTTAAGATGCATTTCCCAGATGGCTAAAAATATTGCACATCTTTTCATGTATTTATTGGCACTTTGTCCTCTTTGGGGTAATATTCATATAAATTCTTCACTCATTTTTTAATTAGATTACTTATCATTTAATGTTGGCTTATAAATTATATATTTTAGATGTAAGTTTCATCATCAAATAAATGATATGCAAATATTTTCTCTCATCTGTGTTATCTTTTCATTTTCCTCATGGTAACCTTTGAAGAACTTTTTTAAAATTATTTTTTTAATTGAGGAAGTTCTAATAATACCACCCGTCATGGGTGACCAGTCCTGCTTCCCCAAGTGTTCAAGTTTGAAAATTAGAGAAACACACCAAGGCAAGCATGTAAAGCAGGGTTTATTTAGAAAGGGGTTACATAGACTTCTCCCATGATGGAGAAGGCGGCCATAGCTGGTATCTTGGTATCCCAAGAAGTGAGGTGTTTTGCCTCTTTTTATATGTCCTAGGCTTCCTTTGTTCTCCTACCTTTTCCTCCTCATCCTTTCTGCATAGGTGACTAGGCCCATGAATGCTTGCTAGGGTGAACCAAAGGTGGGAAACAGATAGGCCAAAGGGGGAAGGGCAGGATGGAGTAGCCAAGAACACATTAACAACCTTATAGCTACCTGTAGGGAGGGGAAATTCCTACCACAGATTACCTTAGCAACAGGTTGGAACAGGGGCAGGTTCTTGATAAGGATGGAGGAAGAGCTCTGAAGGAATTAACATTTCAATCACTCAGGGGACAGTCTCCATCTTGCCAGACTCAGTCAAAACTGGCATCCTTTATCCACCCTGACTGGATTTACATATCTACACTGACTGCCTTTCTAATTCTGGCTTCACTAATAATGTACTTCTCCTTGATCACTTGTGTTTTATTGTCATAGCTAAGAAGGCATTCCTAGCCCTTGCACTTTTTGATGAGAGATTGATAATACTAGCTCTTACGTTTTTGTCTGTGGGATATTGTTGGTTTATTTTTATGTATAATATGATTATATATTGCAAATTAAGTTTTTAAGTATGGATATTCCTTGCATCCATTGAAAAGACAAAATTTTCCCATTGAATGGTCTTGGCAATCCTATCAAACATCAGTTGACCATAAATGTGAGAGATAATTTCTAGGCTCACAATTCTATTTCCCTGATATGTCTGTACTTCTCCTAGTACAGAACTCTCTTGATTCCTGTACACTTGTATAAGTCTTTAAGTCAGAATGTATGAGTCCACCAATTTTGTCTTACATTTTCAGTACTAATTTGATGATTCCAGAACCCTTGCATTTCCACATGAATTTTCTGGGGAAAAAAAAAAATGCCTGGGAGATTTTTGGGTCTATTAATGAATCTCTTAACATTTTTTTTTAATCTAAGTGTTTGGAATGTCTTTATATAAATTTAGGTCTTTTCTAAATTTTTTTTCAATAATATTTTACAGTTTTCGGTATACGTGTCTTGTGCTCATTTGGTGAAATTTATAGCAGTTTGATTATTTTTATGCTATTTTTAGTGGGATTATTTTCTTAAATTGATTTCCACATTGCTTGTTGTTAAAATATATAAAAGTATAACTTGCTACTACTAGCTGGAGTAAGCTTTTTTCTGTTTATGAAACATGAGTATAATAATTATGTGGAATTTGTATATACAATCTACTAGAAACCAAATCTTTTAGAGAGATATAGAGGAACAAAAGCCAATTTCTGATTTACCCAAACTCCTCAAGTTTTCTTAAGAATATAATTATTTTTATGTGATTGTATATGTCTGTATAATTTCCTCATCACACATATATATGTGTGTATATATAAATATGTATAAGCATACACACATGCATATATACAATACACACACAAATGTTTTCTTCATCTCATCTGTTTCAAAGGAGCATAGGATCTCCATCATAATTTGGCAGCTGGTTTATTTCTGAGGGTTTTTTACTTTAAATCTGTGTGTGATTTTTAATTATAATTTTACCACTCAATGAACCTCACAATGGAAACATTTTAGCATATATCTACCATGGCAGATGGCAAACTAATGAGGCCTGCTCCACTTGCATACTGATATCTGTTCTATGTAACAATTCTCTGATCCATAGGGAGGTCAAAGAGCAAGTGTATTTATCTTCTTTGTTTCACTTGGTCCTTACAAATCATAAACCTAATTATTAAAGAATGTACATTTTATACTTCATAATTACATTCATTAATGTTTGTTTCATATTGATACAAGTGAAAAAAAAAGTCAGTGCTTGAAATGTGTTTTAATAATTTGAAATGTTAAATGCAAGTTTGGGTTAACTTCAATCATTTTTCCATCATTGAATAAGTAGGCTTTCTTCCTAAAGCAGAAAATAAATAATCATTTGCCAATTATAAACACACACACACACACACACAAACAAACAAACACACATACACATACTCATACAGACATATTCATCTTTATGTATGTAAAAATAAAAGTAAATTACGTAAATTAAAAAGTCATACATATATAATGTTTGATAAGAGATTATTAAAAATGTATCATTAATAATTTGTAAGTCCTCAGATCTTCCTTGAGCCCTATGAAGCTTTCACATTTTAAAGACCAGTCCATTAATACTTACTTTAATCTGAAGATAGCCTAAAATTTATCTCCATAGTCAGTGAATATTCATTCTCAGAAGAAAGTCATCATAAAATGAAATTAGTTTCATGTGAGGAAAGGCCTTATCTAGCTTGTCCATCACTATCCTTTACAATGGTTGGCATAGAATAGCTGTTCATACATAATGACTTAAAATAATTGCCCTAATATTCAATTTATCTTGGTATATTTCCATCCCTTTCAAATGCTGGTCAAAAGGATAATCTTGTACAATGAAAAGGTCATGAGAAATGTTCAACACTAGCTTGAAGTTTTTCACAGCTGTGAATAAACATAACTTAAGCCAGCATTTTAGGTTGTAAATATTTTAAATGATAGATATCTAAAATACCATATTTATTAAATCATATTTTGAAATTAGAACAAAATATGACAATCTATACCTTTTTATTTAATGTCCATATTATATTTATCACCACTTTGAAGTCAGAAAATTTTTAAAAAGTATTTATTCAACTAACAAAGAAAACTTTCTATCACTCATCTCTCCTGTATTTAGCATTTCATTGATGTTCCTGTTTTTCTTTCCTTTTCTTCCTTCTTTAGCTTTATAAGATAGTAATCTTTAGTTTCTCACCTTCTCTTCCTTCTACATGTCCAAACACATACTACCTTACATAAACTGCAATGCCATGTGATACCAGGTGTTTTCTTTGTTACAGTAGAGCACACCAAACCTATCCCAATGGACCAATGAGGTAGATATCATGACTTCCTCTAACACTGCCTCCAGTCCTCCAAGTCTGTATGGAGTGCATTCCTACACTTAGCTATTGGAAGGAACCATGGTTGTCTTTACCCTGTGATATTAATTTATTCACTCTACTCAGGCCTGGCCAAATATTGCACAGCATTATGGGTGTACAACAGATTGATTCAGAAAAATGGCCCAGGTCATAAAAATCAGATATGAGGAAACATTTGCTATACTCCTGTCATATCATTCTTCTACAGCAAATTACTTTTATTCTGGATGTGATCATGTGACTCTTAGAACCTTGAATGGTTTCAGCCACATAGGCAAATATCATTTCAAAAATTAAGCACTGAAAAGAGGGCAAATCTAGGTATAAACAGAATAATAAGCCATAGGATAAAAACAAAAAACAAAAAACATGTCATTAACTATGTGAAAGATTAAGAGCATACATATGGACAAATTTTGGTTGAAGAGTTTTTAAAACAGAAAAATATATTATACCTAAGTTTGATGAAAACAATATTCAAAACTTTATTATCTTACTATAACATTAGCCCTCAAATAATTGATGTTTTCCTCCTCTGAGAAAACTGTTACCTATAAAGCTAGGTAACACATTTGTCATTGAAATAGTTATTAAAAGGGTGAATATAGTTACTAATAAAATTGCTTATTCTTTAACATGTACAGTTCAATTTGGATTTTTATATATTTATTCATTTATGTATTTTTCAACTCTTGTGAAAGAAGATGTAGTAGTGTGAATGACTAATACGATTTTTTTGTGACATGTTTTGAAGAAATTCTTACACAAAATTATTATTTTTTCCTACCAAATGTGTATTGTTCCCAGGCACAGTGGCACAAGCCTGGAATCCTAAAAAATTGGGAGTCTAACATAGGGTTTTTTACAAGTTAGGATCCAGCCTAGACAACTGAATGAGAACTTGTCTCAAAAATAAATAAAGGAATAAATAAATAAATAAAGGGCTGTGGAAGTGTAGCTCAGTGGTAGATGCTTGCCTTAGAATTCATTATGTTCTCTGAGGCCCTGGGTTCAACTCCTAATACTGAAGAATAAAGGCATTGCTGCTTTATTTTTTAGTAACTATACTTTGCATAGTAATAGCAATATTGTTAAAATAAAGGTATTAAGCTGGAGATACAGCTCAGTTGGTAAAACACTTACCTCCCATGTATAAGGCCTTGGATTTAATCCCCAGCAACACACACACACACACACACACAGAAAAAAGTATCATGTTTCTTTGTCTTAAGGTAAACAGAAAAAAAGTAATAATTTTGAAAACTAGAAACAAAAATAACCTTATTATTATTATTTTTAAATTTATTTGCAGTTCTGGGTATTGAACCACCAGCCTAGCATATGCTAAGCAAGCACTCTACCACTGAGATATTATCACCAACTCAGCATCACAATTTTAACACAGTAATTTCCAAGGTCTAAAATTGTTGATACTGTGAAAAACAGGAAGAAAACTACTTTAGTACTTTAAAATGTGGTACCTTTATTGAAATATAATGAAGCTACATGTAATACATGTTTTTGTTTGAATGTTTTTTCCTTATTTCCATCAACTAAGTATGTTGATACTAATTAGATACTGAAACATAAAGAGGAGAGAAATGATAAATTGGTACATTATATCTGATAAGTACATAGATCAAATAAATTAAAAGTAAATAATTATTAAATTAATTCTGTTTTGTAGTAGATAAAGACAAAAATCAACAAAACATTTGTTTGCTGACAATGTTGGAATCATTACATACTTTAAATTTTATTTTAATAATGAA
>NW_026000211.1:37218765-37239378 GCF_001458135.2 Marmota marmota marmota
TAATTTCCCCCCAATATCACACTTGCATATTAATGAGAAATTTGGTTCTCAGAAGTGTGTTAGTTTTCATCAGTTGTCCCCCAAATAGTATTTCTTTTGAAGAGAATTACAGGGAGACACTTCTGCTGCTACACTTGAGAGCCTTATCTCTCCCCTCTTTTATAAATCCTGTGATCTTCATTCTTATAATTGTGTTATCAGTACTCTGGTTTGCAAGAGAGAGAAACACAAATTCAAAACTATTCAAGAGAGAAAAATAAAACAATTTGTAATAAAGAACAGTTAGGCTTTTCATGTAATAGAAATAGAAATCAGAGTGAACCAATCATCCTTATTCCCCCAAGACCATTGTCTCTACTCATACTTTTGTGCTCTCTTTTTATGCTAATGAACACAATTTAGGAATGGGTGAAAACATAAGCAAGTTTAAGAAGAAGAAATAATCTTGAGAGAAAATATCTTCCATTCCTAAACTGTCTCTTATACAATGAGGTCTGTTGTACCATAGGAAATGTCTCAATTTTCCATTCTATTTTGTTAAAACAGATCAGTATGTTGGGGTTGGAATTACTGTTCATTCTGTGAGTTGTAATAAAAGAAAAAAGTATCTACATGGAAACAAACTGGAATTGATCATAAGGTTAAACATTTAGCTATTGTGATTCCATTGACTAGTACATGCCTTTAAAATATAGTATATTTGAGACAGATTTTAGGAACTACATCTAGTGCCATTTGGTTTTTATTAGAATTCTACTACAGGAAAAATTCTATTTTTACTACCTAGAAGTTTTATAATGGAAAACTATATATAATTATATTACAACATATAGGAATGATTGACAGTTCATTTCTAGATAATAAAGTAACTGGAACACAAGACATCTGTTCAAGATATTTCCTTTGGCTAAATGGCCAATTCAATTTGCCACATGGTCAATATGATTGACTGGTTAGTAATTAATTCACAATTAACATGGACCCTACACAAACAACCATGAATTAATTTGATGACTGAGTACATAAATGACCACAGACCTGAACAATAAACTGTCCAGTAGAAAGGTATGCTTTCCTTTTTGTGAACATTCTATTAATCCATACTCATAAAGAATATATTTGTGATGTATTAATTTAGTGATTTTTGTGCATTTTTTATTACTGCAGTTAGATTCAACCCTTTGACAAAATAAAAAAGGAAGCCTTTATCCTTTTCCTTGTAACATTTCTAGAAGTTCTACCTAAGATATTATATTTTCCTGAATTTCCCCCCAAAGTTAAAACCTTCAAATATACATCAATCCCTATTATGACAATTTTATTTTTTACCGTTATCATTATCTGCTGTCCAAATTCTAGTTTGTCCATGTCTTTTTTTGTTTGTTTGTTTCTAACATGTAGAGCCTAAGTGTAAAGTAGAAATCAGCTATCAACATTTCATTTCAGATACCATATTCTGTTAATACTGTAATTTTGGCAGCTACATTATACTTTCTCTACAACTAACACACTGATAAATTCCACTTGTTTCAATTAAATTTTGAATTTCCAATCCTCATTTCTACACTATAGTGACTCCAAACCATATCGTGACTACTGTATTCATTTACCATGCAAAACATTGTTAGCCATCAGCAAAAGAATGAAATTGGACACTTACCTTACTTCACTTTTCAAAATGGATTACAGATTTAAACATAACACTTGAAACAAGCAAACAAAATAAAAAAGAAAAGAAACTTATAGAGGAAAACAAAGGGGAGATCTTCTTGACATTGATAACAATTTCTAAATATTATATCAAAAACATAATTCACAAAAGGAAAAATGCATGATTGGGATGACATGAAGCTAAAGAGCTTCTGTGGAGCAAAGGAAACAGCAAGCAGAGTGCAAAGATGGCTTAGGGTATTGAGCAAAATATTTGTAAACTGTATATCTGATAAAGGATTAATTTTCAAAACATTTAATGAACTGATACAACTCAATAATAACAGCAACAATTGGGCAAAATATTTGAGTAAATCTTTTTCCACAAAAGACTTATAAATTGTCAACAGATATGTTGAAAGATGGTCTACTTCACTGGTCATCAGAGAAACGCAAATCAAAACAATAGTGTGAGATATCACTCACATCTGTTAGGAATGCCTGTTATAAAAGAAATAGGAAATAACAAGTATTGACAAAAATGTGGAAAGATTAAAACACTTGTAAAGTGTTGTTATATATATAAAATGGTATATTCATTTGCTATAGAAAATAATATGGATATCCCTCAGAAAAGCAAACATGGAGCCACCTCTCTCTTTCTATATATATATATATGAAAGAATTGAACATAGGCTCTTAAATGATCTTTATATTCTTGTATTTATCACAGTAATATTAACAATAGCTAAGACATGAAAACAACTTAAATATTCACACATGGATAAATGGATAAAGAGAAAGGGATATATACCTATAGTGGAATATTATTATTTAGCCTTTTAAAAGAATGAATTACTGTTGTATGCTACAATTTCGTTGAAATTTGAAGACTTGATGCCAAGTGAAATAATAACAGAAGGACAGATACTGATTGATTACATTTATATCAGAAATTTAAAGCAGCAGAATGTATATGAGCACAGAGCAAAATAATGTTTGACAGATAAAAGTTGGGGGAAGGAAAATCTGGAAAGTTGGTGTTCAATAGGTTTAGAGTTTCAGTTGCACAAAATGAAAATTTTCTATGAATTTTCTGCACACAATGTGAACATATTTAAAAATGTCTTAAGAAGATAGATACCTTTATGTGTTTGATACCAATATAAAAATAAATAATTTTATAAACAACAATTGTTAAACTAAAGAAGAGATTTTGCTTTGAATATTTTGTAAAATAATCCTAATTAAAATGAACGTGAAACTCTGCCTAGCACACTTTCTAAAATTGTATATAAAAGATCCAGGCATAGTGTCACACACCTATGACAGAGGTTGGAAGGCTGAGTCAGGAGAATCGAAAGTTCAAGTCCAGCATCAGCAACTGAGGAGACCCTGTCTCAAAATGAAAAAGAGTTGCGGATGTGGCTCAGTGGTTAGGCACCCCTGGGTTCAATCACTGGTACAAAAAAAATGTATATAAATGATTTGATATAATCTTTCAACAAAGACTTTTGAACTGTGAAAACTTTCAAAAAGTATAAATATTAGAAAAATAGATTTCAACCTTAAGTTTTACTTTCTAATAAATTGTGTATGAATTATTTAATCTATAACTATCAATAGTCAAAAACATATAAAGAATACTGCCTCATTTGCTATTTCCAGATAATTAAGTATTGTCACACGTCCCTAAAATTTCTCATACTACTCTTTCTGCATAAAAAGCCCTTATTCCGACTCTATTGAACATTTAATCTTATCCTTTTAGTCCCCTTTCTAATGTGCCCCCTGTGATATACATATTCTGTCATGCATTTTCAAAGAGAAGGGAACTCTGAACAGGGAAAGGAAAGATATCAGTTGACAGGTGTTGGTGTGTTGTCTCTTTCCTCATTGAAGCATCTGTTTAAGCCTTGGATTGGAAACCAGTTGGGTACCAAAAGGCATTGCCCTAAAAGGGATCCTCACTCATATTGAAGATAAGACTCTAGAATTGCTTTCAATGATATCATTTCCAATAGCACTTCTAATGAAAAACTACCAAATAATGTGTTGTTTGCAGAAACCCTTTCAGACATCTGTAAAGTTCTCATGGAGATAAACTGTAGCTGCAGTCCATTCAGTTCCCTTGGGCAAATTTTCTAAAATATTGTATTATGTTTCTACACACAAAATTTCCTACTAGTTATTATTTGCATAAAATGTTTGTCTTGTCATGTATCTGAATAATGCTTAACCCCAAGCCCACCAGATGCTAGATGTATAATTATAAGATGGGACAAAATGTATCAGTTCTGAATGACTTTTTAATGTATCCCTACATACTCCATTTCTACAGTCATATTTCACATTCCAGGTGCAAACACATACAACTTGAATTGTGGAGTTATTAACTCAGGTCAATTAAAAACTTGACAATCTTGATATTTTTATTTCATTCTATTACTACTTCAAATATATTATGGCTGAGAGCAGAAAACACTGTAATCACTACTTAAGGACTGGGTTCTGAACCTCGGTCAGCTCATGATTTGCTGAAATATCTTAAAAACCAAATTCCGTCAATAGTTGTATTCTAAATGAAGGATATTATGTCCATCCTTGATAATTCTATACTTCGGTTGCTTTAGTTGAAAAGTGAATTAGATGAGTTAGACCAATCCCAAAGTATAACATGAATTTTCCTGGAAGTAATTATTTACTTTAGTCAGTATTTCCGAAATGGTAATTTCAATTGAGTCATTTTGTTTAAGATTAAATACCAAAATTTGAACAGAATAAATAAAAGCATTAAAACTAAATATTGTAATGAAAGTTGAAAGTAAAAAGCAAAAGTCTTGTTTGTACTCGAAAGAAAAAGCTGTTTGTTTTTCATTTAATAAAGTTAATGGAATACCTTTTAAATCCAATGCCTGTAAACTGAAAACTAATTGTGCCTCCAGTGGGCAGAGTAAGTTATTTAATGCAAAAGTTTTGATTGAATAAAGTTTTTTTTTTTAATTTGTATAGCACTTAGTAGTATAAACATTCTTCCCTATACTTAGTTCTACTAGAACTACGCAATTATATTGAGGTGTACGTAAGGAAATAAAATGACCAAAGGAGCTAAGGTGGACTGGGACCATGTTAGAGGTAGAGTGTTCATTGTTTTGTGCCAATGGGAAAAGCAAAGTGGTGAGAGTCAAAATACTTGCGCAAGGCATGAACAAATCATGGAAATAGGTTGGTTTGAATAGAGCCAGGGCCTCAGGCTCCATAGTCCATGTTTCTTCCCTTGAAAGGTACTAGGTTTAAAACACCTATAATTCTACTTTTGTTTCTATATCTCAAATAATTGAAAATTGCTTCCAAAAAATTGCATTCTTTATTAATAATAAACATAAGATCTTTTTAAAAATAATTTAAAATACAATAAAAATCTTTTACCATTTAACACATTACAAATCTGTTTTAAATTTGATGTTAGAGGTGTATAACATATAAAACAATTACCAAATGTAGTTCTTAATTGCAAATTCTAACAAATGCATTTTATAACAAAGACTGAATTCATTTGCTAAAAACATTGGCTCCACAAATTGTTATTCTGACTAAAGAGAAATAAAATTGTATCATTGAGGAGCATGACCAAAAATTTGAAATACTGTCAGGGACCATCATTTTCATTCCAAATAGGAGCAGTTTCTCTGGTGATTTTGATTGGCATTTTGAAATGTGCTTGTGAATAAAACAGAAAGAAAATGGCATACCTCACATTCAAATGCCCACATAGAGATAATAATGGAAGCAATGTTTTATGGGTCATTGGGGAAGGCAATCCCATCTGAATGTTTGTTCCTGAGGATGATAAGAGTGAAGTGAATATTCTTCTGCATCATATAACCCAGACTAGAGGAAAGACTGATGGATAATGATTGATTTAATACAAAAAGCCTGAGCAACAGAGGGTGGAAGAAAAAAAAAATGAACAGGAGTTATTCCATAGTCTTTGATATTGTGATAAATTCAAAGCATTGGAGTCCTGAACCCAGCCCTGTGTATGCATCTCTAAGTTGGTCCGCTCTATTGCCCTTAGGTGTAAAAGGATAATAGAATTATAAAAGAGAAGAAGACAAAATTTTAAGAGGCAGGTTTTACTTTGTTTAGTTTTCCATGACTGGAATAAGCACTAGGCTCCTAAACTTTCCAAACAGATGGTTATGGGCTCTAGGATGAAAGATTAGTAGTCAAAGAACTTCCTTATTCAGGAGCACACAGTCTGTGTTGACAGGCAATAATCAGAAATGAAATGCCCCTTTTGAAGCAATGTTTTCAAGAATGTTTGCATTTCAAAAATAGAGTGGTAAATAGGAGTACCCTATTGTTGTTTTTCTACCCTACCCCCAGAAATCTGCCTCTTAGCCCCCTCCCTCATTCTTTACTCCTAGGAAACTGTATTTACTTTTAAATCCTTCTACTTCTCAGAGATTTTATGCAAAAATATAAAAAAAAATTCTTTATGCTGTGTGTACAAGAATACAAAACAAGATAAGCCAGCATGTTCCCTATGATCGTATATAAAGTCATCTGTTTCTTACCCTTTTATTTTTATACTGAGAAGTAGACAAGAATTTCTGCATGTTTTAGTCGTTTGAGGTTAGTAAATATTGTATGCTATTTACAGGAAGGAAAAGAGTCATTTATATTTTGTCAATTATTTATAGCATGGTAGGGAATTGGCTAGATAATACTTTATCCATCAATGAATGTACCAACACATGCACACATATTTTAATGTGATTATATGAGATGACATTATTTGATGGGATTTTAAAATTTGTTGATGTGTTCATCTGGTTTATGTGTGAGGTCATCTGACTGTATTACATTTCTTATTCAATCTTTATGTCAGTGACTTCCATATGAACGATTAATGTGTTAGCTTTTCAGTCACTTTTAACTGTATATTTGATGCAGATAATAAGCATATGATCATATGCTCAAAAAACAGTGCAAGCCAGAATGATTTTCTGTAGTAAGATGTAATTAATTGATGTCCTTATTTCCTGTGTTAAATGATAATATTGTATAACATGATGAGTTTGATTTAGGTACACTGTGTATGGAAACAGTGGGATGATTGGGTATAAGTAAGTAGGCATTTTGT
Organism: Marmota marmota marmota; assembly: GCF_001458135.2. Classification (NCBI taxonomy): domain Eukaryota; kingdom Metazoa; phylum Chordata; class Mammalia; order Rodentia; family Sciuridae; genus Marmota; species Marmota marmota. The sequence continues at coordinate 37,225,565 of NW_026000211.1, forward strand.
ATGGAGAACATAAACCTGGACTGTATCTTTTTCTTGAAAATGATGCACTTCTCACTGTTACACCAGGGGTGAGTCTGAATACTAGTTTTGACAATATAATGTCATTTATGCCACTCTGTTTTATTTTATCTCTCTTGTTTTGTTGTATTTGGAAAATTAGACTAATCAATCACACACAAAGAATCAGCAATATGACAGGAATATCAGTGTCCTGTCTGCACATTTCATTGTGGTTTTGAAATGGTATATTTTACTTTTTTGCCTATGCGAAGTATTAATATACATTCAGTAAAGTGTGTAATGATAAATTTGTAAGTACATTTGCATACATTTTTATAAAACAGAATGAATGATATTTGATTAATCTTCTTCATGGTCTTCTCTACTTTTGATTAAATCATTTGAAACTGTGCTAGACTTTTCCTGGTTTATCACTTATTTCTAGCACTTAAATAACTTCTCTGCCACCTCTTTAAAGAAGTAAAAATATTATGTTCTTTAGAGATCAACTGTGGACCATTCTAAATGCTATAGTCTACTTTATTGAGAATTTGGACAACTGAGAGAAGTTGTCCACAATATCTGTTAGCTTTCATTTAGAAAAAAATACTTTTTAAAAAAGTTTTATATTTTTAAAATGTATTTATTTTCAAAATTTTCTTCTTTTGTTATTTTTGGAGTTGAGTTCTTACTCAAAAATAAATAATTGTTCTGGCTCAAACCTAGCCACAATTTACCCTTTAGCATAACTATGAAGAGAAAGTAGAAAGTAATTATTTCAGAGGTACAGTGTTCAAAAAGTCATGATTAAAATGAAAAAGATAAAACAGAATCAAAGATCAAAATTTCATAGGTATTAAGGTAGAGAGGCCATGAAAGATAATGAAATTAAGGTAATATACAAAACATAAAGGTGAGGCAAAAGTCTAAGCTTTTTCTTTTTTAACCCCAACTGGGAAATTTGCTTCCTAGGCTTTAATCTATTCTTACTTCAGCTGCCCATTAACAGCTGTCATATGATACCAAAGATGCAAACTTGGGACAGCTCTACCCTGTAGCTGTTCAAAGGAAATTACTACCAAATAAAATTCTCCATATTGCATACCTAAGTGGTGTTGTGAAAGATACTGAAAAAAAAAACTCTTATTCTTACCAAGATAAATATAGAATATTTCACTCACTAGGATAATATTAGATCAAACAATGAACACAAATAAAGAATCTTTGGCAGACTAAGGAAGAATAAAGATAAAATAATAACAAGAAGAACAACAATTAAAATAATAATACAAAATGTCATAATCAAAAAAGATAAAAGAGATGGAGAGACAGGACTTTGTCATAGAACCTTGAGGAAACCAAAGAACTCAGTGGTTTTCTGTGAATTTATCTCTCTGTAAGGCAGGTTCACAGTTTCACAAAGAATGCCTGCCTGTTGGACACACTGTGAAAACACTATATGGAAAGTGCCCTGGGGAATAACAAAGAGTTCCTTTGGATGAAAACTGTGGCATGATCTAGAGAGGAGTCTTTATCCACAACCAAGGAGAAGAGTTTTATATTTAATACCCAGATGTTTTAAGTGACTCAGGATGTTTCATAGATTTATCTTTCTTTGTTTTTAATTATTACAGACTCTGAGAAGCAAAGAGTTAAATATTTCTGGGCTTCTGTTGCTGATGGATTTATTTAAAGGTAAATTTTTCACTTTCTTTCTCCTTCATCTTACTCATTTCAAGATTTAAAAACAAAGCCTTCCTTTCCTCCTGATATTATAAAAATGTCCTTGATACTTCTTTCATTGTGGATGTGCTTTTGCATGGAGAGGAAGGGTGTTCTATATTCCCTCTTCTTGAATCTGGGCTAGTCTGTGATCTACAGGCATCTACATGAAAGTATCAGAAGTGATATAGCCTGATTGATGACTGATGTTCTGGGTAACTATACTTGGAGTCCTGTGCAAAGGAGCTGACAGTCCCAAAGCCTCCATTCTGTGAAGCTTACCCAAGCCCATAGAGAGCACGTGGATATGTCCCCAGACTACATCAACACAAAGAGATGTTGAGCCACACTCAGGCTGCTCCAGCCTTCTCTTCCAACTCCAAAACTTAACTGTAACCTCATGAGTTATTCAGAAGCAATATTTTTTAGCCAAAGTTTTGGAAATTCCTGATCCACATGATTGGTGTTCTAAGTCCTTATATTTTGGGAAAATTTGTAACAGTAATTAGAAATTAGTAATAGCTTTAATCTACATATGCATGCCCTTAAAAAATGGGGAGGTCTTGTTCCTGGACAGAGTTGAAGTGGTGTTTGCATTTTTAATTTCTCATAATTGGAACTGTTTTTTTTTCCTTACTTACACTATTTAAAATATGACCCTGTATATAACCACATTTTTTTTTACACTCATCTGTTGAGGGCCACCTAAGTTGATTCCATAGTTTAGCTATTATGAGTTGAGCCGCTTTAAACATTGATGTGGCTGCATCAGTGTAGCATACTGATTTTAAATTCTTTGTGTATAAACCAAAGAGTGGGATAGCTGGGTCCAGTGGTGGTTCCATTTCAAGTTTTCTGAGGAACCTCCATACAGTGTTTCATAATGGTTGCACCAATTTGCAGTCCCACCAGCAGTGTATGAGTTACCTTTTTCCACACATCCTCGCCAACACTTACTGTTATTTGTATGCATAATAGCTGACATTCTGACTGGAGTGAGATGAAATCTTAGAGTGGTTTTGATTTGCATTTCTCTAATTGCTGGAGATGTTGAACACTTTTTTATATGTTTGTTGATTGATTGTATTTCTTCTTCTGTGAAGTGTCTGTTCAGTTCCTGAGCCCATTTATTAATTGGGTTATTTGCTTTTAGGTGTTAAGTTTTTTGAGGTCTTTATATAGCCTGGAGATTAATGCCCTATCTGAGATGACTGTGGTAAAGATTTTCTCCTATTCTGTAGGCTCTCTCTTCATGTTATTGTTTCTTTTGCTGAGAAGAAGCTTTTTAATTTGAATTCATCCCATTTATTGATTCTTGATTTTATTCTTTGCTCTTCAGGAGTTTTGTTAAGGATGTCAGATCCTAAGTCAACATGGTTAAGATTTGGGCCCACTTTGTTTTCTATTAGGTGCAGAGTTTCTGTTCTAGTGCCTAAGTCTTTGATCCACTTTGAATTACTCAGCCTTAAAGAAAAATGAAATTATGATATTTGCCAGTAAATGGATGGATCTGTAGCATATCATGCTAAAAGAAGTAAGCCAATCCTGAAAAACCAAAGGTTGAATNCACTTTTACAATATATCTGAGAAAAGGTTGTACAGATGATATTTAAAACACTACTTCCTTAAGTCCTGAAGCAGCTCTTTCTCTTTTTCAACAGTTCTGAACATTGGGTTGTTCTTCACTATGTTGGGCAGAATATTTTTTATGTCCATTTGTTCATACTTTAACTTTTGGGGATATATAAACCATTTTATCCGTCATCATGTCTATTTGAGATTTCAACATCAGGTTATCCCTCTAAAACTGATAATAAAATCCTCAGTCTTTCTTCACATAACATAAGGCACTTCAGCATCCTCACATACTAATAATATTTTCCTGAAACACAAGGCTTGGAATTAAGAGTAATATATTAACTGTAATCTGAATAACAATATTTAGTTCTATATTTTAATTCATATAATAAACAATTTTTGAGCACTTACATTTACCATATGTTGCCTTAATATAGGAATATAGCAATTGAAAATAAAGCAGAAAACACTAGTTTTGCTCTTATGAAACAGATATTTAGTGTGTGTCTATGTGGGTAAGTGTGGATGCTGTGGTAATAAAACAAGCAAAATATGAGTGGAGTCTGTCTTATCTTACAGAGGGTAAAGTGCTCTAACTAGGGCTCCTTTAAAACTGGAAAAAAAATGTTTAAAAGACCTGGACATTGTCCTAACTCCATTTATTCTTCTAACTTGTTCTTTTAAGTTATTTCTGTGTCCTAGCTTCCTACAGGCAATCATTTCATACAGACAATGAAGACAATTTCATAGATGAAGGGAAACTCTCTCCCAAGCCTTGGCAGCAAAAGGATGTCAGCAGAACCCCCATATCCAGATCTGCACCCCACACTGCCTGACCAGACTGAAGATACATACAAATATCTCTGAAATCCCAGTTTTTGTTCTTCTATGTAATCTTGAAACTATGGTCTGTATGGGGAAGACAGATTTCTAAACTAGCTGTTTTCCCAATTTGTACCAAAACAGAAATAAATTAATTTCTTTCTTTACCATCCTTTCTCTTTTGTTACACTCTCAGTGAGGCAGGTGAATGAATCTGGTCTCTGACCTGAGTTCCCAATAACAATGCTACCAAAAAGGAAAGAAAAGAAAAAAAAAGTTGAGAAATACAGGGCGTGATAGAGATTGACCAAGATAGGAAATGTAAAAGTTCTTACTGGGAAATTATCACAGAAAAATTGCATGGTAACAGAGACATTTGAACAATGAGCTCAAGAAAATGACAATAAACCATATAGAGACTAGAGTATATTATTCCAGACAATCTATTGTATAGTTTTGTTTATATTTGACAAATCCTTTTTAATTATATATTTCCTATTTTTTATACATTTTATGGTGTATAGAATGATAATTTGATGCATATAAACAATATGTTATGAGCAAATTATATAATTAACTTTTCCTCTTTCCTTGAACATATATCACTTCTTTGTAGTGGAAAGTTTCAAATTATTCTACTTCTTATTGTTGTGAACTGCAGTCACTCTACTCTGTAGAAGAACATCATTATTAGAGGAACTGATACTTACTATGCAACTGTTTTTTTTTATTCTCTTGTAGAGTATTTAATGTGTTTTCTTCTTATTCCTTCTTTACTTTTGACTAGCTATATTTTCCCTTTTACTTCAGATTTATCCAATATAATGTAAAATTTCCCTCAGAATTTTATTATTTGTAAACTTTGTTACTACTGTTAATGACTTCTTTTACATAAGTGATCATCTTACTCAACAAACAAAACGCAGGTCAGATTTCTGATATATGGTATTGGAGAAATTCTTTGTGATTTTTGTAGTTATGATCTTCACAATTTGGTTATAGGGAAAAAAGTTTTTATTTCAAGAGGTTTTTAACTTTTAAAACTAAAATTAACAATTTTTAATTTTATATATAGAAGAACATATATCTTTATTTAAAATTGTCTGCTAAAAGTGAATCAGTAAAATTTTTATGTAAAATCATATATCATATGCATAGCATATATGATTGCATATAATACATAATACATATGTACAATATATATGTATTTTGAGTATAAGTGAAATCACTTCAACAGTAGAATTTTCATGGGTTGGTGGCTTATGTACTAGGACAGAAATAGAGAGAGAATAAAAATGGCTAAAAACAGAGGAAGGAGTAAGGATTAAAGACCCAGAGATGGGGAAGAAAGCATATTTAGGGGTTGGAAAGCAGAGCAGTTTAGAGCTGAAATGTCTAACCTTGAGGCTGGAAGGTATTTTAAGGCTACATTGTGAAGTTCTTGAAGGGAAATATAAGGCATTACAATTTTAAAAAGTAACTGAAAAGTTTTGAGTTGTTCTTTGACACCACCAGTTAATTTTCTAGAATTAAGAATGTTCAGAAATGCTTGGAAGTTGTAGATACCTAGAATAGAATAAAAAGAAATGTCTACTGTCAACCTCAATCAAAGGAGAAATCACATGCCTCAAGTATGGGAGAGTGAGAAAGTATAATCCCCTGAGTGTCTGTGTCTAAAACTGCCCCTAGGTCTTAGTAGATGTTTATTTAAAATGTTGAATAAATTAAGTAATCTGAATGAATTAAAGTGAAGACCGAAAGATGAAATATAATGAAGAGAAAATTAAGGTTATATATAAAACAAATACCACTTCATATGAACATAACCATGAAAACCCTCAGATTTTAAAATAAGAAATGGCCAGAAACTATTTCCTGTGTGCCTGTTGTCAGCCAAGTCTCTGATAGGCCAGCCCCAACAGCTAATGTTATTTTAGTCTTCATTATTTTTAAATAGAGCACACAGATCAAGAAGGTTAAGTCTCTCTGGGTACTGGTCAGAGAGTATCTGGTATGCTTCCTCCAAAAAGACATTGCTCTACTTCCTACAAAATAAAATCTAGAAAAATGCTTATATTTTTGTCCAACTTCAATTTCTGTTTGGAGCTTTATCTTCAGTTCCCACCATGCCTCAACAGTTTATGTGTAGACAAACTTCTGTTTCTTACTGAAGATCTACTGAATTTCAGATGCTAGAGTTACAACTGTAATGTTTACATTCAACTTGAAAAGAAATCAGGTTTTAAGAGTTCTCATCCCACAACATCCACATACAAATAGCAACTAGGGATTGTGATGGATATGTTACCATCTAAGGGTCTTGGGTCCATTGCTTAGCAAGGAATTGAAGACCAGGACACAAAGCAAGCAAACAGCAGATTTATTGCAAAAGTGACAGTAACAGAATTCTCAAAAGGGGAGGGGACCCTGGAGTTGGGAATCTGTTGGGGAAATTTTGGCTTTTTTTTTTTTATGGTTCCTGGAATTTGCTCTTTTTTCTTTCTTTCTTTCTTTCTTTTTTTTAATATCTTCTCTCCTTTCCACGTTCTCCTCACTGTTCTTCTTTGGCACACCCCCCCATCTATTTTAGTTTTTCTATTGGATCCCCACTTAGGAGCATGAGTACAGAAGAGTCTGTATAATTGGGTCCCCTGCTTGTGTTAATAAGTGCTTTCATCAACCAGAAAGTTGACCTTAGTGGAAGACCCTGTCCATGAGCCTTTGATCTGAACCCGCCTCTGAATTCCTTGCTTGCTCACTTGCCCTGGCTGCCTATGCACTTCTGTGTCCTCTTCAGATTTGTTAATTAATTTGACTGTGGTAATTATGGAAATGTATACAGTATATATAAAAAGCATCATATTGTATATCTTAAATATATACAAGGTTTATTATGAGTTAATTTTGTTTTAAAAATGATGAAAGAAAGAGAGGAGAAGGTTTTATGAAACCCATCCATAGGCTGTCCCTTTTGGTTGATAAATGAGAGGCTGAATGCTAGATACACATTTATGGATACTACTTTGCAAAGAACTTAATTGGCAGTTTCACCATTCTAGAGATGCTCGTTTTCTCTCATTCTTTGACTCTGTTCACACTTTTCTTCTACCTAAATTTTGAAGACCTTACTTTATTAAATATCCAAGTTCCAGTAGATACTATAGCTACCTGTGAAGACTCGCCAATGTGCAATTCGGGAAAAATCTCTCCTACTATGTTACCATGTTAGGCCCAAAGGATGTTAATATGATACTGTATTATTTTTACTCATTTTTTATTTAAATTTTTTAATCAAATTTGCACATATACATTTGCCCCAAATGAAATTAGAACCTAAAATTCACACTTAAAAATATTAAAATAAAAAATATTCAATTTGAACAATCATAGATTGTGATTCACATAAACTTACCTAGTTAAATATAGAAAAGTCGATGAAGACTATCATATAGGGAATTGTAAGGTATAAACTTAAGTAATATCTTTACACTGAGAGGACAAATGAGGGGTATATGTCTAAAAATTTATCCTAGAAAGAGATATTTGGGTCTTTGACAAAGGAGTCACACTCAGAATGGATGAGTCCCTGGTTAAAAGTTGATCCCATGGTGTTGACAAAAGTTAAGCCTGGGAAACATTCCTTGCCAAAGGTGAAGGTGTTATCAGCCTTGGCTCTGGGTTCTGACTGCTCTGATGCTAACAGTTATCAGACATCCCAGTATAATGTGTGTCCTGGGTACAGCAGGATAATAGTAGATTACTTTTAGCACTACAACAGTAGGATAGCTGCAAAAAATTTTTCCAGCTCTATAACTTTTTACTGAGCAAAGAAGCCTCTGACAACTCACAACCCTCAAGCAATTTATGATGTCCCTATAGTTTAACTTCCTGATTATGAGACCCTATATAATAAACTTGTGGAGATAATTCTGGGTCACTGTTCCTCTATCAGAGTGCAGTGCCTATCTGACCCCAGCTTTACTTGAAAATGTGTGTGTGTGTGTGAGTGTGTGTGTGTGTGTGTGTGTGTGTGTGTTTAATTTTGTCTGTGTGTTTTTCTCCATCTCTAATTACCCCTACTGGAGATTGCTTTGTTACTGCTGTGCAGGTCCCAACAGTGGGACTAAATTTAGTCCCAAACTAAATGGAGAAACATGAAATAAAGAGATATCTCATAGTATCTTTAATTTGTCAGTGTGAAAACGTGGAAAAGAAGCAAATGCTTGGGTATCTGTGGTCATACATGAACTACTGAGCTATGATGGTTGCTCTGTGTTACAGCACGTACCCATCATTGTTCAAGGCCCTGGGTTCAAACCCCAGCACCAACAAAACAACAACAACAAATAACTTGGCCTATCATGATGAACTGCAATCCTCATTTTCGAGGATACCCCTTTCTATCACTAATTAATTTTCATGAAATATCCAGTAATTTTTGGGTCATGCTCCAAAATGATCTGAGTCCAAACTACACTGACTCATAGCGACATCTTTCTTTTCAATGGTCCAAGTCCTTGTAATTAGGTTGCTCATTCATTATGCTCACAATCTCAGTTTTCACCAGTTTTGTTGATTTCTTGTATTTTCAAAGGGAACCCAGTTTAGACAATAAATTTTATGGGCAACCAATTGACATTCCATAACTTGTGCCTTCAAATAAGAATCAGATTAGAGACACCCAGTGGGCAATGAGTAGGAAAGAAATGTATTTGGGCAATTAGATGATGATGAAACCTGACTTAAGCCCAGGGACATCTCCTAATGAAAACTAGTAGAAAAATAAATTTAAAACTCTGTGAGCCTATGTGTCTTCATGGTTTTGCTTTCTTCTTTTTCTTTCTCTTCTACTCTACCCTTTCTTACTGCTTCTCTTTCTCCTACTATTGGCCACCTTATATTTTGTTGTGCATGTGTACATGTGAACTTACACTGATGGACATTTTATTTAGTTATGACAAACAATGTAGCAATGAATGTAACAGTGGATATTATTAACCATATGCTATTTCATAAAACTGACTTTATTTGTGACAGAATTATTAGAAGTGAAATTGCCAAAGAAAATATATATTTATATTTTTATTAATAGCTTATTCATAGAGTTTATATGAATTAACACTCTCACTAATTTCCTCAAGTCTTTGGCAAAGTATTATTTAATTAATTATTTTGCTTTTCCCAAATTGACACAGAAAAAACATGTTTTGGGTTTTAAATTTACCTTACCATGAGAGGATTTGACCATTTTTTTCATGTTTATTAATCATTTTTATGATTTTGCCTATGTATACTTTCTTGCCCTATCCTTTGTCTAATTTTATAATACATTTTAGAACATTTCATCTGAAATATTTATAAACTCCTTAATATAATAAGACATTTGTTAATCTTTTGATATTATTTTTACATCAGTAAATATTTTTATCAATTTTTAAGGACTTTAAGATTTAGAGCCATAGTAAGCAAAGCATTATTTATTCACAATATTGTTTTATAAGTACATTTCCCATTTTGTCCAATATTATTATATACCATATTTTCCTAATTTAAATTCTTGACCCATCTGGAATCTGTTCTTGTGAAGTGTGACACTGAGATTAAATTTTGCTCTTGCCCCCACAGAGCTATGCAGATGGCTGAAAACATTTCTTGAGTGTTTCATATTTTCCTTGATGGCTCTGCTTAATTAAATGTTCTTCCTTATCAGCAGTGTCTTTTTTGTGTCCTTAGTTGTAAGTAAGAAAAAAATTGTAAAAACAGAACAAAAGAAAACAAAAACATAAGTGTTCAGATAATGGCAACCTCATAATCTGTTTAGGCATGAGTCAATGAACATCTTCCTCCACAAGTTTTTCCTCCTCACAGTGTGGATGTATTGATCATGAGGCAGGTACTTTCGGGTGATGCCCCTTGCGAAATTTTTGTGTGGGGTGAGGCAGCTGCCCCACTAAATGATAATTTTCCTTCTACATGGTTTTTAATTATTTGTCTCCAGTAAGAACTTCTAGAGAAATTTACAAGGAATTAACCAAAATCATGACCTGGAGTAAACTTTTGTTCATTTTAATACTAAATTTCTGTCTGCCATGTTTTTGAGCATGTGATGTAAGACCTCAAACTGAGCAAGCTTAGAAGTGTCTAAGTGTCCTCATAAAGGACTCAGAGTCCTTCCTATATACGAATCCCTAATAAAAGTCCCTTGCTGTTTTTGATGAAGGAAGCACTGTATTTTCAATTTTTTGTTTGTTTTCATTAAAGCTGGTTGAACCAAGGGATCTCCAGCAGTAAGTGATTCTCAGCTCTTTTTATTTTTTTTTAAATTTTCAGACAGAATCTTGCTAAATTGCCCAGGCTGGCCTCAAAGTTGTGATCCTACTGCCTCAGCATCCCAAGTAGCTGGATTACAAGTGACCACTACTGTGCCCAGCCATAGAAGCACTGTTTTAAGAATAGTTTTCCTTGTGCACCTTACTTGCCACCAGTAATAAACTTTTCTTCACTCTGTTATCTCCCAGTGGAGTTCATTGGCTTTGCACTTACCAAGATGTGAAGCAGTTGCAGTTGGTTATGAATAGTACTGATTTTTTTTAACATTGTGAGATATAAATTAGATGCCATATTAATAAGCTTTTTTATAATTTGCATGCTATAATCTTTATGAGTGCTATATCCTTGTGTCTCATAAATTATGCTACTATTATAAGTATGACCCTGAACAAACAGCTTCATTATCAACTAGAAAAATCACTAGAAGCTAAACACTGTGGCTTTAATAAAAACGAATGTAACCAAAGTTTGAGAATCACTGTTCTGCACCATTCAATTAAATTAACTGTTAGCTACCTAAGGAAAGGAACAAGTTTAGATAAGAAAAGCACATGTAGTTCCAGGAGAAAGACTGTTACAAATTGTAACAAAGTATCTAAAATGTTTTACCAGCAGCACAGTTTTGCTTAAAGCTACTGTGTTTACATCAATGTTGTGACAAAGAGGGATTTTTCAGTATGATGGAAAATGATCACATGCATTGTAGAGGTGTTGCAAGATGAACTGTATCCAACTATCACTCCAGCAGTGTTGCTAGCCAGATATAAATGAGTTTCTGCATTAGCTATTAATCTTGGATAACTTAATGGGGTTTGATATTATTAGTCTTCTTATTTACATGTCTAAATCTGTTATTGGATTATATCTATTGTTTTTCTCCTTGATTCTTGCTTTCTCAAGTTTTCAGAGTTTTACATTTTTAATTGTTTAAATTCATGTGTTTATGTAGTTTAAAATACACTCAATGAAATAGTAGAAGCTTACTTATATAAACAACAAGCGATTTTAAATGGTATAAATTGATACCATCTTCTCTCCTTCCACCTTATTGGTGTGATACAGTGACCTTTAAATTGCAACTTTAGAGTTATGATAATATAGATGGCAGTGTCAGTGACATAATTCTAAAAATGTTGAATGTCAAGTCTCCCCCTCAAGGAGTAATCTCGATATTGGGAAATGAGGATAAGGTTGGAAGTAGAGGTCAAAGCATATGTACACCAGTTCTATTGTAGTAATAAACTCATATGCTCAGCTCTCTGTGTGCAGGAATAGGTGAAACTTGGAAAAAGCAGGTCCTTAACTATTGGACTGAAATGCTCCCTATAGTTAGTCTGACCAGTTCTTGAAGACCTCCATTTGTTTACAATAAATATCAAAGAATAGAGTTTACTTATTTTTATACAAGCCCAAATCAGGAACATCTAATATCTATTAAATTTGAAATATAAACCCAACCATTTCAAAGACTATACAGTCATAGAAATATATAAATTGCTTTGTCATATAATAGACAGAATATTAAGTAAGAAAATAAGGTAGGGAAATTTTTCATATNTAATTTTTTAATATTTATTTTTTAGTTTTCAGCAGACACAGCATCTTTGTTTGTATGTGGTGCTGAGGATGGAACCCGGGCCGCACGCATGCCAGGTGAGCGCGCTACCGCTTGAGCCACATCCCCAGCCCAAAATTTATTTTTTTTAAAAAGTTACTTTTATCAGATAATATTTAGCATGGTGGACTTTACATTTTGTCAATTCAAAACAGTTCTTTTCTTGAGATGTTTAATTTTGTTATCTTTTCTCAAATAATTGGTAATTACAGGTTTCTTAATCAATATTTGTCTTAGGAAAAAATCTGTTGGTTAAAAAGAGGTTAACAATTTCCTTAGCAACAATCTCAGTCACCACTTGCATCAGATACTAGATTGGTTTTATCAGAAGTTAATGATGATCAAAGGTGAATGTGTTCATTCTTTGTAAGACAGGGCTAATATTTTTTTCTTTAGTTGGGTTAGAGTTCTCCCAACCTAACACTTGACAGTGATGATATACAGCTGAAGGATAGAAGTTGATCTAGACTGAGGACCAGTCAATGAAGTGGTCATCTCTATTGTCACTGGTATAACTACATGGCAACATCATTGCTGTTTTGAGTACAGACTGTGTCTGCAGCTGCTGAAGAGCACCATGCCTAGAGTACAGGTCATTTTCATTTTCAGTAAAAATCCAGAGCCCTCCCAAACTCCATTCATTCTCGATGTTTCCTTTGCTATAAGTTAATGCAGTGATGAACTCTCATACAGTGTATTGTGAACAAGTCAAGGAAGGTTTCTGAGAGAATGTGCTGCCATTTTAGACTAAATGAAAGCACGTATTACTTACATACATTTGGGAGGTGTTCGGTGAGGAAACAGCCTTAACACAGATACATAAATTTTAAAAAATAGTACAGGGAAAATTGTCTTGGGAGTTGATTAAGCTTCAAGATCATGAGTGGTGAGATGAGACAGACAATGTGAGCAGTTGTCAGAAAGCAAGAGTTGAAAAAAAATGTCTATAAACTTAAGAAACTGAGATTTTTCACTAGAAATATTAAAGAATAATTGCAGAATTCTATCTGGTATGTGCCAGAATGCTGCAGTCTGGCTGGGCACAAATCACAAGCCACTTGAAGATTCAAGCAGGAATGAACTTTATTTTTAGAACCCAGGCACTCTGCCCACGCGAACTCTCCAGGAACTCCCGGGGAGCTCAAAAATAGTGGGCACCCTAGGCAGCAGGAACCACTCCTTCTGGCAAAATGCCAGGCACCATCTTGACCTGGCCCTGGATCTCAACACCAGAATCCAATTTGTTTTTAAGGTAGTTAACTTGGTAACTATGAAACAAAAGAACATGAAGAAAACAATACTGTCAACAATAAAGAATACTGGAGACTTTTGTATTCCTGTAATTAGGGAAATGTCCTAGTTTAGGACAGAGACAGAAATATAATGGTACCATAAATTTGAAATAATTTGAAAGATGTTTTGAGATGGGTTGAATGGTGTGAATATAGTAGTGAGATAAGTCGAAGATGAGTGTCAGATTTCTCTTTTGTGTAACTGAATCAATGGATGTACTGCCAATCTAAATGAATGGTAGGAACAATAAAGAAAAGGAAGATGAGGGTTAAAGGTGTAGCTTAGAGATACAACATTTATTTAGCATGCATACAGCTGTAGGTGTGATCCAAAGCACCAAAAAAAAAAGAGGGGGATTTGAGGAGATGAAAATGAAAATGAAAACATTAAATATTGCCTGATTGGTGTTCATGCAAAATTCAAACACAGATATTCAGAAACAAATAAACAAATC
>NW_026000211.1:37242274-37249249 GCF_001458135.2 Marmota marmota marmota
GCAGAGGACACCAGGGGAAAAATATGATAAATGGCATGTTATTTATAATTTAGGATATTATTGGCAAACACATTGATGAAAATCCATTTTAGTTATAAGAGGAGTTACTGGGGGAAGTATGGGGGAGAGCCAAGTGTTCACTCCTGTTCTAGATATTTGGATGAAAGGGGACAGATGTCGATTGGAACTACCATTTGATACAAGGACAAGGCAGAAAAATCAATAGTGGGATGAACCAAGAGTGCGTAAGCCTAGAGTCGAATGGAGAATCAGTATATAAGAAAGATGCTCAACCAGCAGTGAGGTACAAATACAATGGAATTTCTGGCAATAATACCCAAAGACATTTGCTCAACGCCTGCCTGGTTAAACTATTTTATGTGTATTTGTTATAATATCATACATATGCATGTAGCACTTTTTAGAGGCAAACTTGTCTGCTGATTATTCATCCTAATAATTTCTAAATAGTTCTTTAACATGTGGTGAAAATGAGAAAGACCATAAAAACATGCTGAGGAGAAACAAACATATTTTTTTGGAATTCAAAAGCTGTTGAGGGATTTTCCTTGGAAAAACTAAGAAAATATCATGAGTTCATATAAATATTTAGCAGACTGGCTGCTCTGTTCTCTTAGATTTTAACAGCAGCTTCGCATCCCTTCAGTCTTCCACTCCTGACTGCACTAACACCTGTTCTACTCAATTCTGAAATAAAATGTACATCAGATTTTCTTAGTGGATTGTAAACATGTTCAAAGTCAGTCCAGGGTGAGGATGTGTTTCTGGTGCAAATTGCTTTTTAATATTCCTAGACATATAAACCTCCCCTCAGCCGTCCTCCTCACACAACTTCATATTAACCTAATGATCTGACTATAACAAATTGTCGAACTGCATTTTGCTGCCAAACTGTTTTACAGATAAGCTGTTGCTTTCTGCTTGCCCCTTTTTGTTCAGCCAAATAATTTGCTACTCAGCTCCATGGCATAGTAAAAAGTGATACACTGGGATTTGGAATGGATGCAATCATATACACAGCAAGACAAATACCATTAATTTATTTCCAATGTATTCCGAAGCACATATTTTGTGTTTAGTAGTAGAATTATACCTTTATTGAGAAAACATAATGTAGAAAGTTTTGTTATTGTTTCTTTCCATACAGAAATAATATTTATTAGCATATCATAATAATTTACAATAACAAATATTAGAGAGCATTTCTGTGTTCAAGAAATGTTTTATTACTGTTAATTACATTGTTAGATGAACAACTTATAATTATATAGTAATAATGTTTGTCTTTTGTGGACCTCAGGTATAATTTTTAACCATGATTTAATGGGTACTCGATTTCAAAAGGAATATATACTATTACTCCTCTGAGAAGGATTATTCTAAACCATAGGTAAAATGCTACAGTTGCCCAATAAAATAGAGTTAATGACAATTGCTTGATTGTTTAGCAACCTTTATTTCATAAGGTGTTTATTTTTAAGATTGATAGAGCCATCTAATTATACTATATTTCATTTAATATTATATGAACTTCCTCTAGCTTTTAATCACATTGGATTTCAAACAAGTTATATTTATTCTTGTAACTGAGATTTACAGGTAGATCTTTTTTCTAATATTATTAAGGCTTTAAAAAATATTTTCCATTTTCCTCAGTAATTATTAAAAGATGGAAATTACTGATTATTACTTCTTGATATAGGTGATTTTAAAAATAAATTGTGTGTGGAAATAAAGTCATTATTTGGGGAGGAATCTGTCATGTATTATTTTAGGTCAATAAATTTTTAAATTTATTTTGTGGGGGTTCAGGGGATTGAAATCAGGGGCACTTGACCACTGAGCAGCAACCCCAGGACTATTCTGTGTTTTATTTAGGGACAGGGTCTCACTGAGTTGCTTAGTGCCTAGCTTTTGCTGATGCTGGCTTGTAACTCACAATCCTCCTGCCTCAGCCTTCTGAGCTGCTGAGATTATAGGTGTGTACCACTACAACCTACTTCAATAAATTATTCATTTATTGGTTGAATTAATTCTTCATAGTTACTGTTTTGGATCATATTCCCTGTTCTCAAGGAGCCAATTCTTTTTTTTTATCTTTAATTCCTTTGCTGGGGATCAAAAGCAGGCCTTATGTTCATGCATGTGAGATAAGAGATCCACCACTGAGCTATATCTCCAGCCCATTAATCCTTTAAAATTAGTCCTGAGATTATCTAGTCCTGAGATTTTTTGAAATACACTTCATTTAAAATAGACTCTCTTCCCATTAAATCTGTATTACATTAAAAATATTGGGAGTAAAATGCATAAAAAAGCATTTAATGAAATATACAAGAGATAATCAAAATAAAAATTTAGACAGATGTGGCAGTATATTCCTATAATCATAATCTCAGCTACTCAGGAGGCTGAGGAAGGAGGATAGCAAATTTGAAACCAGCTCGGTCAATTAAACACTACCCAGTTTCAAAATTTAAACAAAATTAATTCCCCAGCAACACCCTTTTCCTTTCCTTCTTCCTCCCCCAATTGGCTAGTTCCACACTAATGAACTCCCCTCTATTATTATTATTTTAATTAGTGCATTATAATTATATATAAAAGCAGGATTCATTGTGGTGTATTCATACATTGGACAATTTGGTAGATTTCATTCCCAATACTTTTCCACATCTCCCTTTATCCTTCCCTCTCAACCTCTTTTCTCTACTCTATCCCTTCTTTTAGGGGCATCAAACAGATATTTTTAAGAGCTCTTTGTTTGACATGACCACACTAATACTGCAAATAGTTTCCCCCTTCATCAGTAGTATTTTTTAATTAGTAAGTTCATGATTAATCTGCTAATCAGAAAATTTCATCATTTTTTTCACTTCATTTTCTGCAGTAGTGGTGCATCACTGTTGACCAGCCTTCACTATCACACTGTCTTCTCTTCACACCTATAATCTTGTACTTCCCTCTGTTTGACTTTTTCCTCTTTGCACTTCTTTTTTCTTAGTCAATATGCCAGTCTGTCATTAACAGTGCATAAACAGAAATAAAGTTTGACATCAAGGAAATCAAAGAAGCATGGTATATTTTTTTTTCAAAATTCCTCCATTTATTCAATGGAGAAGTTTATCAGCTTTTCAGTTTCAAATGCTTACATGACTCTGGAACATGTCTCTTTAGTTTCAACTATATATACCCAGACTTCTGAATTTTGCCAAAAACATTGAGAGCTGAAGGCATAGTTCTATTCTAGGAACTAATTAGTCAAATCCCTCAATATTTTAGTCCTCTAAAAATAAAATTAGGTTAGGTTATCAATGAGTTTCTTTAATATTCTATCACTGTATAATATCCCCAAAGTCCATCTCCTTTTCACCCTAAATCATTTTTTCCCTTGAAAATTATCATCTAGAATTACTAACGAGTATCTATTTTTAAACACACACACACACACACACACACGTAACTTAGATCTTTCATTTTTTTTCCTAATTTTAAAATATGTATTAGTTGTTTGATGAAATAATAAGAAACACTATTGCCCTCATGATTGCTGACACAATTCAAGTTGGTATTCAGAATATAAAACAAAAATATATTTATTGAATCATTAATATGATAACTTTTGGGTAAGATTTGTAATATGTTATATTATTCAAGAAGTGAAATTGTCCTGTTTTGGATGCAGTTTAATCAATAAGAAAATGAGGTTTTGATGGTTAAGTTGTCAAAGGCGCTAATTTTCTTTTCCACAACGTAATTCTGTAGTTCAGCACATATAAAAAGAATCTAAGTCTGGAAAGATAGGAAGGGTAAGAAGTGAGACTAGAGAAAAATGTAGCAGCAAGATACTGAAAGGCCTAATATAACATAGTAATGGGTATTTATTGCATCTTAAATAAAAGGAGAATTCACTCATTTAATTTACATGAAAACATGGTAAGATCATTTTGGTTTTAAAATATTAATTTTTGCATCAGTTCAAAGATGAATTCTGAAGATACAACTTGAGGCAGAAAATGCATTAAAAAGGCTTTGTGGATACCCAGATATGTTATAAAGGTTTACCTACAGCCACATCTGAAGAAGCAGATAAAATGAGAGTATGGAGAAATTTGAGGATCTATAATTGGCAGAGGATTTTTATAATAAATTTTTACATAGGAGATAAGGTAGAGAAAACTCAAGTATGACAACAAATAATATGACTTAAACAATATAATGGCAGATGGTGGTGCCATTCACAGAACTCTGCTTCTACCTTAGTGTGTTCTGTCCCCAGAAAGCCACGATAAATGGCCACAGTCATAGTAAGAATACTGCCCACACAGCTTTCAATCTCCCAGTAGGAGCTTCCAAAAGACTCCTGGCCTACCCTCAACTGCATGTGCTCATTACTGTGTTGCTTTAAAGGATCCCTTCATAACTAAAAAGGATGAGAGAAATGGAATGGAAATTAAGTGTTGGTAAACAGTAGTGGAGGAACAGTCAAGAGACACAACTCCAGTAGAAACTCCCTCCTCCTCATTTCTTCTGGCAACAGTATAGTGTGATGTTGTTTACCTGTTTATGCACTTGAAAGGAGGAAGTTGTAGGTGACAAATGATTATTTTGAACATGGCAAGCCATTGAGAAATAAGAGAGTTATGTTTAGCAACAAATATTTATTAAGTACCAACCATTTACTAGATTTTGAGCTAGATGTAGATGAAGAAAGGACTTCCTTAAGAAAGTAAGTTGCTTGTAGAATTTGAGATATCTGTGACACATGGACATAGAATAGAACGGGTTGCTAGCTACGCAGGCACTCTATGTGCTTACTCATGAATTTTGTGGGATAATGGATTAGGCAAGTGGTCTCGACTGAGGTTCCCATCTCCACTTCACTAAGAGCAGTTCTAGATTCCATGTTAGATTTCTATGAAAAATTTCAATGATATAGATGTTTCTTAGGCTTTAAAATTCACATGATATAATCTGATAAGTTATGACTTTCTTGTATATCCATATTTACTTATTAAAATGAAAAAGTAAAAAAAAAAATAGGCCTTTCTGATTTCTGGTCCAAATGGCCTCAAAATTTTACACTCTACATACATATTTTAAAGAACAATATGTTACTGATACAATATCCTGCCAGTGGCAGAAAATACTGGAGATTGAGAAACTTTTATTTAATAAGAATTCAGGTAGTAAATATTTTAGATTTTATGTATTTTTCCAGACCATATTGATCACAAATATATTTAAAAGAACAGACATCATTTAGATTTCACTCACAGGTTATAGTGTACTGTCTTTGGTACTATGGGATGTGTTTCTTATGGATTCATAGATAACATATTACTGGAGAGTATTTGCGGAAATAAGAAGATTTTGATAATAATGAGTGCAAAAACAAAATCAAGATGCCTTTATTCTAATTTACAGATTACCAGAATGTTAAATCAGTATAATACCACAAAAAGAGGTACGTTCTTTCAAAGCAGAGAGTATATTTAATTGGAAAAGAAAGGAGATGTATAATATTCTAATTGACACTAAAAACATGTGACTGTAAGAACTCCTAATCTTAGAAAACATTCTATCAGACTCTGCCTGGTATTAAACCTTGGTTCACAATTCCTTGAGAGTTATTGTCAATGAGCAAATAGTTTAGGGAAAAAATGTGTTCTTAATAGATTATTCTGAATCATACTTGATTTTTACATGAGAGTGGGATGAGCAAAATCATCTGTGACTGTACTTTTCAATGGAAATTTGTCTGGAGTTTATAAAAATTAAAATTATTTCTCAATACTACAATAAGAACATTTGTATTCTCTACCATTGTGCAGAGAGATTTAAGTATGTTTGACCATGCAATTCCTATTAAAATTCAGCACTAGGTTCTTAGCATTCTGTTCTTCTACCACAGAGTCATTATACAATGAATAGAAATATGAGGAGGCTGAGGTATCTCTTCTACACAGTTTTTTATGTTTTTTCTTGCCAGAGAAGTGATTCCTTGGCCCCTCTCTATTTGGCTTGCTGGCTCTTTTCTGATTCCTTTTCAGGGCAATGAATAGTGTGTCAGAATGTGAGGTGCATATGAATTGAACCCAAAAAAGGAGGGTTATTATTAACATCCAATTGTTACAATTTTGCATTATATTTATTTGATTGGAAGGGGAAGGGGATAATTAGAATTTGGCTCATATCCATGGTTGATTTTTTTTTCTTACTTAGTTCTCTAACATTCTAGACATTTGCTCAGAAATAATAGAAAAGTGCATCTTTTTAAAACAAGAAAAACATTCCTGTCTACATTTATCCATTAAATGTAATCAAGATGACTTGTTTTTTAGACCTAAGATAAAATTAAAATGAAAATTACATAATCACCTGTTATGTTTTAAGGAAATATATATCTTTGAGAGGATGGTAAAATTATTTTCTCATTTCACTAGTAATGGTGTTTAGAAGATTAAAAAGGAGAAACTTACATAGCAGGTAAGAAAAAAATCATAGGAAAAACCACAGAAAAAGGAAAATGCTAAAATGTTCTCATTTATCACTTTTGAGGGTAAGGTGTATCCTACTGTTATTAAATGTTTAATGTAGCTATTGGCAGGTGTGTATAATGAGCTATGTTTCACATCTGGGAGACTGCTAATATAACTATTTCTCATTCACCTATTGCAAAATGTGGAAATCATCCCTATTCATCTGAAAATTCATTATATCTTATTTTCTTTAAGTAAAGATTGCTCATGGCATACAGTGATTTTAAAATCTGTCCAACTGTATTTGCTTTGAATAAAATGGACATTTTTCCTTGTTAAGCAAAATAAAACTCAGTTTTTGAGAGATTCTACTGGATATAAGAAGAATTTGGTTACTAAAGGTAAATGCATTGGAAAGTACTGGTTATCTGCTAACATTTTATAGGTATTGCTTAAATCTAAGAATTCTCTC
>NW_026000211.1:37253283-37268050 GCF_001458135.2 Marmota marmota marmota
CTCCCAAGACTCCCGTGGTAGTCTGCTGGTCAGAAAGGGTAGCCCTAGCCTCTGGTGTGTTTCTGTCCAACTGGGAAAGGAGTAGACCCAGCCTGCTGTGCACCTGGGCCCTGCAGAGGTGAGGGTGGATCTGGGCTGCTGGGCTTGACCTTCCTTGGTAGTCTGCTGGTCAGAAGGGGCTGTCTTACTCCAAAGGCTAAGCTCTGGAGATCTCTGCCCCACTGGGCAAGGGGTAGACCAGGCATGCTGTGTGCCTGAGCCCTGCAGAGGCCTGTGTGTGTAGATCTGGGCCTCTGGGCTTGACCCCCTGAGGTAGTGCTCAGATGATATATTTAACAGAGAGAAGGTTTACTATAATTCAACAATGAATCTTACAGAATCCAATGGAGGAAACTTTTTAAGCTTCATTGTAAAATCAGGGGTTAAACTCTAAATTTCTCACTGTGTTTGTAGTCAGGGAATCTCATGACCTCACAACAGTTTTCCTATTCACTGTTTACTTGAAAATTGGATTTCCCTACCTCTCCACATGGATCAGTTTAATATATTCATTTGCAGCTGTATGTTGTCAGTTTCTTTTTCTTTCCATTTTAGTGTTCCTAAGAATGATTTTCATAGGAAACATAATTTTAAGAATATATTTTTGGCTTATATTTTGACACCATTTAAGTCAAATATTTTCACAATCCCCCATCCAGGACATTAAACATTTATTTATTCAAGAAACATTCACCTATCAACAATGTACTTGACATTCATCATGAATTTGGAAGAAAAAAATACATGACAACTTGCAGTCAGAAAGATAAAATCAAGTAGGGAAGAGAAGCAAGAAACTAAGTTCCATATGGTAAGTTACATAACATGAAGATGTGGAACAAGGGCTGAGCCTTCTTATGTAATGAAACGTGGCATCACAAAGAAGGCCATGGTACAAAATTTTGAAGGATAAGTATGTCCTTTAATGATAGACAAAGGAAAAGAATGTCTGAGGTAGATGGGGAGAAAAAAATACAAAGACAAGTGGATTTAAAACAGTTTTGCTTCTGAGGGCAAAGAAAAATTCTGCCCACAGGAAAAAGCATCAGATACAAGTGTGAAAACAGAGAAATTGACAAAATTAAAAAAAAATAAATAAGAATATTTTTTATATATTAGATAAATCAATAGATAATGGAAATCATACATATTAGTCAACACCTTTTATATCTAGTATCCAAGTATGGTAATATAACACAGTTCTCGGGATTATTCACACTCACATTCTTTAAGATTTTGTGCATTCAGGTATAAGTATATGACTGAAATTTGACCAAGCTAAACATAATATTTCCTAAACCACATTGATTTTTTTCAAAGATTATGCTACCACATGTGAAAAGCAAAGAATATTAAGCGATTTAATTTTGTGCCACTAACAGGAGAGAGGTTGCAGTTCACTGAGGTGCTAATATTCTGTCATATTTAGGAAATGACAATAACTTTTGTAAAAGAAGATGTGTGCCAAAGTAATGATAAATTCTCTCTAGAAATAGGTAATGTGTTCCAAAGATTGATTAATCCTAAAACATATTTATTCAAATAATTTCATAAATAAAATATCTGGAACACAATTAAAAATAACCAGACGTGACAAAACAACACACTATGAGTAAATGGTATCAGGAAATTAAAACACTATTAAAGGGGATTCATAAAGATTCACATATGAAATTACATGCAATTTAAAATTAATTATTAGGTCAATGCATGAGAAGGCAAAATAAAAAGTAACAGTTTTTCTACAGAACTAAAAAAAAACATAAGGGAAAATAACAGAAATTCTTGAGCTCAAAAATAAAATAACCAGGAAATTTCTGTTTTGTCAACTGATTTTTTTTCTAGGTTAATTGAAAATGATACTATTGATTTTATCCTTATAGTTTGTATATATGGTAAATTGTAGTAACAAATTTTCAAATTGATTTTCAAAAATGAATTCTACATTCTTGGTATAAACCTCATTTAGTTGTGGTATATTACCATTGGTATATGTTATTGAATTTGGCTTTCTAAACTTGTGTTACAATGTATACCTAATAATAAAGGGTATTATAAAGATGTCTAAATTTGGTAAAAACAATATATTCACAATATGGATAAACTGCATGGACATAATATTAAGAAAAGGATACCAACACAAAAGAATATAAAAAATGTAATTCCATTTATATAAAGTTCAATGAATAATAAACAATGCTAAAGTCAGATAGGATCATGAAACTGGAAAGAGAAGAAGCAGAGTCATCATCATGAATGCAAAATGGTGGCTAACCAAGAGAGAAAATGGATTCAAGGAGGGGTAGTGATCTTCATAAGGAAACAAGGAGAGATGGTAAATAGAGGGAGTCAGTTTATGTTTTTAACTATGTGTTAGTTACAAATGTATTCATTTTGTGAGATATCACTGAAGAATCTGTTTTTTTTTTTCAGGGAATGAAGGGGATAACTGTGATAGGTGGACATTTTGGTATGGATGTTCTATTAATAAGTCTGTAACAACAAATGATTAATAATCTTTAGTGCTTTTGTAAATAAAAAATGTATTGACAAACTACATCATTCTTGTTATTAATTAGAGCCTAATTAATCTTAGACTTAGATTTACACCCTATACATAGAATTTGTAGGCATATTTATAAATTATTTGTTTTATTTTTAAAATGAAAGAGAAAACCTTCGTGTAAGTTTAGTATATGAGGAAAATATATGTGGGAAGTTACTATAAAAGGATCAAATGACATAATGTTGATTTTGCTGCAGAAAAACATGTCAATGTCAGTTTCTTCTCACCAGTTTTATTTCTAAAGCCTGTGATTATCAGAATGATTTCAACATTGGGGTTTTTATGTTTCAAGTTATTTATCAAATTAATTTTTAGGTTTTTTTCCCTTAGATATAATAAAATACTTTTTTTTTGTAGTCTAGGGTTGAAACCCAGAGTCTCACACATGCTGAGGTGAGTGCACTACCACTGAGCCATACCCCATCCCTTGAATTAGTAATATTCTTATCCTTTTTCAACATGTGGTGGGGAACTATTTATTATAGTATGAGGCTCAATCGTTAAATTGGCAGAGAAGGCTGTTTTCTAATTCTATTAATCCACTAATTCTATATTCTCATGTTCCAAATATCTACTTTGGGAAAACAGTTCTTTACCACAAAAAACTTTCAAGTTTGGCAAGCTTTTTTTTAAACTCTTTGTCTTTGAACAAAGTGATCTGTGGGGCTAAAGTTATCCCACTCCCATCTTTGCTGCTTGATATAAGGGGTGTGATATATGGGGAAGAGAGGAAGACCATGGGAAGAAGATTACCTCTACATAGGGAAGAGGGGTGGGAGGGAAAAGGAGGGAGAAAGGGAATTGCATGGACAGTGGAAGGAGACCCTCATTGTTATACAAAATACATGTATGAAGATGTGAGAAAAAAAAATAATAGCGTTACCCTAGATTAAGTAGAGAGAAGTGGAGGGAGGGGATGGGAGGAGTTGGGGAGATAGGAAAGACAATAGAATGAAACAGACATTATTATTACTGTATGTATATATGTGAGTGCATGACCAATAAGATTCTGCAACCTGTATACTCAGAAAAATGAGAAATTATATCCCATCTTATTCAAATGCATGATATGTCAAGATCACTGTACTGTCATGTGTAAGTAAGTAAAACAAACTTTAAAAAATGTCTATTTATCCTTCCCTATGTTGCTAAAATTCTCCTCTTCTAGGAAATCTTATGGGTTTTGCCTAACATATTCAACATGTCTACACTCTGACCTCCTTTCAGTACTTTATCAATATCTCTGTGTAACTCTAGAGGAAATTTGACAGGATTCATTAGTCTATAATTAGATTGCTTATTTATAAGGCAAGTTTTAAAACATTGTTGGCATTTCCATAGAGGTGATTTTTTTTTCTTTCTCTAACAAGTCTAAGAAAAAAAGTAGAAAAGATAGATTGGTATGAAGAAACAAATTGGTGTCAACATACTTTATATACAACCAGAGATATGAAAAATTGTGCTGTATATGTGTAATAAGAATTGTAATGCATTCCACTATCATCTATTTTTAAAAAATATCATAAAAATCATACTGGTAAAAATGAAAAAAAAGATAGATTGGCAGGTAGAAGCAAAGAAAAATGGGATATAGAGAAAAAAAAGAGGGGGAAAGGAAGGGAGGAAGGAGAAGGGGGAGAGAGAGAGAGAGAGAGAGGAGAGAGAGAGATTGAGAGAGAGGAGGAGGGAAAGAGAGAGGAAGGGGCTGGGGATGTGGCTCAAGTGGTAGCGTGCTCGCCTGGCATGCGTGCAGCCCAGGTTTGATCCTCAGCACCACATACAAACAAAGATGTTGTGTCTGCTGAAAGCTAACAATAAATATTAAAAAATCTCTCTCTCTCTCTCTCTCTCTCTCTCTCTCTGTCTCTCTCTCTTAAAAAAAAGGAGAGAGAGAGGGAGGAAGGAAAGAGAGGGGAGTCATATCCACTGGAATAAATTTGAGAAGTATTTCCTTTTCCTTTACCAACTGGTCTCCCAAGATTATTTGCTGTGTCAAGATGCTCTAAAGAGAAGCAAGTAAAAAAGAGGAGCAGCTGTGATTCTATCACTAAACCTGATTGGGTGTAAGTAAACACATCTCATGATAGACTAGAACTAAAAGGAGAGTCAAAGCAAGAGAGAGGATTTGTCTAACATCTGCCCTCAGCTCCTTCATACATCACATACTCAAGCATAAGAGCCTATTGTGATGTTTATTGCTCATATCTAAACTTGTCTAATCCATATTGTATGCTGTTGTTGCTTAACTGAATTTTACTCAGGCATTATTTACTTCTAGTATTTTAGCCATTTTCACTCATTTTAGAAACTGGTACACTGAGCAATTCTCAGGACTTTTGGAAAGCCTTCTCCCATGAATAAATCTTATTTCTACTCAAATAGACCAGACAATGATTTTCTCTTGTAAAATGGAGTTTCATCACCAATCTTTAACTTGGAGTGTGAAATTTGGAAACCTTTTTTAAAAATTAGGGTTTATGTGACAACAATGGAGTTCATAAATCCAAAATTTCTCTTATAATTAGCATTTACATGGACTCTTTATTGATGATAAGTTTCAACTATTTGGAAGACAATTGCTGATATCATCAAAATACACACCACAGAAATGCAAAGTAAATGTTGGATACTCTATGTCACCCCAAATACTGGGATGCAATTCTCCATGGATCTCTCACATTTTTGTGAATCTTGCAAGAGAGCCACTTAACTGCCTTTATTTCTGGAGTAGCTTTCTAAGGACTTTTGTATTGCCCATTTCCTAGGACTTTGTTTTTTTAAGACTTCACATTTAGAGTAATTTTAGGATGATAGAAAATAGAGTGAATATTACATTTTCTTATAATCCACTTTCTTTCAACCAGTTTTCCTGTCTTTAACATTATTTTTTTCATTTTTGTGATATTTTGTTAAAATAAATGAGCCAGTTTTGGTAAATCATTAACTAATGTTGATGGCTTAGAATAGTTTATTCTTTGTGTTTTACAATTTGATAGGATTTAACAAATGCATAATGTCACATATTTACATATTATATATCATACATATTATAGTATATTATATTATAGTATCATACAAACTAATTTCACTACCACAAATATGTTTGTGCTCCACCTATTCATCCCTTCCCCCATCTAGGCCCTAGCAAGCACTAAACTCTTTTAGTCTCTGTGGTTTTCTCTTTTTCTGAAGGTCATATAGTTGGAAGCCAGCCTGTTTAGATTGGCTTCTATCACTAAACAGTATTCATTTAACTTTTCCTCTTTGTATGTTCATTTCTTAATTGCTCATGTCTTTTTATTGCTGAATAAAATATTGCACAGAAACATTTGTTTATCCATTTATTGTCTATAGTAATCCTTGGTTGATTCCAGTTTGGGGCAATTATAAATAAAGCTTCTATGAACATTTGCATGTTTTTTTTTTTAATATGGACATATGTTTTCAGCTCATTTATATCAGTTCTAAAAATGAGTGGTTAGTGGCTCATTTGATAAGAGTATGTTTAAATCAATAAGAAACTTCTAGAATATCTTTCAAAGTTTCTGCATAACTTTGCATTCCTACCAGTAATGATTATGCCTTCTTACTCCTTTACATTTTTGATACCAGTTGTTGTTATCCATTTTGGGATTTTATCCATTCTAATAGGCATTAGTGGTACTTTATGGTTGTTTTAATTTAAAATTCCCTAATGACACATGATGTTGTATGTCTTTATTTGCTTACTTGCCATCTGTATATCTTCTTTGATGAAGTGTCTATTCAGATCATTTATCCTTTTTTTAATTAGATAGTATGCACCCTTATTGAGTTTTAAAGATTCTTTAGCATATTTTGAAAAGAAGTCTTGTATCAGATGTATGTTTTATATATGTTGTCTTTTAATTCTTTTCATGTCATTTGCATAGGATAAATTTTTAATTTTAATGACATCCCACTTTTCAGTTTTTCCTTTATGGATCATGCTTAGTGTTGATTCTAAAATCTCATTTCCAAAATATGGGTGACTTAGAGTTTCTACTATGTAATTTACAATGTGTAGTTTTATATTCTATATTTACTTTATAATCCATTTCAGTCAAGTGTTTGTGAGAGGTATTGTTGCTCCCCACAATAAGGGTACCTGGGAGACAGGCAGGACCAGCCTGTCATCTCTGAGGGGCTGAGCGAGAGGGTAAGTGTCGAAGCCCAGTCCCCACCCCAAGATTGGGAAGAAACCACACCTAGCTGGGAGTTGTGTCAGCCGTGAAGGCACAGCAGATCTCAACTTTATTGTGTCAGGGACAAGGTTATATAGTGATATAAGGAGGGAGTAAGAAGAGACAGTAGCGAGAACCAATAAGGGGGCAGTTATGTCACTATCACTAGGGGCCTAGGCAGATTTCAGGTTAAACCTTTAGGCGGGGCTAAGGTCAAAAGCCTGTGCGCTCCAATCCAGCCAGGTCATGTATGCGGAAATGCTCTGGAAGAACCCTTGAGGCCACCTCAGCCAACACCCAATATTGGCCGCGGTCCCAAAGGAGGTAAAAGGTTCCAACAAGGTATAATGTCAAATTTGTTTTTTCTGGATTTTGGTTTTTCATATGTCAAAGATTAAAAAGTTTAAAAAATCTACCGTGTGTGTGTGTGTGTGTGTGCACATCCACGTGTATACATGTGTATGAACGTAAACCAGACTATGTTAGTCTTCTATGGCTCCCATATCAAAATACAAGGGTCTAGGTGTCTAAAACAACAGAAATGCTTAAATATTTAAAAAATTTACTGCTCACTTAATATTGTATGTTTCATTATTGTAGGAATACTTGTACACACCAGAAAGCCTAGAAAATAGAGAAAGATCATGTGGAGGTAAAATGTATAATGTCATGATCCAAATATTATCCTAATCAGTATTTTAGTGTATAAAATCAGTATTTCTCAGGTATAGAAGCTAGAATTACAATATTGACATGATAGAAAATTTCTTTTCTGATAATAGTCCTCTTCCACACTTGAAAATAACCTTATTGATGTGTTCTCACATGGCCTTTTCTCTCTGTGTGAAGAAACACACACATGCACACACACATACACACACACACACAGAGAGAGAGAGAGAGAGAGAGAGAGAATGGTGCTGTTTTCTTCTTGTAAATATGACAGTCCTATTGGATTTGAACCCTACTTTAACCTTAATTACCTCATTAAAGACTGTCTTCAAATACAGTCACATTGTGTGCTATAGCATCAACAGATAATTTTGATGGAACATAATTTAGTCCACTACAGACCATTATACTACACCAATATATGTATGTTTTATTCCTTAAGAAATACTGGAAAAAGGAATAAATATTTTAAAAAATGTATTTATACTGATAACTCTCTAGATAGGTATATTCAGTTATTGCTGCAAAAATGTTAACCTTCCACATTGATATGTTCATCTTAATTTAAATAAATAAAAATCAATATTATTTTATCTTAGCCTCAGGTCTAATGAATTTTTACATTACTTTTGGTCTGTATTCATCTTCTAATCAATTGGAGCAATTTTTCAATTAGAGTTTTTGATAAAATAATTATATTGTTGATTCTCTGTAACCCTCAAAAATTTTATTATATATGGCTACTCTTCAAGAGTGCTACAATTTTAATGAAGTATATATTTAGCCCACTCATGGGTGGTAATGTTTATGATAGGGAAAAACTTATTTGAAGATGATGATTTCATTCTATTACATTATCTCATATATTGCAAGATGGATATAAATTTTCAACAGATGCTTCAACAGGGTGAAACTGAATGTAACAAGGTCTATATTATTCTTTCAAAGGCCTCTGAAAAGACAAAGATGGTCCAGGAAAAAAAAAACATTAAAATTCAAAATGCATCTCATTGGATATTTGTGGTATTTTATTCTAATTCTCTGGAGAGTAGTAGTATAAAGGCAAGCAAGAATTGGTGAAGGCACAGGCACACCTGGCTATAAACTCCTTACATAAAAATCAGCTAAAGTTGTTTTATAGGAAATGCCTCCGGAATCCACTCAAAGATGGTGTGAAACTTGGTGAAAAATAATGGACATGCACAAAAGAAGCCAGCACAACTGGTGAATGACCTTTGGAAGTCACAAGATCAAAACTATCCAAGGCAGACAAGAAACATTGACCTGTGAAGAAGCATGATGATTGCCTTCACCTGAAAATCCATTCTAACCGTCCGATTAATAAGCAGCTTCTTCCCTCTCCCTTAGTGTAAATTCTTCTACTTCCATCTGACTACGGAGGCAGATTTGTGCTTATTGCTTGTGTTTTCCAGGGTGGCTGACCTTGCACTAAGTCTCTTCTTGCAAATACTGATGCAAAAAGTTTGCTTCTATGTTATTTAGAGAAGAGAGACAAAAAAGACAATATTACTGGATTCTTGGAGTACAATTGTACTATGCTTGCTTCCTAAGACAGAAACTGATTGAGGCTTAATTGGACATATAAATTGTTTGTGGGGCTATGTAGAAGCAATGAGCTAGCAGAAATTCCTTCGTAGTACAGCATTTGAACATCAGGAGATACACAATGTGATGGAAAAATGCTGCAGTGGCACAGAGCTGTGGCTAAGAAATCTGATGACTTGAAAAATTATTGGACAGCCTAAACTTTGAGTTCATTTCTGCTTAAAATCATTTATTTATGCATTCAATAAATATGTAATGCATATAAAAGGATAAATTTGCCATGTTATTATTTTATCAAATATTTTCTTATCAAAATATTTACATTAATTTCTTTTATATTTTGATTCAACATTTAAAAATGATAATTTTTTCCAAATATTCTAAAAGCTTTTATACCTAAGCATATATTTATTGCATTAAATGTAATTTGAGCACCTAAATATTTTATGTTCCAATTATTGCTACAGTTTTTATATGGGTGCCCTCCAATCTCCAGTGTTAATTCAGTAATGTTCAGAGATGAAGTGATTAGATTATGAAAGCTGTAACTTAATCAGTGGATTAATCCATTTGATAGATTAATAATTTAAGTCTCTTAAAAGTGATAACTATAGGTAGGTGGTGTGTGACTTGAGGACACAGATCCCTGGGTGCATGCACTTGGGATTTATCTTAGACTTCTGGCTCCTCCTTTCTCTGCTTTATGGCTACCATAAGTGGAACAGTACTTTTCTGCCATAATCTCCAAACATGGATATTCTTGTCTCACTTTGAGCCCAGAGCAATGAACTCAGCAGACAGCAGACTGAACCTCTGAAACCACGAGTCCAAATAAACTTCTCTGTTGTTTTTCTGAAGTATTTTGGTCACAGTGACAACAATTTGACTAACACAGTTGCTTTGGCTTCAAAACTTTCAAAATACTATTAATGAGTTCTCACAAATGGTGCTGTTGTTGCCAAGTCTGATATCACTCAGATTCTTTTCCCTTTGTAGGAAGTCTGTCCTTAACTCATTGTGTTCAATGTATTTAAATTTCACTCTAATGTGACTAAAGTAATTTTCCTTGTCAGTCTTTTTTGACACTCTGTAAGCCTTTACTGTCAGTAGTTTAAATTTTTCTTAAATTCTTGAAATTTTATCATTATTATTTCTTTAAATATCTTTTCTTGCTTTTAAAAATGTGCCCCTACTTTTGTTATTTTTATTATCTAGGTTTGGGTAAAGATGCTTCACCCATTATAAGGGGTATGACTGACATTCTTATAATAAAAGAGGTTATAAAGAGAAAAGAATAATACATTTATTTAATCAATTTAATTATATATTACATGGGAGCCTTCAGGAATGAAGACTAAAAGACCCATGTAAAACTATGATTTTATGCTATGGCTCCATGAAGAACAGACATCCATATAGATATGTGATTGACAAAAGGAAATGATCTAATGGTAAAAGATTGTATGACGAAACTTTGCAAGACTTGTCTCTTCAAATTCTTGTTTTCTCTTGGTGACATTCTTTCCTCTTGGAATAGAACAGGACACATTCTGGGATAAGGATGTTATGATTTACTGTCATACAAGATGAGTCAGTGTTATAGGTTAGATGGGGAATATTATCCAAAGGCTCATGTATTAAAGGTTTTGTCCCCAATCCATGGCACTGTTGGGAAGTGGTGGGGCCTACTTGGAGGAAGTTAGGGCATCAGCAATGTAACCTTGAAGTGGATTTTGAGATGCCAGTTCATTCTTCTCTCTCTTTATTTCCCAAGTGCCACAAGATGATCATCTTTCATTCATGTGCTCCCACCATGATGTGTTGCTTTGGCATAGGTCCAAAAGAAATGGATCAACCAATCATAAATTGAAATGTTTAGAACTTTGAGTCAAAATAAACTTTTCTTCTTATTAAATCCCTTTAACTCAAGTGTTCATTACCGTAATACAAAAATGTCCTACATAGTTAGAGATTTTTTTTAATGGTCAGATCTTACACTGAAAGTCTGGGGAAGGCTAGACTAATATCCTAAAATTTATGACTGTCTTTTATAATTTCTATGATATACACTGAAAAAGAGAAGTTTAGTTTATATGAGTAGAAAATCAAAGAAAGACTTCTGAGGCCCTTCCAACATCCTTCAGTTCAATGTACTCAGAGTGCCAAAATGTAATACATTGGGGTATCATTTTCTCAGGTCCAACTTTGATAATTTTATTTCTTCATGTATCCTACCTTTTTTCTCATTGATTCCCCTAGGAAATTTATGTTACTTTTTTTTTTAATCCAGTATGTATTTTGATTTCTTTAATAGAATAAAATGTTCCTCATATGCAATTAATTCTCTCAATTAAAAAAAAAACTTCCTGTTTCATTTCACAAATGTTCTCTTTTACATCCTTTATTTATTATACTTAATTTTGTAATGAATATCTTCATAAATTTTGCATTGAACACTTTGTATTGAACACTTTGTTGACTTTTATAATGTGTGACAAATCTTCAATATATATCTCTACCTATTTACCTACATACCAACCTATCTGTATCATTAAGTTGCAAATCAAATATAAAAATCTTTCTATTAAAATTTTATTAAAAGTAAAATAGATATGTGTTTTGGTCATTTTTTTAATACCCAAAAGATTTGACAAGAACAATATAGAGCGGGAAAAGTTTATTTGGGTCTCATAGTCTCAGAAGTCTCAGTTCCTAGATAGTTAACTTCATAGCTCTGGTCCTAAGGTGAAGCAAAACATTATAAGGGAAGAATGTAACAAAGGGAAGCAGCTAAGCACATAGAAACAGGAAGGAGAGAGAGAGAGAGAGAGAGAGAGAGAGAGAGAGAGAGAGAGAGAGAGAGAGAGAGAAAGAGAAAGCTCTGCTCACAAGGAACAATATATAAAACCCAAAGGCATGTCCTCAGGGACCTGCCTGCTCCAGCCACACTGTGCCTACCATTACCACCCAGTTAATCTATATCAGTGGATTAATCTACTGATTAGATTACAACTCTTATAACCTAATTATCACCTCTGAAAATTCCTGCATTGTTTCACACATGAGTTTTTGGAGACTTCTCATAACCAAACCACAGCAATATGCCAATAGTTTCTTGCATATAATTCTACATAAAAATGAGAATAATGTATAGGCATATTGCATTTAAAGCCATCCTGGTAAATATTATTCTTAAAAAAAAATTCCTTGTTTACAAAAGCCATACGTTTTTTCTATTTTTTTTTAATTTTTATTTCAATTTTTAAATTCTAACTTGTTATATATGACAGGAGAATTCATTACAATTGATATTATAGAGCACAATTTTTCATATCTCTGGTTATATACCAAGTAAATTTACATCAATTTGTTTCTTCATACATGTACATAGGGTAATAATGTTCATCTCATTCCACCATCTTTTTTTACCCCCATGCCCCCTACCCTACCCTCCCATCCCTTTGTCTTATGTAGAGTTTGTCTAAACTTCCCATGCTCCCCCTCCCAACCCCAATATGAATCAGCCTCCTTATATAGCAGAAAATATTTGGCATTTGTTTTTTTGGGGATTGGCTAACTTCACTTAGCATTATATTCTCCAACTCCATCCATTTCTCTGCAAATGTCATGATTTTATTTATTTTTATTGCTGAATAATATTCCGGTGTGTATATATACCACATTTTCTTTATCCATTTATCTACTGAAAGGCATCTAGGTTAGTTTTAAAGTTTAGCTATTGTGAATTGTGTTGCTATAAACATTGATGTGGCTGTGTCACTATACTATGCTGTTTTTAAATCCTTTGGGTATAGACTGAGAAGTATGATAGTTGAGTGAAATTATGGTGCCATTCCAAGTTTTCCAAGGAATCTCCATACTGCTTTTTAGAATGATTACACCAATTTGCAGTCCCACCAGCAATGTATGAGTATGCCTTTTTCACCACATCCTTACCAATACTTATTGTTGTTTGTATTCTTAATAGCTGCCATTCTGACTGGAGTGAGATGAAATCTTAGAGTAGTTTTGATTTGCATTTCTCTAATTGCTAGTGATGTTGAAAATTTTTTCATACACTTGTAAATTGAGTGCATATCATCTTCTGAGTTGTGCCCATTCAGTTCCTCTGTCCATTTATTTTTTGGGTTAGTTTTGGTTTTGGTGTTTAACTTCTTGAGTTTTTTATATACCCTAGAAATTAGTGCTTTATCTGATGTACAAGTGGTAAAAATTTGCTCCCAATATGTAGATTTTCTATTCACCTCATTGATTGTTTCTTTTTCTGAGAAGAAGTTTTCAGTTTGAATCCATCCCATTTATTGACTCTTTATTTTAATTCTTACACTATCAAAGTCTTATTAAGGAAGCTGGGGCCTAATCTGACATGATGAAGATTTGGGGCTACTTTTTCTTCAAATAGGCACAAGGTCTCTGGTTGAATTCCTAGGTCCTTGATCCATTTTGAGTTGAGTTTTGTGCATGGTGGGAGATAGGGGACAAATTGCATTTGTTGCATATGGATTTCCAGTTTTCCCAGCAACATTTGTTGAAGAGGCTATCTTTTCTCCAATGCATTTTTTGGCACCTTTGTTTAATATAATTGTAATTATGTGGGTTTGTATCTGTGTCCTCAATTCTGTACCATTGGTATGCCAGTCTATTTTGGTGCCAATACTATGCTGTTTTTGTTAATATCACTCTGTAGTATAGTTTAAGGTCTGGTATAGTGATACCACCTACTTCATTCTTCTTGCTTAGGATTGCTTTAGTTATTCTGGGTCTCTTATTTCTCCAGATGAATTTCATGACTGCCTTTTCTATTTCTATGAGGAATATCATTGGGATTTTGATTGGAATTACATTAAATCTGTATAGTGCTTTGGACAATATGGTCATTTTGACATTATTAATTCTGCCTATCCAAGAACAAGGTAGATCTTTCCGTCTTCCAAGGTCTTCTTTAATGTATTTATTTAACATTATGTAGTTTTCTTCATAAAGGTCTTTCACCTCTTTCGTTAGGTTGATTCCCAAGTATTTTATTTGGGGGTGGGGGCTATTGTAAATGTGGAACTTTTCCTTGCTTCCCTTTCAGAGGATCTGTTACTGATATACAGAAATGGATTTGATTTATGGGTATTGATTTTTATTCTGCTACTTGACTAAATTCATTTACTAGTTCTAGAAATTTTCTGTTGGAATTTTTTGGATATTCTAGGTATAGAATCATATCATTAGCAAATAGTGCTAATTTGAGTTCTTTATTTCCAATGTGTATCCCTTTAATTTCTTTTGTCTGTCTAATTGCTTTGGCCAGTGTTTCCATAACTATGTTAAATAGGAGTGGTGAAAGAAGGCATTCCTGTTTTGTTCCAGTTTTTACAGGGAATGCTTTCAATTTTTCTCCATTTCAAATTATGTTGGACTGGGGCTTAGCATAGATAACTTTTATGATATTGAGATATGTTCCTGTTATACCTAGTTTTTCTAACACATGAAAGCCATACTTTAAAGATACAACTGACAAAGATTTTGTCCTTCATGAAATTGTAGTCAGATGCCGCAGTCCGGCTGCAGCAAAATAATCGGGGGGTGACGAATAACTTGTGTACGTTGATACAGCAGGAGTAGGAGCCGTTTATTGCAGGACAGGAGCAGTATTTATACATTCCACACAGCTTATCTAATTAGCATAAACTAGATACATCAGTCAACCAAT
>NW_026000211.1:37270750-37282519 GCF_001458135.2 Marmota marmota marmota
GGCACCCATGTGAAGAGTCCAATAGTTGAAGATTCTTACATTTATTTCTGAGTCCTCTATTCTGTTCCCTTGGTCCAGGGTTCTGTTTTATTGAACTACCAGGTTGCTTTTGTCAACATAGCTCTGTAGTCAATTTTGCTTTTCTTGCTCAGGAGTGCTTTGACTATTCAGGATCGTTTGTTTTTTTTCTTTGAATTTTAGGATTGCTTTTACCAATTCTATGAAAAATGTTATTTGTATTTGATGGTAATTGCATTGTATCTGTAGATTGCTTTGAGCATTATATCCATTTTAACAATATTAATTATCCCAATCAATAAACATTGAAGTTCTTTTTACCTGCTAGACTTGTATTCAATTTCTTTCTTCTGGGTTCTGGAATTTTCATTGCAGAAATCTATCATTCCCTCAGTACCCTCAGTTGGATCTATTTCTAGATACTGTGTGTGTATGTGTGTGTGTGTGTGTGTGTGTGTGTGTGTGTCTCCCTGTTGTGAATGGAATTATTTTCCTGTTTTGTTTTTTTTTCCTAGCAAGTTCATTATTGGTGTATAGAGAAGTTACTGACTTCTGAATGGTGATTTTGTATTTTCTACTTTACCAATTTAAATTTTTTTTGGTGTAGTCTTACAATTTTCTTTGTATAGAATTGTATCAACTACAAACAGGATAATTTTACTTTCTCCTTTCCTATTTATATTGCCTTTATTTCTTTCTTTTATCTGACTTCTGGCAAAAAAAAATCATTACTATATTGAATAAGAGTGATGAAAGTGGACACCATTTTCTTGTTTCAGATCTTAGAGAAAATATTTGCAGGGTTTTTTTATTTTTTTCCCATTCAATATGATTTTGGCTTTCTATCTATCATATATAGTCTTTTTTATGTTGACATATGATTTTCTATACCTAATTTATTCAGAGTTTTTTCATGAAGGAATTTTATATTTTATCAAAGGTTTGTTTTTCACTGAGATGATTTTGTGAGTTTATTCTTGAATCTGTGTGTTTTATGTTTATAGATTTGTGTATATTGAAATATATTTGCACTCTCGAATAAATTCTGCTTGAACATGGTTTGTGTTCCTTTTAATATACTGCTTAATTTTATTTACAAGTTTGTGGAGAGGATTTTTGCATTTATATTCATTTGGAATATTGGTATATAGATTTTTATTATTTTTGTATGTATCCTTTACATTTTTAAATAGCAGGGTAAGAATGTTTTCATAGAATGAGCTTGAAAGGGTTTCTTTCCTTTCTATTTTAGGGACTAGTTTGGATGGTATTGGTGTTAGCTCTTCTTTAAATTCACTAGCAAATTCATTTGGTCCTGGACTTTTCTTTGCAAGGAGATTTTTATTACTGCTTCAATTTCATTACATGTTTTTGATCTATTTAGGTTTTGTAAAAACATCGTTTTAGATCAATTTAGGTAGATAGTGTGTATCTGGAAATTTGTCCATTTCTTTTATATTTTTCAGTTTACTATATTTAATTTTTAAAAATATTAAAAAATGCTCCTTTGACTATTTGTAGTACAGTTGTAATGTCTCCTTTTTCATCTCTTATATGTTTCAGCTCTCTCCTTTGTGTAGCTCACTTAAAAGTTTGTCAATTTGGTTTATATTTTCAAAGAATCAACTTGCAGTTTCATTAATCCTTTGTATTATTCTCTTAGACTCTATTTAGATCTGATCTGATCTGTATTATTTCTTTTCTTCTACTGACTTTTGCTTGAGTTTGTTTTGGGGTTTCTAAGACCTTGCAATATACATCAATAGTCTATTTATTTAAAATTTCTTTTTTTTCTTTTTCATTTGTAAGCACTCAGTACTATAAAGTTTTCTCTTACTATTGCCTTTCTTGTTTCTCAGAGCTTCTGGTATGTTTTGTTTCCATTTTCATTTTTTTCAAAGAAAGTTTTAATTTTCCACCTGAAATTTTCAGTGACCCTCTGTTCATTGGATAGTGTGTTGTTAAACATCTGTGTTTCTTTAGTTTGTACAGTTTCTCCTATAGTTGATTACTAGTTTTATTCCATCAGAATCATCAAAATTTTTTTTAAAAATGATTTTCTTTGAATATGTTAAGACTTGCTTTACGAACTAATATGTGATCTATTTTAGAAATAAATTCCATAGGCTGATAAAAAGAATGGAATTATCTTCAGATGTTTGTGGAATCAATCCACTTGATATATTGTATAATTTAACCCTTTGTTACTTTGTTGAATTTTTGGTCAATATATAGTGACTTTAGTTTCTTCTTTGTCAGAAACTACTACTACTACTACTACTACTACTACTACTACTACTACTACTACTGCTATTATTATTATTATTATTATTATTATTATTATTATTTTCCTGCAGCTACTGAGAGAGTATTTGCCTAGCAGTCATCCCTCTACCTCTCTGCAGCCATACCTGCCTAGGGATAGCTCAACAACTGAGAGCTTTGACTCCCCTTTTCTTTAAATTGAAGTGTCTGCCAGGATTTGAGAATGAGCAATTACAGCCAAATATGGGTTTAATTTCTCTCAGATGACCTGGGAGTATAGTTTAGAGGCTGAGCACCTGTCTTATGTGCACAGTGCCCTTGGTCTCAATTCTCAGCACCCAAAGGGAAAAAAAAAAGTATATAAAGTAAAAATAAAAATAAATAAAAAAAAGTGAAGATGAAACAGATAATAAAAACAAGTCTTAAAAAGGAGTATAAGGAGAAAGAAAAAAACAAATTAAAAATAAAAATAATTAATACAAGTTAAAAGTACTAAAAGTAGAAAAAACAGTTTTAAAAAATTTCAGATATTATGTACAAGGAAAAAAGAGTCAACATTTTCTCCTAGACAGGGTTCTCAGAAACACAAGTGAGGACAGATGATCACTGGCTATACTGATATAATCTCTCCAGGTCTTCTTGTTATGCTCGAATCTGGACCCCCAAAGACCACCAGAGACCCAAGATTGATGCAAGCAGCAAAGAGGTGTTTATTGCGAGCTAGCTCGGTCCTCCGCACGCACACACAGCAACTGGTGACGCTGAGAGGCCCCGAGCCCAGGGTTTGCAGCATTTTTATACATTTTTTGGAGAGGGCAGGGACTTCACATACATTATAGCATCCCTTAGCAAATCATCACACACCGCGGGAAAATCAAATAACAACTCTAAAACATGATTAGCATATTCACTGGCAGGAACAAGTTAGGTAGGGGTGATTGGTCAGTACAAAAGGGGTATTTGTTTGAACTGATTGGTTTAAGCCAAGAGGGGTATACGTGCTGAACTACATGGTTTCCCAACATGTTATCAACCACCATAAACCACTGGGAGGGTCATCTGGCATCCCAGGTATTTCCCTGTCTCATGCTGATTGGTGGCTGCTAGGGGGCTGCTATGGATCCCCACCTACCCTGACTGAGTCAGGGACACCTGGTGCAGCAGATCTCTCCTGTTATTTGTAGATAAACAACTTAGCAGGATGGGAATGTGCTTAGGAGTGCTCTGTGGGTTTTTCCAAGGACTAAGGTCATGTCCCTTCCTTGGACAGGCTTTGCTCTGAGGTAGAGGCTGGTTTTTCATTCTCAGGTTGGAATCTACCAAGTATTTTAGGGAATTGGTAGTGAGTCATGGCTAAAGCTTGTTGAAACTCCTTTCAACTCTCTTCAAATGAGTTAGCACAGATGGCAGCCTTTTCCAGGAGTTGCTCATGAATACAGATTAAAGTAGAATAGTAGCCATGCCAGAGGTATATTCTCTATGAATCTTTTTAGTCTGTGCATGCAGGTGAACAGCTAATACTGAATCTGTGGTGCTAACTTATTGCCAATTTAGTCAGAACAGGAAACAAGTGTTTTCTCTTGAGGATTTTAGTCTGTGTTCCCAAGGTGTGGCAAATGCCTAAACCAGGGCAGAGTCCCAGTTGCCTCTGAGGGCAAGCAAACAAGTAAAACATTGACTTTTGTGCTGGAGAGTGGATTTCGGGAACCAAGCAATCTGCTATCTGTGATCTTGGCATCTTCAGAATTAGCTCCTGCAGGAAAACACACATGATTTATGACTCTCCAAGTCACTGAATCACTGATTCCAGAGGGAAGTGCCATCCTCTCTCTCCTTGCAGTTGCACTCTACACTTTTCACAGAATGAAACTAGGGTGAAATTCTCCCTAGTCTCTGGACTAGATTTCATGTTCCCTGTTGTCAAATTTCATTGCTCACCCATGGCCACTCACTTCCACATACAGTTACATACATGTTACTTTAATTCTATAATATAGAGGAACTGATCACTACTGGATGCCTCTATTCTACCATCTTTCCCCAGTATTATTTTTCCCAAGAGAGATTTAGTGTTTCTTTCAATTTAACTAAAACTTAAATATTTCTTCTTATTATTAGTCTTTCATCCTATTTTTTTGGTGTAATTCCTTTTTTTTATTAGTTGTTCAAGACAATACAATGATCTTGACATATCATACATTTGATTCAAATAGGGTATGGATTCTCATTTTTCCACGTGTACAGATTGCAGGATCACATTGGTTATACATCCATGTGTATACATACAGCAATCCTAGTGTCAGTTGTATTCTGCTGCCCTCCCTATTCCCCCCTCCCCTCCCAACTCATCCCTATTGTCTACCCTTTCTACTATGACACTTCTCTCTCTCTCTCTCTCTCTTCCCTTCCCTTCCCCCTCACACCATTGTATATGTATTTTGTGAACCCATGAGGGTCTCCTTCCGTCTTCCGTGCATTTCCCCTTCTCCCTCCTCTTTTCATTATTTCGTGGTAATCTTCTTCTCATGCTCTTCCTTCCTACTCTGTTTTGAGTCACCTCCCTTATATCAGAGAAGACATTCGGCATTTGTTTTTTAGGGATTGGCTAACTTCACTTAGCATAATTTGCTCTAGTGCCATCCATTTCCCTGCAAATGCCATGATTTTGTTATTTTTTAATGCTGAGTAATATTCCATTGTGTATAAATGCCACATTTTTTTAATCCATTCATCTGTTGAAGGGCATCTGGGTTGGTTCCACAATCTAGCTATTGTGAATTGTGCTGCTATGAACATTGATGTCACTGTGTCCCTGTAGTATGCTCTTTTTACGTCTTTTGGGTATAGTCTGAGAAGGGGAATAGCTGGGTCAAGTGGTGGTTCCATTCCCACCTTTCCAAGGAATCTCCATACTGCTCTCCAAATTGGCTGCACCAGTTTGCAGTCCCA
The DNA here is from genome assembly GCF_001458135.2 of Marmota marmota marmota. Lineage (NCBI taxonomy): Eukaryota > Metazoa > Chordata > Mammalia > Rodentia > Sciuridae > Marmota > Marmota marmota. The sequence goes on from NW_026000211.1 coordinate 37,275,983, forward strand.
CCAGCAATGTACAAGTGTACCTTTATCACTAATGCCTGCTAACATGAGCAACATATCTGAAATCTTTCTGTCATGATTCCAAGAATCTGGTGAAGAGAGGGCCTCCACGTTTGTCTCAGCTTCACTGTAGGTCAGTGACCTGAGACTCAAGGAAGCCCCTCCTAATATAGTTATATTCCTCAGTGTATTCTGAGAGAAATAATTGAATTTCAGCGTAAGAGTTGAGTGAAACTGTGCCCCTCTTGGTAATCTAGTCTTTTTACAAATAAGAGGTTTCTGCAACCTCTGATGAGAAAGGAGCAAGAAAGGTTAGAGAGACCTTCATCTTGATATTGCTTTTAAACCTTTTTAGGTTTCTTTAGATCAATTTGCTCAGTCTATCAAAAATGTTATAATGGGGTGTAGGGTTATATTTTCCTGAGCCACAACAATACTTATTTAAATGTTTAAATTTTTTTCACAAATATTATTAGCACAATTATATTCATTTTGCCATTTGTGATAATAAAAATAGTATGTGAAGATTTACGGGTGTTATTCATGTTAAATGATTTCCTGCAGTTTAACAAAATATAACCGTTTTATTGTATTTAAATCGAGAAATTTTCACTGTCATAAATAAAGTTTAAAACGTTCATAGTTCTGCTAAGATTGCCATAGAAATAATACATAAAATAGAGTGACTTACTTTAACAGAACACTTTGTAGTGAAATAAGATTTTAAAGCAGAATATAGCTATAGTAGTTATTAAAAGACATCGAAGCAAAACCAAATAGGAGGAATTTATGCTCTTGAGTGCTCTGCTAAAATTCTTCTACTTGTGTTGAAGCAAGATTGAGTCTGTGCTTTTCCAGTTTTGTGTGTCAGGTAAAACATAGCAGGGGGTGAAATGAATTCATCTTTCTGTCTTCAAGTAAACTAAAAGCAATTTTTGTCTTCCCATGTGGTCACTTGAGGTGCTTGTCATGTTCAAGCTAATGATATCAGGCACCCTCAGGTTGTTTAAGTATTCATGAAGTAATTAAATTCTCATTAACATATAAATAAAAGAAAACTGAAAACAAGTTTAGCAGGCACCTAACATCTGTTCTAATTCTTTTAAGTAATAAATTGTGCCACACACAGAAGGAAAAGTGCATTCTGTTCAGGGAAGTATTTTGCATAGATTATTTATAGAAACTGTAATTAAACTGATTTGGCATATTAAAGAAAGTTAACAGCAGAGCATTATTAAATGCATAAAAAGCAGAAAAGAGAATAAAGGGCTAAATTACTTGGGCAAACCAAAATTTTAAGGTCAGGGAAATTAAAAGAAAGAATTTGCAAAGATATGGTTGACAACATCACAGAAACACCTTAAAAGTGTGGTTTCTTGGAAGACAAGTTAAAAAAAAAGGGGGTTCCTGGTAGGGGGAAAAGAAATTACATTGCCAAAGGTCACACAAGTTGAGGATTGAAAATTTACTATTGAATTTTGCAACCTCAGGCTCACTGAAATTTTTGACTAGAAACTTTTGTGGAAGGGATGTAGTTTAATGACTGATTTAGTGAGATAAGTGAAAATATCAAGAAAGGAACTTGAAACAGGGAATATAGACAACTAGAAATTGGCTTTGAAAATGTAACAGATCTGTCTTGTACTAATACTAATATAAGGCCTGCAGTCTGCTTAGATCACTACTTAGGTCACAGTAGGTAGTAAATATTCACAGGATGTGTGGACAAATTAATTAATAATGAAATAAAAAGGATCAAAAGCTCAGTCTAGCAAAACTGATCTGTGCTAGCCTCTGCTTTAAGGCATAAGGTACCATATCCCAAAAGATCAGTAGTTACCTTGTTAGAAAAGGTGTTTTTGAAAAGCAAGAAATCATAAAAAATTTAAACCATTTCCTGTATCAGAGCTTCAAAAGTTTATCCAATGAAATAGTGTATGTTTACTGATTATTTTCCCAGGCCCACACTTACTCTGTTGGGACCAGCAAATTACATTCTTCAGTCTCCCTTGCTAATTTTCTTCCCCTTCATATCTTCCCCTGGCAGTTGCAGGAAAGACCAGACAAGTTTGCATTTGTAGATAATGGCTTGGGATTGTTGGAAGGCCATGCACTCTGTACAGATACCTGAAATCCCAGCAGAGGTGGGTGGTGTCCCTAGGGCAGTCCAACTTTAACAGTGGTTTTACTTCTTTAGTGATTCCATCCCAATGTCCTTAGTTCCCTACAGAGACCTGCACCACCACCAGTGACTGTGCCTTCAGATAAGCAAAGCTTATGGACTCAAGTCCTTGAGTGGGATACAGCTTCCTGAATTTTACACAGCTATCCATTTCTTCCTTGTTTTCTACTAGCTATCACCTTTATTATTTTATCTTACCTGTTCTTCAGTGCATTTATAAGTAATTTTCTGGGTTAAATCCCTCCAGATCAGATCTCCCAAAAATACTTTCTATTTTTCTGACTAGAACTAAATGTTAAAATTGCCACTTTTTTTTTGTTGTTGTTTTTTTTGTTTGTTTGTTTGTTTTGGTTTTTTTTCCCCATCTACATACCTTGCTTGTTTTTCCCTTTATCTAGATTTTTTTTTTTAATCTGGACTTTTAGTGTGACTTCAAAATTCTTGTTGCATTATTGGTATGTGTGTGTGAAGGTTTTCAAAACCATCCAAGTTAATTAATTGGACATTTCTTTTTTTCAAATTTTCATGGCAATAATTAGTTGAAATATATGTCAGAGCAGTTATTTATTATATTGTTACATATATAGCATACTTATCTATGTACATATACATATACATACTTATGTGTGTATATATGAATGGATATATCCATATATATGTATATATTATATTGTACATTTATCTGAGATATATGTTTTCAAGGAGCCATTCATAAAAATCTTGAGTTAACTATAGCTAAAATCTTAAGAGAATATATTGTAGGTCCTAGTATTTCCCAGGGAATGTTCCAGTTTCCTCTCTGATTGAGTTTGGTCTCTTCCTTGGTCTCTACTCAAAAGCCATTTGCTTCTTTGCTTGTCTCCATTTGGCATAAAAACTGAAACAACATAATGTCCTTCGTGTTTTATATTTATTTGTTTATTCATTTATTTAATTTTGAATTTCGGTTGGTGAATTTTTATTAAATGACCATCAAGGCCACCTGGGTGTACCACTGAGGCGGGAAGATAGATCTGCCATAGACAGCAAGGATTAAGAGCCTTAGAGGAGGAAGGGAGGGGAGACAAATATCATGCCAACCTGAAAAACATACATCAGGTCTGGAAGATGTCCTGTGACTTGCTACTACCTGTCAGCTTTAATCACTTTGACTTCTGAGTTAGAATACCTGTTTCTGCTCCTTACAGCTTCAACCACAGCAGCCCTTCCTCAGTTACCCTTACCCTTACTCCTAGCAATGGCCCACCACAAGGAGACCCCTACTGGAAATGCATTGTATCTGTGGATTTCATTCCTTGAATTCACAAGACAAAGAACCTGACTGCCTAACTCCATGTCACACCACTTTTTACCAGGGGACTAGATGGCAGGAGATTACCAGGTATCTGTAAATTGGGTCCCTGCTTTTAAGAAATACTGAGAATAAGCAAATGAAATATAGCTCTTTTTCCCAGTAATTAACTGCTACTGGGCCATAAGAATGGGAACTACATAACAGAGCTGATTTGAGAAGACTATCCAAGTGTTCATCAAAATTTGCTTCAAGACTCTCACCTCAGAGTGTGCACTAATCCAAATCTATAATGTTATGATATCTGCCCAATCACAAATTAGATATCATTCCATGAATTTCTCTTTTCTGAGATACTAAGAAGTTACTGCCAAATGTGTTAATTTCCTTTATTCCAGTAGATCTAAAAAGTTGGCCACAATTGATATAAGATTATTTTTCTCCCTACAGATCTTTTGGGGGAATTCACAGTTGACTAATGGTCTATGCTAACTCTTCTTTTATAGACAGATGTGGTGATATGCCCATTGGTTACCTACCTAGCCACACCCTTCTACTCTCAAATTTCATGAACTTTGGGAAAGAATAGAAAGCAACTTGAGTAAGCTGAATTCTTCCCTTATTACTGCCTCTATGTGGCCACACACAGATACTGGTGGACAGTGTGTCTTTTCCTAATGTTCCAAAACTTATGTGGGAAAAGTTCTTTTATCCTTAGACATCTGCCAACCCAACTAACCAGTCTCTTTCCTATGAACCAAAATTCCATGAGAGGTCATGCTGAAATTCATATTGCAAAGGTAAATTTTCTTTATTTCTTTTCCCCATAATCTATGTGACTAGAAATAAGGGCAATCCTCCATTTCTCCTTTCTTTATGACTTTGCTTTATAAAATTCTATAGTTGGCCCATTAAGTCATTTGCTAAGCTCAAGGGAAATTTATTTGGTCAGAAAACTCAACTTTGAGACAATAAATTGATCAATGGCTCCTTTTCCTAGTTTAGTAGTTCAAGTAGGGCAAATTCTGTCCCCTAAGGCTATTTGGCAATATCTGAGGACATTTTGATTGTCACAACTTGAAGAATGTCATAGACATCTGCTGCTAAACATCCTTCAAGTGTAGAACACTGCAAACAACAAGGATTTATCCAGCACAAAATATTACTGGTGTTAAGGTTTAGAAATTCTATTCTAGAAACATCATCTCCTCTTACATCACTGATCAACAAATTTCTGAATATTAATAACTTATTTTTACCTTAAAATGAGTAAGGCACGTTGTTTCTGTTTATTCATTCATGCATGTATGTTTTTATGAGTGTAAGCTTTTCTGTCTAGTGCAGCTGAAAACATTGATGCATTGAAGTAATTACAAAGTATTCATTTTTTGCAGAAGTCTTTCCAGAGAAGCAGGATCTTAATTTGCAATACAATTTAGTAAGCACTTACTGCACATCTATTAGGCGAAAGCATTCCTAGAGTATCCAAATATGTCTAAATAAAAGGTTCCTTCCAACGAAAGGCTTAACCAATGAGACCTATTCCCATAAGGACTATAATTAAGGTTAAGAAAAATTCTTTGAAAGAAAAGGGGAGCAAAAGACTAATTACTGCTGGGAAGTTGTGGGAAGGTCTTATTCAAGCAGTTGTTTTTAAGCATGTTGGGAAATAATGTAAACCTATTCAGTAAAAATAGCTTATTAATAGATGCAGCAATTTATATACTAGGGCAAAGATTAATTAAATCTGATCATTTAAAATCATTATAAATGTCATGAACAGCAAGGACAGATTTAAAGGGTTTTTTTTTTTATGTCTTTAAATGAAAGTTGTCATTTGGGTGTTGGAGACTGACTCCAAGCATGTGATTTCCCATGAAAATCTGCATGGAAAAGTGGGGCAGACTTGCACATTACAAAAATGAAATATTTGAATTTCAGATTGACTGTTTTTCTCATTATACAAGATAACATTGGTAGAATTTGCCCAATCAACAATATATGTTCATCTTCAAACTTATATCTTTTTGTAGACCAATATTTGATTCAATTGCAGGTAAATGAAATATGTTTGGTTTTATTCATATTTCGTGATGATTTTAGAGGGCTTTAGAAATAACATTTTAATATCTTCTTCTTGTCTTATATAATAAAACACCCAAAATATAGTTAAATCAATTCATTTTATGCAAGTTATTTTTTCATGTTGCTAAAAAATAAACAGGGTAAACGGAAAGGGAAAGTGTTCTCTTTTTATACCATTAAGTGCTGGTAGAATCCCATCAACAACTTCTTGAAAGGTCAACAGTTTGTGTCTATAAAAGCAAATTTCAATTATCTCAACACACTTAGCAATTGCCACATTACTTTATGTATTATGCTTGACTATTCAAACTAAACCAGAAAGTGCATTTGTGAGGTTCATTAGACAACCCCTACATAGGAGGAACTATAAGTTAACTTTATACTTGAGAAAATCTTTAAGGCATATTTGTTTATTTTGAACAATATAGTTTAAAATAAAAAAGAATATATCATCTTTAATTTTTAATCTAAATATTTTAATATTAATATTGAAATTATAACATTTGTTGTTTTAATATCCCATTTTCAAAATAGTTGGCATCTTTTGAATATTTTTTATCTGTTATCCTTAAAAAAGATATTAAATAAAATTTGAGTACATTCACATGAAAATGCTCTTAAGGTAGCACTGAACGAAAATCTTAGTGTTTTTAATAACAACTGCTAGCTTATATTTATCTATCATAGATTTTATATTGATTTACATTACATTAACCCACAATATTTGGCAATAACAGGAGGAGAAACAGTCATTCCTGAATGTTTATGTAACTCATTTAGTCCCCATAGGAAGATATTTATCATTCTGAAATGTCAGTTTCTAAGAAAATCAGGATAATATTTTCCTGAATATGTGTTATTTATGACATCCAAGACATTTCTACATAAGGCTGGCAAAGTTGTCTCATTCCCATTAAATTCATTTATTTTCAATATCCAATAACAAATATTGAACACAGTAATAGAATTACTAATGTATAAG
>NW_026000211.1:37283238-37288931 GCF_001458135.2 Marmota marmota marmota
ATTTTTCACTGTTGCAGATGCTAACTCCACAAAAGAACAATGTTAATCTTTTTTGTGTTCAGACAAGCATATGATACAGAGATCAATAAATGTTGTCTGCTGCTGAAAACACGACTTAAATACTTGGTTAGAAAAAAATCTTTACCACCACTGTATGCCATTATTGTTACTAAAAAACAACAACATCAAAATGCCTGACATTGTTACTGAAATACTTAAAATATTACAAGGTTTTTCTAGTTAGATGATTAGAATGAAAAGACATAAATTTAGATGAAAATTTTATGTAAATGGATTCACAAAGTATAGTTTTATAGTTTTGTTTAGACTTTTTATTTGTTTGTTTTTGGTGTCTGACTTCAAATATTCCACAGATTTAAGGTTTAATCATTTGGCTACATTTTTCAGTTTCTTAATGGTGAACATTATCATGCTTACGAACATATGACAATTTATGTAATTATTGCTGATTCATAACTGTGTTGTTGCTCATTACTGTTTGTAACTATTAATGCTGCTATATTGGCATATGTTTTAGTGTTATGGAATAAAAATAGAGAGTATCTGGGTAGAGGGTAGGTATATGTGTAACTTTATAAGAAACCTCTAATTTTATTTCTTAGTGTCTTATCTTTTCTTAAAATTTACTTGTTTATTCTAATTTGTTTTACATGACAGAAGAATGTATTTCAGTTCATAGTACACATATAGAGCACAATTTTTTATGTCTGATTTTACACAAAGTAGAGGCACACCATTTGTGTCTTCATACATGTACTTGGGGTTCTGATGTACATGTCATTCCATCATCCTTCCTATTCCATGCTCCCTCCCTTCTACTTCCTCCCCTTTGCCCTATCTGAAGTTCCTCCATTCATCCAGTGCTCCCCCCACAATCTCCATTATGGATCATCATCCACATAACAGAGAAAACAGTAGGCATTTGGTTTTGGGGGATTGGCTAACTTCACTTAGCATTGTATTCTCCAAATCCATCCATTTACCTGCAAATGTCATGATTTTATTCTCTTTTAATGCTGAGTAATATTCCATTGTGTACATATGCCACAGTTCCTATCTATTAAAGGGCATCTAGGTTGGTTCCAAAACTTAGCTATTGTGAATTGTGCTGCTATAAACATTGATGTGGCTATGTCTGTAGTACAGTGTTTTTAAGTCCTTTTGATATAAACCAAAGGAGTGGGGTAGCTGGGTCAAATGAATGTTTCATTCCAAGTTTTCAATTACGATTTATGTAATTATTACTGATTCACTGCTTTCACTATTGGGTGCACAAATTTACAGTCCCACCAGCCATGTATGAGTGTGCCTTTTCCCTCACATCCTTGCCAACATTATTGTTGTTTATATTCTTAATAGTTGTCATTCTGACTGGTGTGAGATGAAATCTTAGAGTAGTTTCTATTTGCATTTCTCTAATTGCTAGAGATGTTGAACATTTTTTCATATATTTGTTGATTGACTGTATATCATCTTCTGAGAAGTTTCTGTTCAGTTCTGTGGCCCACTTATTGATTGGATTAATTGATTTTTTGATGTTAAGATTTTTGAGTTCTTTACATATCCTAGAGATTAGTGCTCCAACTGAAGTGCATGTGGTAAAAAAAATTGCTCCCATTCTGTTAGCATTCTATTTAACTCATTGATTGTTTCTTTTGCCAAGAAGAAGCTTTTTAGTTTGAACTCATCCCATTTATTGATTCTTTTTTTTTATAGTTTTGTTTTAATTTTTTTCCCATTTATTTATTTATTTATTTCTTACATACATGACAATGTGCATTACATTCATAATTATCCATTCACAGCACAATTTTTTTGTAACTCTGTACATAAAGTATGTTCACACCAAATTATGCCATTATACATGAGCTCTCTTAGTTTTTTTGCATACAATTCTTAATACACCTTTATACCTTTATCATATCTCTGTTTGTATATAAGGTATGTTGACACCAAATTCACATCTTCATACATGCATTTTGTATAATGATGACCCTCTCCTTCCACCTTCCTAGCTATTCCCCTTCTCCCTCCCTTTCCCTCCCACCCCTATTCCCTATCTATAGGTAATTTTCCTTCCATGCTCTCCCTCCCTAAACAACTTTGAGTCACCCCCATTATATCAGAGAAAACATTTGGCATTTGATTTTTTGGGATTGGCTAACTTCACTTAGCATAATCTGCTTTAATGCCATCTATTTCCCTTTTTAGTGCTGAGTAATATTCCATTGTGTGTAAGTGGCATGATTAGAGATACTACCCTGCATTCTATCATATCATAATGGAACGAAATTAGAAATCCACGATAAATTAAGAAATAAAATATGTTCCAATACCTGGAGACTAAATAATATGCTACTGAATGAATAATTGGTTGCAGAAGAAATCAAGGAGTATATTTAAAGAAATAGAGGTAATGAAAACATAGATACAACATATCAAAATCTCTGGGATACTATAAAAGCAGTTCTAAAAGAAAAGTTCATTACATGGAGTTCATTCCTTAAAAAAAAAAAGTCGACAAATAAATGACTTAAAATTACATTTCAAAGCCCTAGAAAGTGAAGAAAAAATCAACAAGAAAAGAAGCAGAAGACAGAAAATAATTAAAATCAGAGCTGAAATCAATAAAATTGAAACAAAAGAAACAATTGAAAAATTGATAGAAGAAAAAGATAGTTCTTTGAAAAAATAAATAAAATTGACAGACCCTTAGCCATGCTAACAAAGGGGAGAGAAAACTCAAATAACTAACACATGTGATGAAAAACGAAATATCACACAGACAATACAGAAATACAGAACATTATTAGAAATTATTTTGAAAACTTGTACTCCAATAAGATAGAAAATATAGAAGGCACCAACAAATTTCTAGAGTCATATGATTTTCCAAATTGAATCAGGATGATATACATAATTTAAACAAATCAATTTTAAGTGATGAAATAGAAGACATCATTAAAAGTCTATCAACTCAGAAAAGCCCAGGACCAGATAGATACACAGCCAAATTCAACAAGAGTCTTAAAGAAGAACTAATATCAATACTCTCCAATTTATTTTAGGAAATAGGAAAAGAGGCAGCACTTCCGAACTCATTCTATGAAGCCAATATCACTCTGATTCCAAAACCAGGCAAAGACACATGAAAAAAAAAAAGAAAACTTCAGGCCAATATCTCTAGTGAATATAGATGCAAAAATTCTCAATAAAATTCTGGAAAATCGAATACAAAAACATATCAAAAAGATAGTGGACCATGATCAAGTGGGATTCATCCCAGGGATGGAAGGTTGGTTCAACATATGGAAATCAATAAATGTAATTCATCACATCAATAGACTTAAAAATAAGAATCGTATGATCATCTCAATAGACACAGAAAAAAAACATTTGATAAAATATAGCACCCCTTTGGGTTCAAAACACTAGAAATACTAGGGATAACAGGAACATATCTCAACATCATAAAGGCTATCTATGATAAGCCTCAGGTCAACATCATTCGAAATGGAGAAAAATTAAAGGCATTTCCTCTAAAAATGGGAACAAGATAGGGATGTGTTGAGATCCAAGCCCGGTCAGAATGACGCCTGGCATTTGCCAGAGGGAATGTTTGAAAGGTGAAGCCAGCGAACCATTGAGATGATGATTTGAGTTAAGCTATATATAATTGCTGTGATGCTCGATTGATTGTATTGTATATTTGACCAATGGGGCGGCTCTTGCTGCCTCGGGAGCCTGCTACTTTGGAGTTCTCGTGGGGATTCCCGGAAAGTTCCCATTGGTTGGGGAAGTGCTGGAGGAGGGATTTCCAGTGTGGGGGGTTTCTGGAAGGGCTGTGTGGGTGGCATTGGCGGAAAAGCGCGCCGGTGAGAGTTTAAATAAAGTAGTTGCTGTTTGAACCTACAAGGCTTTGTGGCATCTTGGTTATTCGTGCCCAGCCAGACTGAGGCAGGGATGCCCTTTTTCACCACTTCTATTTAACATAGTTCTCGAAACACTGGCCAGAGCAATTAGACAAACTAAAGAAATTAAAGTAATAACTATAAGAAAAGAAGAACTTAAATTAGCACTATTTGGTGACGATATGATTCTATACCTAGAAGACCCCCCAAAAACCCAGGAAACTTCTAGAACTAGTAAGTGAATTCAGCAAAGTGGCAGGATATAAAATCAACACCCATAAATCAAAGAAATCAAAGGTATTTCTTTTATCAGTGACAAATCCTCTGAAAAGTAATTGAGGAAAACTATCCCACTCACAATATCTTAAAAAAAAAAAAAAAAACCTTGGGAATCAACAAAAGAGGTGAAGGATCTATACAATGAAAACTACAGAACCCTAAAGAGAGAAATAGAGAAAGACTTCAGAAGATGGAAAGATATACTTTGCTCATGGATATGCGGCAGAATTAATATTATTAAAATGACCATACTACCAAAAGCACTATACAGATTCAACGCAATTCCAATCAAAATTGCAATGGCATTCCTCATAGAAATAGAAAAAAAACAATCATGAAATTCATCTGGAAAAATAAGAAACCCAGAATAGCTAAAGCAGTTCTAAGCAGGAAGAGTGAAACAGGTGGTATCACTATACCAGACCTTAAACTATACTACAGAGCAATAGTAACAAAAACAGCATGGTACTGGCATTAAAATAGGCTGGTAGACCAATGGTACAGAATAGACTACATAGAGACTAAACCATTTATTGATTCTTGATTTTAATTCTTTCTCCAAAAGAGTCTTATTAAAGAAGTTGGGTCTAATCCCACATGATGGAGATTAGGGCCTACTTTTTATTTTATTAGATGCAAGGTCTTTGGTTTTATTCCTAGGTCCTTGATCCATTTTGAGTTGAGTTTTCTGCATGGAAAGAGATAGGGGTTTAATTTATTTGGTTGCATATGGACTTCCAGTTGTCGCAACAACATATTTTCTCCAATATATATTCTTGGCCATTTTGTCTAATATGAGGTAACTGTATTTATGTGAGTTAGCCTCTGTGGCCTCTATTCTGTACCTTTGGTCTACAAGTATTTTGGTGCCAATACCATGCCATTTTTGTTACTATTGCTCTTTAGTATAGTTTAAGGTCTGTGACAGTGATGCCACCTTCTTCACTCTTTTTGCTAAGGATTGCTTTGGCTATTCTGGGTCTCTTATTTTTCCAGATGAATTTCATGACTGCTTTTTCAATTTCTCTGAGGAATGTCACTGGGATTTTGATTTGAATTGTATTAAATCTGTATAATGCTTTTGGTAGTATGGTCATTTTTAACTTTATTAATTCTGCCCATCCAAGAACAAGGTAGATCTTTCCATCTTCTAAGATCTTCTTTTATTCTTTCGTGTTCTATAGTTTGCATTGTAGAGGTCTTTCACCTCTTATGTTAAATTTATTTCCAAGTTTGTTTTTTTTTCTTTTGAGGCTATTGTAAATAGGATAGTTTTCCTAGAGAAACCTCTAATATTTTTTCAAAGTTTTTGTACCATTTTACACTTCCACCAGAAACTTATGTCATTGTTCATAGTGTTTTTCAATGTTAAAAATTACCCTTCATTTTTTAATTTTCTTAACTAATCAAGAAAATGGATGTTTTTTTGTCTCATTGCTATTTAAAATTTTTCATTTCTCTGATGACTAATGCTTTTGAGAT
>NW_026000211.1:37294875-37297442 GCF_001458135.2 Marmota marmota marmota
AAGCATTGTGACTAATGCATGCTTGTGTCATCAAACTTTTATGTTCTCTGGAATCAGAAACTATGCTAGTAGTGATTTAATAAAGCCAAAAAAAGACTGTAGAAGAGTCATTATTCTGAGAGCAAGTCACAGTCATAAATCCATCACATTTTACACATTTCAATACAAATTTGAAAGGTTGGTAGTATGGTTTATGCATAAGCATCTATAATTCAATCTATCAGAGAATAATTATGTAAGTTGTTCTTAAACAGTGCTTAAATTAGAGATAGTATGCTTATGTGTATTGTCAAAAACATTCAATTCTTACACACAAAATTGTATTATGAAGCACTTGTATTAAATTATTTTATTTTCCTTGTTTTAGTATATTAGCTTTTTGGTCTGTTTTGTTTTAGTTAAAAGAAAGCTTAAAAACCCAGTATTCTTTTGTTCTCTGGATTTTTTAAGAACAATAGCCATAGTCATTCAGTCTGTCCTTTTAAAAATTAAATATTATTAAAATTTAATGAGTTTAGAAAATTAAAATTTAAACAATACATTAAGATTATATTTTTTAAAAGGAAAGTATCTGTGATATCTTTTCATAATCAGTAAGAAAAATTAGTTCTTTCTTATCACCTAAATAACAAGCAATTAAGACTGTATGTCCAATTTGTATGATCCATTCTAAAGTAAAATTTATTTTTCATTTTTTTATTATTTGATGGAATACTTTATGTTTTATTTTCATGAACTTATTGATAATAATTACAAAAAATCAAGTATTGATTTTTCTGATCATATGTAAACATTTATGAAAGATTGTAATTTAGATATGTGAGCTGAAATATTTTTCTTCATAAAAGTGGGTCATGAAATAACAGATGAAAAATGAAATATAGTAATCACACAACTTTGTATTTAAGAATTACATGTAAAGGATCAAGGGTTTATATTTTTATTTGTAATATAGTAATGCTTGATCATTGCTAATAAAATCGTTACCATATATGTGATTTGATATCCTCCAGAGGAAATCCAGTATGTTCTTCCAGTGGTAACAACTCCACTTTCACAAATTCTCTAAGCCTCAATGGAAGAATTCTTAGAATAGCCCTAACTATGTCTCCAAGTTCTCAACCATTTATCATCTTTTCCTATGACATTCAGGTTATTAATGAAAAAATATCAGGCATAAATGCAGGAAAACGAGGTATATTGAAAAAAACTATTACCAAAACAAGCCTAAAAGAAAAGTGTGTAAGTACATGGTATTACAATAGAACAAGTACCTATAGGCTTATTTTAGTCAATATCCAGATTTACTTTAAGGATCCAATTTTTTTTTCTCCTTTATTCTATACTTTGCTCAGAATGCCAGTCTTTTCCCTTGTCTGTCCCACTTAAAATTGCAAAATGCTGCTCACAGTTTCTGTCAGTACATTAAAACACAGCAGTGTCAACCATGAATATAAGCATTCAGTCTTTGCATGTGTGTTTGGGGTGTCTCTTATTATGTGTTTCTTCTTTCCTAAAGAAACTTTCTTTCTCTAACATCTGCTTAGTAAACTTCACCTCACTCCTCATTAGCTACAATTCAAATAATTACTTGTTCTTCAGTAGAGATTTGAGCATCTGATTTGTACCAATACGTGGTCTTTACACTCATTTTATATTGAAATACTTATGGATTACTTGTATCAGGACTCAGAAAATGACATCCTCAGATATGGCATCTTGATATACTGAGTATTTTAAACTAAAGGAAATTGAGAAAATGTCAGAAGCAGTATCTGACCTTTTCCCTCCCTTTTCCCCTTAGGGGCCCTCATTTGACGGGTGTCTTTCCCTATATTCTAAAGAAAGTAGTGAAGACCCGGAAATGCCAAAAAGAATCTGAACAAACAGGCCTCTTTAAATTGCTCCCAGTTTATTACCATTATATCATACCCACTTTTTTTCCCAATCACACTTTTATATGACTACTCGTAACCTAACCTAACTTTAAGAACACATTTTTACCTGTTTCTTTTAGTCTTCATTCATGTAGGCTCCCCTGTCGTGTAAAACTTTGGTTAAAAATTTTGTTACACTCTTCTTTGTTATCTACCTTTGTCACAGGAGTGTCAGCCATGAACCTGGCAAAGGATAAGAGATAAATAATCAGTTTTCTTCCCTATACTTGCCAAACGGCTACTGATTCAAACCCTCCTAGTTGTCTTCTTACAGTTTTAGTCTCAGCAGCTAGGACAATTTGTAAACCCAGGAGCACTCCCACAGCATTAGATCTCAAGAATCTCACTGTAGTCTTAAAGCATCCTCTGCTCTTATTGGTGGATGTCTGCACAGTACCAGCTGCTACATATTTTATAGTGGTGCTAGCAAGAGCTAAAATTATTCTGCTTAATTTTGTGAAATCATGAATACGAGGAGGTCTGTGGTTTCCCTGATCAAAATTAAAAAAAAAAAAAAAAACTGTTGAAAAAGAAGAGGAAAGGGGTAGTGATTAACTTATAGTGATTAACTTATGTAGAATATCTGCTATTAAAAACTAACTATATAGAAGCCCTCAGTTGTTCTGAGGT
>NW_026000211.1:37301443-37312362 GCF_001458135.2 Marmota marmota marmota
ATACTTATTAAAAAGATTGTTGATGTTATAAATAGTTAAACTTAAATGAAATTTTTATAGGCTTCATCCTGATACCCTATTTCATCTTTTTCTGTTTGCAAGACTTAAATGAATACACATAACCTGGCAGAATCCTGATACTGCAAGGAAAAGCCAACTGAAAATAATTAGAACTTTTCATACTTACTAAACTATCAGTCTAAATGGAATAAAGCATCCCTGTGAGAATTACAGAGATTAACACCATGTCCAAAATTTTGTAGCTATGGAGATGCTTATCATCTACCCATTAATTTCTCTGGGCTGAACTGTGCAGCAGACTGGCATGTATTTGAAATTGACAATAGGTTACAAAGAAATTAATTGGGTAGTCAATTCAATTGTAGCTGCTTTCCCAGATGTGCTTGCTTTTCTTAGATACCCAGCATTGTGAAATAGTTATGTGTGTCCAAACTTGCCATAGAGCAACAGAAACATATATTTAGTCCAAAAAGTTGGGCATCCTATGACAAAACACAAAACAGGATGATTTGTGAAGGCTCAAGAGGGACAAAAAAGAGCTTATAATAAGAAGGTAGCAAACATAATTGCTAGGTCTCCTTGGGCTTTAAGGCAAGTATTTGGCTTTCCATTGTCCTATTTCCATTGGCTCATACCTAAATTATTACTAGTTGTGCTCCCTGATGAGGACTAGAATAGTTTCCCAGCAGACCCCCCAGATGGAATAAGCTTCTCTATCATTTAAGGCTTATGGCTGGTAACATTTCACTGGAATGGGAATATACTAATTGGATTGTAATGCATTAAGGAATCTGAAAATTTCTGAAAAGGTAATCAAATCAGAAGCTTTAAGTTTCATAAATAATTACATGTCACTTTTAGCAATTAGGTATACTTCTTTAAAAAATAAAATAAAATAAAATCACTCCTTCCTGACCACCACAGAACATTTTTGGATATTCAATAACTAGCAATAGGAAATTTGCAGACCACAAAAAGTTAGCAAACCTTGTGAATTAAATACTTTCTGGCCAAACTAGCTATTAATTAAGATTTTCAGTGGTTCTCAATCATCAGATGAAAATAATATACGCAGGTAAGAAGTGAAAACAATACTGTTACACCATATCTGCCTCTGTCTGGTGTCTACATTATCATTTAACTCTGTCAACCATTGTGTTTGGACTCTAGGTTTCTCCTGTAATTACATGTGTGATACATAAAAACATGGCATTGCATTTTAGAATCCAAGCTTACTTAGAAAAAAAATAATACCATGCAATGGATAATATCAAGATAATATTGTATCTTGAAGAATGATATAAATCTTTGACCAGAGAATAACATAGGGCACTTCTAATTACCTCTGCGAGTTTGTGTGTGTGTGTGTGTGTGTGTGTGTATGATAGAGAGAGAGAGAGAGAAAGAGAGAGAGAGAGAGAGAGAGAGAGAGAGAGAGAGAGAGAGAGACTGTGTGTCTTTTTATGTGCATCCTGTATTTGCTGGTAACAAAAAGTAGAAATGTGAGCTAGCAGAAAGGATTTTGAACATTTCCACCATAAAGAATGACAAATTTTGAGAAGATTAATATGTTTACCATCATATAAGCATTACACAATGTATACATGTACCAAAACACCACACAGGAACTCATGAATATGTAAAATTTCTATTAGTTTACTTATCAGCTCAAAAAAATCAATGTAATTTGTACTTAAAGAAAGAGTGCCAATGTGGGTGATATTCTACAAGAATATATTTAATGACTCACTTAAAAGAGTTGTTCAACATCTCCAAGAATCTGGACTTTGCTTATTGGCGTTCCTAATCAAATGACAAAAACTTAGAACAAAGTATACAATTAGGAGCTCAAAGAGATGGCTGAAATAGATAACTCATTTGAAACACCTGCCAAAAAGAAATTGGAGGAAAAACAGAGAGAATAGGAAGATTGGCTAGAGTGATTCTCATGCTTTATTAAAGATAAATAATGTTGTTGTTAAATGGTGGTGTAAAAAAAAGGAGATCTGTTTGAATGAAGGTATACTAATCTTGTACATATCTTCATATGCTAGTTGGCCATTTATATATGAGAAATGTCTTATGAGAAATGTCTCTTTAGGTGACTTGCCCTTTGCCCATTTTTAATGGAATTATTTGTTTTATTGTGAAGTTTATTGAGTTCTTTATATATTCTGAATATTAAACCCTTGTTAGATGAATATATTACAAATACTCACTCTCATTCTAGAAGTTATCTCTTCATTCTGTTGATTGTTTTTTTCTGTGCAGAAATATTTTAATTTAATATTATACAATTTAAATTTTTGTTGTCTGAGTTTCACCCGAAAAAGTATTACTTAAACAAATTTCTGTGTTTCCCCTATATTTCCTTCTAGCAGTTTCATAGTTTCATGTCTTATATTTAAGACTTTGATCCATTTTGTATTATTTTTTACTATGAAAATGTGAATATGATATAAGCATTACACAATATATACATGTACCAAAATACCACACAAGAACTCATGAATATGTAAAATTTCTATTAGTTTACTTATCAGCTCAAAAAATCAATGTAATTTGTAAAGAAAGAGTGTCAATGTGGGTGATATTCTACAAGAATATATTTAATGACTCACTTAAAAGTTGTTCAACAACTTTTTCCAGGAGCATTTATAGTTATAGATTTCTGTACTTTCTATTCTCTTCCATTGACCATTGTTCATGTATTATTTTTTTTTAACTCAGGTGTGTTCTACCAGTTAGTTACTTACCAAGTACTTTTTCTTTTTAAATTTTGTTACAGGGTCTTGCTAACTTGCTGAGCTGGCCTCATTCACACATGACCCTTCTCCCTCAGTTTTCTGAGGAGTTGGGATTTTACATGTGCCTACCTACACTCATCTGATGTGTCCATTTTTAAAATACCATACTCTACTGTCTTGGTTATGACAGGCCTGAAATTTCTTTTGATAGTAAGTATTTTGATGTTGCCAGTTTTGTTCTTTTTGCTCATATTGCTTAGACAATTTGAGATTCTTTGTGGCTACACAGGAATTTTTGTATTTTCCCCCTACTTCAGTAACAACTGTAATTTGTATTTTGATGAAATTGGATGAATCTGTAAATCTCTTTGAGCATTGTGGATATTTTAACAAGGTTGATCCTTCCAATTTTTGAATATGGGAAATGTTGCATTTTGTGGGTATTCTTCAATTTCTTTTGTCAGTATTTTACAATTTTTATTATAGCTACTGTTTACTTGATTAAATTTATGCATATTCTTCAAAAGCCAAAATTATATACTTGACTCCCTTTTCATCAAGTTTGTTATTGGTGGTGTATAAAAACAATAGTGATATTTGTTTGCTGATTTTGTTTCCTGAAGCTCTATTCACTTTATCTATCAACGCTAAGTAGTCTTTTAATTAGAGTTGAATTTCATTTGCATTCAAGGCTATTATCAAAATATGAACAATTACTATAGTTTGGTGGTTTATTTGGAATGATAGGTTTGATTCTTTTATCTTTTTCTGTTTGTAACTTCACTTCCAGTTGGTTCTATACTTAGGTTTGTTCTCATGATAGTAGTTATTTTCATTTCATTTCTAGATGTAGTTATTTTTGTTTTTGTTTTTGTTTTAATTGGAATGCCAGTCTAATGGAATATATTCTCTCAGTTTTCACTTGAAAATTTTCATTTCTCCCTTGTTTTGGTAAGTTGTATTTCTGAAAACAGTATTTTTCGTTGAAAAAAAATTTTTTGCAGTATATTGAATATATCAATGTGTGCCCCTAATTTTCTGCTGGGAAATCTGCTGTTAGTGTAATAAGGGTTTTCTTGGAACTTTTCTCTTGCTGATTTTAGAATTCTCTCTTTGTCTTGGAGTTTTGACAATTTGATTAGGATATGCTATGAAGATGTTCTATTTATCTGGGGACTATAAAGATTTTTCTGTATCTGGGTATCCATATCCTTCCCAAGATTTGGGAAGTTTAAGCTATTATTTCATTGAGTTGACTTTTTTATGTCTTTTCTCCTTCTCTTTTCAAACACCCGTAATTTAAATATTTGTTCAGTTACTGGTTCTTTATAAGTTTTGAGAAATTCTTTATTCTTTCACTTTAGTTTCTTTCCTTTCCTTTTTTCTATTTTTTTCTCTCTTATTTCTCCTATTTATTTATTTATTTATATTCTGACAGCTCATTTCTAAAGGCCTGTCTTCAAGTTCAGAAATTCTTTCATATTCTTTATCTAGACTAATGTTTAGACAATTAACTCTATTTTTACTTAATTAACCAAGTGCTTTGGCTCCATAATTTGTTTGCTCTTCTTGTGCTCTCTGTATCCATCTTCAATTACAGATTATGGATTAGGTTCCTAATTTCATTGAATAGGCTGTATTCTCTTGTAATTTATTGATTTGATTTTCCTAAGAATTATTATTCTTATATTTTTCCTTGCTTTTTTTTTGGATCTCTTGGGAGAGGTTCATTGTATTCCTTTGAAGGTGTCTTATTACTATAGATTTGCATACATTTTGTTACCCTATATTGATATGTTTTTCATTTGGGTGAAGTGTCATCTGTACCAATTATATAGTATCAATTGACCTTGGTTCCACTGGGCACAGAAGTGTACTTTCTGCATAGCTTCTTCAGCTTTGGACATAAATGCAGTAGCAGTGGCTCACATGGGTGTGAGTGTGTACAAACACTGAGACTGGGGCACCCTGTGCACATCTACTCCCAAGGGTCTGTGCAGCACAGCACACTTGACAACAAGAGGGCAACTGCCGGACTCCTGGATCACAAATGGATGGATCTATTTCTGTGGGTCTGGGAACATGCTATGCATCTCAGGTGGCACTGATAGCATGGAGCTTGTGTATTGTGGCACATGGCTATCACTTTCTAAAGTTGCAAAGGAGCATGTTTCTGTCTCAAGCCTGAGCACATGAAACACAGAAGTGAGGGCTATTGGAGGGGCTCCTGTTCCTCTTTTACCCCTTATGTTAACACTTTCTCAGATTTAATCTGGTCAGTTCTGAGATGGAAGGTTGGTTGATGCTAGGCACCTTACTTTCTTCTAAATACAACCTAATCTCCATGTATTACATTTTCTTATTCATTGGCACAACACTTCAGCATTCTCCCCCAAATAATCTAGATTTTTTTGTCTTTGTTCTTCTTTGCAGGAAAGTGACTCTAGAAACTCCAGTTAGCCATTTTTCCTCATGTTGATTTTTTTTAACCTATACTCGTACATACAGTATCTAAATACAGAAGTACAAATTTCTGTGCTATATCAATATTAATATATTGATGTGCATATTAGCCAGAAATCTTCATGAAGTGTTTGTTAATTCCCTGGACAAAAATGGAAGATCTGAAATAGTTAATTTACAAATTTTATTACTGTTAGCTGGTCAAGCATGTAAACAACAGCCATTGTAGTTAGTGTAAGCAGTACACAACTATCCAAATCAAACCATAATCGTGGGGAATTTAAAACTGAATTTTCTACACAGCTCACCCTAAAGGCTCTTCCCAGAATGTGCTGTGATTTTAATTTGCTATTATTTGGGAAGTTTACTCATCCAGTCTTTATCTCTACCCTTTGATCTAGTTGTAGTCTATTTAGAAAATAGTTTTAACTTTGTCTTTCCATTTTTTTGTCTTTCATTTTCTCAAATTTCTATATTAATAGATTTTTCTCATAATTGAGTTTTCATATTGATTAGCAAAATATGCAATTAATATTAATTAAATAGACTGTCTGAAAGTTTAAAAACTAGCTAAATAATTAAAATACCTGTTTTATTCATTCAAAATATGCACCTTTGTTTCTGTGAGAATTTCCAAAATTCAATTTGATTAACTGAAACTTTGTGGGAAGAAAATTTGTTGTTGAGGTTCAATAAAGATTATATAAGACTGTAAATGTACTTTGAAAATCATATAGGAAATAGTGCATTTTGTTATCTGGAAAACATCACTCAGCTTAGTGTTGAGCTTTAAGAATAATAAAGAACTGAATATGCTAAATTTATTCACATATCTTATGTGAGTGATAAGTTTAACTTCAAGATTACATTCCCTGAATATATGGATTATAGTTTTGTAAAAGGTACAATTATTTTTCCAAATAATAATTTTATAGTGATCCAACTGAAGTCATTTCTATAAAATATTTATATATAATTTCTTATAAATTAATATATGAATTTGAAAATATATTTATAAGATCACAAATAGATCTTAACCAAAGTTCTTTAATTTCAGAATGTGGCATCTTATTGAATGATGGGGAGGGTTGTGCATAAACTAAGTTACTCTAAAAATTTGACAACGGTTTCCTTTTGCTGTAGTTTTAATTTCAAGGTTTTTCCTCAGTTTAAAATTCCCCAGTTTCCTTTGGGGAATCAATCTAATATAAATCAGAGACATTTTATTGAGAAATAATTGGTATGGAATTTTTTTGCAAGCACATTAGTTTCCATGGAAACATATAGCAAATATCCTTTATGCTATTTCTTTTAACAAAATGTGTTATGAATTATTTTTAAAGTTACTTTGTGTGACTTGGATATTATATTACTAATAGAAGTATGCTATTGGACTTCATAATAGACAACTATGGTCTGCATCAGTGGAAAATAATGAAATCTTTTCTAACTGGCAGTCTCTTAGATTTACAATTTTTTTTTAACTTTTCTTTCTTTTTTTTTTCTTGAACTTAAGCACCAAAAATAATTTTTAACAAGGAAATTCTACTCTGTATGTGGCTAACTCTTAAGGATGACTAAGAACAGATTCAGTAGAGTGAGAAATCACCACATGACTCTTGAACTTTCATAAGCTAAATAAAATTGTTTGTGGTGATCCCTTGAAAACTTTATCTGACACTCAATACTAGTTGAAGTGGAAAAATCATGGCTCAAAATTCTATAATGCTGTGAAGAAGAAATTGGGTCATATTGGCTGGGGTTAGTGAGGGCATGATTGAAAAGCTGAACAGGAGCGAAGTTTGACTCTGCTGAGATCTTGCTAAGCTGTTAGGTCAAAGTTGTGCTGACAGGGAGCTGTACCCAAGAGTCAGGACTCAGGAATTTTGCTTGTATTGGCCAAAGAGTTTTCCTAGACCAAATATGTGGAAAGATTACATCTAAGTGCATATAAATACTGCATATCCATGTGTCCTTTGATAGTAATATGAGGGTTTAATCAACTTTATAAATGCCTTATTCACATAGGAAAGTTGCCGAGAAATTGGAAAAGGAAAGTATATTATATAAAATATCATATATGTTTCTATGTTCAAGGTAGATTGTGGTGAAGAAGATGCTGAGGGTTATTATTCCCAAGATTGTGACAATATATAAATAAGTTGCTAAGGTCTCATTCCTTTATAATATAATATAAGCTCATACCTGAGCTTATATTAATTCATCTTAAGAGTTGTCTACCATAATTGTGTATCATTGTCTCCATCACATTTAATATTTAAAGTCCCTCAGAACATTTCTTTACACCTCTGTATGTTTAGAACTTCAATCTTTAGTCCAGTCTGTTCCTGGTATTGTTAGCTACTTTGATTCTGACTCTGATCTATTTCACGTTAATTTTTTGCACAGTATAATGTAAAGATCAAGGATTAATTTTGAATTCCATTCAAAATTGCTTTCTGAAAAGAGCATGATTTTTCATCTACATTACCTTGGCATTTTGTCAAAGATTAAAATTTATTAAAGTGTTAATATTTTTGTACTCTTTTGGTTTTTATTGAGCCTTGCAACTATCTTACATACTGTCATGATACCTTAACTTTCTACTTAAACTTGAAATCAAGTACTTTAAGTGTCCCAGCGTTATTATATATTTGCAAAAACCACATAAGTTTTGAAAGAGTGCACTATACAAAATTATAGTATTTTCTTCTTAGTGGAGGACTTCCTAGAACTTTAATTGTGGCAATGCAATTTATAAGTGAATCTCCAAGATAAAGGTGTCAATAAAATATCACTCCAAAATATTCTATGGAAGTCATATTTCCCACTCAGAACATATTGTAAGCCTATTCTCTGAAAATAAACATTGAGAGATTCAGAATTAACAAGATAGCAAAGAACAGAGTAACACAGGACACACAATGCATTTGAATCTATCAATTGATGGTGGTTTCCCTTTAAAATTAAGAACACATTGACTCAAAGTAGAGGATGGTGTAGATTCATTCGTATATTTAAGATATGCAAATTCAATTACTACTGTCTGGGAAAAAAGAAAAACAATGTCTGAAAGGAAGAAATAAAAATTTAAATATTTCAGTAGATCCCCATTTGCCATAAGCCTCCAAAGTAAACATTGGCTGTGAGGCTTCTGTTCCCACATGAAGCTCTAAACTGCCTGTGTCAAATTTACTATGATACAATATGCTTCAAAACATGCTTTATAAAAGATTATTTATAGATAATTTTAAATGTCTGCGCATTCTTTCTTATACTGATTTTAACATCTGCTATTGTTTAAAATGGAATTCTTTAGTAATATTTGGAAAATCTCCTTAAGTGGGGAAAAATTATTTTATTTATATATAACAGCCGAATGCATTGCAATTCTTATTACATATGTAGAGCTCAATTTTTCATATCTCTGGTTGTATACAGAGTAAATTTACACCAATTTGTGTCTTCATACATGTACTTTAGATGATAATGATCATCACATTCAACCATCATTAATTACTCCATGCCTTCTCCCTTCCCCTCCCACCCCTCTGCCTTATCTAGAGTTCATCTATTCCTCCCAAGCTCCCTCTCCCTGTCCCACTATGAATCAGCTTTCGTATATCAAAGAAAACATTCGGCATTTGTTTTTTTGGGATTGGCTAACTTCACTTAGCATTATATTCTCTAACTCCATCCATTTAGCTGCAAATACATTTTAATGCTGAGTAATATTCCATTGTGTGTATATACCACATTTTTTTTTATCCATTTATCTATTGAAGGGCATCTAGGTTGGTTTCACAGTTTAGCTATTGTGAATTGTGCTGCTATAAACATTGATGTGCTGTTTTTAAATCCTTTAGGTATAGACCAAGGCAAGGGATAGCTGGGTCAAATGGAAAGCAGTATGGATATTTCATAGAAAATTGGGGACCTTTCATAATCTAAAATACTTGGTAACAAAGTCAAGGTGGAAAGAGGGAAAAAATTGTCTTCTAGGAAGAGTACAGAAGAAAAATGGCCCTAAGGGCTCTGTCTTGGTTTAAAATAATTTCAGGAATTAAGAGAGGTGATACAGCACAAAGTCAATAAGATATTTTGTATGCTTTCTCCAAAGGTGCATTGTAGTTTTAGGTTTTACATTCAAATCAATGATTAACTCTATCTAAATATTTACATGTAATTTGCAATAAGTAGTTTCAGGTTTGTTTCTTACAATATGAATGCCCAATAGTTGAAATGAGTGTCTTTCCTCCACTGAATTGCCCTTTCAACTTTATCCCAAATCAACTAATAATTTGTATTCAGGGCTCTTTTGTATTTTGTATTTCTTTGTATTTTCTTGAGTTCTTCTTTAACTTTTATCTTATTTTTTATAATTTTTGTTTTTAAAGTATGTCTTGAAATAACCTAGTATTTGACCTCCAACTTTGTTTTTACTTTTTAGAATTATATGGCTATTGTAAGTTTTTTAAATTCTTCTTTATATTCTATAATAACTTTTTAAAATTACTACGATCATTTCCTCTGATAATTCAATAGAGATCAATTTGAGAATTGAAATCTAGCCAAAAATGAGTTTTACAACCCATGAACTCAGCATAACTCTTAATTTTTTAAGTTATTATTTAACATAGTCCACAAATGTTTCATGGTTTTCAACATATAGAATCTGCACATATTTTGGTGCTACGATACATAAGTATTCATACTTTTAACATCGCTGTACATAGCATTGTTTAAAGTATTTTCAATTTGTAATTTCTATTGGTAGTCTATGAACATATAATTAATGTTTTTACATTTTCTTTGCATCCTGAAATCCAGCTATACTGAATTATTTCAAATAGTAGTCTTTGGGGTAGAATATTTAAAATTTGGAATATAGAAAGATAAATTATTTGTACAAAAAGACATATGTACACCATATTCCAATCTGTAATTGTTTTCTTTATTATTTTTATTACATCATTACTGTAGCTGGGACATCAGCTATGTTATTGAAGAGGAATGATAAGATTACCTATTGTTGTCTTATTTCTGGTTTTAGGAGAGAGGCATTGTTTCCTTAAATACAAAGTATGATATGTGCTATACTATTTTTACTGTTATCTTTTATCAGACTAAGTTAATTTCTTATCCTGGCTACAAAATATAAGTTGGGAAATTGAATATCACAAACTTAAACCTCTGTTTTTAAAGGAAAAAATAAAAACATAAGATTGGCAAAAAATATGTGCAAATATATATATGTCCAAAAGCTGATATCCAGAAATTATAAATAATTTTTATAGCTCAATAAAAAGTCAAACAGTTTTTACAATATAAGCAAATGAACATATAAGGAGCACAAATGAAATGCTAAATCACTTTAATCAACATAAAAAGGCAGATATGTATAAAGAAAATATGGTACTTAAACATGGTAGAATACTATGTATCAGAGGAAATAGGGCTAAATTTGAAACAACATGGCTGGAACTGGAGGTCCTTATGTTATATGTGAAATAAGTCAGGCAAAAAAAGAAATACTGCATGATCTCACTTATATGTGGAATCAAAAGTAGTTGATCTCACAGAGTTGAGAGTAGAAGAGTAATTATTAAAGACTGGGGAGAGTAGGATTGAGAGAGGAGAGGGAAAGGTTGATCAACAGGAACTACATTACAGTTAGACAGGAGTAAT
>NW_026000211.1:37321906-37340684 GCF_001458135.2 Marmota marmota marmota
TATCTCTGTGTACCAGTTACTGGATACTCTGTTTCACAGTAGAGAGTAAACAGTATATGTATGTATTTGTCTATATGTATAAATAAGTACATAAATGTAAAATATATGTATCATTTATACAATTAATATACATTAAAAACAGAATTTATAATTTACCTCTTATTGACTCTTAGTGTTCAGCACATTTAAAAAAGGATGTTTTTAAATATAGATTGAATGAGCTTATACTCACATGAAGAAAGGTAGATTAAAAATAACTAAAATACAATGCAGAAATTCAGTGAAAAGCATATAACAGAAGCACCATATTTTGTAGATGAGAAGTTGTAAGATCTAGATAAATTGCTCATGGAAAGTGACAATTTCTTGCATATTATCTGAGAAAATGGAAGGAATAAGATAATTAGGCATGTTGAAAAAAATAGCATGTGTTCTAAACAAAGAAAACTTTGAAATTATTTTGGAGGAAGAGGTATGTGGAAAAGATGTTGAAGATACACTGGTTTATTGAGCTCCTAGTAAGAATCTATGGGAGGTCTTATGTACTCTCACATACTTTCTCTGAAACTAGTGTCAGAAGTGGAGATGAGACATGAGATGGAACTTAAGTGAAGTGGTAAAAATTTAAAGAAAGTAAAAAATGCTTGAAAATGTCTTTATGGAGAATGAGACAAAGAAGAAATCTATAGGTTAATTTCTATTAAGATCTGTGCTTCAGATAAGGCAACAGCTCTATTCTGGAGAATTCTGTGATTTTTAAATTTTTATCTAAAAATTGAACTGGAAATTTAGAAGAAGAAGCCACTCTGTGGTACTTTTAATTTTCATACTCACATCCAAGATTAGCACAATATTATAAGAGAGGGAAAATTTAACAGAAAATTTCTAGTTGATCCCACAAATCCTTGACTTCTAGTTTGAGACTGGAAACCAAATAAACAAAAATGGCTTACAGAAAAATGGGTAGACAACTAGAGAGAGAAAGAGAGATGAAGTCAACAGATACAGACTTGAAAGTCCTTTTGATATTTAAAAAATAATAGTAACAATAATTGAAATAGAAACTATGGCTTGTGTCTCTGAGTTTATAAATAAATTAAATAATAGTTAAAATAATTCCAGTGGAAAATAATATACATTGCCCAGTAATGAAAATGAAAGGTTGATTAAAGATAACTAAAATATAATGCAGAAATTTAGTGAACAGCATATAATAGAAGCACCTTATTTTATAAATGAGAGATTGTAAAAACTAGATAAATTGTTCATGGAAAGTGACAATTCCTTGTATATATATATATATATATATATATATATATATATATATATATATACACACACACACACACACACACACACACATATACATATATAAATATGGTATCCACCTACATAGAATAAAGGAAATGAGAAGGCAGTATTTAAAAGAATCACTCATTTAAGCTTTACAATCACATAGAATGTTCGAAGATCTTTAGACTTTATGTGTGTGTGTGTGTGTGTTTTGTCAGTATTCCTAGTTGGTATCAATTAGGAAGATTTTTACTCTGAATATAACAAAAATCATTAAATATTCATTGAATGGTCTAATCCAAACTTTAAAAAATTTTAATGGAATGACTGTGAATATGATGACAAGATAATAAAAATGATACTAACTATATTTCACACAAAAGTATACACATAGAAATGAACAGTTTTTGTGAAATTTGCAAAAATATCAAGTGACCTGAAATATGTTTAATTGGAATACTAGGAAAGGAAGGGGATATGATTGGAAGAAATAATATAAAAATGTTGATTGATTTGAAAATACCTAGTAGAAGGACTGTCCCAATTTTACTAAATTAGTAGCTTTCAGAATCAAACAGCATTGCAAATTGATGACTATTCCCTTGTGTTAGTCTTAATATGTTCAATTGGACCACTCATGTAGTCAAATAATTGATGCCTTAACTCAAAGGATTGAATATTTTTTTTAAAAAAAATCCACAATGGAAACTTATAACAATTTGAAATTCTCCTTAAGAATGTAAGTATATAAATTGCCAAAACAGATTAGAAAATTTGTTTCTGTCCAAAGTCAAGTCATATCCACACTCCTAACTCCATCCAAGAAAATGAGACTTCTTTGGAAGTATTGCCATCTTAAAAGAAAAGAGGAATTTCTCTTTAGTTGCAAATGATAGTGATGATTATTTTCTTTCCCTTTGTGTCATCCTTTGGTTATGCTGAGCCCATGCCAGATGAACATCTGCAGGCATGTTTCACAATTCTTTCCATTTCTGTCTTGTTCTTTGACCTTTCAGTTTCTAACCATTACACTTCCCAAAGCATCCTGATTTCTTTCTGTCAACAGGAAGAAGACATCAAATCATGAAGTATGGGTGTCACTCAATGTAATTTTTTGCTATTAATATCCTTGGAATGATTAAGACAAAAACAAGATTACCATTTACTCACTAATGGACACAATCTCTCGTAACATAATTACACTCACCTTAAATCTGAGATAAAAATATTACATCAGATATTATATCTACAAGCATTCATATTTTAAATGTACATATTAATTTTTGAAAGCCCACCAAAGATTTGAATACTTTTATGCGCTAAATCAAAGTTTATATTTTCTAAAGTGATCCACATTACAAAGTGAATATCTAGGAAAATGAAGAAAAAATATAAAGATTGAGAAAGAAAACATGCACACAGAAATGAATGCTTACACTTTGAATATCAGGCAAACATGATAGATTTGTGCTATGCCAACAAATAATTTCACCACGAGTGTGTGAAGGATCATAAAAATAATGTGATTTGGAAGAACAATTGAGTTTGTTAAGGATGATTCAGTCATTCCCTGGAAGATAGATTCAGGAGTCCATTAAAAACATAAAATTTCATCTTGTTCTTTAAAAATAAGAATTCACTATGGAGAGAAAAAGATAAAAAGACATTCTTTACTACAGGGAAAGTTTTTGTAAATGTAAATGCATCTGAAATATCATTATTAATATTGAAATAATAACATAGCTAAGACATACTATGCTTCTAGTATTATATGACAAAGCTAAAGAGGTTTTGAATTATAAACTAATGAACCAAGTATTCTCGAGATATTCAAATTCATGCAAGAGATGTAAGATTCCATTTAAAGTTACTATTTATTATTGAATGCCTATTGCTGCTAATAAACATCATATTGTTTAATATTCTAGGTCCTGAAATCTCCGGTTTTGTGGAGAAAAAATAAAGGTCCATTTATCCTGATACTCTCAGATGACTGAGTAATCATAAATAATATTCAGTAGTGTACTCATAGACTGAATGCAATGCTTTGCCTCTGCTGGCAGACGGATGGTTTACTTGTAAAGGTCATTTTTACTGGATGGCAGTGGCTAGTTGGACATTAAGCTAATGTATTCAGAAGTGAGCCTGATACCATTTTGTATGCATTACATGCTGTGGAGAGAAACTGCACTTTGGTAAAAATGATGGAAGCAGGCCTTTGGAAAATGTGAACTCTAATTTGATTTGGCATATAGCAGTGTTCTAATCTTTGGTAGGCTTGCAAAAATTAATTTGATATGTACATTTAAAATAAGAGTGCTTGTGGATAGAATCCCAGATGGGGGATGCATACACTTACTCATGTGCTCATACACACAGACATACACACACCCAGAGATTTTAAATGGAGTTTTGGCATTTAAAATTCAAACATTACACTTGGGCCAACTTTTACTTTTATTGCACAGTATCACTTTGTAGATTGTCAGTTCCTTCTAGCTTATGTCCTTATCTTGTTGGGAATATAATAGTCTCTGGGTGATTTTCTTCTTTTCCTCAGTAAAGCTTAAAGATTTTCTTTAGTTTTATCAAAACAAAAACTGTAGAAAAGAAACTGTATATTAAATGGCACTTCTAAGTACTTCTGATGTATGTTAAATGGGTCACAAGAAACATACAAAAAATGTACATTTTATAGCAATAAAACTATTAAAGTTATGTGTTTATTGTGAGCCATTTCTCTCAGAATACTGATTATTTTATTTATTTTTCAGTGATCTCATAACAGAATCCTTAAAGGTACTTTGTATATTTTTTGTTTTAAGACGTTTAAAGGACAAATACATCTATAAGGTTTAAACACTATTTGGATGTGTAATTGATGTGATTCTGCAATCTGTATATGGGCTAAAAATGGGAGTTCATAACCCACTTGAAGCAAAGTGTGAAATATGATATATCAAGAACTATGTAATGTTTTGAACAACCAAAAATAAAAAATAAATAAATAAATAAAAAGAAGAAGAAAAAAAAGGCTATCCATGTAATAAATGACTCCAATATATTGTCTATGAGGATTTAAACAGATTATTTATACATACCATCTAAACCAAATTATGATATATGTATTTTGTTAAAAATCTATTTTGGATTAATTCTTTTTGAGACAAAAAGAAGGTGTGCTCTTCATTTTTATTGAAGGTGCACTTAATGGTTATCAAACTGAGCTTATCTTTAAAGATGAAATTCATCTAATTGATGAGAGTGCTGCTTCTCACAGTCATCACAGTATGATTCAATTTACTAGTGAAGGCAGGATGCGTTTATGAAGAATTTCACAGTGGGGTTGAAGATTTATTCCCAAACAGTTAGTATCTATTTTTATACCTAAGTGGGAACAGAGAAAAATATCCCATGATTAAAAAGAACAAAAAGACAGAAAATAAAGTAAAAATAATATTTCATATATGGTTGTATTTATTTATGGTTGTATTTATTTACATATTGAATGGGTTGATATTTGAAAAAAATCTTTACTTAATGATTTATGTTTATTTCTGCTTTGAAATAAAAGTTTTGAATTAGTTTCTGCCTAATTCATTATAATGCAATATAAAATAGAATTCAATAAAACACAGAATTTCATAGAAATTAGAATAAAAGGCATTTTGTCATTATTAATGCCTATTAACATTTTTTCTCCCACAAAATCAAATTAAGACAGCCATCACTATTGCAGAAAAGTGCTATCTTATATTCAAATTAGAGATTAAAATTAATTTAGTTTTACTTGGAAAAAGATTGCTTTGAAACTGTATCTCATATTAAAAAAATAGAGTGTGATTAGCAGATTTTAGCAAAATATTGAATTGGTATATAGTGTTTATACAACAGTGCAAGAACTATGCCAAGGGAGCAATGAGGAAAATATTGACAGAAATATATGTACAATGCAAAGCAATAATGAAAAGCTTAGATTTTCCACATAAAATACATATTTAATATAATGTAAACTAAGATTGTTTTATAACACTAGCTCACCATTTATTCAGAACAATCTGACCCTTGTTAAATGACAACTACCTTACAAAGTTGCATAGAAACTTTTTTCCAAAATAGGAGAATAATGCATGAAAACTACTATAGCATGATTTGAAGTAAATTTGAGAATTATCATTTTTTTATTATTTCTACTGGATATTTTAAAGAATATTAAGAATGACTCCAGAATGTATCCTTTGATGTTTTGTGTTTTAACTTAGATTATTTAAATAAGAAAGGAATATAGATAATTTGTTGAAAACAACAAAATATTCTTTACTTTTGGAAATAAGCCTTTGTAAACATCTCTTTGGTTCTGATTAACACTTAATATGCATGACCCTACCATGGAGAATAGATTTGAAACTTGCCTTTAAAAAGACTTTGATTTGAAAAGAAATATGCAGTGGAAGATTAAATGGAGTAAGATTCAACAAGAAAAATGCATGTTGAAATAATTCTTTGCTTTCTTTTATGCCTGTAACAGATGCATCCAAATGATAGGAGCAAAAGCCTCTGAACACTGTTTTGACATTAAAGAGCAACAGATTCAGCTGCAACACATTAATTTGTTTCCACATTTGCTTCTTTGTTGTTTGTCTCAGACTAAAAAGATTGAATGATCTTAAACTTGTGAAATTACTGAATATGCTTTCTCTTATATTTGTAAAGAAAGAGTCTTTTTCAGCATGAATGCACATTATTACTGACTGATACTGTGGCCACATTTAATTTTGTATACAGTAGCCATTACATAAACAATTAGGTTTCAATTAAAACTGTCATGTCAGTGTCTGTAAATGTTTTCATATTAAAGAAAGTGCCATGATATACCACCAAATGTTTCATCAACATTGAACTGTGTAAAGGCGGTTGTTGTATTGCCAATTAGCAGTTCAGGCACATGCAAGATTCCTCTTTAACTACCATATGTACATAGTAATTTGCTATATTTTAGAACTTTCATGATTGACTAGGGAAATGGGATTGTATGTTAATCACATCAAGAAGAAAATTTTCACTTTGTATTTAAGTATCATTAGAGATTGAGAAGCTGCAAATCCTTTCCTGTTCTGAGGCTCTGAGAACTAGGTCACACTAATAATCAATAGCCACATATTTGCCTCTGTTCACGTATACATCTGAGATTCCATTTTCCAGAAATAATTGACCAAGTTATTCAGGAAAACTTTTCTGCTGAAAATAACTATGGAAATTGGATACCATATTTTAAATGTGTTACTAAAAGCTAAATATAACAATAGATTTAACAATAAAATAAGAAATTTTTAGATCAAATCCTCACATAAATAAGTGTCCAGAGAGCAAAGCAAAACTATGAAGTAATTTTGTTGTTGAGTGTATATTTTATTTATCATCTGAGGGATAAATAATCCAAAAAAAAATGACTAAAATAAAAGTCAAAGAAGATGGTACTCTAACCTATAGAAAAGCATGGTCTTATTGGGTTAAAAAATCATATAAGAGGATATCCTTCAGAACAATAGACTTTAAATACTTGCTAATAATCAAGCATTCACTTTCATAGAGCTGATTTCAAACTAGTTCTATCTCTGAGCTCTGAGTATTTGTTCAAAGCAAATTTTAAATCTCTCAGATAAGAATATCTTCATTCCAAACCTAAGTAATCTCCTTGAAACTATAGAAAAGATATGACAATTATAAAATTCTTAAAAGAATCTGGATGTGGAAATGAGAAGTGTAAAATTTTTCAAAGGCACAACAGAGTGTTACCTGACATAAGCACGAATGGAAGCTATGAGATGATGGAATAAGCTCTTTCATATACTAAAAGAAATATATGCCACCTAGATTCTTAATACAGTAAAAATAATATAATAAAAATAAACTTTTGGCACTGAAGTGGTAAACATTTTATATTCCAGCTAAAGAAAAGAAAGTATATGTTAAAAAAATATAATTACATTTCAGGCCAGGAAATAAGATAATTAAATGTGATTTTACTGAAAGTTCTAGCTAAAATGATGGGACTATATTGAAAAATGGGAATATAGTAGAAAGATAAGGTCAAGAACCAGGAGATGTATACAAAAACTCATACAGCAACAGGAAAACCATTGTAACTCCATATAGTGTACATAGTGATTGACCCACAGTCCTCTCTAAGGAAATTTTATAATTTGTTGCCCTAGTTGCTGGGAATGCTGTTAACCTATAGTCATTAGCTCTCAATTGTTTCAGGAATTGCTTCAGCTGTAGACAGTCAGCTCTCCAAAGGCAGTGCCATCCCAGAGTAGCCACATCAAGTGGCTAAGTGGAGTAGAGGTAGTAAGCCTCAGATGGTCTGGCATGCATTGAAGCATTTCAGTTTCAGGAATACGAGGAGAGGCTATATCAGAATCCCTTCTTCCTGGTTAATCTGTCTTATTTGTTCCCTTCCACAGGCACTTCTTATGAAAATTAAAGAAATTTAGAACTCTGAATAGTCCAACAAAATGCAAACTTGACTGTATTAGGAATAGGTTGTAGAATAAAAACATAAACCACAAAACAAGAGAGAACCCTCTTCAAAGGTTTAGCCTCTTTTGATAATTCACAGTAGAAGCACACAATAAATCCATATATAAATTTAAATTATGAATGACATGGTTAAGGGAAATGACAAAATATAATTTTTATAGAACTGAAGACTGAAAAAGTTATTTTTGTATTTTGTAAATACATACAAAATATATCTCAAATTATGGATTGTCATAAACAATATCTTTTCAAAATCTAAACATTAAAAAGAAGTAGTAATTTTTCTAGTTTATAAATTAGAGACAGAAACATAATTTAGTAACAGAAAGGAAAAAAA
This sequence comes from Marmota marmota marmota, assembly GCF_001458135.2. Lineage (NCBI taxonomy): Eukaryota > Metazoa > Chordata > Mammalia > Rodentia > Sciuridae > Marmota > Marmota marmota. The sequence continues at coordinate 37,330,080 of NW_026000211.1, forward strand.
AAGTCCATATACCTGGGAAAATTAGCAATATATGTCATTTATGAGTCAATAAATAAATAAAGAAAGAAACTGGTGTGGTAGTTAACATGTGGAATCCTAGCTACTCAGGAGCCAAAGACAAGAAGACTACAAGTTTGAGGCCAGCATGAGCAACATAGCTAGACCCTGTCTAAATAAAAAATAAAAAAGACTGGGGATGTGACTTGGTGGTAGAGTGCCCCTTGTGTTCTACCTCAAGTACTGGAAAAAGAATACATACATAGAATTCTAGAACTATTTAAAAATAACCACAAATAGCAATTCTACACACACACACACACACACAAACACACACACACACAAACAGAAAAGGAAGACTAATAAGTTCTTCTAGGAAAAGTTTAGTTTGTCAACAATTTTAATTATTTTTGAAATTTCTGTTTACTTTTGTTTGTAGTGCTGGGTTAATTTATCTACAATTTTAGGAAGAAATAATGTTGCCATTGAATAAGATAAGACTAAGTATTTATTTTTAAAATTAAGTAAATCTAGATAACAAATATAGAAATAAATATCTTCAATTTGGTCTTCATAAAGAGGATTGGAAAGTAAAGAAAGTAGTTAATGAGCATAACAGAAAAAACAGTACCAGGGAAAACAAATAATAGAAATTCTCTTGTTGTTTTTCAAATGTCTATCCAAAATGACAAGCTTTTGGAGAAATAAGAAAAAAGGTGACTGAAAAGAAAGAGAAAAAAATGAAGAGAAGACACAAACATATGCCAGAATTTTAAAAGAGATATTTAAAAAAATGAAAAGTTAATAAAATCTTTGGAAAACATTAAATATTGAATATTTGTATAAAATAGATAGACTTGTAGAGATGCATCAGTTGCTAAATGGATTAAAAAATGAAAATTGAATATTCATATACTTAAAATATGAGTAATAAAAATTACTTCTATGGAATAAAGGACCCAGGTAGCTTCATTGTCAATTTCATGTAAATATTAAATTTTAAATATTTCATGATGAAGAAGAAATATTATTTGAGTGATTTGTTTGAAACAGAATTAAAATAGGAATAAATGAGATAAGAGATCTAGAATTACATACAAGTTGCACCACATATTCTTAAATAAACCATGCATCAAAGAGGAAATCACAAGGAAATAATTAAGAATATCATAAACATGAAAATTTAAAAAAAAATTAATTCAATGAAATCAGAGTACAACTATATCTTATGTTTAAAAAACCCACTTGAATCTCATGAATTATTGCCAAAACTTCTTTGTGACAGAGCTGACAGCTTTATTGTTAATTTAGTAAGTTTTCATCATATTCTGCATTGTTTCTGTTACTGCTTTATTTTATAATATAAATAATTATTTTCCAAAGTGTGTTTTGAATAGAAAATACTGTTTTCATTTGTAATTTTGTTTAATATTATGAATCTTAAAATGACTGGCAAAATTCTGGAGATGTATTTTTGGATTATTATTATTACTATTGTTATTGTTCAGTTTGATGCTGCAGTATAGTATTTTCTAAGGATACATGTTTTGTTTGGCTCTGTATTTCAGCACCTTTGAAATGAGTGAGTGGTAAATATTCCCAAACAAAAACATCCAGATGATTCAGTGCAAAAGTTCAATGCCAGTCTGCTCTTTAGTTGAGTGAGATTTCTTAAATCTTTAAACTTTTACGTATTGAAATGTTTAAAGAACAATTTTATCATAATTTTATTTGAATAGTAAATTTTAAAATAAGGCAAAGTTATCTTTAAAAAGCTTATTTCCATGGATTTTTGCTAAAATTATACTATAAAGTTATTTTAGTGAAGGACAAAAATGTCAGTTTCACTTCCTCATGGAAAAGGTTTTAAGGGGAAAATTATTTTCTTAAAAAAAAAAAAATCATTTTAGCTGAGCGCAATGGCCTGTAGTTCCAGCAGCTTGAGAGACTGAGACAGGAGGATCCTGAGTTCAAAGCCAGCCTCAGCAATGGTGAGGCACTGAACAACTCAGTGAGAACCTGTCACTAACTAAAATTCAAAAAATAGGGCTGAGGATATGGCTCAGTGGTCCTGTGCCCCTGAGTTCAATCCCTGGTACCCCTCCCCCCCCAAAAAAATAAGTTTATTCTTTATTGATTTATATATAGGCTGATATAGACATGGCTATATTATTTTCTTCATTTTTTTTAAATAAAATGGATGGAAAACAGGGCTCCACACATACTAGGTAAGCACTCAACTACACATTCCATACCCCAGCTATATTATTTCACTATTTTAACATTAATATAGATATTGATACTAGTCATAAATTAAATTACAAAATCAAGTTCAGGCCGAAATAACCAGCAATGTTGTAAAAATTCCAGGCTCCCATATTTTTTCCTATAATTTCTGGTGGCAAATTTAGGGGAGTAGTTTTTTTGTGTTTTTTTGTTTGTTTGTTTTGTTTTGTTTTTTGTTTTTTTTAAGGTTGAGAATGATAGTGATACATTCATGTATTTTAATAAGATTGTCAGGATGTAGAAACTCTTGAGATTACTGCTTGTCTTCCACTGTCAAAAAGTTATTGCAAAAACCGCAGTAAACAGTTCAAATTGAGAAAGTGCTAGTGTTTGCCCTGTGGGTAGATTTAGCAGTAAGTGAAAGCTTCAGACAACTCCAAAAAGAACTAATGTATCTAGTCACTGGCTTGTCTGTAGGAGAATACAGGCGATCATGATAGCCTCATGTTAGAGATATTAGGAACAAAAAGGCTGGAGGAAACCCATATTTTTGAAGGATTTTGACAGGCATCCCATGGAGGAGGACATGCATATTACTTTATACCTGTCAGATGCCAGCCAGGTTAGTTTCTTTATCAGAAAATAATACATGCTGATAAATGAGAGCTGTTTTGTGAAAAATGATAAATGCTACTTTTATGAATGAATTCTCAGTAGTGGACACAATGAGGCAACTCCTTTACTTGTAGAATAATAACAGATTATCAAGAAGATTTTGATTAGAAGAAATCCTTGTGTATGCCCTGGAATTTAGTTGTATATTTTCAGTTTGTCTATAGAATAGGGATAATTTAGGAAATGCAAGTGATAAAATACATATTGTATTATTTAATTCAGGTATAATAATGACTTAAAAAGAGATTGGTAGGTGATATTATATATTTCATTTTTAGATAAAGTCCTCTGAGAGCAAACCGTATATTTCATCCCAATAAAAATAATCTAAGCAAAAGAAAAGTGTTCTTTCAATTTGGCATTTTGGGGAAAGAGCTAACATGTTTTTACAAGGGATTCTTTTGTATATAAAATAAAATAAAAATTTGATAAAAGAATAGGAAAACCTGTCTGGCTAAGTGAATTATAGTCAGCTCATCTGTGGGGCTAGAATGTTGATCATGTAAATTATACCTAGGGCTCTACAGAATTGAAATAATTGAGTAAGAGGAATGATTGAAAAAAATATTTTTAAGTAGTTAGCAAATGGGAGCCTGAGTGTACTATTGTGAGAGAAGTCAGCTAGACACTGATGAATAAGATTTTGGAATTATACTTGCCTTTGTTGCATTTTTAAAGAGTCTAATTTTATCATTTTAGGGAAGTGGAAGACCAAAACTCACCCAACAAGTTGCATTCTTTATCCTTATAGGAGAGTTGTTTGATTTCAAGTGTACAATTGAAAAAAGACTTTGGACTTTTCTATAGACTGTTTCATAGGTTATATTGTAAGAGCTGAAGTTCATAAATACAACTAGATTTACCTGAATCTCTTCCAGCAAAAAGGAAACTCAGTTATGTGTTCTGCTTTGAGGATATACTTGGTAAGGTATAGGAACAAATGAATATCAAGATACTGGATTGTGTGTGTGTGTGTGTGTGTGTGTATGTGTGTACCACACATATATACATTACCATATACATAACCCACATTATTCTATTTCACAACTCATGATATCATTGAATATTAGTTATGATAATGTTACATAAACAAACTTGTGAAATAGATAGACACTGATGAGATTTTTTTGTTTTGTTTTGTTTTGTTTGGGGTATTTTTGTTTGTATTTTTTCTCTTTTGTACCAAGAATTGAACCCAGGGTAACTTAAACCCTGAGCAACATTCTCAGCCCTTTTAATTTTTTTTTTAATTTAGAGACAGTGTCTTGCTAATATCCTTAAGGTCTCACTAAATTGCTAAATCTGTTTTTGAACTCATGATCCTCCTGCCTTAGCCTCCTGATGAATTACAGGCATGCACTGCCATGCCCAACAACACTGATAATGTTTACTATGGAGTCTAAAATTATTTGAATGTGCATGGTGGCACACACCTGTAATCCTAACAGATCTGGAGGTTGAACAGGAAAATTGCAAGTTCAAAGTCAGCCTCGGCAAGTTAGCAAGAACTTAATCAACTTAACAACTGTCTCTCAAACAAAACGGAAAGGGCTGGGGTTGTGGCTCAGTGTTATGTGCATCTGGGTTCAATCCCCAGTACCAAATAAGTAAATAAACAAACAAACAAGTAAATAAATTACTTCATTTATTCTCAGAATTTCAAATGTGTTTTGCAAAGACATATGATATACAAAAAGATAGAAGTCAAACTAAATCCATTTATGTACTACCTACTCATCATTTAAAAATACTTATTTGAAGTTTCATATAAAATAAATTATGATATGCACTCAAATATTGATCAAACTCTGGCATACTGTTCTTATTGGCAATGTGATCTTTGTTTAGATTTTAGAGTAGAAGACACTATATATTTCCCAATGTGTAAGAACCCATTGTACATAAATAAAGTAAGCAAACGTTACTTTTTTGTGTCATATACAAAATACTAGATAGAGCACCACGCCTTCAAATATTTCTTATAAATGGGAGAGTAGTATATAAAAAATAGTCATTTAAAATATTTTCATGACTAAACATTTTATGGCATGTAATTTAAAAAGTTCTAATAAATAATTGCAGAATAGTTCTCTGAAAGGAAACTAGTTTTATTGCTTTGTATTTAGCTTTGTATTGGTTGATTATGAGATTCTGAGAATAGAATAGATAGAAAATGGGCATTTTTTTCTGAAAAAGATGTTAAAGATGTAAAATCTTTGTCTGTAAGCTCCTTATAACCTAGAATTCATATGAAGGTAACCACATAATTAAGATTAGGCAATCAAGACTAAATTTGGGAAATAAATACTTAGAGGAAAACCTGTCTTATTTTGCAGCACATTAAGAAAATAGAACAGTTCCTTAAAGATAACTGGAAACTGAAAAATAAAGTTTCTATGAATAAACAAGAAGTTTTCATATTTGAAAATGATCAAATCTATTCAGGTTGCAGTACTCTTTTGCAGACATCCTTATATTTAATTCAGCTTTGCATCACTATGAACATAATGCCCAACAAGACCAATAGAGAGAGAATAGTTTATCTTAGACTCATGTTTTCAAAGGTTGAGGCTATGGTCAACTAACTACATTTCTTTTTGCTCTAGGTGAGACAGAACACCATGGTGGAAGGACCAAACCAGAGGAAAGCTGCTCAGGTAATGGCAGTCAAGAATCAGAGTGAAGGAAGGAAAGGGACCTCAGCGCAGGTGGACCCTTCTGGAGCATAATCCCAGTGACCCATATCTTTTAGTCACGCTCCACCTGTCTACATTTATTGACCAATTAATCCACTCAATCTAGAATGGACTAATTAGGTTACAATTCTCATAATAATTTCATATCTGAACATTCCTGCATTAACACAGCACCTTTTGGGGGACATCTAATATACAAATTCTAGTATTCTACCCAAATCCTCCCAAAGTTCATGCTCATTTTACAATGCAAAATGTATTCAGTCCTTCTCCTAGAATTCCCATAATCTTAACAGCTCTAGCTCCCCAACATCCAAGTTCAAAGTCTCATCTGAGACAAGGCAAATTCTTGTCTGTGAGCCCTTTTAATTATCCCAAAAGTCCAATATACAGTTGCACAAAGTATAAATGTGCTCTAAAAGGAGCACATTTGTAGCTCCACCTCTAGCATCTGGGACCCATCATGGCAAGATGTTTTCTCTAAAGGACTTGAGAAGCTCTAGTGCTTTGATGTGTTGGTGGAAGTCCATGTGGCCTATCTTTAAGCCTGCTCTTCCTGCAGCCAGCAGCTTTCCTCAGCAGATGTTCCACATTATTAACATCTCTTAATCTCAGGGGTGTGCATGGTAACTTTGGCTATCTTTTCACACCTTCATATATTGCCCTCAGGGTCATCTCATAGTGATTCTGATCCTGCAACACTTCATCTGTCCTCCTAGGCCTTTCTTTGAAATCTGAGTGGAAGCCTCCACAACCCCTTAACACAAGCATACTGTATTCCTGAAGAAAACAGCACCATGTAGAAATGCCAAGGTATGCCTGCAGCTGGAAGAGTAGCTGAGGCCCTTAAACCATGGCTGCATTGGTCTCTAATTTCCTGAGTGACTGAGCTTGGTGAAACAAATCCTGAGGAAACAGCTTTCTAGTGTGAGCAGAGTACCCTTAAGGTCTCCTAAAGAAGTTTTCACTCTAAATTTTGGGGCCTATAATGGGAATGGTCTTATTTAATTCCTGAGATGCCCTTAGGCATCTTTTTCATTGTCTCTGTGTAAAGTACTTTACTTCTCTTTAGTGGCTGCAATGTCTTCAACAATCCCACTTTACTTGACTCCAATTTTACCTGCACCTTTCTGGCCAAGTAGCAAATTTCAAAAATTCTTTTGCTCTTACATCTGCTCCTGATTCTCATAGTAAACCAGTTAAAAACTCAAAGAAGTATCCATGCCTCTGAATGCCCCCAGAGCTTTTGTGAAAACAATCTTATTCGAACTAGAAATATAAAACCTATGAAACTAATACATAATTTATTAAAGTTGTAACTCTCATTATGCTTTCTTATAACAAGAAATCAAAGATACCATTGGAAATAACAAATAATATCCACTATTGGAAATAACAGAGATCATAACAGAGAAAATTAGCTCTCCCAGAATGTCTATCTTTAGTTTGTTTTCATGGGCTCTGAAGATTTCATGACACTTAATCTATTTTAGAAATTAAAAATATGATGTTGTAATCTCTACTAGAATCAATAACCTTCATCTTAGATTCAAAAACAGTGCACCTATTTAAAGGAATTCAGAAAGGATAAAATGCATGCTCTGTTGCTTTTCCAAGTGAATTTTAATCTTACTTATATAATGTAAAAAAAAAAAACTATTTTAAAGGCAAATTCATGACTCATAAAAATAAAAAAAACAATTGTTGTCAAGAGAATATTTACATAATTAATGAATGTGGAATCCAGAATGATATTATAACTGACTAAAAGGAGAATCTAAAGACCCATATGTATGTTGATAAAAATGTAGGCTGCCGTAACTCTCAAAACCATAAAATAATAAAATTTCAAGCCATTAAATGGAAACCTATAAAAGTGCATTTCACTGTACATAGTTTGTTTGAATTTGCATTGTTTATGTTATGGTCAGTTTTATAGAACTTATGCAATTGTAAATTAACTCACACAATAAAAAGCAGAGGTATCCTGGTAGGATGTCCTAGACAATGCCTACTTTTCTCTTAGTTTTTTTTTAGTCTATGAAAATATACCATATTTTTCATTATAGTGCTTTATGGTGTTGGGTAATATTGTTGAAACTAGACACATATGATATTGGGTATTTGGGTTTTCTACTATTAAGGAAGCACATTTTTTAAACACCCACCATTGATCTAGTAATTGTCAAAATTGATTCAGTAAAATGATGTTTTCTATAAATGATGGAATATTTTTCATATTTTAATTGAAATATTTTGTAGCCAACTTGAGCTACAGTTACATTCAAGTAAATCACAATTTTAAATTGTTACTTTAATTATAATACTTTTATATTGCTACTGCCACAAACTTTGTAGCTATAATTCATATAGCTATATAATCTTACAATTTGGGAGGCCCCAAATCCAAAATGGGTCTCCCAGAGTTATAGTCACAAATGAGAGAGAGATACAATTTTGCCATTTGCTATATATAGAACAAGGTGAAGGCTGTTCTTTGTATATTAAAACCTCAACAGTAGTAAAATAGGCACTGTTAAAAGATATTACTAGCGGGGGCTGGAATTGTGGCTCAGAGGTAGAGCGCTCCTCTAACACGGGCAAGGCCCTGGGTTCAATCCTCAGCACCACATAAAAATAAAATAAAGGTATTGTGTCCAACTACAACTAAAAAAAAAACAAAAAATATTTTAAAAAAAGATATTACTAGCAAAGTCACGGTAAATTTGATATAAATAATCAAAGCAGAGTCAACAAATTTTATTGCTTGTAATGTAAATATAACTATAACTGAAATTACTTAATTTTTAACGTGATCTTAGCTCATGAATTTGGAGGGCTGTAAAATACACTTCTGAAAAACATTAGAATGGAATATGTTTAATTTTAATTTTATTTTTCTTATTTATATCAGCACATATTAATGGAGTTTGGTGTGACAGTCAATGCATGCATCCAGCCTCCCCAGCCCTTGACACTACCCAATTTCAAGAAATCTCTATTCTACACTCAAATCTAGGGTTCATTTTTACAAAAGAGTGAACATACAGTAGTTGCCTTTCTGTAAATGACTAATTTCATTTAACATGATGTTCTCCAGTTGCAGCAGTTTTCTGCAACTGACAGTACTTTCTTCTTCATGGTGTTATAGAAATCATATTACAAATTTATGAAGAAAAGACAAAAAACAATATCATTACAAAGGTGAAAGATCTTTATTTAAATTTCTGTATACAAAATATAGGACTACTTAAGGAAATACCTCATATCAACTGACTCAATATCTGAAAACTTAGGTTTTTTTGATCTTAAGAATGATTGCCAAATTAATTTGAAAGGTATGTTTTCTTTTCCTCAAATAAGATCTATATTTAATAGAATTGTTATCAAATATATACCATAGAAAATCAAAATCATGGCATGTGTGTTTTATAATTATTTTAACCCCCATATGTTCAATATAGTTTCTTTCATCTCCAGTGGTGCTCTAGCCACATTTGTCAAAATTTTGAACTTGTTATAATTTTAATACAGGATAGATGGGTTTACCTGTTGGACATGCTCTTCCTGATGACTCATGTTAAAATGTTTTCACTCAGTTCTCAGAAAAGCACTCTCTATCAAGGATGCTGTTGTATTCTATATCAAAGATAATATAAATATCAAAACATATGAATAATTGATAGCCTATAAATATATTAAAAATAAAAAGTGAGTTGTAGAAAAGTTTACTAAGATATTCTCAACAGTTTAAGATTTGCTTTAAACAGTAAAAATTGTTGACAAATTATTTAATAATCAAAAAAGTAGCTTGACATTTTTGTTTACCAATATAATCATGAAAGGCTGGGGATGTAGCTCAGTTGGTAGAGTGCTTGCCTCGCACACACAAGGCCCTGGGTTCAATCCCCAGAAGCACACACAAGAAAACAAAAAGAAAAATTAAAAAAGCACCACCAACATCATCCTGCATATGGCAGTTTTTGAAAATCTGTCTAAATGGAAACTTTGGTTTGTCAACGTAATTTAATAATCCACTATACTTTTCTAATATCAGTCAACATGCAAATGTGTTTAATTGTATGGACAGAAGTGTGGCATTGCTGGTAACAATAACTACAAGAGAAAACTTAAGAATTTTTTTGATAGTGATACATTTACAAATTTTTATATTATAAAAATTCCTTTTAATTTTAGTTTTAATTATTTTTTTACTGTCTATAAATTTTCTTAACTTGTTCAAATATATTATTGAAAGTAATATCCTATTGCTACAAAGTCAAATTAATTACTCAACAAAATAAGTACAGTCAATGTGGAGGTGAATATTAATAAAAAATATTTTTGATACTTGGACCTAATTAATGCTTTTAAGTATATTGAATATATCTGGCTATGGAAGTTTACATTTTTACTGTATGTTTTATATAACCTAGATATAATTCTAGTATTACAAACTTTTAATATTTGAATTGAGATATTTCATAAGTATATACTTATGATATATATATATATATATATATATATATATATAAAAGATTCTGAAACTTGATATTGAAAGAATCAAATTCTTATTGATCATTTTATTTGGATTTTATGTAGAATGATAATACTTATCATATTCTGTTTAAATATAAATGTTCTGCCAGGTGAGGTGGCACACATCTGTAATGTCAGTGACTCAGGCAGCTGAGGCAGGAGGAACAGGAGTTTAAAACCAGCTTCAGCAATGGCAAGACACTAAGCAATTCAGTGAGACCCTGTCTCTAAATAAAATACCAAATAGGGCTGGAGATGTGGTTCAGTGGCCAAGTGACCCTGAGTTCAATCCATGGTACCAAAATAAACAACCAACCAACCAAACAAATAAATAAATATTCTGTTTATATTTAATATATTGTTATATAGCATGTACTGTTTATATTTAACATAATTAATTCACTTGTTTCTTGTTTACATTATGGAATGTGGTAACACAAATTTTAAAAATCTATTTATTAATAAATTTTAT
>NW_026000211.1:37343481-37347608 GCF_001458135.2 Marmota marmota marmota
TCTCTCTCCCTCTATCCCTGTTTATCTCCTTATTTTATAGTAGCTAATGCATAACAGAGTAAACATTCAACTTCAACTTTCTGGGTCTGGCTTATTTCATTTAGCATTATAGTCTGTAGGTCCATCCATTTACAATCAGATGACAAAATTTCATTACTTTTGTCACTAAGTAATACTTCCTTTTGTATATAATATGACATTTTCTTTGCCCATTCATCTGTTGAAGAACACCTAGGTTGGTTCCATAGTCTGGCTATTGTGACTTGTGCTGTTATCACAGATGTGATTACATCTCTGTAGTATGCTGATATTAAATCTTTTGCAAATATAACAAGGAGAAGGATAGCCAGGTCATGTGATGGTTATACTCCTAATGTTTTGAAGATTCCATACTGTTTTTCAGAATAGTAACACTAATTTGAAGTCTCACCAAAAATATATGATGTACCTTTTTACTTTCCATCCTCACCAACACTCATTATTAGTTGTATTCTTTCTAATTGTCATTCTGAATTGAAGTGAGATAAAATGTCAATGTGGTTTGGATTTGCATTTCCTAATTACTAGCAATGTTGAACATTTTTTCATGTATTTGCTGGCCATTTGTATTTCCTCTTTTAAGAAGTGCCTATTTAGTTCTTTTACCCATTTATTATTAGATTATTTAGGGGATTTTTGGTGATAAGTTTGGTGAGGTCTTTATATATTCTGGATATTAATGCCCTATCTGAGAAATAGGGAGTAAAAATCTTTCTCCCATTCTGTAGGCTCTCTCTTCATGCTTTTAGCTGTTTCCTTTGCTGTGAAAAAGCTTTTTAGTTTCATGGTGCCCCACCTATTGATTTTGTTTTATTTCTTACACTTTAGAGGTCTTGTTAACAAAGTTGGTTCCTGTGTATATATGTTCAAATCCTGGTCCTATATTTTCTTCTAATATTTACAGTGTTTCTGATCTAATTCCTTGGTCTTTAATTCAATTTAATTTGACTTGTGTACAGGGTGAGATATAGGAGTCCAGCTTTAATCTTCTACATATGGATATTCAGCTTTCCTAGCATCATTTGAGAAAAAGACTATCCTTTCTCCAACATATGATATTGTCACAAGCATTTAAAAGAATCAAATGTTTACCATTTTATTTGGGTTTTGTGTAGTATTATAATATTTAGCATATACTACTTAAATGATGCATGATATTTAAATTAATTCACTTTTTTTCTCCACTTCAAAATGTGGCAACACAAATATTAAAACTGCATATAGGGATCTATTTTTTTTAATTCTACAGTTTTGCTTCAATACATGAACTTAAGATACAATGGTATCTATTTCAAAATTCCTTCATATTTTTTAATTCAGTAAGGTTTAACATAGGCTTTTTAAAAAACATACATTCCTTTCCAAATGTCACAATATTGAGTATTTTTTATAAATGATTCTATCAAAATTAATATACATAACATGTAATTATACACATACATAAAATACAATTCTATATAATATATATGTATGATTTCTGCATATGTATTTAAAGAAACTTGATGAAATGGTTTTTTTCCCAAAAGTTTATTAACCAGAGCATAAAAATATAGTAAAAATTTTGAATCTTTCTAAAGGACTATACTTTGTTTTTATTTAGTCCCAAATTCTCTTTTATTATCATATATTTCATAGTCTAGACAACTTCCTAAAAGAAAAGTATTCATAACACTTCACATTGCCTATAAAAATTCTGTATCATGGGTCAGAATTTTTCAGGGTGCCAACCATACTTCAGAGATTATGAAAATCAATCTAAGGGGCTACTGATGAGGGGTATGTGTGTGTATATTTATTCCTGTGTGTGACTGGTCTGAAGCACTTGCTTTATAGTTATTTCTATGTGTATATTTAGAACTTGCATACATTGATGAGTATTAAAAAAATTGTATGTGAACCTCAAGAAGAAACTGCTAGGTCAATATCACATAAAATCTAATTTTACATCCGCTTTTCTTAATTAACTATGATAAAATTGTAAGAGACACATGCATAATGGATTTTAATTAAAACATTCTTAAGGAAGTAAATTGATAAAGAATATTTTTGTGAAAATTTCTTATAGTATTCCTAATAAATTCACCTTTTTGAAAAATACTTTAACCCATCTAAATACAGATATATTTGATGGTTGATTATTAACTGCCTTTTGACATTTATTTATTAGGCATTAAAATAAACATATATAAAATGCATAACTGTGCAAATTTTAACAAATGTCAAATGGGTGAAGAGTCTGAAATTTGACTTTGCTACAAAACTAACTGTTATGGTTTAGATGTGCTACATGTGAGACAATGCAAAAAGGTTTGGAGGAGAAATGAGTTGGTTATATCCTTAACCTAAGCAGTGAATTAATGCCTGATGGGATTAACTGGGTGGTAACGGGAAGCAGGTGTTGTGTGGCTGGAGGAAGTGATTCACAGGGGAGTGGCTATGGGGTATATATTTTATATCTCCAGAATGGAGATTCTCTCTGATTTCTGATCACCATATGAGCTGCTTCCCTCTGCTACACTCTTTCACTCTGATGTTCTGCCTCACCTTGAGCCCCGAGGAATCCAACCAACCTTCTACTGACTAAGACCTCTGAAAACTTGAGCCCTCAAATAAACTTCTCCTCTCGTTTTTCTAGGGAAAAAGCTGACTAAAACACTAACAATTCAGTCTTCTGAAGTTTCATAGTCTTTGGCAATACATACAAGTGAGTCTCTTGAATCCCTTTGGTAATTCTTTTTTTTCTTTTTTTGTACTAGTGGGAATTGAACCCATAGGTGCTTAACCACTGAGCCACATCCCTAGTCCTTTCTTATATTTTATTTAGAGACAGGATCTCTCTGTGTTGCTTAGGACATCACTAAGTTACTGAGGCTGGCTCCATTGGTAATTCTCCCTTCCCAGCAACTATCCCAATTCCCCAGAAACCAAAGATCTTCATTCTGTCATATTAGTTTGCACTTTTGAATTTTATATGAAGGGTACCATACAGTAAGCACAAATCTATTTCTGGCCTCCATTATCCAATATAATTTTTGATTTTTCTTCATCCTTGCTTTCATCAATAGCTTATTCATTATTATTGCTGAGAATATCACATCGGATGGTAATCTAAGAATTTATTTTTTTTCTATTCATTTTTATATTATTTAATGGTTTGGACTACTACAAATAGAGTTGTTATCAACATTTGTGTATATTTTATATATGTATATATTATATTTTCTCTTGTACAAATACCTCAGAGTACAATGACTGGATGACTTGGCAAATGGATCGTTTAATACATTGTGAAACTGCCAACGTATATATCAAATGGTTATACCATTTATAGTTTTTACCTGTACTTGAGGAGCTTTCCAGTTTTACTACATACAGATAGACTGAGAGAGAGGACTCAAATCAGATAAGGAATATAGAGTTGGAGCCCTAGACCTCTGCCAAATGTGTGTTTCTGTTTCATGTGGGAGTGAACAGAAGACAATCTTTTATCCTTTATTTCTTCATATTATTAACTCTTTTATACCACACTGCTTCGTCCAGGAATTTTCATTGTATGCATGTTATATTGTCTAGTTAACTTTAGAATGCTCCAATTTCAGTGACTATATTAAAAAATACAGTTACCCAGAGGACATAGTCTGTGTTTTAAAAGTGCTTCTGGGAAAGATGTCATCCAGTAGATATGGTGCTATGAATGGAACAAGTGTTCAGTCTATCACCACTTTGTTGGTAGGTGCATTTGGTGCCTGAAAGTAACATATGGAAAGGCAGAATAATGAAAGTGGGGCACAAATCTCAGACCCTTGGGCTGGAGTTGTAGCTCAGTGGTAGAGCGCTTTCCTAACATGTCTGAGGCTCTGGGTTCAATTCTCAGCACCAGATATAAATAAATGAAATAAAGGTCCATTGACAACTAAAAATATTTAAAAAAACCCTCAGACCCTTTATGCATTGTGGAGGTGTATAGGAATAAGAACTGCCTATTTTGTGTTTAATTCCCCTAGTGCATAAAAGGGCTGGAGGAAATTGTGACAAAATAATAATGCACCATAAAACTCTTGCTAAAATTAAGTCATATCCAGACATCA
>NW_026000211.1:37347705-37353289 GCF_001458135.2 Marmota marmota marmota
CAAAAATAAAATAAAATATAAAAGTTTACTCAAAGCTACAATAGAAGAAAACAGTTGAGTCTGGGCCATTTTAAAGTTGAAATATCTTTTCATAAGCATGAGATCATATTAGCACAAAGCTGGCTATGCCTTCCTCATGCCCAAATGTGAAAAATTGCTGGGAGAAAAATGCAAAATATTTGCAAAACAAAACAAATACATAATTAGTTTCTATAAATCTGGGAGTTTCATGAATAGTTTATGGATTATTGGTCAAAAACATACATAAAATTTTAATAAATTTACTAGTTTCTAGTAACAAAAGAAACGAAATTAAGGAAACTATGAAATAAGCATGCTATTGGGTAAGGTAAAAACTCTGGCAAAATTTTTTGAAAATTTTCATACTTTCCTGGCAACTATGAATGGTACAGTTAATTGAAAAGAAATTAGCTAGTTATGTTTAAAAAATATTAAAATGTTTATATTATTTGAAGAAACATTTTTATTTGTTGAAATCTATTCTGTTAAATAATCACAAACTCCTTTTCAAATATATCAATTAATTTTATCATATTAATAAAATTGAATCAATTTTTTTTAAAAAAACATGGAATTATTAAACATTATGGTGTCTTTCTGATAAGGTATTGTTTTGCCATGGAAACATTGTGATTCTACATAATATTTTGTAGATCATTGACACACTGAGATATTATATAAATATTTGATGAAAGAATTAAGTAACATGGTAGTGAAAAAATATTCTGATCCAAATCATGTCCAATATAAAATGTTCAGTTTTTAAATATGATTAAACACACATTTAACAAAGAGATGTACTTTATCTGAATGATGGGTTTGTGAAAAGGAAATTCCATTAGATTTTTCTGCATTTTTGCAATTTTTCTATCACACACTTCTGACAATATATGAATTTGAATTGTTGCATTTCTCTGATTCTCTGCAGGTAGACTAAGGATACAAGTTAGGATAATAAAATATTTTAAACCAACTTCTTGGCTTTGGAATCTAATTGTTTTTAATAAATCTGATCATTCCTTTTGATCTTCAGTAAAGTAAGAGACTGAAGTAATTAGTATTTTTCAAACAAATAGTTATACCAAAAAAACTTTTATATTTAGGTGAATGCGTTTTACTCACATAAAAATTTGGATCAATCACAAAAATACAAATGTTTGGTATAAATACTGCCTCACTATTTTTGAAAATTTTTTTTAAAGAGAGAGAGAGAGAGAGAGAGAGAGAGAGAGAGAGAGAATTTTAATATTTATTTTTTAGTTTTCAGCAGACACAACATCTTTGTTTGTATGAGGTGCTGAGGATCGAACCCGGGTCACACGCATGCCAGGATAGTGTGCTACCGCTTGAGCCACATCCCCAGCCCTTGAGAAAAATTTTTAATGACAGTAGAGAGAGCTGAACTGTCAAGTGTCTGACAAAGGCAATAAGTCAAAATTAAAGAGTCAATCATGATGGAAGCAATAAGATACAATAAGAAAAACTACCAACTCTCCACTGTTCCACTCTTCCCCATGGCATGAAGCTAAAGTGAAGGGTCAGGTGCATCAGCACAAATTGGAGATTCATCTGGAAGGGAAGGGATCCTTCCAAGGAGGCTCTTTCAGTTCCACAGAGCCTGGGGTCAGGAATAAGGATAAGAGGGAAGGACTAGGAGCAAAAAATACTAAACCCTGAATTAGACAATGGATTTAGCTTTCCTCCTTCTTCATTGATAAGTAGACTTCCAAAGAGGTCCAGAAGAGGACCTCCAACGCAGGCATCAAATACAGAGGCATAGGGATAAAGACACTTGGGCTACCATCCAAATACATTTAGAGTATGACTGGGCATCGGGGCTCGCATCTCTGACTGCAACTGTCCACAAAGACAGCACAGATGTGGACCAAGTCTGCATAGAGACAGTAGCTTTCCCCTCTGAGACTTGCAGGTAAAACCTTCTTACCTCCCTATGGTCATTTAAAAAAAAACAGAAAGACTTTTTACCAGGGACCATACTCCATGAAATTAGTCCCATTTTGTCATAGAAATTCTCATGGATGAGGTTATAATAGTCGAGTATGTAGGGGAATATTCAGCATCATTTACACCAATTTGCAGTTCTTCAAAAAATTTGGAACTGAAATACCAAGAAAATGTGACTAATCTCTTCATAATAGAAATAATGATATATTTCTAATCTTTTGGGCTTATTTAAAATATTTGTGGACCTTGCATTTGCTTCCTGACAAAACAATGTCTTTCACAATTAATATTGCTCTTTGCACACAGAAATAGAAGCCAAATCCTTACCATTTGATAATCATGAATATATAACCTCAAGATTAAAATTAAAGTGGAAGAAGTCACTTTGACAAAGAGATCAATAGCAGTTTATTTCATAATGTCAAATTGATGTCATCTTATACTCTGCATATGCAGCTGTTCATCCTGTTTCATTATTTGTAAGTGTACCTTTTGTTGGTTCATGACTGAAGTGTGATCTCAATTTTATTTTATTTTTCTGAAGAAAGAAATTAGTATTTACATATTTTTGATGGGAGTGATTCTATCAGCCATATTTTCTCAAAGAATTGGTGGATCAATGAAGTACATGGGATAGTCAAATGATTATTGAGGCTGAAGGAATTCATAGCCCTACAAATTTATTAAGAGCACTAACAGACGATAAAAAAAAATCTTACAATTCAGCAAATACTATATTGTGATCTCAAATTGTGGTCTACTAGATGATCTGTGGAAGGATTTAAAAGTTGAATATTTGTGAACATTTCACCTTCATTAGCATTTTATTGCCTGACCTATCTGTGTATTTTTTCCAGACAGGATGATGTTTTAATAACAGTATTATTCCTCATCTTTTAAAGTTATTTCATAGATTTTAAAAATTAAAACTAGATTATATAGTTATTAGTAATTTACATTTATGTGTACATTATTAGCTTGAGGTCATGTCATGATTTACATAATTACAAAAATACTTCTTCTGTCTGTATGCATCCACCTTAATAATTAAGAAAAAATGTATATGAATCAGACATGTTTATGGAAGATTATTGTTCTTTATTTTACTTCCAGGTTATAGAGGTTCTCAGATGTGATGCCCTAAGATTTTATGATCTATGTTTACTATTGTTTTTCTGAAAATAGATATTTCTCAAAAGGTGATAAATTACTCATTAATTACATGAAAAAATATATCATTCCCATCTACAGTAGGTTATTCTGATGTGAGCCAGATCTTTCTACATCTATCATTGTCTATATTGCATGTGAATGTTTTGGTTTAGGATAAGTGCATCCCAAGGTCCTTGTTTTAAAGGTTTTATTACCAGCTTGTGGCACTATTAGGAGGTGGGCCCTACTTGAAGCAAGTTAGCTCTTTGGGGGCAATTAACTAACAGAGTGAAGAGTCCCAGAAATATGAATCTAAAAGTTTATTTAGAAGAGGATCAACCACACCCCTAACTAATCCCCAGGGAGAAAAAAAATATTTACTCCACAGTGTAAACAAATACATCTCTGAAAAAAAATGGGAAAGATTCTTAGTTAATATTTTTAATATAAATAAGTGTCTCCAATGTGATTATAAGAGAGGAGGTTTCAAATTTTAAACATGAGATTTATTACTTTCGGAATGTAAATACATAAGGAAAAGACCCTCAATCCTTTGGGTAATTTTGGCTGTTAGTCTCCTTTGCTTTCAATCTAAGACCTTTTTTCTGAACTCAGTTGTCTAGAGCTGAAAAGAGAAGGCTTATGTTCTTTGAATAGAAGCAAATAATTTTAATAGTAAGGAAGCACATGGCTGCTCTATCCATGGCATGTTAGAAGCAGATATTAATGGGAGAAACAAAATAAAATATTTCTTATCTCCTGTTATAAAAGTGCCTGTAACTATTGGGGACAGAAAATCAAAGGTATATTCAGAAATCTAGAGAACAGTTTTCTTTCCGTGATATATCTCAATCCAATGGAAAGATTTTAGAATAGCAGAAATTCAGAGCTATGTAATCCCAAGGTACATACATATCTTGTGATGGTCCTCAGGTAAGTCAAGGACTTCTGTTTAGTTTGCTTAGTTTTTAGCCAATTAATTATGACTATAGGTAAATACCCCCTCCTTTTTTAAAAATAAATATAAGAAAGATGCTCTTTATCCCTGAAAAAATTAATAATACATTTCCAATTTGACTTTAGATTAACTACAGAATATTTTAAAAAGTAGTATTTTTGATATCTGTAGTGTAACTATACTAGCATACAGACTTTAATGCTTTATGAAGGATGTGATGCCACACAATATATAAATATGATATGCATATCATATAAGTTTGAAAAAAATCAAACATGCTTCTCTGTCTCATAAACAGTTATTTTGCTTGATTCTGCAAAAATTGCCAGTGTTAGAAAATTTCTATGAAAAGGCATTTTTAAAGATATAATACTGAATCTCATGATCACAAGGGCATGCATTGTTATTGTGAGGCTGTCAGATGATAAATGAGAATGTAGCTTTCAGAAATTAATTAGCTGAAAAGAATATCTACCTCTTTCAGTAACTTTCCATGGAAAGTGTGCATTCAATTTTATGCCCCAAATCTTCCCTTTTTATAGCTATTAGCTAGTAATTCTGTAGAATCCTAAATCTGAAAGTGAATGAGCTAAAAAAAATGTTAAATTATCTAAAAAATGTAATTAATGTTGTTTGAGTAAAAATGTCATTATAAGAACATAATTTTAAGGTTATAAAATTGATTATTTTTGCCTTCTAAGTGTCTTTCATTTGAAGGTTAATGTTCAATTAAAACCTTTTGAAAATTCTTTCTGTCTCTCTAATGTCAGGAATTGTCTAAGTTTGTTTTAAAGAAATTCATAAAGAGAATCCAACTCAAAACTCACCACAGTTCCCTATCTGTAATTCATAATCCAAATCTATCTTGCTACTCCATGCATATAAATTAGTTTAATTATTTTGGATTTATGGAAAATAAAGTATGCCAATCTTATTTAATAAAACATCCAGTTAAGAATGTTTAGCTTACCCCAAAGTGAAATTAACCAATAATAAATGTTTCCAGATTTTTTTTGCTGATGTTTGTTGTGTCACATCAACTGCATCTCTTTTGTCAGTTATTTAATCATTTTTTTTAAACCAAAGATTTATTGAGGATCTGCTAAGAGCCAATGACTGTGCTAGACAGTGCTTTACAAAGATGACTTGAATCTTGATGTAATTAAAAAACTAGTAATTAACCTCATTGACTTTGAAAACAGACTTGAGAAGATGTGTAATTCTATCATTTAGTGTTTATGAATGATGTCACAAAAGTACTTACATGATTTGTATTATTTTAGTTTAACTATAAATAAAAATATAATAGCATCAATAACACCAAAATACCAATACAATATTACTTCAAATTAAAATAGACACAAAACTCACATCTTTTAGATAAAATAAATCAAAATGGATGACATAATAACGGTAAAATGCAAAACTAAATATAACTAGAAGATAACATAGAAAACCTATGCAATCACTTTTCAGATTCAACAGCAA
>NW_026000211.1:37354902-37382778 GCF_001458135.2 Marmota marmota marmota
GTGCATATATGTGTACGTTTATGTCTGGTATATATGTATATATATATATATATATATATATATATATATATTTCTGTATGTATGTGTATAACAAATATATAGTCAATTATTTATATTTATACATATACATATCCACATGTGTATATTTATGTTTATGTCTATGCTTATATGTGCATATTATATATATATGTATAAATTATTACAAATGTAAATACATAGATATATCTCTAATTCCTATTCAGAACTGCAGTGTTTATTTCAATTTTATCCCTTTGTATTATTTTAATGAGAAAACTATATATAATCATCTTAAATCACAGTTTTGCTTGATCAGTATTATTGTATGTACTCATTGATGCTGCTGTTTTTGCCCATGGTTTATGACAAAATACCCTTCTATGAAGCAGAAGAATCACAAATTCAAAGCCAGCCTCAGCACTTAGCAAGGCCCTAAGCAGCTCAGCAAGATCCTATCTCAAAATAATAAATAAATAAATAAATAGCCAGGGATGCAGGTAAGTGATTAAGTGCTCCAGTATCAATCCTTGGTACAATCAATCAATCAATCAATCAATAACCTTCTCAATCTAACCTAATTGCAATCTCCAAATCTCTTCCTCTGTATATAATAATTCACATGTACCTTCATAATGGCTAGTATTTTTGATTATAATTTAAGCCAAAGACATACTATGGTAGATAGTATGGTTGGTAGTAAATATCCATTTAAATAGTCTTTGAAAATATTTTCTTCCATGGCAGAATTGATAGTTTAAAAAATACATCTCCCAGGCTTCTTTGCAGTTATTGTTCTTCTTGTGATTTTTCCTGTTGCCAAACACCTGTACTAATGTAATTTTGAGATATGAAAGTGCTTTTGCTGTTTCCTTGGGCACATAGATATCATCATGGAGATTTTCAGTGATCCTCAGTTTCATTTACTTACTTCTAATCATAGTGGCTTCTGGTCATGATTTCCTTTAAATTGTTTCTGCTTCATAATAGTTGTGTAATTTGTAATTTCAAAGGTATCTTCCAGAGTGCTTTGGCTAGGCTAGACTGCTTTGGTTACCTGGTTCTTTTGAATAATCACAAACTCATTTCTGAAATCCAACTACAGTTTATTTCTTTAACATTACCAATGATATCATAACATATTTAAAAGAGATATAATATTTTTTCTCTTTTTTATAAAATGTAAATACCATAATACATTAATTTTGTGTATTTTATTCATTGGTACATCCAAACACCTAATGTATTGTCTGGTAGACTATGCTTAAGACATTAATGTAATACCTGAGTATAACCATTTAATGCCATGTTTTTTTTTCCTAAATGACTCTAGTACAATTGGAAGTTCAACCATCCCATTCACTATGCATTCCTACTTTTACTATAAAGTCCCTCAATTTTTGTTGTGCTTGAACCTGTTATTCTATGACACTAGATATGAATTCTTGAATATTGATACATGATCTATTTAGTGCTAGATGATCCTTTAGTGCCAGAGGCCTGACATCTAGAAAAGAGCCAATAATTTGGAGAGTCAATAATTTGGATTTGGTGTCTGTTGTTTTCAACAGAAAACAACAAAGAAAGAGGCAAGTTGCTTTCTTTGAGTACTTCCTTCATGCCAGACATTGTTCTTCATTCTGGGATATAAATATTTTGAAGAACAGAAATAGAAAGTCTTTCTTCATGAAGGCAAGAAGTATGGCAGAGATAAAATTAATATGATCCATGCAACATGATATTACAAGTTAGATGCCAATTATTGTTAAGGAGCAATATAATGCAAATAAATACTCATAGTTTTTATTTGATTCAGCTGTTAGCTGATTTTCACTGGAACTATAACACACCAGATCCAAAGGTGTTTAAAAAGTTTTTGGAAGAAATCATTATTAGGATTGGAGAATAACAGAAAAGACCTAGAGATTTGAACCCAAATCACTTCCTTTTTGGAAAATATGTATTCTTTTTATGAAAAAAGTTATTGATGGCCCTTTTTAAGCCTGGACAATCCTAAATGTGTACTCATGAATCACCACATAAGCATGCTACCTGAGTTTGCCCTGATGGACAGCATGTAATCTATCATCCTCAAAATGCAGATGGATAGTAGCAGGAGTCTGCTGTTACTTGGAAGTCTATAAAAGGTCCGGATCTGGAAAATCCCAAATGTACTAATAATTTAGATGAGCATGTGTTTTTTTTCTTCTTATGCACCTACTTCAGTGGCACTTCTAAAACCTCAATATATACCTAGAATTTCAAGATAAATTCATTTTTTCCTGTTGCTCGAAGAAAAAATAATTGGCTTTTACTTGTGCATTGTGAATAACATGCTGGTATCACCTGGGACTAGACTATTAGAACATTTAAACTCCACTTAGGGGTATTCTTGAAAAATGGTAAATAATAAAATTCCTTTTAGTAAGATAAATGTCAATTTTTTTTTGTGCATTATGTCTTTGTTGTGTACTTCAGAAGGAGAATTATCTAGTGGTATGTTTCCACAATGATTCAGACAGAGTTTTACCTGCTTTTGAAACAGCAGAATAAGAACTCGTCACAAAAAGATTTGTATTATGTGGGTGGAAAAATTAAAATGATTTTCTTGACTATTATCATATTCACTATGTCATATAGTCTATTTCCAATAGCCTGTGATTTTTCTATTCAAATACAAAATAGAGCATGATAATCCTTATTTGAGGAAAACAGAAGATATTACCTAATTTTTTTTTTCTCGGTAGTAAGTTTTGCTTTGTTTTCTTGGTTAGGAGGGGTAATGTAAAGTTAAGTGATTTAGGATTTCCTTTAAAAAATGAATAAAATGTCCTGGAATTAGATAGTGGTGATGATGGTATAACATTATGAATACACTAAACACTAGCCAATAGTGTACTTTAAATGGTCAGAAAGGTAAATTTTTGTTACATGGATTTTATTTTAATAAAAAACAAATTACAATATTTTTTAGATAATGGAAATGTTTTCTTTCATTGTGGGTGTTTGCTAATTATTATAATAATCAAATGATGAAAAAAGATTATAATGTGTCCATTTTGTGGAGTGTTTCAGTAATTTTATTTAGCACTTAATTTAGCTCTGGTTTTCTGTACATTCAGAGATGTAAATATATAAAACAGATGAAATTACATATATTAACTTTCATATACCTGTGGAGAAAGATAAGAGGTGACATAAATATGAAAATACATTAGACATTTTTTATTTTTTAATTGTTTGTGTCCATCCAAAATACATGTTGAAAATTAATCCTTTATGCAATTTATTAAAAGGTGGTTTTAAGAGGCGATTAGGTCATGGGTCAAGAACGAGGAAAGGGGAATGAATGGAAAGGGAGGATGAGAATAGTGAAGACTGTAAAATGAATGTGATATAACTTTCCTATGTTCATATATTAATGAATGAACAGGGTAAATCCACAATACACCACAATTACAACCACAAGAATGGGATCCTAATTAGAATAAGTTATCCTCCATGTATGTTCAATATATAAAATATACTCTGCTCTCATGTATAACTAAAAAGAACAAATTAAAAAGAAAGAATGGGACAAGTGTCCTTATGAAAGTGCATGAGGGAGTCTGTTCATTTCTTTCTTTATTTTTTACCCTTACATTTTGTACAGATAAGTCATTTATCTTTTCCTCTATGTACTAATGAAAAAAGAATCCATCATAAATGAGAATGACCCTCAGGAGATATGCAATCTGACAGACACAGATTATAGCCTTCCCAGCCTTTAGAACTATAAGAAACAATTTTCAGTTTTGCTTAAATCACTCAGTTGAAGGTATTGTGATAGTAGCAGGAATTGACTAAGCCAGAAACTGGTACTAGGAAGTTGTCGGCAATGTGGAGATAATTTTGAAACTGGGTAATGAAGATGCTATCTTTTCTCCAATGCAAGTTTTTGGCACCTCTGTCTAATATAAGATAATTCTAATTTTGTTTGTTAGTCTCTGTGTCCTCTATTCTGTACCATTGGTCTACCCAGTCTGTTTTGGTGCCAAAACACGCTATTGTTGTTATTATTGCTCTGTAGTATAGTTTAAGGTCAGATATACTGATGGCACCTGGTTCACTCTTCCTGCTAAGGATTGCTTTAGCTATTCTGGGTCTCTTATTTTTCCAGATAAATTTCATGATTGCTTTTTTTATATCTATGAGGAATGCCATTGGGATTTTGATTTAAATTGCATTCAATCTGTTAAGTGCTTTTGGTAGTATGGTCATTTTGATAATATTAATTTTGCCTATTCAAGAGTAAGGAAGATCTAGAAAATTAGAAATCCATATGCAACAAAATGAAATTAAAGCCCCATCTCTCACCATGCACAAAACTCAACTCAAAGTGGATCAAGGACCTAGTAATTAAACCAGAGACTCTGCGTCTAATTGAAGAACAAATAGGCCCTAATCTTCATCATGTGGGATTAGGCCCCAACTTCCTTAATAAGACTCCTAAAGTGCAAGAATTAAAACCAAGAATCAATAAATGGGATGGAATCAAACTAAAAAGTTTCTTCTCAGCAAAATAAAAAAATCTGGGAGGTGAACAGAGAGCCTACATCCTGGTTGGCCTTTTAGTTACAGCAGTGAAAAAGTTCTTTATTTTCTTTCTTGCCCCTTCACTATGTATAGACAGAATCATTAGTCCTGCACAAATATAATAAGAATTTATCATAAATAAAGATAGCAAACATCAAACCTTGATGTTGTCCCTGTAGTATTAAATATAGAAATGGATCATGCAATAATTTTGGAGGCACATCTACCTCTACCTAGATTTCAAAAGATGCCCTTTAAGGTCTCAGGGACAAGGCAAACATTGCCAGAGGTTGGTCCATCACAGAAAGCCACACTTGGGGCAATGCCTAATTGAACCATAAATTCAGAGCCATTATAGAAGGTTCTAACTTAGAGAAATGCCCAGAGAATTATTGAATCAGGCCATCATGAAAAGCTCCATTTGTCAGTGCATATGGAGCCATGTGAATTGGGATACTCCAGAACAATAGCCTACCTAGGAGGGGAAAAGGCACAAGACTCCTTCAAGAGTTGCAATGCAGACTGTGACCAGCAACACCATAATGGTGGAGTTGTATTGGGGACCCTACCCTCACAAAAGTGTATCTAGAAAATAGAAAATTAAGTCTATGAATATTACTCTGTAGGCTTAACATTTAGTATTGTTTGCCTTGTTGGGTTTTAGACTTACTGATGAACCTCTTACCCATTACCTCTTTCTTCTTTACAACTGATCCATTTTGGAAATGAAATGTACATTTTTGATGATGTTACATGTGGTAGAATTCAAAACCACTTCTTTACACTACCTATTCCTCATAGCAAGCTTTATTTTTTTTTCTCATGGGAAACTGCAATTGTAACAGGGATCTGTTCCAACTAGAAATTATGTGGGTTATTTTTCATTTACACAAAGTTAGTGTAGTTTTTTCCATAGATAACATTTATTGCATACTTTTGGTATCTGAAATTTATTAGGATGATACAACAAATAAAAATAGTTTAGGGAGCATTAAAAAAGTATTTCAAGACAGAAGTATAGATAAAAATTCTAATATTATAGTAAATTAGTTAACATTAATAATACCTAATGTTAGAACATGCCCAATATAAAACATCTTGTTTAAATATATTATTATAGATATTAGTTTTGTATACAGTGTTGTACCCACATTTTGAAAAGAGAAAATATATAACCCTTGAAATTACTGATCCCTTCATTTAAGTATTTTACTCAAAAATAATAAAAATGTGTTATAAAATCAATTTACCATCACCTGGATGAGAAAAGGTTACTCTGAAGGGCAAGAATACAGCTAAGAGTGATTGTTCATTTGCTCAGTGACCAGGAGAATAAATGGTACTTTTTGTACTTTTTTTGAGTGGAGGGAGTAGTACTTGGCTGCTTCTGCCAGCAAGTTTGCCTCCTGGCCAGTCAACAGGGGAATTACTCTGGTCTATTTTATAGAGGTAATTTACCCCTGGAATTAGTTAATAATGGCAATGGCTTTGTAAAGCACCCATCCTATCAAACTAATCTAAACTTGATCAATCAAGGGGAAGCAATAGATGCAATCTTTCTTGACGTGAGCAATGATTTTGGTGCTGCATTACATGAAATCTTCCTCAATAAACCGGGAAAACATGTTCTTATTAGACCCAAACTTTGAGTGTTCAGATATTTGTTTATTCTTATCTAAACAATTATTCACTACACTTTTGGCAATAAAAGAATAACAAGAGTAGCAAAAAACAAACACAAGTAGCATATAAGCGTATAGGACAAATGAAAGACATATTCTCTATATGTAAACTAAATCTAATTTAACATACTTTATATACTGATATTATCAATTGTATTTTGGGTTCTAATGAGGACTTTAAATGCAAATATGTATTGATTTACATTGGCCCAACCAGATTTGTTAGATTTTATTCTCAGGAGGCTGGATTTACTCCTACTTGGAAGCCAAAATGTGTAAAGCAAAGTTGCTATAGATTCTTGACTACTGCTTACTATATTTTATTTTATCACTTCCTAGTGTATCAATTTAATTTAATCTAATTTTTGCCCTGTGTTGAAATAAAACAGAATTGAATCTCTCAATATATCAATTGCAAGGGACAGATAAGCTGAATCCCAAACCCCTCTATTAACCTGTTTGCTAAGTGAAATATATTGATAAACACAGATGCTTTTGATTGGCATGAAAAAGAAAAACACTTATTGCCCATTTAAAGCTTTTACTTCTTACAGTCATATTTTTCTTAACACTTGGCTTGCTATCAATTCCTTTAACTGAAATACTCTTTTACTAGTGATGAGTCCAAATCCATAATTCTGATATCCGAGTATCATTTTGCTGCATTTCAGAATTGGAAGGAATATTTAAAGTCATTTAATTTAATCATTCTTTCTATGCTTAAATTTCCTTTAAAACATTGAATTAGACTTTTCAATTTAATTCACTTGAAATTACATTTAGTGAGCACTTCCATTTTAAGTGATACTATGTTAGACCCTAAATATAGAAAGATGAGGATAAAAATCCCAACCTTCAAAGGACTCAAAATTTAAGGAGGTTTTAGGGACACAAATAAATATGAAAATATAGGGATATAACTTAATAAAATTACTAAATAAAAGTTTCAACAAAATGCAATATAGTATGGGCAATAGATCCCCTAACAGTCTGAGGAAACAAGGGAAGACATACAAGTAGAATAATAAATTTAATGTTGGAATGTATTTTGAAGTCAGTGTAATATCTGTAGCTTTGTTCATTTTGCTCAAGATTGGTTTGGTATTTGATGTCTTTGTGATTTTATGCAAATGATAATATTGTTTTCCTATTACAGTGAAGAATACCATTGGTATTTTGATAGTAATTGCTTTGAAACTTGAGATTTATTTAATAGTCAGGGCATTTGAACAACCTTAATCCTTCCAATCCATGAACACAGAATATATTTCAATTTATTTGTGTCTTGTTCATTTTCTTTCATCAATATTTTATAGTTTTCCCTGTAGAAATCGTTCACCTTTTCAGTTAAATTTATATTCCCTGTTTCTTTTTTTAGTAGCTATTATAAATGGGATTGCTTTATTGATGGCTTTTTCAACTGTTAACTATCAATGTACAGGAACACTACTGGTTCTTGTATGTTGATTTTTTTTTTTTACCTTGCAACTATACTGAATTTGCTTATTCTAAGTTTAGCAGGGATGTGGAGTAAGAGTAATTTTGTGCACTGTTGATAAGAATAGAAAATAGTACAGCCATTATGGAAAAGAGCTTGCAGCTTTCTAAAAACAATTAAAAATACAACTACCATATGACCCAGCAAACTTAATACTGGGATTATACCCAAAGGAAATGAAATCAGTATATTGAAGAGATATCTCATTCCCATCTTTGTTTTAGCACTCTTTATAAAAACCAAGGTATGGAGTCAACCTAATTGTCCATCAAGAAATGGATAAAGAAATGTCTCTGTTACACACACACACACACACACACACAGGAATATTATTCAGTCATAAAATGATGAGATTATGTCATTGCAATACAGGGATGAATTCAAAAAATATTACATTAAAGTAAATAAATAAGACACAGAAAAATACCTCATAATTTCACACAATTATCTAGAATGTACAAAAGTCAATAGAGAAAGTATGAAATGGAGCTGGGTGTAAAAGGCTTTTCAATAGGTACAAAGTTATCAATTTGTGATAAATATTTATTTGTACATGTATAGTATACATGAAATGACATGCATGAGAAGGGAGAAGTAGCTTTTTTGAAGAAGGAAAATTAGCAGCTGCAAGAAGTTAACTGGAAGAAAACTTACTTCCAATTCATTGTTTTATGTATGGTATATGCCTAAAAAATAATTCAGTAAAAGCATTGAGAAAATTAAGAACTGTACACTGGATATGATGAACTTCTAATTTTAGATATTTCAAAACTCATCTGCCTTAAAAAAATTACATGTACTTTTATAAACAAGTATTTTACTGTACATGCCCACTCCCATCATAAACTACAAACTAAATCCCCTTTATTCATTAATTTGGCAAGTTTTTGACTATCAATCAATCAATTGCTAATGTCAGTTCTTACTTTGGCAGATAAATCCATTCACTCTACTCATTTGATCCCTCTGATGAGTAATTTGCTATACAGCAAGTCTTATACATTCTTCTCACAAAAAATATTTCTGCTTTGTTTTGATTTTCAGCTCTCAATTATGCTATATTAGTTAATAGTTTAGGAATAAAATGACTATTTTACTAATAAAAATGACTATTTTCCTAATTTTTAACCATGTATCTTCCCACTCAAAGCTATTTTTAAATTGTATTGATATATTTATTTTCATGAGTCATTAATTTGCTTATGTTACTTAACTAAATAAAATATTCAATAAGTGGGCTTTCTATTCTCTACAAAATAAAGGGCAAATCCCTTAGTCAAGTACCTTTACATCATAGAATTGTCTGTTTTATTTTAGTAATTAAATAAGGTAGTCAGTTGTCTAAATTAGCACTGAATACATGGAAAAGAGTGAGATAATATATGAATAGTTATTGAAAACTAACAAAAAGAAATAGGACATTAAGAGTTCTATAAAAAAGTAAAGGTTATGGTAAAATGATATAAAATCAACATAAAGTATCAACATGTGTAGATCAGAGGGATCATACAAATTTGTCTGAGACATTGCTTTTTAATGGTAAGAGGATGTATCTCTGTCTAAAAGTCTATGTAAAAGAAATCACAAGATGTCTGAAGAAGTCAATGTTCTGGTTTTCTGAATACTCTTCCAGTTGAATATGGCCTCTCTGAGCCATAATAGTCTGTGGAATTGTATGTATGGCTAAGACTGTAGTGGTTTGGAATTGTCATTGCTGAATGTGAAATTTGAAATGTACATCTCTCAATATTTCAAATTTAATGGTCTCCATGTATTTGGTAATTCAGGGAATTAAAATGGCAGGTTATGGGGCATTGAGGTTCCAAATTTCCTAACTCTTAATGTGTTGATTTCTTCACCTTTATCATATTATTTGATGTATATGATAGTCAAATTGTCTGTATTACTTAAGTTGTAGATTTATGTTGTTTGTTGCAATAAACAATATATTGATTCATCTGGAATTTACTTTTGTATATGCTATTCTATTATTATCCATCTACTTATCTATAATCCTCTAGCTACTATTTTCAATTCTATTTGCCCAGAAAAAAATTTGAATTTTTCCCTTTCATCACTACTTTTGAATACATTTTATATCATGTTTTCTTATTTTTTTTGTTTAGGTATTATATATGCCTCACCCTACAGCATAAGTGTGTGTGTATGGGCCAGAAAGTTAGGAGTAATGTCACATATCTACATCCATGGATATAGTTGGTTTTTCACCTGTTTCTGAATTCTTAACTTCCTTAGTGATTTTTCCCACCTTTTTCAAGTGTGAAGGATTTATGTGTTTGATTCTATTTGTGATCTGTGTTAATTTTTTGTTGATTCTGTAATAAATTGGCACACATTTAGCAGCTTAAAACAATACCTATTTATTTTTTTTAAAGTTCTGTAAGTTAAAATCAGTGCCACAGGTTTAAAATCAAGACATTTATAATGCTGAACTATTAGAGGTTCTGGGGGAGAATCTGCCTCCAAGAACCTGTTAGGAGAATTCAGTCCCATATGATTATAGAACTAACTCTGTATTTCTTTACTGGCTGTGAACTGAAACCTGGTCTTAGCTATTACAGACCCCAGATATTCTGTGGCTCACTACCCACTTTCTCTTTTGCAAAGTAAGCAACAATGAGTTGAGTCCTCAAAATATGAATCTCTCTGATCTGCTTTTATGCCTTATCTGTTCTACTTTACTCTTCTGCCATATTTCACGCTGGCTGACAACATTTATCTGATTTTAAGTGATTATATTGGGCCCACAAGCCTAATCCATATAATCTCCCTTTTTGGGGTGTGTATTCTTAATTGCATTTGCAACATACCTTTATGCCAGAACTGGATTAATGTTTTTATAACCAAGAAATGAGGGAATATCGCACTACCCTCACAAACTATTGAGGCTAACCTCTTACCATCTCATGCATACTGGCATAAACTTGAGATTCTTATCAGATAAATGACTTTATTATTCATGAGATAGTAGATTATGTATATTAGAATATTTGTTTAGGTGTCCTAAGATCTCTCTAACTCCCTTAAATCTGTTGGGTACCTTGTCAAATGCCAGATAATATTGATATATGCTTGAGTAGAGCTTGAGTGGAACACAGAAGCAAGGGCCTACCACTTTTTGAACCAACCACAAATATTGTAGTTAGTTTCCAAAAAAAAAAAAAAAAAACAACAAACATTTCTTCTCCCATCAGAGAGAATGTAGATACAAAGTTGTCATGCTGTAATTGCTTTGATCTATTTAGTTGCCTATGTAACTAGCCACAGAGACTGCTGAGTATCAGGAGATGGATAAACCTGGCAATCTGGCAAACTCAGCAGAGTGTGAAAGAAAGCTCATGGCCCATGGCAAATAGGATTAATCAACAAATTTCTTCATATAAATATTTCACTTGTATGAACAACTACATTTTTATTTCATATTCTTTCTCACTTTTTTCTCTGTTGTTTATTCTATCCCAACCACATTGTGTTTCTCTATATAGTAGATATATGCTTTCAACATAAGTCCTATCGAAATTTAGTTTTTCCCAATAGTATTTTATGCAAAAAATGGATCTAACATGAAATTTGAATGATATCTATATGTGGTTATTGAGCATTGATATCTAACTGAGTAATTAAATGTTTATATTTACTTCAATTCAATTAATTTTAATTTAAATAGCCACTTTTGGCTAGTAAATTGATGTGCTAGTGTTTTCTTCTACTTACAATAGCTTTTACTGTGTATTTACATAGCTAATTTTTCATTTTCTAAAATATTTGCCCAAATTATACCTTCTCAGAGAGGCATCCCACCCTAATTATAAAGTCCTTTGTCTATTTTACTGGGTTTTATTCTATAACATCATAATTTGTGAAATAATATTTACCTATACATTTGTCATGTTTATATTTATGTTAGGAGTTTCTGAGCTATTTCACTAATATCATTTTGTTATCCCCTCTCCATTATCCTGTTCTTGGCTTTATGAAAGTAGCTATAATACTATTTTTATAGCTTTCATTCTAAGATCCTAAGGCTGATTAAATTGTTATTATATCTAATATACCTATATACTCTTTTAAATAAAAACAAATAACTCTTCTGTAGGATTCTGAGGGTGTATGCATGTGTTACAGTTTGGATGTAAGGTGTCCCCCAAAAGCTTGCATATGAGGCAGTGTAGGTTGTAAGAGTCTTAACCCAATCAATGATTTACAACCCCTAATAGAGATTAACTGAATGGTAACTGAAGTGGTAGAGTGTGGCTAAAGGTGGACGGAATTGGGGCATGATTATAGGGTATATATTTGTATCTCACAAATGGAGATCTCCCTCTGATTTCTGATCACCTTGATGTGAGCTGCTTCCCTCCTCCACCACACTCTCCTGCCATGATGTTCAGCCACACCTGGAGCCTGGAAAAAAATGAAGCCAGCCTTCTATGGTATAAGACCTCTGAAACCCTGAGCCCTGAAATAAACTTTTCCTCCTTTAAAATATTTCTGATCAGATCCTTTAGTCACAGCAGTGAAAAATCTGTCTAAAACAGCATGAGTTTACAATGTGTTGATACCTATGAAAACTGAAACTCACTGTAGGCAAATTAGAAGGAAATAAACACATTTCAATGTCTTCTTTGCTGAATGCTGAATGTCACAAATGAATGTAATTGTATGATGTAATTATATTTCAAAAAGTGGAGAGAAAAGTAACTTTGGAAAATTGAATGGAAAATTGTGAGGTTAAGGACCAAAAATCCCTTAAAACATAAGCACTATACTCTCCCTTGTGAATTTGTTTCTTACAGGCATATAGAAGTATAAGTTACAGATTTCAAATTTATATGTATTCTAAATTTGAACAAATATGTAAATAAATCACAGATAATTAGAACCAAGTTTCTCATTGTCAGAATATAAAGTTAAAACATGAGAAGAAAGTGGCTGGGATTGTAGCTCAGTGGTAGAGTGCTTGCCTTGTACATGTGAGGCCCTGGATTCAAACCTTAGTACCACATAAAAATAAACAAGTAAAATAAAGGCATTCTGTACAACTACAAAAATTTTAAAAAAGAAAAAAAAAACATAAGAGGAAGGCTATAATAAGCTCTGTGATGCTGCATTAGACTCAGAGATATCTTTATGAAATCATGTTTATTTGTATATATATTTGTGTGAGTATGTGTATATGTATTCATATATATGTAACTACATTCACATACATATATACTCATATATATGTATATAAATTTACTTGCAAAAACCTTTTCCTGAATATTTACATATTAAGCTCTGTCAGATGTCATCAAATTGATAGCTGTAATCAGGTAGATAGTTACAGATATAATTATATATACGCTTTTGTTTAAATATAGATGTTTGTGTATACATATATATTTATATTTACAATCTGTCAACTGAAAGGGCATAGAATCAGTATCAACTCTAAGTATTCTTCTTAATTTATATAATATTAAATGAATTGTACCTAAGTTAATTTTTATAAAACATGTTGAATTTTTATTACTAAGCATAATTCAGTCATTCTCATTAATAAGACAAGTTATTAAATTGATTAAATTTGTCCCTTTAATATAAACTACACTATAGCTTAAAATTAACTTCAAAAAATAGGCAAATGGGCATGATTTGAGACAATCAGGCAAAGATTCTGAAGATATTTCTCTGATTATATTCATATTTTTTTCCATTTAATTGGGTTTAAGATTCTCATTATTCTATTAGTAGTGGGAGGAAATTATATGCTCCTTCAGAGGGAGCATTGCCCTTTTAGAATCTTGATTTGGAATCTTTGACTCACAGAACTATGAGAGAATACATTTCTATTTTAAGCTACCAACTTAGTGAAATCTGTGCAGCAGACATGGGAAACCAAGATACTTGTATTCATTTCAATCCTCCTTCAGTTGGAAATTATTGAAAACCTTAAGTGGTGTACAGGTAAGAAACTGACTTTGGTTCTTTGCTTCTTTTACCTTCCCTTGATCTTCCCTATTTACTAATTTGGTTTTCTAACCTATGCTAATTAGTATGGAAATGGCTAAAGCATCATAATGTACTAAATAAAACAAAACCAATCCAAACAAACAAACAAAACCCTGAATATTCATTTAGTTCAATATAAACTGCATACTTCCAGCTTTATTAATTGGACATGAAAATAATGTACTTTGCTCCAACCAAACCCACGAAATATTTTCTTTTTATACCAATATAGTTTTTGTACTATCAAACCTAGAATCTTTCCTGTCACACTGAAGATATAAAAGTTCAATTTTCTCTGCATTCACAGCACCTCAAGAAAAGGTCTCTCAAATGCTAGCTCACTATACAAATAAAATGTTTATGATTGTGCTAAATATGTACTGTGGGAAATTTCACTTAATTGTATAAATTACTACTATTTTAAGATGTAAAATTTTCCTTACCAAATGATTTAGTCTACACCACTGTAAGAGAACATGAAATAAACTAAACTTCATCTCATGAACATTCAATGCTATTGAACATGTATAAAAGAGGAAGCAAATAAAATAAAGATTTGGTCAGAGAAATTACTATTTAATCATTATACTTACTATGATGAACATAATGTATGTGATAAAGGTGACATGAAAGATATAAGATGATCAGCTACAAGCAAAAATAGAGAAGAAAGTTTCAAGTGTTTGTGGAGAGAAGAGAAATTTCAGATAATCAATTAGAAGTTGAGGAGAAACTGGATTCAGCTGATAATTATTCCACAGTAAGATTAAACTTGAGGTGCATGGTCATGAAGATGATTGTAAATGTATTTTTCATCAGGTAAATCCCACAATGCAGTGTGCAAGAAGAGTAATAAGTCAAGAAGGTAGTGGCTTTGTCAAGCAAGACAAACGGAGAGAGTCATTTGCCATTTTGATGGGGAAATGAGAGGAAGGCAAGAATAATGTATGAAGTTATGAGAGAAAATTGATGTTTTTAAGATAGATATAACATGTTGGTGTGGGTAAAAGATTGTTGAATCAAAGTATTGTAAAGATGACCAAGAAAGATAAAACATGGTGGTCAGAGAGCTTCTGATAACATACCATACTCTAGTTTTGCAGAATTAAAAATTGCTTCCTTATATACCTGCTACTTTATTCAACTTCTTTAATTAAAGAAATAATTATCTTTTATTCTTTTATATTCCAAATAGTAACTAAGACAAAATAGTTGGAAAATTCTGGTATAAAGAATTCACTTGTATAAACATGTAAAATAAAGTTGGTGCACTATATCCATAAGTGCAGAACTCATAGATTTAATCAACTGTAGATCAAAATTATTCAAAAAGAATTATCTCTGTATTGAATATTAATGATTTTTCCCCTTGTCTTTATTCCCTAAACAATACATGAAACAATTATTTAGGGCTGGGATTGTGGTTCAGCGGTAGAGTGCTTGCCTGGCACATGCAGGACCCTGCATTCGATCCTCAGCACCACATAAAAATAAATAAGTGAAATAAAGGTATTGTGTCCAACTACAACTAAAAATAAATATTAAAAAAAGCAATTACTTACATAGCATTTAAATTATACTAGGCATTGCAAGTAGTCTATAGGTGACTTAAGGTATACAGGAGAATAATAGTATATTATGTGTAAATATGCAAATAATAAATTATCTTAAGTAAATGATGAATATATTTGAATTTTGGTATTTTTAGGCATGCATGGAACCAGTCATCCATGGTATACATATATGAATACATATGTATAAATATAGAATTTTTCCAATGCAAGTAAATTATATATTTCTAAAAAAATGACTCATAAAGTTTTAAAGATATCAATTATAAAAATTACTAATATTTATTCTCAATTAAACATAATGCATAAATGATGATTGTGGCAAACAAAAAGTTTTATTCACTTAAATAAGAAAGTTTTATTCACTTAAATAATTTTACACCTCATTTTGTTTAAAAATATTTCCATTATTTAGAAGCTGGATATGGTGGTGCACATTTTGAATCCCAGCTACTCAAGAGACTGAGACTTAATGAGACCCTGTTTCAAAATATCATAAAACGTGTTAAGGATGGGGCTGGGATTGTGAATCAGTGGTAAAGTGCTTGCCTAGCATGTGTGAGGCTTTTGGTTTGATTATCAGCACCACATATAAATAAATAAAATAAAGGTCTGTTGACAACAAAAAATATATTATAAAAAAATAGTTAATTTAAAAAGGAAAGTATTAGGGGTGTAACTCAGAGGTAAATCTCTTGCCTAGCACCATGTGTGAGGCCCTGAATTATAATCTCAGTACCTAAATTAAATAAATAAATAAAATATAAACTTTTAGAGGAGAATTTTGTTTCACATATGTTTTTGGGTCACAGTTAAAAACCATTAAAATATAGAGATGAGTTATAGGGACAAGAAAAGGAAAAAAAAATGATGAAAATATTGACACTTTGAGAAGCCTCTGCAGGTAGACAACAGACATTATAAGTGAGTATAGGATAGAGTAAAATCAATATTATTTAGATATCTTTACTTGAAAAGTTTTGTTTCTGTAATAGTATTTTGCTCTTATATGATGATGATGATGATGATTATAATTATTTGTAGATAATTTCTCACCTTATATTTTGTAAAGTATTCATCAGTTGAGAGTTTTCCTTCCACTTAATATGTTCTGTAAGGACTCCTAAATTATGATTTATGCAGTTATTATTTGGTAAAGTCATGAAATGAACATCTTTTTACGTTTGTCCAAATTTTCATTTTTTATTATTTAGCTTGTATACATAATACATAATAGTAGAGTCTATATTTTGGCCTAATAATAAGGCCATTTGAGATATCAAGTTTTATATATGTTAGATTATCCTTCTTCAATATTACAATGGCATTGATTCATCTAAATGGAACTTTTAATGTCACTGTACATTTCCTGCTAAATGGCATGCATAAATTTTTGCATATATTAAATTTTAACACAGACAGCAAATTTTTCCTTATACACACTGAGGATATATATATATATATATATATATATATATATATATAGAGAGAGAGAGAGAGAGAGAGAGAGATATAGATAGATATAGATAGATATAGATATATGCATATCTTTAAATACTTGGCCAAGTAAGGGTTATTTTTGCTTGATTTTTTTTTTATTTTTCACACAGGTGGAGAAATAGTTCATAAATTTATAACAGGTAAATTAATGTAAAGTCCTCTACACTTAAGATATGGTTCTTTTATATCTCCTGAATATCTCATGTATTAGGGAAGGTATCAATGCTCAGAATTGAAAAGATTGGATTTTAAGAACTATTACCTTTTCAATGAATTAATCCACTAGATGGATTAATAATTTGACTATTCTGTGGTACTACAAGCAGTTAGGGTATGGCTAAAGGAAGCAGGTCACTGAAGGCATGATTTTGGTGCTTACATTTTATCCCTACCAGCTTGATCTCTTTCTGCTTCAATTATCATGATCTGAACAGCTTTCTTTCACCATGCCATTCTGCCATGATGTTCTGCTTTACCTCATGTCTAGGGCAATGGATTTAGTTGACCATGGATTACATTTCTAAAACTATGAGTTCAAAATGAACTTTTCTTATCAAGTATTTAGGTCATAGCCATTAAAAGCTGACTAACACAGAAACTGAAAGACAAAGTGGGATCTTTGTTATCACTATAGCTGATAAAGTGGGCCAGAAGATTTTGTATCTGGTTTGCAGGAGTTTGTAAAAAATTGAAAATGCAGGCTAGAGAAGACACTTAGAATGTTGTAAGAAAGGATTAATGGGAAATTCTGATGTGAATTCAGAAGACCAGAAAGTTGATAACAATGTGGACAATAAAGACTATGCTCATGATGATTAAGATGAAAATGAGGACTATGTTGGAATCTGGACTAAAGTCCAGTCATGTTACACTCTGTCAAAAAATGCTCTACATTTTGTCTACGTCCTAAAACTTTCTGAATTTAAATGTGATGGGTTGATTAATCTGGTAGGGGAAATATCAAGGCAGCACTCCATTCACATGGTATTGATTGCTGCTTTTAGCCAGATGTACTGTGATAACTGAGAGCAGAGAAGAAATGTTTTTAAGAGTTTCAGTTTGGCTATAAAAGCACATATAAAACTGGGACCTAGAAAGATGCTGTATTTGAAGAGATACCCTTCACGGAAGAGAAGCTAGGTACTTTACATAGAGACAATGAGAAAGATGCTTTGAGGCCATCTCATGAATCATCAAGACCATACTTATGGCAGATTCACAAGTATAAAAGTGAAAACTGATATGAGAAGAGATAGTCGGGTACCCTGCTTACAAAGTTCTTTCTTGGATCTTGTTTTTCCAGACATTGGATCACTACCCTTAGCTACCCAGGAACTCAGAGGTTGTTAAAACTATGGTCCTAGAAGCTTGGCTACTACTGGAGCTGGTGACAGGCCTTGGTTTTAATCCAGTGGATCTGGTTCTGCAGGAATTTAGGATTCAGGAGTTAAGGTATCATAGAGGATTCTACTGAGATTTCAAAGGAAGGTTTGTGGCCATTAAGAGTGTAGCAAGGTTGAATCTATAGATGCAGCTCATATGAGGGCAATTTGTGAACTTGTGAGAATGAAGATGGAACTGCAAGGAGACCCACAATAATTTAGAGATGCCAGGAACATGTAACATCTTCAGAGGAAAGCTGCAATCAGAGACATCCAAAAGAGAGGTCATGTGAGTTGCAAATAGCAAAGTCATAGGTGCCGGAGTGCCCCTTTTGAAGTTCACATTTTGCCATCCTGTGCTCGAGGTGCCCGACATGGAAATATAGAACTTGATTGATCATCTGGGTTTCAGTCTTGCTTGGATCCAATAACTTTTTTCTATGCTCCTATTCCTCTCTTTTGAAATGAGAAAGTTTATTCTATGTCAAAGTACACTGGATATATGTAACCTGCTGTTGATTTTTATAGGGACTCAACCAAATGTTTCCCTGGTGTCTCAGAGAAGACTTTGGATTTGGACATTTGAGCAAATTTGAAATTGTCAAAAGACTATGGGGACTTTTGGAGATGGAATAAGTTCTTTTTGCACTGTGAGATAAACATGAGCTATTGAGGACCAGGAGCACAATGTTATGCTTTGGATCTTTAATATCCCCTAAAAGATCATGTTTATCTCACAATGCAGAGATGAAAAAACATCAATTATGAGAACTGAAACTTCATCAGTGGATTATATATTAAGTGAGTTAATAATTTAAATAGAGCACCATAGGCAGGTGGGACATGACTACAGGAAATAATTTATGGGGGAGTATCCTTGGGCACTATATCTTTTCCTTGGAGCCTGTCTTCTGTTTTCTGCTTACATCTGCCATGGGATGAGTAATTCACCCTCCCACTCCCCCTACCTCCGCCCCATGCCCTTCCACCCTGATGTATCTTTAGCCTCAGCTCAGGTCTAGAACAGTGGCTTTAGCTAACCATGGATTGAATCTCTGAAACTATGACACAAAAATTTCCTATAAATTGTTTTTGTTGAGTATTTTTGTTATAGTAGTAAAACCTGACTACTGCAAGTGCCTACACTCTGAGACAACATGCTTAATCATTAACT
This sequence comes from Marmota marmota marmota, assembly GCF_001458135.2. Lineage (NCBI taxonomy): Eukaryota > Metazoa > Chordata > Mammalia > Rodentia > Sciuridae > Marmota > Marmota marmota. The sequence continues at coordinate 37,374,315 of NW_026000211.1, forward strand.
TGTATTAGTATAACCTCACAGTTGACTTCAATTTTATATAGATTCCTCATCTTTAAAAAATTGAATTTATGTTGAATAATCTATATGTTCCTATTACTTATGATTTAAAGTTATAAATTTTTATGGTAATATAGTAAAAATAATGTTAAAGAAAAAGAAAAATGTTGAAAGAATATTTTAATGATAAAGAACTGTTTCTATAAAAATATTTTGCATAAAAAATGAGTATTTGCCTATAGTGCTGACTATAGAGAAATTTTATTGAACCATATAAACTCAAGGGAATAACTTATGTTGAGCTTTTAAAATTTTGTATTCATAATAAGAATGATACATTATTAATAAAGAGATACACATTAAATTTTTGAAAAATTTTCTATTGTTATTCAGAAATATTGTATTTGTAGATGTATTAGTTAAATAACTAAATTAATATGCATGTATGAATTGGTGAGAGATGATTATCCTTGAATGTCTTGCTTCTCTGAATATATTTAGAGAGACAATTCTGCAAATTTTTCTGAACTATTATTTCAGAGATGTCATTGAATATATAGAAAATGTCTTTTATCTTACAATAAGTAGCTGATTTGTTTATACTTGCAATATAAAATAGTGTCTTATCTGGAACAGAGAGGTAAGTATGTGTACTGTCCATTAAAATAATGTCTGCATCCAAATCAAAGAGCAGGTGTACTCAACAACAAATGTTCCCTAAGCCAAGGTTCCTTTACATTAATATAAACCATTGAATATACAGGTATTATCTTGGCCTATGTTGCCTTGTACCTGTAGGAGTCAGCTGAAAAATCACATGTTCAAATACATGTTGATCAATAAGCTATAAGTATAAGGAAGTTTCTTTGATGAATCAAGAATCTTGTGGCTTCTACTAGCATCTATGAACTTGTGGTCAACTAACTTGTAAGCAGGAAGGTAGGGTAAAATGTCACACCTTTCTCATTTCTTGATGCTTTTGGTATGCAGAAGTGATTGCTCACATTCATACTTTTTTAAACAAGAATGAAATTTTGCTGGGCAAGTTATAGGACTTGAGGGTGTCTGTGAAAATCAGTAGTGAGCATATAGATCAATTATACAGACAATTGTCAATAGTGTCCAGGTTTTTTTTTTCTCTGAAGAGGAATTAGCAATAACAACTGGTTGAGTGCTGGGAAAGATTTAAAAATCAGTCTTTTGAATGTTCTCTTGGTTATTGTTCACTCCTCTCTCAGCAGAGGAACTTTTTAGCCACCTGACTTTCAGTTCAGATCTGTTGCATTATAATAACCAGCACTATGATTTATCCTTCATGGGTACAAATTTCTGACCTACTGTGGCCCCTTCATCTGACCACAGTTACAGTGACCTGTTAAGTATCCTAAGCAATGGATGGGGAAAATTCATAACCACTATAGTCTAAAAACCAGAGAGGTTTTAAACCTTAGGGTCAATAGGAGAGAAAGTAGTGCTTATTAATGAAGACTGACAATAACTGAGTCATTTTGAAGCTCATATTCTTCTACTGCTTAACAACCTTGGGTTAATTCAGAAGAATATAAATTAAATATCTTAGAGTTATTAGCAATGAGCATAAGCTACTAGAAGGGAAATTGGGCAGTCTTGGAGAAATTTCCCTGAGAATGCAAACTCCCATGTCAAACCACACATAAGCCACTGAAAAATATTCCAGATTATCCCCAAATGGAGTTTAAAACACAAATGAGTTGGACTTCAAGGGGATAAGACCAGACTCAAATAAATCTAGATAAAATTTTGCAGTCACTACTTTTAACATAGAAGACACCCCTCTCTCTTCTATTAACACTGTAAAGAAATTCAAGAGACACTATCATGACAATGGAACAAAAATGTGAAATGGATAAATATGTACTTCTTTTTAAAAGTTATGGCTATGTTGGTCAAGCCCTAGTAAGCCAAAGAGTTTGTAAACACTATGGTTTTGTGGAAAGCATAATAATGTGGTTGTGATTGATGAACCAAGGAATCTTCAAAACTTAAATTGTTAGTGTACATATTCATGACTTTATAGACCATATGGCTGTGGAATGAACAAAAGCATTGGAAGTTTTGTTGAGTATCAAACAAATGTGATGTCACTTGAAATGTGAATGTGATGTTCTTTACTGACTGCCTTGTAGATGTTCCTTTCTTCTATCAATCTTTATTTTCCATTCCATGCTTTATTCTGTCTCTATGTGATTTGTAGTAAAAAATAATTAGGGGTAGGGATTTATTCTTAATATCAAGAGAGACTGCTGGCTGTATACCCCTGGGGAAATTTGAGGAAGGGAAAGAATCAAACTCTTATGACTTCCCTAGTTGCAGGGTTAAAGTTATATCCTAGCCAGTTCCACTGGAGGAACAATTACACAGATTCAACTGAGGGTGTTTGGCAAAATTTTCAGTGTAGGCACAGTGCTTACATTGAAGGACATAGAAAATAAGCATCAGGGCATATCCCTTATCTCCACCTGTTCCCCCACCAACCTTTCTGCCAAGTGTGCACTGGGGCTTTTGTCTTTTAGAAGCTTAGGCCTCAGCCAGAGGGAAGGCATAAAGAGAACTCCAAAGGAACTACACTTAATTCACCCAACTTCCGCCTGCAGGAATCGCTTGGTAAAGTAAGAACTGATGTGTATGCTCTTATTTTTGGGTTACATTCTTTTTTTTTTCTTTATTCCATAAGTGGCAGAGTGGATTCTTCTGGTAAAGAAGGACTGGATGTAGAGAATTTATATTTTTGAGGGTCTACTATGCTAGTGATATTTTAATTAAAATATTTATTTACTGATATTTTGATGATTAGTAATTCTGGCAAATAAAGAGGTATCCTTTAGAATCTTGGATTTTTTTTGGTTTAGCAACTTTCCCTGGATTAATTTAGTACTTTTTAAAATTTTTTTGGTGCTGGGGATTTAACCCAGGAGTGCTTAACCACTGAGCAATATTCCCAGCCCAATACACACACACACACATATCACCATATACATTATATTCAATAATACAACACATTTATATATATTCTATTATTAGAGATAGGATCTCACTGAATTGCTAAGTGCCTCCTTAAGTTGCTGAGACTGGTTTGAACTCGCAAATCCCCTGTTTCAGTTTCTCTAGCCCTGGGATTACAGACCTGTGCCTCCACACCAGGCAAGTACTGTTTTTTTTTTTTTTCTCCCCCTTACAATATAAAAATTCTGCTGTCTTTCCTCAGAGGGTATCAGAAGATTACCCTTGGATATGGTGACTATCACTCTAGGATGACAAATTATTTCTACAGGGATTTTTTTAGACTATTTTTCCTTTCTATCTTTGCTAACCACCTGCTTGTGCTGATAACATACCCATTTTTTGTCCACTAATTACTGGCTGCTTTCTTTATGTTTTTTAACAATTTCCTAAAGCACAAATTATTTCACTGTCTTGTCTGAGTTTTCATCCCATTGAAAGAGTAATTTTTGAAGCCAATTTTTGAGGATCATTCCAACCTTAGGAATATCCTTTTCAACTTCCTTCACTTTGTTTGTTTGTTTGTTTTGTTTTGTTTTCTTCTGGTAGCCTATAGTTTCTATCATATTTATTAAGTTCCTAGACTTTTTTCAATTGTTCACCAACAAATGTCTATTGTTTTGAGAGTGCTCTTCAAGTTCTCCATACATTTGTTCTAAATAAAGTCAATTTTTTGGAGAGTGCTTTGGAAATATCTGTTTTATGGCCTACTTCAACTGCTGGGAAAAAAATCTCTGCTTCACTTCTTGAGAGTTGGAGTTGGGACCAAGTGTTCCAGAGTGACACACTTGCTTCATGAGTACAGCTATTGTTTGGATGTCACCATATTCTTTTCTCAGTTTGCCATTTTGGGTGTAGAACCTCTCCCTATGAGCAATCTGGGTAAACACTTACCAGAGATCCCACTGTTTATGTTGGGACTTGGTGGAGGAAGAAGCTCTTCATCAGTTTAATTCACTCATGTGGAATATAAACTCTACTACATGTCACATGGAGAAATGAGAAAAGGTAGTAGCAACACTTCCTTAAAATGATACTGTAGCCTTTAGCTGACAACTGGAAAGCAATGATCCTCATCTATTTGGCCCAACATTCCAGAGTGGAACTCTGCTGATTAAGCTTGTGCTCATGATTCACATCCTGACATTATTCTTCTTATCAAACTTTAGAAAATTTTCTTGAATAAACATTTATTCTTCTATAGTATGCACTTAGAACAAATCCAGAAAACTTGGCTTTGGTTTTTAAATTAATTTTTTTTTTTACTTGTTATGGTTGTTCATGAAAAAGAGGGTCCACAGAGCTCCTCATACCATTATTCCAGAATTATTATTCTTTCCTTATAGTTTAAAGATTATTGGACCACACTTTTTAATTTTTTTAGTTATTGATCAATCTTTTATTTTATTCATTTATTTATATGAGGTACTGAGAATTAAACCCAGTGCCTTACACACTTGAGGCAAGCACTCTACCACTGAACTACAACCCCAGTCCTGGACCATGCTTCGTGACTTAGCTATTTAGTCTACAATTTGAAAGACAAAACACAAAAAGAAGCCTGAGGAGACCCTTTTCAATGGTTATCATATATATATATTTCTGTTGTATTAAAGAGTATGAACCATTTATAAAGATTCACAGAATAAGGGCTTGCTGATACCTTCTGTAATCCATTTGTAAGTTGAGCTCAGATTATTAACGCTGCTGCCTGGAATGAACATCCTATAATATCTGTCTATTAAAATATATCTGCTATCATAGACTAATCCATGTATTTGAAATATAAAGAGCTATGTGTTTATTATATAAAGACTAATCTGGTTGTCTGACTTGTACCTATTGCCAAAAATTCACTTTTTTTTCTCATTAGGATGAAAGTCACATTGTTCAGCACTTGACTTTTACTGTTCATAGAAAATTGACTACTTTAACAGCTCCAAAAGTCTATCAACAGGGCTTCATAACTGTTATGTTGTTCAGTTAAATTATACTGGTCCAACTCCATCAGCCAAATTCAATCACCTAATTTTCTTCTCTGACACTAATATGTCATATTTTCAAACTTACAGAATATATGTAGTCTGATAATGGTATATTTATTTTTTTTAAATCACTAAATAATGGATTAGTATTCACAGTGCTTCATGGAACTTCACATTTGCCATCATTTTAGTGTTTAGCCACTTAGCCCATTGAAATTACCTTATCAAATAAAAACTTTAAAACATTTCTGACTCTCTCTATTTTACTCATAACCCAAACACCTTAACAAACAAGATTGGTTTATGCAAGCACTTGATCCAAGCAGGGGATCATGTTGTTCTTGGAAAACTAAAATTAAAAGGGCATGGCATTTTTATAACACTATATTTGAATATGCAATATTCTTTCTTTATCATTGCTTAACCTATTTTTTTATGTTCTTAACGACACACCCAGACTATACTAGTTTGTGCAGCTTCAGTGGCAGTCCAATGAAAATGGCACCAGGAAGATTCAACCTTAATTCCAATTCAGGCTTCTGGATTTTGTAGTTTGACTGGCATAATTTCAATTGTACAAATACCAATTGATTGCTCAACTTATTACAATATTTTAAAGTGTCACTAAAATTAGCTCAAGTGTACCATGGTGGGGGTTATACTGAATCTCTGTATGTTTTTCTATCCTTGTACCTCATGTACCCTGTCCTTCTAGATAGCATATATGGGAATAAATATGAGATCATTGAGGAAAAGATAATTATAGGTACTGGAATATAAGACAGTTTTTTTGGTGGGGGACAAGGGATTGAACTCAGGGGCATGCACTAAGACACATCCTCAGCCTTAATTTGTATTTTATTTAGAGACAGTGTCTTGTTTTTGCTGAGGCTGAATTTGAACTCAAAATCCTTCTACCATATCCTCCAAAGCCTCCAAACCTGGGTTTACAGGTGTGCATACTGCAAGAATACATTTTTTTAATGAAGGAAAGAATGCAAGAAATTGGCCCCTGTGGATGGAAAAACTTAGACCTTAAAATATACAGGAAAAAAAAAAAGAATCACTAATAATCTTTGATCTTCAGACCTGCCTCTCAAAATTTTCTCTCAAAGAAAGAGCTCTAATATGGTTATGCTGAACTATTTTAAGAATCTTTCTTTCATATGACATTTGATTCTTCCATCCCCTTGCAAATGATTCTGATTATGAGTTGATCACCACATCTTTTCATATTACCAAGAACTATTCCAGAAATAAACAAGAGAGGCCCAGATACTGCCTCTCACAAACAAAACTTCTCTCAATAGCTTTGGATGATTTCCATAGCTCCATTTATAAAGCCATTTATTTCTTAATTCATGTAGTACATGAATGCTACCTGTGTGATTTGACAAATAGGAAAGGTTTCGATAATAGTGTTCAATAATGTATTTCAAATCTATGATCATACTAAATTATTTAAACCAAACTAAGAATTCAAAGGCCTATTGGCTGACTGAGAGACTCTTTAGGAATAACTGACCTATGTAGGTCTTACTTGGGAAGCCTCAACAGTTGTACTTTCTTGGATTACCATGTCTTTGGACTCTAAGTTTGATGTCATTCGCTTGCTTCTTTCCTAACTACATGCTGTCTTAAGCCAAAGAATATATTGTAAGAGATTTGGTTGTTTATGGAAGCATAAGCAATAGATCTTAGCCTTCAGATCACTTGAGATTTCACTCCAAAATAAGACTCTCATCAGTTATTTAGGGGAGGTTTCTAAAGGGATTCATTATGCCTACCATTTGGAATATTATACGTGTGTTAGAAATCTGAATAGGAAAAGTAATAGAAAATTTCTCCCTGATTGTAACTGAGGTAATTACTAACACCACCTCAGTTCCCAAAGTGGTTTAGGTCAGCTTCAATGTTCTGGCCAAGATTGTTACAAATGACAGAATTTCTGTAGTTTTGATTCTCACAAAACAAAGTGATGTCTGTGGAATTATTAGTGCTGGATAGTATTCCTGGATTAATATATTTGGCTAAGTAGGAAGGCCAATTAATAAATGTAAGAAGAAAGTCATGGATAGTCTGGAAATTATTATTTTTGGAAAAACTTTTACTGTTTTGAGCTAGTTGTATGTGAAACTCAGGGAAAGGGCATGATGAGGTCAATGTTGCAGATTTGTCTCATAGTCTATATGGAATCCTATTAAAATAACTTAAGCTGAATTCTATATGAAATAGATTAAGTAGATATGGTCCAATCCTTTTTCAGTCAGATGAATCAGAGTGGATGGTCAATTTCCATGAGCCAAAATTTATAGAATCAAGGTGGGGATTGCTTTGAATTTCTTATGTTTTTGTTTTGTTTTGTTTTGTTTTGTTTGTTTTTGTTTGTTTGTTTGTGTGTGTGTGTGTGTGTGCCTTAAAAGCAACTGAGTGGCTATCCTTTGTACCAGACAATCTCTTCAGAAATATTTTATAGCATACTCTTAACAGATAAATATTGTCTCTTTTAATAAACAAATTTAGGCATTCTGTCATTTAGTATGATGAAGCTAACATCTTCCTCCAGATAAAAAAGGGTAATTCTGTCTATTGCCCAATATATGACATTAAAAATTTCTCCCTTGTAAATTAACATATTACATATGTGGTCTATCTGGACCCATGTTATATTGCAACATTGAACTTGGGATCTAGAGAAAGCAATATATGTGGTGATATTCATGAAGCTTACTGGTCTGATAATTAATAGTAATAATAATAATTTCTCTGGGTCATGAGACTCACATGTTATAGGTCATACACACACATATTTAAATAAAGTGAAGGATAGATCCAACATGGCGGTGGGCAGGGAGGCAGCGCTTTCAGTACCTCCTCAGTAACAGGGTCAGAGAGACGCATCGATACGCTTGGATTCTACCTGCTGAGAGGCTCCTGGAGAAATTCCACTGAAGAGAGACTGGTAGGATTTTTGGAGGTGACAGTTTGCCCCAGAAGAGTGAATCTCCACCACGCGGCACAGAGGTCTGGACCCGCTGGCCGCTGCCCGCGCGACTAGGCGACCGCCCGCCCGCGGCCCCCGTGACTGGGCTGCTAGCCCCCAGGCGCGGCTCAGCAGGAGTGGCGCAGGGACTCTAGGAAGAGGTCTCTAGCCAGGCCTTAATGAAGTAGCGAACTGGGAGCTGAAAACCAACCAGAGACAGACCAGTCCCACCCCTCCCTTCAGACACTCCGGCAAGGAGCCTGGGGCCCGCCATAGCAGAGAGGTGACGTCACTGGAGTTCAGCCGATGGAATTCCTTCCCAGCAGAATCCACTTTAGCAGGTGTGTGACTCCCACCCCCTCCAGATACAAGCAGCCAGGAAACCTCGGGAATCTCCCTGGGGGCGTGTCTGTAGGGAAGCAGAGGGGATTCCCGATCCCCAACTCCCCTTAACACCAGC
>NW_026000211.1:37385974-37402778 GCF_001458135.2 Marmota marmota marmota
CCACCAAAGGGGTCCGGAAAAATTAAACTGTTGGTCCCCAGATCACCGCACCACAGCACTGGGGCTTAGATGAATGACAGAGAGAGTGCTCAGTCGTTCGGGAAATAGGACATGCGGTGGGGCTGCAAGTGTAACCAGATCCTTGGGGAACCGGCTCCAGTGAACAGGACCTGGCTGGCTGGCTGGCAGGAGGAAGTGGGGGAGGGGCCGGAGAAGTGAAAAGGCTCTGGACTAACAGGATTGATAGACTCCCAGGAGCCACATTACAGGGATTGCTATCGGCACATAGAGGGCAGAAGCTGGGCTCGGAGGGTTACAGCTCCGCCTACTGGAAGAGAAGAAAATGGATCTCTAAGACTTCAATTTTTTTTCTTTTTTTTTCTCTCTTTGTTCTTTTCTCCCCTTTTCCTTCTTTCTTTCCCGTTTCAAGTTTTATTGTTCTTTTCATTCTCCTCTAATCTATCTATCTCTCTCTCCTTCTTTCTTTTTAAGAGCACCTTCCTTCCCCTACCCCCCAACTTTCATCCCAAGCATTACGTCTTCTATTATGTGTAATTGTCTAAATGCAATTCAGTGAATGTTTCGAGGCTGTCTATAGGGCTCCTAAATACCTAGCTACTACCAACACCCTGATCCAATCACCTGTTAGTATCCCCCTTCAGTAGAGCAATCCTCTAAAGTAGCCAAGACATACTAACCCTCATAACATCATAGCACCTAACCTAAACATAAAGTCCTAAGAACAGACAACAAATCACTATATGCATACAGAATCTGGAAGCCTTTTATGAATTGAAAGAATCAGCTTTAAAGTACAATAAAGCCCAACATTTCTAGGCATATTCTCCCATCACAAAGGAGAGACAACAGAGATATACAAAACCAAAACAAATTTATAGGAGAAAGCAGAAACACAGCAGTCAAACACAGCTATAAAGTAATGTGAACAACATGAAAAAAACAAGGGAAAAAAGGATTACAAACAATGCAGGACAACTTAAATCTACAGGAGGACCTAGAGGCATCAGAAAAATGGACAGAGAAAGAACTCAAGGCATACCTAACTCAAATGGAATGGAATATTAGAGAAGACATGAGACAGCAAGTCCAAGCAATGAAAGTATATTTTGAAAATGAATTAAACAAATTCAAATGTTAAAGAATGAGCTCTACCAGGAGATAGAGATTTTTTAAAAAAAATCAAACAGTAATCCTAGAAATGCAGGAAACCATAAACCAAATTAAAAACTCAAATGAGAATATTACAATTAGACTAGATCAAGTAGAAGTCAGAACATCAGATAATGAAAACAAAGTTTATCAACTTGAAAAGAATAAAGTCAATACAGAAAGGATGCTTAAAACTCACAAGCAATCTATCCAAGAGATATGCGATGTCATAAAAAAACCAAACTTGAGAGTCATTGGGATAGAAGAAGGTATGGAGGTTCAAACCAAAGGAATGGACAACCTATCAAATGAAATAATCCTAGAAAACTTCCCAGATATGAAAGATGGAATGGATTGCCAAATCCTGGAAGCCTACAGGACCCCAAACATTCAAAATCGTAATAGACCGACTCCAAGACACATAATTATGAAGATATCCAACATACAGAACAAGGAGAGAATATTAAAAGCTATGAGAGAAAGGAGGCAGATTACATTCAGGAGTAAACCAATTAGGTTAACAGCTGATTTTTCATCACAAATGTTGAAAGCAAGAAGATCCTGGAACAACGTATTTCAAATGCTGAAAAATAATGGATTCCAACCAAGAATACTGTATCCAGTAAAATTAAGCTTCAGATTTGACAATGAAATTAAAATATTTCATGATAAACAAAAGTTAAAAGAATCGCAGCCAGAAAACCAGCACTGCAAGGCATTTTGAGCAAAATACTACAAGAAGAGGAATTGAAAAATAGCACCCAAAACTAACAGTGGGAGGTATCTCAGTAAAGGGGGAGAAAAATAACCAAAGAGGAAAAACTAGCCAAACTGAAATAAGTAAATACATAAACATGACTGGAAGTACAAACCATATTTCAATAGTAACCTTAAATATTAATGCCTTAAACTCACCAATCAAGAGACATAGGCTAGTAACCTGGATTAAAAAAAAAACAGATCTAACAATATGCTGCCTTCAGGTGACTCATATGATAGGAAAAGACATACACAGGCTGAAGGTGAAAGGTTGGGAAAAATCATGCCACTCACATGGCCCTCGGAAGCAAGCAGGAGGGGCCATACTCATATCAAATGAAATCAACTTCAAACCTAAGTTAATCAAAAGGGATAAAGAAGGACAATATATACTGTTAAAAGGAACCGTCCACCAACAAGACATAACAATTATCAATGTGTATGCACCAAATAATGGTGCTGCAACTTACATAAAACAAACTCTCCTCAAGTTCAAGAGTCAAATAGACCACAACACAATAATTATGGGTGAATTCAACACACCGCTCTCTCCATTAGATAGATCCTCCAGACAAAAGCTGAATAAAGAAACTATAGAACTCAATAACACAATCAATAACCTAGACTTAACCAACATATATAGAATATATCAACCATCATCAAGTGGATACACGTTCTTCTCAGCAGCACATGGATCTTACTCAAAGATAGACCATATACTATGCCATAGGGCAACTCTTAGTAAATATAAAGGTGTGGAGATAATACCATGCATCTTATCTGATCATAATGGAATAAAACTGGAAATCAATGATTAAAAAAAGGGGGGNTGTTCACAAATTATTTCATATTATGTATATACACACACACACACACACACACAGAGAGAGAAAGCGAGAGAGTGCAAGTGAAATAATAAAATCAAAGAAAAATGAAACATTCTGAAAAAAGTGAAACACTAATAATAAATGGTAATAAATGGGGTAGTAAAGCTAGGATTTCAGCTTAATTAGTGATATTGAATTCTATCTTATAAGGTCAATCTCTCATAAACTCAAACACAAAGGTTATAGTAATTACACTAAACATAAATTTAAATACAAAGTCACCTTAGTTTCCACAGAATGTCCTGTTTAGCTGTGAAAATTTTTGTTCTTTTGTTGTTGAAGAAAATATCATTTGAATTATCTTTAAAAGATGTTTTTTTAAAAAGTAAAAAATTACAGAGGATAAAGGAAAGAAGTCACAAATGGGCAGATGATAAAATCTATGGAAATTCTTACAAAGTTACTAATGGACTTAAAATTGTTTTTTGCAAAAATTCAAGTTCCACATCTTAAAATATTTAGATAGAAACATAATTTAAACTTCTATGAGTAAAGTATTACAGGCATGAATAATCCTTACAAAAAGTCTGAGATCACATCCAGTATTGTTGAACAAAGTCCCATCAGTTTGATAATTTAAGTGAGAATATAAAATAATCTATATTCATCTATAATATGCAATTTTCATCTGCTGTAATCATAATTAAAAATATAGTTTCCTAAGATATAATTCTATCTAATGACGTAGGCTATAAAAATTGGTGTAAAAGATTATTTTGCATTATAAATATTTAAATTTTCAAACAAAAAAGGTAGTTTTCATATTGTATATATTAATATAGTCTTCTAAAAGTCGACTTTGAAGGAAATGATCATCACAACACATTGAACACTGTATTTTATAAAATACAACATAAAATTTTGAACCATACTCTATACATTATATTATTAATTTTGTATGTATGCACAATTTAATATTTATTTCAAAAAGTTTATAAATATAACCCTGATAATCATCCACATTAACAGTTAGTTAGCAATTTTTATGTTTCCCCTGCTACCCTCAGTCAACCACTATCCTTAGATAACTTGTCTAACATTTTACTTTGAAATAATTGTAGGCTTGTAGATAATGTATCAAAATTAAGAAATAATGTTAGTATGAACTGCAGACTTAATTTGGATTTTACCATTAATGTTCATTTTTTGGGTCAGAATCCAAATCAGGACTGATTTATCACTCATGATTCTCTGATAGATTGAATAATGCTTGCCTCCCTTCTACTTCAAAGATGTCTATACCTAATCTCCCATAACAATGAATATCATTCTTTACATGATAAACAGATTTTGGAGATATGATTTAAAATATAGACCTTGATAAGGGGAACAGCCTTGATTTTCCAAGTAATCACATTGTTATCACATTGATCCTAATAAGCAAAGATTCTTCATGGATGAAGTCCAAGAAAGATGATTAGATAGAACAAAAGGCCAAGCAGTGCAGTTGCTAGCTTGGAAGATGGAGAAAATGGGCCAAGTGTCAAGGAATGCAAGCATCCTTTAGAAGCTAAAAATAACAAAGAATTGGATTGTGTTCTAAAAACTTCAGGAAAATGTTCAGCTTTGACAATTCTTTCTTTTAGCTCAGTGAGAACAATGGTGAAATTTGGACTAACAGAACAGAAATATAATAAATTTATATTATTCTAAAATACTAAATTTGTTAGGCTTGGGTTGTCTCTCAGAGTGAGACACATTCTTAATCGTATGAGGACTTTGGTCTAATCCCTGGTGTGTGTAAGCACCCATGTATTTGTGCACACACACACGCACAATGTAGTAATTTGACATATCAACCATCAAAAAATACTAAAAATATTTTCTAATTTGTTACATACCTTTAGCATTTTTGCTGTTTTATGACCTTGACACTTTTCAATGATTTTTCAAATGCCTTCTTTCTTTATTTTTGTATCCATTATTTTTCATGATCAGTTAGAAAAGACACCATAGAAGTGATGTGCTCTTCTCTGTGCATAAATCTGAGTTTTACACAGTGTCAACATGTATTATTTGTGATACTGATCTTGAGCACTTGTTAAGAAAGTGTCTGGTAGAATTATACACCATCAATCTACTAGTTTTCTCTTTACAATATTGCTTGTGATATTCACTAGTGATATTCTATCCCAGTTGTCTCTTTTTTTTCTGTCTTTTATATCAGTTTGAACTTATGAGTGTTTATTTATTTAGTTATTTTCCAAAGCTATCATTATTGATTTTGTTCCTTAAGGTATTTGAATATTGACTTGGATGAGCTTTTATTGGTTGGCTCCATCTACCCTTTTATTATCTTTTTTTTTTCTCTTGTTCTAACACTGGAATCAATTAATTCAACGAAGAACCTCTCTCATCTTTTTGCTTAAGAATAAAGGCCTGGAACATCAAATGATTCTAGTTTATGGAGTGTAATGATGGGTTTTTAATTATAGGAGAGGAAAATATTCAGTGATTTTTGATATAATTGATACCACAATTTTGTGGAACAAGGAACAAGTTATACAATTTTTATTAATAGAATCACATTCAAATTTGTTCAGTTTTTAGTCATTTATTTTTACATTTCCATCACTTTCAAATCTTAATTAGAAGCCACAGTTTTGACTGTGCTTATTTTCTTCATGCAAAATGAAGACAATGTCATAAAATGAATATTCAATAAAATAATTATTGTTGCAGATCATCATTGATGATTATGCTTTGAAATGAGATAAAAGCATGAAAAAATTAATATAAGAAAATTAAATATGAGAAAATCAAATACCAGAAATTATTGCAAATAATTATGGTATAATGTTGTTCTTGAGGAACTTCAATCCTGAGCAACCTGCTTTAACTGCTAAGAATTTGCACTAAGAATCGGCCTGGAGAGTCTTGTACCTATATTTGTAGTACTGATCTGTACCAAGACCCTTTATGGNCTTTTGTTAGGACTTAAGTACTTTATTAAAAATGGAAAGATAAATGTTAATAATATAAGGATTAATTTAAATAATATAACTTTATATAGATACACATAAATAATGTATTTAAATAATATAACTTCATATTTACATAAAGTCACAGGTTATTTTAACCCACATAAAGTTTTACATTATACAATATAAATTATGCATAATACATGATATATATTAGGCATATACATTAATATTCTTTAAATATACAACCATTCTTCAGTGAAGATGAACTAGATGAAATAATTTCAATGTTTTCAATATCTCATTAAGAAGTGTATCCTTAAGTGTCTTCCCACCACCCTATATCTAAGATAGCATAAAACTTAGCACCCACACTGAACAATAATGATAGGGAAAAGTGGTACAGTAACTCAAAACCATAAGACAAGTGAAAATGTGAACTCTGAGAGCACTTGAAATCTGATAAATGCAATACAAATACTATGTTATAATTGTAAATAAATTTTTGTTAGTGTTTCAATAAGGATATGTTATGACTTGTAAAATGGATCTGATTTTTTGTGTTTAAAATCAGGATCAGGATTTTTTTTTTAATGAGGGAAACTACTGGAGTCCTTCTTTGTGTCTTATCCTAGCTTATTCTATTAATTACTAGGAATCATGCATTATTCAAGACACCTACAAATTTCTTATATAATTGTCAAGCACATGGATGATGTTCATATTATATCTTTTCATATAAAGGATCTGATACTCAGAGGATTTATGTGTAATTTCTGGAGCCTCAGATAAAATAGAGTTTGTTTTGCCACCAGGGTCCTTATGATTTTAAATGCTAATATACAAATATTTTTTTGCATTTTGTAAAATTTATTTTTTATTCTATAAAAATCTTATAAAAATTAGTATCAATTTATTTATATTTTAGATTTCTGCAACTTCATGTTTCACAATTTATTGAGTATTACTGCTCAAAGTGCTAAAGAATTTGATGCATATAATATTATACCTCACAGCCCGATTCTTGGGACTGTGTCATCTCCAACCTGTAAAAATCTATGAGACCCTGGAAAACTCACAATCTCTCTGTCTTGAGATTTCTCATTTCTGTAAACCCAGTAAATAAGTTCCATATTTGTTCTGAAGAATAACTTAGCTTAAATAATTGAAGTATTAGTTTATTTTACAATAAATTAGTTAACATACAAAGTATTAATCTTTATTGCATTCTAAGTATTTTGATGCTTATATGAAAATATGTGTACTATATATTTATTAGCACTTATATGTGTTTATGCATGTTTATAAATTATATACATATTTATAGCTAAACATATATTTTGCAATGTTCTTATAATTAGTATATATTTATAAAATATTTATGTTATTGTTTATAATTAGTATATTTTTTAAAAAAATAAAACCTAAAGTATAATGTTTTATAGCAAATTTGCAAAATACATATGAAGTATTACTCTTTGTTATATTTCAATTATTTTGATATTTCACTACTAGGAAGAATTTAACATCATCTGCAAACTTCAAAGTTTCACTGTAGTATAATTTCTAAATTATTTAGAAAATGTTAATAAGACTGGTTACAGAATGGGACAATAAAGAAATATTGTAGTTTACTTGATTAATATATAAAAATAGTTTCTTCATACCATCAATCAGTTTCTCCTTCATTAGACTATACCCTGATGGATCTGAATGTTCTTACTTTGAATATGGTATAATTTGAACATTGCTATTTTAAAATTAAAACAATACATCCATTTGTTAAGCTTCTTATAAATGCTTATTATCACCCCAAAACAAAATTTGATAACAAAATTTTCATTATCCAAACGATTTTTACCAAGCTTCCACATATTCTCCTCAGAGAACCTTATAAAATTGGCATAAAGTGGAGAGAAGCATGCATAAATACTGCCCCATGCACATGTACACACCCAAATGTGAAGAATCATGGCAATTGCCCAAGCATCAAGAAGAAATGATGATATGTCTCTGGTATGAGCTCATATGTGTGGCTACATAGCTACCATATTTTCACTGTTTTTAACTTTTTCACAAAGCAAATTTTTCATTCATAGATGAAGAATAAGATTTTATAAATATGACAATATAAATGGTCTAGTTGAGGTAATGTGCATAAGGTAAGAAGTTCCTGATTTGGACACAATATATTTGCATAAAATACATTGCAAATTTCTGTCATATATCCATAAAATAATGTAATTAATTTGGATTTGTTTCTGTAAAACTATGGAGCCAAATAAAGTGAATGTGTGTATGAATGTGTGAGTGTGTGTGTGTATGAGAATATTTGCTAAAGAACATGAAAAATTAATAAAGAGTACATCACAGCAATTTTAAATAATGTGTGTCTTGATTTATAAAATAAATCTTGTTTACATTTTAGGGAAAACTCTTTATTTTATGTATAAATGAAAAAATATGCATATTAAATAAGTTGTCCAAGATCAAATGTCAAATTTGATTAAATTGTGGATGAACACTTACTTGATCTAGCTACAAGTAGTTGTTCCATTTTCTTATTCCTACAGCATTTTCTATAAACTACTATAATTTTAAGAAATTTGTTGCATAAATATTAGCATGTACAAAAATAAAAATGATTATATAATATACATAGCAATGCTACCTATTTGACCTAAGTAAATACCTAAGTAAATTAGTGTCCTACATCCAAAGAATAATAAATAATTAGTATGTAATAGTTTTTCTCTTTTGAGAAATAAGAAAGATATTTGCTGATATGAAGATGGGTGCTTTGTATGTCACATATGTATGTCAAAAATACAAGTAATTTAATGGTAATTTAATGAGAAGGTCATGGAAGTTTAATATAATCCTTTCTTAGCTGCAAGGTAAGATTCCTATAATAATTGCATATACTAAATAATTTCTATAAATTATAATTTGAATATATTCATGAGGATTTAATGAGTTATAATATCTTGAATTTGATTGAATTTGAAGGTTCTGAATTAAGAGATTTCTTCTACTATTTGTTAGCTGTGCTACCTTAAGAAATTTAAGTGAACTCTCTGTGACTCATTCATCTATGTCATGGAAGTCATAATAACACTGGAGAGTTTTCTTGTGAAGATTAAATAGTTAATTCATGTAACTAACCCACAAAACAATGTAAATTTTTGTCCTTTTTTTTTTAAAAATTGATGTAACATGTACTTTAAAAGTTTTTTTGATAGGATTTCTTTTAAAAGATTTTTAAATGGACTTAGATTATAGAAATATTTGGCATTTTGAGTTTTGCTTTAATAGTTCTTTTTGCTGAAATACTTCCATTTTGCAAATTGTGATTGTCTTATGATGAGAAAAAAAAAGTAGTGTGTTCTCCAGGGTATTATGACTCTCACATTATCAATTGTTGGAGGAAGTGGTCTATTGTCATGGTGAGGTGCTTAAGTCAGCTGTGCCTCTAGCAATATCTAGCACACAATATTTCTGCAGCTAATATAGGTTTCTCTAGTGAAAAGCAGTTCTATGATGTCAGTTAAAAATGTTAACTCTTGGGAATGCCAATTCACCTCTGTATCCATGAAAGATCATGTGTTATTTACACAATTAACACCAATTTCTTAATATAGTGAAAAAAGATACACCATTAACATAATGGCTTTTGTTACAATTTTCTACTGTTCTTTCTTGTTAAATGTGGTTTTGTTTAACAGTCAATATGTATCTTATTAATCCAAGGAGAAAGCAATAAAGAGCGGTATCTCTTGATACCACTTTAAAATGTTATACCTATCACTATTACTTATTCTTCAAGTAACTACTCCAACATAATTACTTATATTTCCAAGGCTCTACCCTACTTATAGGTTTGATGTAAGCTCCCAAATTTCTCTTAGTAATTGAATTCTCCTTAATTTTATGAAATTATTCATTGCTGTATGAAATAAGCTTAAAGAGTTCAACAAATTTGTACAACAAAGGAACAATGAAGAATTTTAAAATACAGAAAAAACAATGTATTTCCAAATAATACAATATAATGCATGGAAAAACAAATAGAAAACTCTTCTGGATTCAGGGCCAAGGTGAATATTCTTTTAAATATAAGAGTAAGAAAGAAATAGAGGAAAACCAATGTGAATTTTTTTCAAGAGAATTATTAATAACAAATTACACTCAAAAGATGTAAATGCTACTCAGTTTACAATGTTTATTTTCAAAAATGTGTATGATATTGTGTGGCTTTTAAAGTACATTGTACTTTTTTTTTTTTTAAAGAGAGAGAGAGAGAAAATTTTTTTAATATTTATTTTTTAGTTCTCGGCGGACACATCTTTGTTTGTATGTGGTGCTGAGGATAAAACCCGGGCCGCACGCATGCCAGGCGAGCGCGCTACCGCTTGAGCCACATCCCCAGCCCTAAAGTACATTGTACTTTTTACCTCATTGGGTACATACTAGAACTTGTGTTAATAAACAAGGACATCTTGAATATGTTTTATGTTATAGATGTGTTTATGGACTTATTTTCATATTCAAAAAACAAGGAATTTCCTTATTAGAACTTCCATTTTCTAAATGCCACACAACATACAATATCATTAAAAGCTGTGTATTCCATAGGTATTATTTAACAAATGAATGTATTTACAATTATTGGAAATAATATTAATAGATTGACAAATATGTAAGATACTGTGTAATTCCTTCCAAATTTTCCAGGTTAAGATCTCTGTGAAAATTTAATAGACCTATTGTATTTACAAGTCAACTTTCTAAACTTTCTTAGCTATCTCTCTTTGCTATTATACTTGTTTCTGGGTGCGTTAATTCATCATTCTTTTTCTGTCAGCTGTCTGCACTATTAGTTGAGGATTTCCAAAATGCCTGAAGGGTGCACTGTCAGCTGTAGATACTTGAGTCAACATGGTAATATCAGTTGATTTCATTCTCGACAATACACATACACACACACAGTTGCACACAATACACATTGTAGGGGCACTTGGCATATTTCAGAAAATAACCTTTTGTTATTGTATCAAGTGTCTAAAGCAGCATAGAATTCTCACAATAATATTTCTGCTCCTCAATTATTTTTTTAAATTCTAAAAGTTTTGGGAGCAGGTATTCTCCAAGAGTGGCACTGAAAAACGTAATTCTCTGAACACCTGAATAAATCACTATGCAACATAACCTTAGCATTGTTCAAACTTATAAAGCACTTGAGTGAATGAAACTAAATATTCCTATTTAGGAAGCATACTCATTGCATAAGTGGAGTTATACCATGAACACAAGTTGATAAGTTGAAGTTTAGGTACAGTGGTAAAATCTAATTTATTTTTTGTAAAAAAGAGAAGGCATGATGATAAATGGACCAGGTACAGATATTTCACCTAAACAAATGCAAGGTTCAAAGGCAAATTCTGATGATATCTTCCCTTTTCCACTTCCAAATGCTTTGTCTCTTTTATTATCTTGTAAGCCTCATGTTTTCTTGGTAATTCTATAATCTATTACATGAACAGTCAGTGTGAAATGTATGTAATTATCATGGACTGGTTTGCATCTGTTTCTGTGAATGCAGGGTCATTTACCAGTGAACTGAGTATATACAGTTTCACATTCAAACCAATGTTTGTCTTGGTTTTATATATCTATATTTATCTCTATATTTGAGTATATACATACATATATATTATGTATTACATATTATGTGTTATATGTATTATATATTTAGTTTTAGTTGTAGAGACTTCAATTTCTGAATTGACAGCATACTAATTTCAGTCTCTAAAAGAGTAAGCAGAACTTACATCTCTTCTAGGTCTACTCCCATCAGAATTCAATATGATTATATTGAAATATCAAGAAGCTGCCTTTAAATTACCACAAAAAGGACGATCAGAAGACGGATTTATTTTTCTAGATCCCAGGTGGGAGATACAAGCACCAAGATCTATGACAGTAGGTGCCCCTTTTAAGCAGGTAAGCACAGTGGGATGTAAACTAGAAGCATACTGAGGAACACAGAAAGCCAACAACAGGTCAGAAAATCAAAAGTAGAAACTTAGAATTGTGAATCCCATAACTATGTTAAACTCCTACATATAGCACAGAATTCAGCCTCATATTCCCTGTGAGCCTAGGGATAAATGATACCCAGAAGAGACTATAACACTGGAGTTTCTTAAATTATTTTCTGATTGGTTGGTGTTTCCCTTTTTTGCTAGTTCTGGCTTGCATTTTTTTTTTTTTTTAGAGACTATGCCTACTTTTACCACTGAAAAGTCCTGATCTATGATATCCTAATCTAGAAACCTCTGTAATTCCCACATGAAAGTATTTATGGAGGAATCTAACTTGTTTTTATATCATTGCTGTAAATATTGTATTATTTTGTCAACCTTATATGGTGGCTGTAATTGTGTAACTTTGCTAGATGGGTCTATATTTGTGTAAATTCATTTGTATAAATTCATAGCTTCATAAATGTGTTCTATCATTGTGAATTATTATATGTATTTAGGTATAGCTGAAAAAAGCATGTATTTTTCTTTGATGGTA
Organism: Marmota marmota marmota; assembly: GCF_001458135.2. Classification (NCBI taxonomy): domain Eukaryota; kingdom Metazoa; phylum Chordata; class Mammalia; order Rodentia; family Sciuridae; genus Marmota; species Marmota marmota. Next base: position 37,398,294 of record NW_026000211.1, read on the forward strand.
AAATTCTATTTTATAAGTAGGTGAAATAGCATTCTCCATGAAGTTCATATGTTCGTATGTCCATAAGTTCATATCACAAAAACACATTTCAAATAATTTTCTAAATATATTATATTCAACCCTATATCAAATAATTTTTTTGAAAGTTATAATTTAAGAAGTTTATATAATTCACCTTTTGAAAGTATATCACTCTTTTTTCTTTGCAAAAACTTCTATACTTCTTCTCTCAAGGTCACATTGCCCCGTATCAGATAGCAACAGAGCTTCAGCAATAACAGCAGATGCCAGCTTAGATTAATGTAAATGGATGTTGTTTTACAATTTTTATAGCTTCTCTCCTTTGCACCCATTTTGACAGGGAACAATGTTGGGTTCAATGCTGCGTGCCCTAGAGGTGCCCTAGAGTCATTTTAACGGATTCAATTTGCTTTGCTTTTCATGTAAAGCAGAGGTTTTTTTTTTCCTTAGGTATTTTTGAGATACAGGAGAAACTATATCTTACATAAAATATTTTAAAAAGTTTACTCTTTATATAAACCTTCATTACAGACTTTTAAAACTAGAGACGATAAAGATCATCTATTCCAATGTTTCTCAAGGCTAATAAAGTGAAAAGAAACTTTGCCACTCATTTTTGTTCCTGTTGTCCCTCATGAATAAAATGATTATGTTCTCTTTTTCCCATGCCTCCTATCCTGTCTTAAGGTCAATAGTGGAGAATTTAGTGAGTTTACTCATTTGTAGTATGCATTGAATTATGAAACACTGGAATGATTCAGCTTTTCATTTCAAAAATAACGAAACAGTTATAGAAAAGTTTAGCTAACCGCACAAAGACAGAAACATATCTCATAGTGAAGACTGACCTTGAATTCTTGAATGGCTAAAAAATGCAGGGCTGTTTCTGCCTTTGAATCCTAACTCTACTTTCTCCCCTAGGATTTTTCCCCCAGCAGCTTCATAATTACTTAATTGGAAAAAGAAAAATAAACTATCTCATTTCATTCCATTGTTCTTTTTTATTTTTTATTGTATCTTCATTTGCTTTCTTATTTTTTACTCTATTTATTTATATACTTTCAGAGTCCATATAAAAAACTAGGTCAAAATATGTCACATTCTGACTTCAAATACTCCAGTGATTCACATATAATTTTATATGCTAATCCCAGATGTTATCCTCAGTATCCTAAGTGATTTGGTCACTGACTACCAGGCAAATGTATGAAATCAAAGCTGTGTACTCTCTGGGGGTAAAATCTTGTATCTAACAGTATAATCTTACATATGTTATTATACTGATCTATTGCACAACACTTTATCTGTAAAATGTGCAAAGGAATTGTTTCTGTCTTATAGAAAGGTTCAGCATTAAATGAGTTTATATGTACAAAGTCCTTCATATATCTCCTGTTCTTAGCAGAGTACATTATGTGGTAGCTATTATTATTTTCTCCTGCTGAATGCCATCCAATCAGACTGTCATTTTTCAAATTTATTTGACTACTGCACCTAAAGATTTTAATTCTAATGATTTCACTTAATTCTTCCATAAGTGCTTCCTATTTTTACATTCTGGATTCTATTTTCAGGTTACATGTCTCATTGAAGTAGAAATTAAACTGACTCCCCAAAGCGCACCCTTTTTTTTCCATCAAATTAAACTTTATCTTTACCCCCACATCATTTTTTTTACTTCATGTTTTATTTTTATTTACTATTAAGAGGTTCTAATGTTATACATTCCTGAGAATGGTGAAACTCTCAATGGTAATTTCTACTTATCAGAGTAGCTACTTACAAGAGTAGCTACTCATTGCCAAAGCTTGAAAATCAGATTAGCATACTCCAAAATTATTGTTAAATGAATGGGTTTGTTATTCTGAAATATTCTTTTGTGTGTTTTCTTCTACTATTTTGGCTGAAGAGTCCTAAATTCATCAGAGATTGCTCTATATATTTCCAAAATGTAAGTGGAAAGGTGAATAATTTTTGGACAATATAAAAATAGAGAGATAAATAATAAAATCATATTCTAGGAAAAGTACTTTTTAAATTTGTTTATTTTTTAATTGTACTTCAATACAATTTCTTTTTTTAAATTATTATTATTATTATTATTATTATTATTATTTTATGTGGTACTGAGGATCAAACCCAGTGCCTCATATGTGCCAGGCGGCCAGACAAGTGCTCTACTAATGAGCCACAACCCCAGCCCTGAAAAGTATATTTTTATCCTTGTTTAATATGATTACATAATCTATTTTTTCTACATCAGTGTCCAAGCATATTATTTGTTTATTTGTGTTGAAATACATAAATGTAAACAGATGTACCTACTTTCAGTCCTGAAGTTCAACATTTGTTTACTGAGAACAAAGTACATATACATATTACTGAGAGGAAACAACATATACGTGTGTGTGTGTCTGTGTGTATTTCACAAAATATATGTAAATGTATACCTTTCATACATATCTATCTATCTATACATGCATACATCTGTATGTATATGTATTTATATATAGGCCAAAAATGATTAATCAATACTACTAACTAAAACCATACCACAGTGATTTGTAAAATACTAATATATGTATCAATGAATTTCCCATTGACATTGTAAATGTTAAAGAACTATATTTTCTTACTGAAATCATTTATCTGAAATATAGAAATATCTATTTTTTAAATCTCAGTTGTGATAAATATTTTAATTTTAGAATACTGCATTCTTCTTTATATGACCTACACATTTTATATTTGCAATTGTAATTTTTCATTTATATACAAATATGAGTTCATTTGTTTGTTGAAATAATATATATATATAAACAAAGTGACAACTATATTCTTTTATTGAAGTGTTATTTAAGATGTTATAATTTTTTTATTATTAGTTGTTCAAAACATTACAAAGCTTTGACATATCATATTTCATACATTTGTTTCAAGTGGGTTATAAACTCCCATTTTTACCCCGTATACAGATTGCAGAATCACATTGGTTACACATCCATGTTTTTACATACTGCCATACTAGTGTCTGTTGTATTCTGCTGCCTTTCCTATCCTTTACTATCCCCCCTCCCCTCCCTTCCCCTCCCAACTTCTCTCTCTACTCCATCTAATGTAATTCATTTCTCTCCCTTGTTTTTTTCCCCCTTCCCTCACTTTCTCTTATATGTAATTTTGTATAACAATGAGGGTCTCCTTCCATTTCCATGCAATTTCCCTTCTCTCTCCCTTTCCCTCCCACCTCTCATCCCTATTTAATGGTAATCTTCTTCTCATGCTCTTCCTCCCTGCTCTGTTCTTAGTTGCTCTCCTTATATCAAAGATGACATTTGGCATTTTTTTTAGGGATTGGCTAGCTTCACTTAGCATAATCTGCTTTAGTGCCATCCATTTCCCTGCAAATGCCATGATTTTGTCATTTTTTAGTGCTGAGTAATACTCCATTGTGTATAAATGCCACATTTTTTTTATCCATTCATCTATTGAAGGGCATCTAGGTTGGTTCCACAGTCTAGCTATTGTGAATTGTGCTGCTATGAGCATCAATGTAGCAGTATCCCTATAGTACGCTCTTTTAAGGTCTTTAAGGAATAGTCCAAGAAGGGGGATAGCTGGGTCAAATGGTTGTTCCATTCCCAGCTTTCCAAGAAATCTCCATACTGCTTTCCAAATTGGCCGCACCAATCTGCAGTCCCACCAGCAATGAAGTCAAATAACAACAAGTGCTGGCGAGAATGTGGGTAAGATGTTATAATTTGGAAAAAAAAATGAACACAAATCTGGAGTTCTTGATGTTCCCAAATATATTAGCTCTTTTGTTTATATTTTTATTCACATATCATAGAACCCATGTTCACATGTAAGTTACCTTTTATTCTACAGTTAAAATAGTACAACTATCTTTAATATTGCTTTATTTCCTCAATTTCTTATTTTCAATTTTCTTGCTTTATTTCTTTTTTCCCTGATCTGATTTGTTAAACATGTAGTCTTTAAAATTTTCTATTATACAAGTGTAACTTTTCTCCTCTGTGTATAATTTTATATAAGTAATTTAACCTCTCAATGTTAGCAATAATTAAAACACTTTTGAAAATTTAAATTATGAGATGGTACTTACAGTTTAGATTAAAATTATAAATTAAATAAAATAGGCAGGCATTTATTTAATCATAATTATAGGCTTTGTTAAATAATTATAATTAAATCTCTAGATGAAATATTGTGTCTATGTATACCATTTCACATGATATTTATTATAATTATGATTATTGATATTTTTATTACTATTTAAATAGCCTCATCTATTTCATAGTGTCTATCTGTGACTGTGTAAATGAAAATAAATTATATTATATTGAAATAATTATGACTTTTCTCTTGGATTTCCATATTTCCTGAATAATACATTATCTTTGACATTAAAATTATTCTAGTGTTAACCACTTTTTTCGTTATATT